>NC_133386.1:43887500-44512500 GCF_047511655.1 Castor canadensis
AGTATTACAACAATGCCCACATATAGAACTAGTTCAAAAAGAAAAACTACCATCCAATAACTACCTGAGTTTATTTCAATAGCCATAATTATCCTATATTAAAATTCTGAAATAGATGATCTATAGCAGATTGGATTCTGGAAATAACTTAAGGGCAATCACAACTTTCCCTATTCTATAATAGCAGTTCTTTTTCTATTAATCTAAGTGAGTTAGCTTTGCATTCCAAAGCTATAATTAAGGTTCTGCCTTGGGGCAATAAAGGGCAAAGTACAAAGGACAAGAAAGGCTCTTTTCTTCTTAATTATTCCTTTCTCAAACTCCCTCATTTGTTTGGTACACAAGAGTATTAGGAAGGAAGAAGGGGAGAGGAGGATGAAGCTCTAAAATTCCTTTGCAGAAAGGAGCTGCCTCCCATCTAAGCAGAATTTAGAATCCAAGGAATGTGGAGATGGATAAAGCTGGTGGATTAGTTTTATCTTTAACTTTTCAATTATTTTATCCCCTCAACTCACTATAATTGTAAGGAACTAATGATGACCACAGCCTGGCCTCTTGGACCCAGCCAAAGGAACTGGCACCAAGGTCTCTGCCCATGTCATCTCTGTTAAGCTTTCCTATTCTCAGTACCTTGCTAAAACAAATGGATCTTACTTAAAATTATATAATTAGTCCCTAGTTTATATTTAATATTCTAATATACATCATTTTCTATGACATATAGAGGTGAATTTACCCTATATAAATTCTAATGCAAATAACTTTCTCCTTTATATTTTCATCCACAAAAATAGCCATACTTATAACTAGAAGAGAAATCATTATAAACTGTTATAGAAGTAAATTTGGAGTGGGACACTATAAATAAGAATTGTTTTCCAAGATCTTTTTACCATACTACATTTTCATAATTTCTGTGTTTTAGGAGAAATATGAAAATAAACTACAGGTAATAAAGATATCGCTTTGATAGCAAAATAAAACTTTTTCTTGAGATAGAGTGTCACTATGTAGTCCCATGCTAGCCTTGAACTTGTGATCCTCCTGTCCCAACCTCCTGAGAATCTGAGATTGCAGTCATGAGCCACTGAACCCAGCTCAGAATACATTTTTTTCTATGCTCCTGATCTATTTATGGTTATAATAGGAGTTAGATATTTTGGTTATCCTAATCTGTATTTGTATATAAATTGCCTAAAACCATTCCTATGCAATCCACATTTTACTCATAAGATTGTCTTAAAGACAAAGAGATAATTTATGTAAAGCATTTAACATATAATAAGCACTTAGTAAATGTTAGGTTATAGCATTAAATTACACAGACCTAAGTTATCCAGAATATGTAAACTGATTCTCCAGACACTTGTTCCAGTTTTCACAAAACTAAATCATAACGAATGGCTAGTCAAAACAATCTACAGTGAAGGACACCGGGGGTGGTATAATTTCTTTAGAGGCTACAATAATTTTATTATTTCCTCATTTTATTCTACAGTGAGAGAATGATAAAAACACCCTTCATTCATCCAACAACATATGAATTGAGGCTCTGTTATAAACAGGTACAGGGACATAACAGTGAACAACGATTGCAGGTCCCCTACTGCTATTGAACCTATACTCTATTATGAAAGAGAAGTAAGTGCTTGACTTATAACTGTGGCATATTAAGGAGAAATGAAAGCAACTAACAGGCCTCTAAACTAGTGGCAATCTGAGTCAAGAAAGGCTTCTTTGAGGAAACTGTATGATATATAAGGCGTCATTCCTCTGGGAAATTTGAAATATTAAGAACTGAAATTTCAAACTTACATTCATGTACCTAATAATTGTAATAAAGTATCTGAAGGAGAAGTTAGACTCTGAAGTTCATGATCATAGCATTTAGTTTAACTTACCTTGGGAAACATTTTAAGTTACAAAATTATCATTATATATAGTAATGTTTATATGGTATTTTTAAAATTTTTGTACACTTTTAATAGTTTCATGATGACATTTTTGTATGTGCATATAACGTACTTTGAATGGTAACTGAGTCCTGTGCTTCTGGAAAGTAGCAAAGGTTAAATAGCCTACCCACACTTGTGTTATAGGAAATGACTTACTGTAAAGGATGACCTTTGCCATATAACTTACATAAGACCTTCAGATGCCTCCTTGTTTACCTATGAGGAAACCAGACACAGACTCTCCAAATTGTTGTTCTTTGCCTCATAAATGATTAGCTAAAATGCTTATCCCACTGACCAGTGGGAACAAAATGTTAGCTAACCAAATTTTGGGTTAGCCTTCCTCTTTCCCTGAACTTTGGCTCACCCTCTACCTGAACCAGCACACAAACCCCTTTATGTAACCCCTTGCGAGAATATAAATTGGTCTCAAGAGTAAAACATTCTCTGATCTAATGTCAGATCATGCCATTCTTTCAACCCCTCCTCCCCTCAGCCCTCACCTAATTCTTTCTAGTCTCCTTGCCTTTTCTCTGTAAAATAAAAGCCAACCTTTTTGCCTAACTTTTGAGATGCTCTCCCTTTCCTCACCTTGTGATAAGGTCTCTCTTTGCTAGCTGAGATTTGCTCTCATTTGATACTACACACTGGAAACCAATGAATAACACTCAATAAGTACAACATGATCAAATGTGCTAATGTGTTCAAAGAGTTTGTTTTCTCATTTACTCAGCAGATAAAATATTTACTTGGTAAAGTGCAACAAAAGTATGCACTTTCAAACATTATAATTATAGACTAAGGTGCTCATACCATGAGAGCCTAAGGAGTAACTAAGATCAAAGTAATTACTAAAAGCCTTTCTTCCATTCCAAATGCACGCCAAAACGTGTTCCCTGAGTGCACAGACTGCTGAAAGCACTGCCATGATTTTTTCCTGTTCATTTTCTTCCATTCCTTCTCTTTCATTTTCATTTTTCTTTTTTGTTGTCCTGGATACACAAAATTGAATTGAGTGAAGTAAAATGCAAGAGTGGCAGGTCTTCTCCATACTCTAAAACGCTAAAACAAGAAGGGAGACGAAAGAAAATATAATAAAATCTCATCCATCAGGAATCCTTAGAGGATATGACATTCTGAAATATTGAAGATTTGCTCACTTAAATCTCTTTATAGAAATCTTTGTGAGATTCATAGCATATAATAATTGCCCTCTTAAAGTACTCTAAGTAAAACTTAACCTTTTCTTGGATGATATACACCATTCTTATTTTTAGAGAAATATCCATTCTAGTACAAAGCAGTAATGGCTGCTTGGCCTACTGTGGCACATAGGACTTTGTATTACTGAACTTTGTGAGTTGTCTTCCTCCTCCTCCCCTTCTTCCAGGGCTACTGTCTCTTTCCTATCGCAAAGGTCCAAGATTTTTTTCACATTTTTCATTGCATCTGTCTGTAACAGCAACTCTTCCCCTTCTAAATGCTGCTTTTTATGTGCTTTAGACTGGAGGGGAAGGGAGAAGAGAAATTTCTATTTCTTGGATTTGTTTGAAAGTATCTCTGTTCTGAGAGAGGACTCCAGAATTGAAAATTTATCTATGATTAAGTTTTATAAGTTTGAATATTTTGTTCTTGTTGTCCCACCTGGACTGTGCAAGGCTCTCTTTATTTCCTGACTTCCAGCTATATTCCAAATCTTAAAACAGTAAAATATTCCAAATCTTGAAAAAGTAAATATAGTCATGAGTTCTTTAGTGATGGGGATATGTTCAAGAGAAGAGCATTGTTAAGCGGTTTTGTTCTTGTGCAATCACTATACAGTGTACTTACACAACCCTTGATTGTACAAGTCAAGTCACTCAACGTGGCCTCTTGAAATAATCTCTCTCTCTCTCTCTCTCTCTCTCTCTCTCTCTCTCTCTCTCTCTCTCTCCCTCTCTCTCCTCTTTCTCTCTTTCTCTATCTCTCTCTCTGTCTTTCAGTACTGGGGCTTGAACTCAAGTGCTCTTCCACGTTAGCCATATTCCCAGGCCTTGATGCAGTCTTGATGCAAGACGTATGAGGCTGCTGCTGATGTAACAAAGCATACTATTTCATAGTAAATTTTTTATAAGTAGGGGTATACTCTGAAATTATCATAAAAACATACTATAGTAAATGCATAAAGCAGAAACATCGTTGTTTCATGTACACAATACATGTGTTATGCACTGCATGTAACTGTATGTACTATACTTCACACACTGGCATTACAAGAGGTTTGTTTATAGCAGCATCACCACGAACAAGTGAGTTATGTTTTATGCTAAGACATACAATGAATATGATGTCGCAAAGTGGGAAATTTTCAGTTGCATTGTAATCTATGGGACCACCATTGTGTGCACGGTCTGCTTTTGATTGAAATCTCATGATGTGACATCTTGGAAGAGCATGATGACAGTAATGAGAATGAAGTCTGTCTTTTGGAGCATTTGAAGGGTCAACTTGACAAATACTGTGAAAAGATCTCATTAGAAAGATCAATCCTCTCTCATATAATACAATTTTCAGATAAGTATTTTTTAAATAGTGGGATCTTAAAGTATTATTTAATGAAAAAGAGTACCAGAATTTGGGCAGAGTACTTGTTTCAAACTAAAGAACTGTCATGTATTAGGTATATGACCTTGAATAAGTGATTGATTTGTCTATAGTAATTTTTGTCTTCTCAACTACCAATTGGAAATAGAAATCCTTGCTCTGCCAATATAATACTGCTGCTATCAAAGAAACTAATATATTTTATTTTAAAATGAGTAGACTAAAAGTCACATATCATGCATGAAATATTTGTCTATAAGTTTTCTCTTTTTTAATAAAAATTGTGTATATTTAAGGTGTACAACAGGATGTTTTGAGATATATATACATATGTATATGTATGTATGTATTAGTGAGACGACTACCAGTCAAGTAAATTAACATATCCATCTCACATAGTTACTATATGTGTGTTGAGAGTACATGAAGTTTTATTCTCTTACAATTTTTCAGTATATATGCAGTGTTTTTAAATACATTCATCATGCTATACGTTACCTGTCTATACTTATTAGTCCTACATAAATGTAACTGTACACATTTTAACTGACATCTCCCTCCCATTTGCCCCACTTCTCCATTTCAGAGACCACTCTTCTTCTACTCTGTTTCTATGTATTCAACCTTTGTAGATTATTCATGGAAGTGTAATCATACAGTACTTTTCTTTCTGTGTATAGCTTATTTTACTTAGCATGCTGTCCTTCAGGTTCATGTATGCTGTCATAATGGAAAGATTTCCTTTAAAGACTGAATGACATTTCATTTTACATATATCACAATGTCTCTCTCCATGCCTCTGTTGACAGACACTTACCTTGTTTCCATATGTTGGCTATTGTGAACAATGTTGTAATGAGCATGTCAGTATGGATAGCTCTTTGAGGTGCTGATTTAACCTCTTTTAGCTATATACCCTGAACAGATATTGCTTACCATATGGTAGTTCTATTTTTACCTTTTTGAGGAACTTCCATACTGGTTTTCACAAAGACTATACCAATATGCCTTTCTACCAATAGTGCACAAGTGTTCCCTTTGTTCAACATTCTGGCCAATACTTGTTGTATCTTGCTTTTTGATAACAATCATCCTGACTGTTGTGAAATAGTCATTATTATTTCCATTTGCATTTCACTGATGATTAGTGATGCTGTGCTCTTTATCATATACCTTCTGCCCATTTATATGACTTCCTTGGATAAATTTCTATTCAAAGTGCATTCTGAACCATTTTGGGTCCAGAATGCTGCATGATTCAAGAATTACAAATAAAGCCAAGAAAGAAGGAAGAAAGGAAGGAAACCAGGTGCTGTGGCTCATGCCTGTAATCCTAGGTTCTTAGGAGGAGAGATTAGGAATATAACAGTTTGAAGTCAACCAAAAAGTTCACAAGACCCCATCTCAAACATGTGGTGGTACATGCCTGTGATTCCAGTGAGACATGAAGCATAAATAGGGGGATAAAGATGCAGGCCAGCCTAGGCATAAATGTAAGAACCTATTTGAAAAATACTGTATTAAAGACTAGGGCTATGCTCAAGTGGTAGAGCACCTGGTAAATGCCAGACCCTGAGTTCAAATCCTAGTATCACCTAAAAATAAATAAATAAAAGGAAGCAAGGAAAGTAAGAGTCTATTTACACCCTTAACTAATTTTTAAATCAGATTATTAGTTGTTAATGTTTTTTCTATTGAGTTGTAAGAATTCCTTACATATTTTGTCTATTCAGCACTTATCAGTTACATGAGTTGCACATATTTTCTCCCAATCTTTCGGCTGTCTTTTCTTTTTGTATCCACATTTTCTGCAAGTCAAACTTATCACATCATTGACAGCAGTTTACCTAAATTTGGTGATGATACAGAACATCTAGAACATTAGGACCTTACCTCTCAAATATTAATCAATGCAGAATCTTGTTAAAATACTCTGTTAAGTTTAAATTCATATTTGGAGGGCTGGGCATAGGATGACATTTCCAGATGGTGTGTGCACCTCATGTGGGAGCAGTTTGCTTTTCACATGATAGCTTGTTATAAATGCAAAACTCTGTCTCTCTCAGACCAACAGAATCAGAGTGCACCCTTCAACTAAGATACCATAGTTACTGAATCCATGCACCTTAAAGCTTACGCAGTGTGTTCACAAACTACAGTAGTGATTTTCAAAGTTACAAATGCAGACTCTACCCAAGTCTTACTGAATCAGAAACCAGAGAGGAGGAAAGAAGGAAAGAAGAGAATTCTACTGCCTGTGTTAGTCAGCCCTCCTGGTGATTCTAGAGAACCTCTGGCCTAGAGCATTTATTGTAAGTATACATTTCTAGGTCATGACTCTGGAAATTCTGACTTCATAAATCTGTGTCAAGGCTCTGGAATCTGTTTTAAATCATCCATTTTTGTTGAATCTTATGTCAAGGAAATTTTGGAAACTCTACTATTGCCCTGGGGTCTCACCTTCTGGGCCCTTTCACTTTGCCTTTATTTAGCCCTATTATTAATTTCACTTAACCAGGAACAGACACCTGAACAATGAAGGACAAGATTGTAAAACAGAGCCAGGCACTAGTGGCTCACACCTATAATCCTAGCTACTCAGAGGCAGAGATTAGAATAGCTGTTCAAAGCCAACCCCGGGCAAATAGTTTGCGAGACCCTGTCTCAAAAAAACCCATCAAAGAAAGGGCTGGTGAAGTGGCTCAAGGTGTAGGCGCTAAGATCAAACCCCAGCACCGCAAAAAAGAATGTAAAACAGTTTGCACTAAGGTGAGGGCACTAAGGTGAGGGGGGGAGTGGGTAAATGAAGAATGTAAAGAAGGTGAGTATGGTTGATGTACTTTCAATACAAGAATGAATAGGGAACATTCAAACCTGTTGAAATCACCATAAGAAGAGGACTAAAGTAGAAAAGAGATTTAATGGAGGGAATGAACCTCCAATGAAAGTTAAAAAAATGAAGGACAGAAAGTAAAACAAGTCCTTTTCAGGGGTTGGTACCAGTGGAAGGGAGGAGGACATAAGAAACAGGTAAAGGAGGACTAATATGACAGAAGTACTATGCATTCATGTATAAAAATGGAACAATGAGACCTGTTGAAAGGAGGAAAGGGAGTTAAAGGAGGAAGATGGAGGGGATGAATCTAACTAATATAAATTTTTTGTAAGCACTTTTGTAAATATCACAGTGTACCCCCAGTACAATTATAATACGCTAATAAACAAAAAAATTAGCCCTAGTTTTGGGAGCACTGCTATAAACCATCCCTTTTCCAGCTAGTAATTCAGTAGGTCTCTACTAAGCATTTCTATGAGTCAGGCATAAAGTCAAATACCATCTGAAGTCCCATCCCTATATATCCTAAGAGACAGTTCTACATGTTAGCAAGTCTATAGACATGTAGAGTATTCCTTTTCACCAAGACTTAATGTTTCAAGTGGGTCTTTTAGAAACATTTGATCAATACATTTGATACTGCAAAGAGACCAAAACTTGCCCCCAGGATATAACCAATTTGATATTCAAAAAGAAAGCATTTTTGTTTCAGCTGATCACAACTGTAGCATACACTAACTTTAAGATAATAAAAAATTAAATCTAGCAGTCTACTCTTTTTCCCAAACACTATCAACCAAGCTAATGTAATTCACTTAGCTATGCATGCATACCATCATGTCACATGGCTGTTGAATATTCGCTTCATTATTAAAGGTTGTGCACTTAGAAAATGTCTCTGTAATTTACTTTAAAATAATTTGGCAGGAACAAGGTGATGTTATATTATTTGGGTTTTATCCCCTAAACAGAAATCACTGTCCCCACATCCATGGGTGGTCAAGTAACGTATACTCAGAAAGGCCACACTTTAGAACTCACAAGTACAAGAGCTTCCGCCACCTTTATACATGTCATCTTTATAATATATCAAACAGAGTTCTTTGCCGACTAGCATGATAACTATGAAAAAATAATTTTTTGGTAAAATTAGTGTTGTATAGTTGGCAAAGTGGACATTAGAAATGGACTACATGTGTGAAATTAGTGATATCACACTAATACTAGAGTATTTTGGAGTTCCTTCCCCCATCCCACCCCCACACTTCCATGAACAGGCTTTAAGAATCCAGCAAAGTATTCATCTCCATCTGTGTTCCAAAGTGTTCATCTCAACCATAGGGATGAAGTCTCCATCTCTAACTGGGCTTGCATCTAACCATCCATTCACACTATCTGGCAGTTGGTGCCATTTTATATAGATAACTAAAGTCTGATGCTAAATTGATGATATTGCATCTACTTTCAGTGAAACTATTTTTTGAAATGTAATTAGAGCAAATAAAAGGACTATAAACTATGGGATTTTATGGAGTATACTAGAATGCTCCTGTGTTTTGCCCTCTTATTAATCCACATTTGTTTTATAAATGACTATTTGAGTGGCATACTTTGATCTAAGACTTGCTTTCATCATAACCTAGAGGAGAGATTGGGGGAGCACCCAAACTTTACCTTCTATTAGTAGCTTCTGTTATCTATAAAAGAGAAACTAACCATTGTGTGCATTTAGATTGGCTTAGATCAGTCCTTAACAGGAAACATTGGTAAGAAAAGCCAAACAAGATCTTCACAGAATTTACTCTCTGAGAAATAAGACATATTAATCACACATTGCCCAAATAAATGTAAAATGCCACCATGGCGAGTACAGAAGGCCCATGATTTCTGATGGATTGACTCAGGATTTTTGACTTTATAATAGTGCAAAAATGATATGCATTCATTAAAAACACTGTCTTGAATTTTGATATTTTTTGATATTCGGTATGATATTCTCTTATGGTGTTGGATAGCAGCCAGTGAGCCGAAGCTCTCAGTAAACAACCAATACTCTACGGTACCCTGGGTTGCTAAGCTATGATGTCTTCAGTAGGTTAGGTGTATCAGATGCATTTTTCACTTATAATATTTTCAATTTAAGATGAGTACATTGGAATGTAGCCTCCTGATAAGTTGAAGAGCATCAGTATCCTAAGGAGGAGTCAAATGGGACTATGAGAACATGTAATAGGGTTCTAATCTTGTAAGGGAGTTTAGGAAATTCAGGTCCTAATGGAGTAAATTATATTCCCTTCAAAATTCATACTTTGAAGCCCTAAATCCCAAGCTGACTGTGTTTGGAGTTAATTAAGATCAAATGAAGTGATAATAATGGTGTTCTAATCAGATAGGATTGATGGGTTTATAAGAAAGAAAAACCTGTCTGTCCCTATCTCTCTCACTCTCTCCCCTCTCTCAATTTCTTGTCCTCTTTCTCTTCTTTCCTTCCACCTTAAGCATATACCAAGGAAAGGTCACATGTAGACACAATAAATTGGCCATCTGCAAGGCAGGAAGTGAGCCCTCACCCATAACCTCACCCATTACCAAGTCTACTGGCACCTTAATCTGGACATGTCCACCTCTAAAACTGTGAGAAATAAATTTCTATTGTTTCAGCCACCCCTATGCAGAATATGAAAGCAGGGATAAAGAAAGGTGGTGACTAGGAGTTTACTGTGAACGGCAAGAAGAGCATTCCAGAGAGAGGAAAGGATATACACAGAAACCTAGAGATATGAAGCAGCAAAGTGAATTCCCAGGGGACTGAAAGAAAGTAGATGTAGATAAGTAGTGAGGTTGTGTGTAAGGTGTCCAAATTTTACATTTGGAAATAATAGATTGGAGGAGGATAAAGACTGCAGGCCAACCAAATAGGTTGTAGTGCCGGTAAGTTATGATGGTGACTTGGACTATGGTGTTGACGATGGTAGAGCTAGAGAGAAGTGGATAGACTCATGGAATATTTAGGAGAGAAGCCCAATAAAATTTAGTGATGCACTCGATGTAACTTGAGAGAGAAGATTGTCAAAGACGTAGCTTGGGCTTTTGGTTTGTCCAACTCAAAAAAGGATGGTACTTTTCACTGAAACAGGAAATGTTAGAGAAGACCAGGTTTAAGGAAGAAAGAATTTTAAATTCTGTGTCCATTTGGTTGCAAGTAATGTAAGATAACTCTGACTGTCTAAGATCAAGAAATTAGCAGAGAAAGATTAGCAAGAACTCAACAAATCAAAGAATTCTGGAGCATGAGCTTAGAAATCAAACAGGAACCAAAGTAGTTCCAAAAATCTAAAAAGAAGAAGGCAAAAGAAATATCTGATAAGAAGGCCCCCTGATTCTTCAGGCATCGTACCATTCTATTACCAAAGGTTAATACTAATCCCATCTTCATTTATGTATTTCCTAATCAAATTTTTAATCCCTGACAGCAGTGACTAATCGACTATGTGGCATGCCTAAGGAAAAGAGAAGACCTATCTTCAATGTTAGTAGTGGAAGGTGGGCATTTATCTTTGCCCAGACTACATTCACTGGAATGCCACCAAATAGGACTGGGTTTAAATACTAAATTGTCAGAATGTACAATCAAGTGTACAGCATGATCCACACTTTTAACAAACCAACATCCATCCACTCATATGTCCCTTCTCAAAATGACACTTCCCAAAAGATTATCTTTCCAAACAAAATGCATGTATTAGTTCTACCATAAAAATACATTCCTTTTCCAAATGAAGGAAATCACAAGTCTCATCAATTGCACTCTCCACCCACAAGTCTGGGCTTCTATGGCTGTGGTTTTGGTATTCTGGCCAGACTGTTTTCTACCATGGTCACTAAATTGTCTGAATTCTTTGCTGGTTGTAGCAAAATAGGCTCCCAGACCATGGGCAGAAATTAGTTCTTTTGAAGGCATTAAAAATCTTAAAGAAAGACAATGTTTCATTCAAATATCTAAATTCTTGACTCAAGGTATTAACTAAAACCTAAAAAACTTTTACATATTAACAGAATCTTTCATTTCTTGGAAATCTAAAATTAAATTTTCACCACTCCTAACACTAATCTGTTTGGAGTTGCCACATTTCAGTACCAATCTAACTAGTTCTTATAACAAAATAACAGTTGAGCCTGGCGCCAGTGGCTCACACTTATAATACTGGCTACTTAGGAGGTAGAGATTAGGAGGATCATGGTTCAAAGCCAGCCCCAGACAAATAGTTTGTGAGACCCTATCTTGAAAACAATCCCATCACAAAAGAAAGGGCTGGTGGAGTGGCTCAAGGTATAAGCCCTGAGTTCAAACACCAGTACCACCAAAAAAAGGTGATTGTCAAATAGTCACAAAAGAATTTGGATGAGAGCATAGGGAAAGAGCCCTCCCAAATAACCATCCCACAGAGGACCATAAAAATCTCTGAAGATGAACAATCTGCCCAGAACCCCAAAACCCCTGCAGCAAAGGACCATTATTTGCATCTGAGCTTGTAATGAATGCTCAGCACTGCAGAAAAAGAGGAGTAGGTTCTTCTAGATTCAGTAATGGAAAACTGGAAACTCTCCAAGACAGGGAATCTCTGCAAAAATTGAAAGGGGAGTGTTGGAAGGAGGACAGTCTAATAAAGGGGCAAATGTCAATTAGAGACACATTGAGATTGAGATTTTTGACACACACACACACACACACGCACTAAATATGCAACTGGATATGTTGATCTGAAATCCTGAGATGTCTGATTCAGAAATATTAATTTAAAGCTACCTTTCACATATGTGCTAAGTGGAGCAATAGGTGTGAATGACATTAGTCAGGAAGAGAGTAAAAATTGAGAAGATGTGAAGTTCTAGTACTGAGTCTTCACAAAATACCCATATGTAAAGTTCAGGAAGGGGATATATCCAGTGGAAACACAAGAATTGATCAGAGATGTTGAAACCAAGAGGTTTTGGGGCCATCAAAATCAAGGAAAGACTATATCAGAAAGCAGAGCGATAAGCATTGTTTATCTCAGCTGCTGAGAGATGAAGTCTAATGCTGATTAAAAATTATCTCAGGAATTTACAACCTGAAGGGCATTGAGGATTTTCATTAGAGTTATTTTAATGGAATGATGGGGCCAGAAGCCAGACTTGGATAGTTTGGGCAGTGAGAGGTAAGAAACTATAGATAGCTGGTATTAATAACAACTGTTTGGACAAAAGGAGGAAATGTAGTTGTAAAGAGAGAGAATAGGGCAGTACCTGGAGGGAGAGGAGGTTTGTTTTGTTTTTATTTGAAATTTTATTGTGTTTAAAATTAAAAGGAGAGCTGGGCGGGAGGATCATGGTTGGAAGCCAGCCCAAGCAAATAGTTCGCAAGACCCTATCTTGAAAAAACCCTTCACAAAATAGGGCTGGAGGAGAGACTCAAGGTGTAGGCCCTGAGTTCAAATCCCAATACTGCAAAAAAAAGAAACAAAGAAAGAAAGAAAAAGAAAAAATATCAAAAGAAGAAGTGTAGAAGACACGGTTGAATATACACAGAGAAAATGAATGATACATAGTATGATATTACAGAGCAAGTGAGAAACTTTGAAATCCATAGCACAGGTAGTGGAGTTAGCCTTGGTCAGAAGGAGGGCACAGCCCCTCTGTCTTAACAAGATGTGAGCCTGGGTGCAGAAATTGGAGTGGTTTATGTTTGAAACAGAAATGATGAGGCTGCCTTTTTTTGTTGTTGTTTTGGAAAGGAAGGAAGATATATGTTGAGTGTGAAGATGCTAGAGGAGGGTTTCTGAACTTTAGCTCGTTGACATTTTGGACTAGACACTTTTACATTGTATGGGACTATCCTGTGCATTGTAAGATGCTGAGCAGAACTCTTGTCCTTCACTAGGTGTCAGCAGCTTACCTCCAACTGTGACATTGGAAGCCACGCCCCCTGAGAGTGGGGGCCATACTTGTGTGCTGCTGAAAATCACTAGAGTAGAGAAAGTAGAAGAGAATGGAGAAGCTCTGAAGGTGATATTTAGAGTGGAAAAGTAAAAGCCACATGAAGCTTGCCAGGCTTAGCTGGGGCTGGTTTGATGGTGGACATAAATCCTGGAATCAATCTGCCATGTACTTTTTTCCACTAGGGCCTGGCTGCCAGGGTGCAGATACTAAAAAATATAGATGCATGTGTTCCCTTTGGGATGGAGGTTTTGCCAGAGAAATGTGACAAAAAGATAGACAAACAAAAATGCAAGGCATTGGCAAGATGTTTATTGAAATTGGCAGGATATTTATTGAAATTATGAACCACAGAATTTAAGAAGATTGGAGAGCAGAGGCAGGAGCAAAAACAATAATCTCTTTTTTAAAAAGAACATTGAGATAACTTTAAGACCTAGAAATAAAGTTGTAGCCAAAATATCTTTGAGATAGACACAAAAACAATTTATTTCAAGACAAGTTTATGTCATCCTTTTTCTTTTTTGCACTAAGTGAAGAAAATAGAATAAGCAGAAAAAAATGTGTTCCATTTAATTTGTAACCTAATTTCAACTCATTGTTTCCATAGTGTGAATTTCTCATTAACTAGGTTTGAAAACTGCTGCAAAGAATTTTATCTTTGCATTTCAGATTTCCAATTCCCTTCTTTGTCAAAGGTAATATATAAACAACGAGGCATTTATGAATTGACAAAGGAATCTGTTTTTATTTAAAGATTGATAACTAAAATGTTCTATAACACTACTAGAAGGCAATGCCTGGAATAAAATCTTTATTTTGTGGGGGATAACTATCACAGTGAAGGGAGAGATTAACAACAAACCTATTTTGGGGTTTAGGAATAATTAATACTCTGGTCTCTTCTCACTGGAGATAGCATGTTAAGGACAACACAAAACAAAGTGAAAAATCAACCAAACATTTTTAATTGAACTAAAATTTCCAAAGAAAGGGGAAAGCAAACCATAGCAAAAAAAGAAGCAGAGCTACATCATTTTAGTAAGCCACACAGGGTGCACATAATTTGAATCAATCAAGGAAAGCAGGGTAGTCAGGAAGGAAGAATAATTGACGGTAAAAGAAGTCTTCCTGGACAACCTCAGGTTACAGTTAATACATGCCAAATTTCCATGGTTTGAGTAAGAAGTTGTATCTGATTATTAAGCTGTTTTATGTTTATATGATTATTTTTGGTTTTATATGTGTATATTTTAATAACAAACAAAATATAAAAATATATTCTGTGATTGTTTCTATGAGGTGAGAATAACTATTTTCTTTGCTCTTGACTTTTTTATTTCTCTCAATTTTTATAAAAAAGTGTCTCAGTATTCAGAAAAACGTTGCCATCTTTTAATGACTTTAAATCTAGAGAAAGTAAAGAAATAAGTACTCTAAATAAACAGAAAACTGTTTGATTAGAAAGAGTTGATGAGTGATAGAACCTCTTTAATTTGCCATTGCTTACCACTTTTTAAAAAACGAGAACATTTAGAGTTTAGCAAAAGCATTACACATCCCCATCTGCTTCCAAGGTCAGACAGGAAAGAGAGCTATTACTCACTACAAATAATTTTTTAAGAAAGGAGGCAAGGAGGGGGAGGGAATCCAGAAATAATACTTATTTGAACATATTGAAAGACAGCATAACTATACTGCTTTAAAAGAGATGTATAAACTATTATAAATTTTTTTAGTTTTTTCTTCTTGTTGCTGTTCTATATATTTTAAATTTTCTACAATACATATGTTTATGATAAGAATATAAAGCAATAAAAGGTAAAAGTAAAACTCAGTTTAGAAGGGAAGAAAAGTAAGTTTAATGAGGGGAGTGAACACTATATGAAAGCAGAAAAATAAAAAATTTCTCAGGATGCCCTGGTTATTTACAAAAGGCTTACAGATAATGGTTTTTATTTTGATTAGATTAACTGACCACACAAGAATCAGATATAGATTCTGCTATAAAATTGATGATAGAACCTATTAAATAATTCATGATTTCTTTTAAAAAATAAAATTGCAATTCTTAAAAATACGTTAACTTTTTGAATTAATGATCTTGATGATAGACAGATAAATAGATAACAATTTTAGCTATTTGGTCTATTATTACTGTTTTAGAATTCTGATGCTAGTTTCTCCAAGTGCTTGATCATGATGGTAATAAATATTAGCTAATATTAAATGCTACTTATCTTAACAATTATTAACTCTAATGGCTTACTGCAGTAGAACATCCTCCAGTATACAGTTTGGTATCTATTTTTTTCTTTCTTTTTTATTAGCAATCTGTTAATTGTACAAAGGGATTTCATTATATTTCCATACACGCATATAATGTACTTTGATAAATTTACCCCCTCTATTACTTTTTCTTTTTTCACAATTTTTAATAGGTTTCATTATTCTATTTTCATAAATGCATATAAAGTATTTTGATCATATTTACTACTCCCTATCACCCCTTCCTTTCACTCTTCTCCTCTTCCACTGCTTCTTCCCTAAAACAGTTCCTCTATTTTATCTTCACAACAGGCTTTTAAGACTGAGTGCTTAATCTACAGAAATTATAGCTAGTTCTAAAAATGAGTCTTTTGATTTCTAACCCAGTTTTCTTTCCTTTGAATCATTTTGCTTAGGTTTAAAATCTGCCTACCACAAACAAGTTAGGTTCTTCTGGTCACTACGGTGCAGTAAGGTACAGTTACTTAATAGTAATTTTCCACACATCAAAAATCTGAATGATATTACTTGTCTATGTTTTACTTAATAGGAATGAGTGTACAACATGGAAGTGATTCATAACTTTAAAATATTCCCTTGGTTTGATGATTCAAAAAAATGCATTTCTTAAGCTGAGAAATTGGCATTTTCTTCTGGTTTTGAAAAATGTTTCTTGTCTTTATATTCTTTACTTACTACTTTTTGGACTTTAATATTCAATAATGCTATTTAATGTGTCAACTTTATCTTGTTACTTTACATCTTTTTTCATTTAAGATATTCCGGAGAAAGATTCTTACAAACCAGTTCTTAAAAGAAAATATTTTTGTAACAGCTTTACTGAACTATAATTCAGTATCATAAAAATCATCTAAATTATACAACTCAATAGTTTTTCAAGTATATTTACAGTCAAGTAGCCATCACCCCTCCAATAAAAATCTAATTCCCTTTATCAGTGGACCTCTACTTTTCTATACCCTCAGTCTAAGACAACTTCTAATATACTTTTTCTCTCTAAAGATGTACTTATTCCAGGCATTTCTTTTAAGTATAATCATGCCATATGCCATATGTGGTGTTTTGAAACTAGCATCTTTGATTTACAATAATATCTTCAAGGCTTATTATGTTGCAGTATATATAACTATTGCATTCTTTTGGGTTGAATAATTTTTGCTTTTGCTACATATAGTTTTGACCAACCTTAGTCAAAAATGGAAATGTCACAATGAAACACCCTGTACAGCTATCTTAAACAAACAAAAAAGTCCTTTTTTACAAAAACAGAGAACAGGAAAGTAAAACAGGTCCTGTATGGGGGGGTGGTGTGGGTGGGAGGGGGGAAGATATAAGGAAAGGGTGTGGGAGGGTAAATATGGAGGAAATATTATTTACACATGTATGAAAATAAAAAAATGAAGTCTATTGAAACTATTCCAGAAATGGAGAAAGGGGACTAAAGGAAAATGTTGGAAGGGGTGGATTCAGCTCTGATATATTGTAAGAACTTTTGTAAATGTTGTAATGTACCCCCAGCACAATAATATGAAAAAATTTGTTAATTAAAAAAATAAAATCATGTAGAACAAAAACTTAAAAACAATAATTCTCATGTGTGCATCATGAAGCGAAGCTCTCAATCCGTCCCGCCTTTTCATCAGTTGTGTGTAAACTATGCATCCTGACCATCTGTGGTTTTATCTTAATGGTAGTTCCTTGGAACTATAGATCTGGGATGCCAAGGTTCTACTGTACTGCATTTGTTATCCATTCATCAACTAGTGGGTATTTGTTTTGTTTCTACAATTTGGCTATTATGAAGAGTGCTACTATGAACTTTCTTGTACAGATTTTTGTGTGCACATAGATTTTCATTTCTTTTGGATATATACCTAGGAGTAGAATTGCTGGATCATATGGTATCTATATTTATCCTTTTGAGGAGCTGGCAGACTGTTTTCCAAAGCAGCTGCACCATTTTACATTCCTATCAACGGTGTATAGGAGTGGAAAACATTCTGAAAGGAGAGGGAAATGATGAAACTACATATATTTAATAAATTGGACATAATGGCACATTATATATAGCTTGTTAGTAACTGAAATCTTTCACAAATTTAAATTTCCTTACTTTCTTCTTATAGTAATTTATTCTACTCCACGAATACCTTTGAAATAAAAGAAATTAGCTCTAGAATTATTAAACTAAATTCTTTATAATGCTTACTTTTGCATATATGGAAGTTAATTTCTCGATACAAATTTTTGTAAAATAACATAGATGGCACTTTTAGGCACTTGTTATTTTTGTTTCTTGTTGATTACTGCTAAAGGTATCATAATATCATAATAGGAGGTATTTCCTCTATTTAATGCTTGAAGAATGCTTAGAGTATCTAATAATCTCAGAAAATGTTAATCAGTGTTTATAATTCAAAAGCCACATTTAGCTTCTCAAACTCATCACATTCAAAGCCTGATAATTTATAGCAACCAGATATAAGACCCTGCCAGTTCCAGCCAATTAAGTCCATTAGCTACATGGGTCAGTGGTTTGGATATCTTCCCTTCTGTTTTCCTATGGTAATTTCAGTGCATCTCTCTCTTTCTCATTCCCACAGTTCAGACCAGCCTTAATTACACCAAACGAATAGACTAGCAAACATGCAGTTGACATAATTGTGCAGGTACTATCTGCAACACAAATCTACACTTAACTTTGTCTCTAAGTGAATCCATGTATTGCAAGAGAAGGCTCTAAATGAACTTGAAAAGTAAGTTAAGTGGATAAAGAACCACCAGTGAATTCCTATCTATTTACAGAGACGCAGGGCTAAGACAAAATTCTGTCCTCAAGGACAGTAAGAAAGACAGAACATGTAGTACAAACTGTGTATTTATTATGCAATGAAACTGGGGAGCCAAGTACTGTCGTATCATAGTTGTAGATAGTTTCTCCAAAATAGGAACAAGCACATGTGGTTTCATTTCACTTTATTTCGTGAAAAAAAAAAAAAAACCCTCAATTGGGCAGAATAATGTATCACAAAATTTTTTCACTTTCTATGTTTGTTTTATTTTTGTGGGATAGCATATGATCTTTTAAGAGACGGAATGGAGAGAAAAAGGGTTTTTTAAGAAAAATTTATGTATTTAAAAATTGTATCTAATGTATTAAAAACTAAGAAAGAAAAAATATGCTTCTCTGTTTAGGAAGATTTTTTCTTTGTTTCACTCAGTTCAAGTAGAACATTTCAAGTCATAAAGTGTAAGTGTTTATAAACAAGGGCCCTACTGATGAGTAGTGTTCCCTGCCCAGCCATTCTGCCCCAACCCTTGTTCCTAAAGCCATTCTCACTTTGAGACTGCCAGTGACCATATTTTCTCAAGGCTTTAGGAACTGTAAAGTTGGTTTATTAGTAAATTTTTTGGTTTAATTTAAAGAGTGAACAGACATTGCAGGACCCTTCCCCTGAGGCAGGCTAGAAAACAGAAAAGTCATGGGACTTATTCTGGATGCATCTCATGCTAAACTCCTTATCTCAGCCCAATGCTATCCTTTGCCTTTGTAAATCGTAAGACAAAAAGCCTTCCATTATCTCTCTGATAAAAGCAAGGATGTTGATCATATCCCATGCACACAATTAAAATACCTAGGTGCTGTTTTGAGTGCATGCACAAAGTAACTGTCAATCACCCTAGCCTGACTCACCAGGACAGCCCAATCTCCTCCCCCCTTTATTGGTGATCCAAGAACTGCCCAGGTTTTTCCCCTCTCACAGGTTGGCAGGGTTTTTTGAAAAATGCCTTGAGGCAGAGAGCACCTCTCTGCTCCCTTTTCCCTGCTTCCATTTTGCCTGGCCCACCTGGCCAGATGGTACCACCATTGCTTTTGTTATGCTTTCCCTTTCCCATTAACAAACTCTATTGCCTCCCATGTCTTGCTTGGATGCCTCCATGCTGGACATAAAGAATTTACCACAATCAGACCTGATGCTGGTCTACCCACTCATTCCTTCTTCTCCCATGGATATTATTCAGAGGACAGGTATTGAAAAGTGACAACTACCTGAAAAACCATATAATCCATAATTTTGTCCCTGCCACCCTTTTCTGGGCCTTCTTTACCAGAATCCTATAGAGATTGTGTTTTCACCATTTCCAACATGAATTCCCTTTTGAAGGGAGAGACAGAATTAAATTCCTTGAATGCCCACTGTGCCTGACACATTAGTTATATAATTTAACTTAAGAGCCATAGCAATGCTGCAGATGAAGAATGAGATCACAGAAGATAGGTGACTTAACAGTGAGGGTCACACAGCCAAGGACATGTGTGTCTTCTATAATAAATTCCTCATTCAAACCCTTGTCCAGTTACCACAGGAAAACCACTTTCTGTGCTTATTTCTTTCAGTCCCTTTGTTAATCATATATAAAACACCATAAGGATAGTGCTAGTGATATTCTTCAAACCAAAAAAAAGGTACACACTGTAAAGGAAAAGGACACCTGAGAATTGCCATACATCTTTCTGATCTTGAAAGTTAGTTTAGAGCCTTTCTGAACCACATTACATCTCTTCTTTCAAATAAATGTTTGTCTTCAAGCATCAACATTCAAGATGAGTGAAGCACTTTATAATTTAATGCTGCTCTGATCAGTAACATTGCAACAGTGATCCCTCCCCCAACATTTTAGTCTTCCCTATAGTCTTAAGTCTTTATAGAAAAGACTAGCAAGCCAAAACATTATTTACAACTTTGTTGTAAATAATAAAATTATTTGAGAGTTCCAAAAAGCCAATTCATAAATATTTGTAAAACAGTATTTTTAAATTGGGGACTGCTGATATTTATGAAATGAGTGTTCAAAACAAAAACAGATCTTTCAACAGGACCCTGGTAGGGACAAAGGGGCATGCACATCCAGTCTTGCACAGCCACTCTCTTATCCTCCCCAGAGGTGATTGGACCTCTAGGAAAATAATCTGCTATTCAAGCAGTTCCAAAGTAAATGGAGGAGAGGCGGAAACATGTGGCCACAGATATGACTGTAGACTCCAATGGGAACACTAATGTTTTAAACGCTCAGTAAATTCCCATTTAAAACTCTATGTAAAATTCAAAGTTGCACATTGAAGTACTGAAATTTCAGGGTTAATGCTCACAAAAAGCATTTTCTGCAAGTTCCATTTGAATTTTTTTGATAAAACTGGCCATTTTAATTTTTTTTAAATAAAGACAAAAATCTGTTCTGACCTGGAATTTGAAGACAACTAGAAAATGTATAGGAAGCTTTTTAAATAAGAAGTCTAACTTGTTGGAAATTATCTGCAATCATTATATAGATTAAATTTGCTTTTGTTGGGATTGCTTTTATTTTTAATTCAGAGAACAAAAATTCTCAAAAAGATTCTTTCATAAACTTCTAACCAGCATTTCTTAGAAAGTGTCTACTAAGAAATGCTTTGTACTTTAATTTTTGACAGCTTATTTTGACAATTTTATAAAATTAATTTACCAGTGTTTATTAAAATATTGTCAATTTTCCCTCTGTAACCCTGCTCGTGACTACTATATTCATTTTAGGCATATAGAAGTTAAACCTACCCTCATGTTAATTACTTTTTTAAAAACAGTGAAATTTAAGCAGCCAAATAAATTGGGGATTTCTTTGTTCTTTTGAGGAATATCTCTGACTACATCCAGACTTTTTTAAAAGAATGACTTGGTTCTAAAGATTTATTTTTTATTTTTTTCTCCATTTTTTTAATTGTTGTGCTGGGTAGGGGTACACGGTGGCATTTACAAAACTCCTGGCAATGTATCAAATGGTTCTAAAGATTTTTTTATCTTGAAACACAAACATCTACAAATTGCCAAAGAAAGACATAGAGACATAGCACCACAAAAGGAAAAGGGAAGAGTTACATTTATAAGCAACTTGTAAAGGTGCAAGGAACTGTACCTCAGGGGAGAGAGAGAAAAAAAAAGAGAGAGGAAGAGAAGGAGGGAAGGAGGGAGAGATAGAGAGAGAGAGGGAGAGAGAGAGAGAGATGCCAAATTTACATTAGACGGTTCATAATGAGAAAATACTAATTTTATCACAATCATTGTCTCACAAACATAACATTTCTTCAGATAGATAAGTCTGGGAATCTGGACTTAGAAACCAGAAACAGTCACTTTTATTTTTTATTTATCTTAGGGTACAAACTATTCTTTCAACAGTAGGACATGAAGTGATTTGTGACATTGAAATCAAGACAAAGTGTCAGATTTTGCTTCAACAGCATGTACATTTTTACTTGTTGCCGGTCCTCTGCTCTTTTCTTGCTTACCATGTAATATATGGGGTTTTGCCTGGTTATTTTAAAGAGGTTTGCATAGTTAATTTGATTGCTATATCTCTTAAAATAACTTCTCTGTGATTTTTAAAAAACTTGCTTTAGCCCAAATATGGGCATTTCTATACAGGTCTCATCCCATCTAACATAGATGAGTACATGCCTACAATCACCACTCAAGCTAATTTCTTGTTCAATAAATTATTAAAATCATGCTTAACTCACAATAAACATTATAAATAAATATTGTCTGTCATAACAAAAACAGATAATAACAATCTTAAAATAAGCTTCATAAAGATTAATTGAAGAAAAAGTTCAAATAAAAATTTGAATTTAGATAATTCAAATTTAAAATTCTTAGAGAAAAATCATCCTTAAATCTATGTGGTAAATTTTGAATGTTTCCTAGCTTCAATGCCCAAACTGGTTTGGCATCAAAATTAAAGAGTTCAGAAATAGAATTAGGTTATAACTTCTCTTCACCATTTTAACATGTACTTACAAGTGAATTTTATTACTTTTCTGGAATACTTAGTAATATTAATTTAAAATTAAACTTTCTATTTCTGTGACTTTAAAAAATCCCATTCTTTAAAATATAAATTTAAAAAAATGAGCCGGCAATCCTTTTGGAATGATTTTCTTTCCAAAAAAAAAAATGATAATACAGCAATTGGCTTCTCAAATACTTGGTCCCAATTTCCTTCTGTTGTCTCTGTATCCATGAGATAATTAAATTTTAAGGGTGTTGCTGGAAACAAAGAGTATTATAGTATTTCACAGCCTATCCACAACCTACAAATGTAGTTTGCAACAAAATTTACCTTTCCATCATTAAAGAAATCATTATTGCTTTCTTTTCAGTCCTAAATTTATTACCCTGCTTGGATATACTGCACTCTTCTGGGCATAGAATTTCATAGCAGGCATCAAAATAACCAAGCAATAAAGTCAGCTTTATCAAACCATAATTTCATATTAACAAGAACTTCAAGTGAATGACTGGTCATTTTACACAAAACCAATACACAACAAATAATGACGGCTAGGATTAATAGTTAAATGAAAAGTGCAGTAGGATTTATGCTTTAGTTCTCTATTTTCTCATACAGCCTAACACCCGAAAACAGCTGTTTTGTGGGCACCTTCCTGGAAGGTGCCAGGTGTTTGCTTTGTTCTAACACGAGAAGCAGAAGCAAAACTAAAACCACATTTCCAGAGAAGGGTGAGACTAAAATAAGTCTGCAACGAAGTAGCTTCCAGTAATGCGAAGTCAGTCAACTTTTTCCTCTCTGATAACCTTTTCTTGTTGGAGCAACAGGGAAATTACAAACGCATTTTGGAAATAATGTCTTCCTACCCCCATCCTTGAGGAAGGGGGCTACCAATCAGTTCTTAAAGCCTTTCAATGTGGTACCAGCAGGGACCAGGACATTCATTCGATGTCATGAGAGGTGGAGCCAGTCTCCATGGCATTCCTTGAGATATCAAATACTGTAAGGCTGTCTTGAAAACAATCTCTATTGGACCAAGTCCTTACTTCGCTGGAAGTAGTCGGATCCAAGACTTAATTTCAACAGTGTTCAATTTATTGCTTGAAGCTCTGGCAGCATAAAACTGTCTTCTTTGAATGGAAAATTTGACCAACTGCGATGAGGTAAATGAATTTCG
This sequence comes from Castor canadensis, assembly GCF_047511655.1. Taxonomy (NCBI): domain Eukaryota; kingdom Metazoa; phylum Chordata; class Mammalia; order Rodentia; family Castoridae; genus Castor; species Castor canadensis. The sequence goes on from NC_133386.1 coordinate 43,911,145, forward strand.
AAAGTGGTGGGTGGACCGGGAGGCAGCACAACTTTTTTGTTTTTTGGAGGGGGAGAGGGTGCATACGAAGAGTCCGGAGCAACCACAAAACCCTAAGTCCCAGAGGATGTAAAAGGGTGTTGGACCAGAGAGCCCCAAAGCTCCTGAGATCAGGGCTCCACTAGGGGAAGGAGTTTGGGTTTAATTGTTACTGGGCACCGAGGAATCCCTGTCTTGGGTAAAGGGGGTAAGTGGAGAAAAGACGCACTTCGGGACTGCCCGGTGCCCTGCGATCCCTTGCTTTTCCGGGGACCCCTCGAGGAGGGCTCCGGATCTCTGACCACAGGTCCAGGGGGACCGGCGTCTCCCAGGCGTCGACCCGACCACTAGGATCAACCACCCGTGGGACGTGGGGTAAACTCCCGGGCCCGGAACGCCACCTCTCTCGGCCATAGGCCTCCTGGCAGGACTGACAGCCATCCTCACGCGGTTCGCGCCCGCCCTACGCCAGGGGAGCTCGACCTCCCCGCCCCCGGCCAGGCCCCCGCGAGGCTGCGCTTCCCGTAAACTCCCCGCCCCGCGCGGCCCCCTCCCCGCCTCGGCTCCACCCCCGCGGGACCCTGGGCGGCGTGAGATTGGCCCGACCGCGCTGTCACTCTTCGGACGCGTCACCGCCCTCGTTTCCGACCGCCCAGAGACCGGCAGTGATATTCGTGCTCGCGGGGCCGCCGAGGAGGGCGTCGCACTGCCCTGCTTGCTCCTTCTCGCCCGCGGGTCGGCGCGCTCGCCCACTAGAGCCCGGCCGGAGCTGCGGGGGCTTCGGGGCTGCGGGGCTGCACGCCAGGAGCAAAGACAAGAGGCAAGCAGTGCTCGGCTCGGAGATGGGGAGCGGGCGAAGTTGACAAGCCCCCCACCCACGCCGCGCCTTTGCTGCCTGCCTGGAGGTGCGCTGCCCTTTCCAGGAGGTGTCCGCGCGCTGCCCGGCTCCAGGTGTGCCCGGGACACCCCGCCCCCCGGGACTGGAAAACTTCACCGCAAGTCCAGAGTGGGCTCCCAAGGCGGTGCCGGGATCTGGACTCCCGCAGTCCGAGCCGAGGGTGGGGGGTGGATGGGTGGGTATGGGAGCTGTCCTGGCCGTCAGAGGGTGGAGATCCCTCCGGAAACTTTATCTCCATTCCCGTCATGACTGTTTTCTGTCCCCGCAGGGGCTGCTGCAGCCAGCGGTGTGTCGCGCGTGCTTGTTGGCCAGCGGAGCCGTCCCGGGGAGAAGCCCCCGAGGACAGCTGTTTTCCCAGGAGAGACCTGCAGCCCAGCCGAGCGGCTTGGGCGGCCTGGATGCGCAGGACCCAGCCCCGCAGCCGCGGACGCCGGGCGGCGGCGAAGTTTGGCTGCTGAGCGGCTCGGCGCCGGGCCCCTGGACAGACGGCCGCCAGGCGGCCGCGGCGGCAGGAGCGATGCCCGTGGGGGGCCTGTTGCCGCTCTTCAGCAGCCCCGGGGGCGGCGGCCTGGGCGGGGGGCTTGGGGGCGGCGGCAGCAGGAAAGGGTCGGGCCCCGCTGCCTTCCGCCTGACGGAGAAGTTCGTGCTGCTGCTGGTGTTCAGCGCCTTCATCACGCTCTGCTTCGGGGCGATCTTCTTCCTGCCCGACTCCTCCAAGCTGCTCAGCGGGGTCCTGTTCCACTCCAGCCCGGCCTTGCAACCCGCCGGCGACCACAAGCCCGGGCCCGGGGCGCGTGCGGAGGACGCTGCGGACGGGCGGGGCCGGCATCGCGAGGAAGGCGCGCCTGGAGACCCGGCGGCTGCCCTGGAGGACAACTTGGCCAGGATCCGCGAGAACCATGAGCGGGCTCTTAGGGAAGCCAAAGAGACCCTGCAGAAGCTGCCTGAAGAGATCCAAAGGGACATTCTGTTGGAGAAGGAGAAGGTGGCCCAGGACCAACTGCGTGACAAGGACGCATTCAGGGGGTTGCCAGAGGTGAACTTCCTGCCCCCCATCGGGGTGGAGAATAGGGAGCCCGCCGACGCCGCCATCCGAGAGAAAAGGGCAAAGATCAAAGAGGTGAGTGCACCGCGCCACCCGGTTGGCTACGGTTTTCAGGGAGAGATGGCAAACCTTTGCAACTCTTAGGAGTGCACCCAGAGAGATAGAGGCTTTTCCCTCCTCACCAGATGTTGTGTCAAAGGCTCCTTTTCTCTTTTTCAGTATCATAATAGATGCGGCAATTAAGATCTGAGACCAAATCCTGATTTTTTAACTTGCATGCCATATGAAATGTGAGTACTTGGGCAGGTGACATACTAGCCCGGCGGTTACGTGGTTAATCGCCCCTGACAACAGTAACAGTGGAGGTACTGAACAACCCCCCTCTTAAGGCTTGGAGGTGGCTTTAAAGTGAAGCTTGACCTTAAAAGCACAGCATCAATCACACATGGTATAAAGGCTCTGAAATCCAGCCAGAGCGCCCAGCCCTCAGTCATGTGGCCCAGTTCTGCCAGGTGTGTGTGTGCTTTTACAAACTGTAAAGGTGAAACTTGAGAACTTCCTGTTAGAGGAGGGATACTATTGTTTACTGTGTTTAAGAAAATGAACATTAAAAAAACAAAAAAACCTACGTTTTTTATTTCTAGGGCATAGTGAGAAACAGGGTATTCTATGTGACGCAACAGGTTTCCTCCATAACAGCAGAAAACAAACTTAATCTAGGACAAACATGGACTTTGATAAGTCCTCTGTAATTTCTTTCTCGTAATGTTCAGTTAGAACTTGGAACATGTGATTAGTTCATGATAAGTTTACAAGCTGAAATACACCATGAAAATTCTTTTAGGTTGTCATTTCAAAGATGAAAGTCTAAGGGCCCTGAGTTCCAGAACCAGTTAGTGACCCAGTCAGGACTTGAATGAGAAAACCAGGATTTCCTCCCAGTCATCTGTCACCAGACTCTCTCTGGACATGCCTCCTTCCAGAACTGCTCCCCTGTGTGAAACTGTGCCAGCCTGGGTTTTACGTAGAATCAGGACCTGTAGGAACCATATTAAAAGCATATCATTCTACTCTCAATTCAGTTTCTAAACTCCATTATGAATAGAGAGAGTATTTTTACCATTTTAAACATGATGCATAGTCTCTTGAAAATTTTGTGCTTTGATATTGGGTCAGTAATTAGGAAAGGAAGCTTCCTGATACCATATTCAGACAGTAGACAGAATTTTGAAGTAGAAAAGAGGTATTTAGCTTAAGTTGCTGCAGAACGGAGGCAGATTGATGGTTTTAGTATTTGTAACTTTAATGTAAGACCAGATGGGTTTGGTTAAGCTGTAACTTAGCAAGTTCAAATGGATTTGGGTCCCTTTGGTTTACTCAAGGAAGAATGCCTTCAGCCTCCCAGACACATAATTTTCTTTAATAGTCCTTCAGCCTTTCTGCTTTAGACCTTTACATCCTCCCAGACTTGGGGAAATGGTTCTGTTCTCCTGAACTTCTCTCTAGCAGTTTCCCTTCTCCATGAAATCTTGTCAGTACTACCAAACCTGGAGGGTTGAATGAAGCTCTGCCTCTTCCCTAACATCCTCTCATCCTCATTTCCAACCGAAACCACAGGAAATTGACCACAAATGATCTGTGTCTGCTTGTGTTTCCTTTAAAACTGAAGAGTAATTCACGCATTGCATGCCTCTAGAGTCCTATGAGCTGCCAGTTAGTGCAGATCACGGTTGTCCGAGGAAGAGATTCCAAACACTAAAGATGCACAAATGTTAAAAAGCTCCTGGCACTGACCATTGATGATCAAAAGTGCATTTAGAGCAGAAGCAGTAGGATAGTAGCAGTCATTCAGGACAATGCATTAACAGTACACATGTCCAACCTTATTAGATCCACCCGATCTGTGTCTCTGATTCAAAAGGACTTCATTTGCCATGTAAAGGAAATTTATGTATCCTCTGGTATAAGTGTGGTGCCAATGTCTTAGCACCTAGATGTTTTGAAACTCTCTAGTCTTGCATGAAGTGGTGGAACTAAGTGTGTTCTTTAAAATTCCATGTTGTAAGAACTCAAGATCTAGCATCATTAGCTTCAGTATTCAGGCAAAGGCCAATGGGAAGAAATGGATTATGATTTCCCATTATATTAGTCCTTGGTAAACCAGAAAAAAAAAATGCTATTCTAAAGGATGTGATGTTTGGTCTTAGAGAAGAGTGGTGTTGTTGTGAATAAAGCATTGGACTATAACTTTACCCATGTCCATTCAATCTCAGGTACCTTGTGGGCTCGATGTCATGAACCAGTCGATCCTTGGTTTTGTTATTTCTTGTTCCTATACTTTCTAATTCTCTTTATAGTTGGGTTCTTTATCACACCTGGACGCTCTAACACTTTTATAGTTAAACTTTAGAAGGCCTAAATGGGTCTTACATGTTGGGATCTTGGACTGTAATTTGAGTCAAACTTCTATAAATTTTGTTCAGAGGCAGTTAATACTGTTTTTCATAATGCTGATATAATTGTGTTATTCCTACTGCAGTGAATTTTTTAAAATAAATTTGTGTCCTAAGGGGGATAGTCAGCTAATTAAAATAGGACATTGCCTAGAGCTCTTCACAAAAAGGTATTGTGATTTCCACTAACAATCTGCTGGATAGTAAATCTTTGATGTAAAATGTCCTTTATTACATTACATTTCTACCCATGTATATATTTAGTTTGGAATTCCCCTTAAATTTACAATGCATTCAGAAGGCATATTTATTTTTATGAATTTGATCTTAAAACATTACTCAAGTTGTCTTTAACTTTAAAAAATAGTGTTACGATAATGAAGCCTAGAAGTTAAAATAGCACCATGGAATTGTTAGAAAATTAGTCAGTTTCCTCTTTTACTCTATCCGTTTTGAAAAATTAGGAAGCATTTTTAGCTTTGGGTAGGGGCAGTATAGTAAGCCTACCGTGTCCTTTAGGATTAGTGTCCTAATCTAATCTGGAAGACAAACATTTATTTTTTCCATTTCCTGGAATTATGGGGGTCTTCTGAGTAATAGAGGCTGAAGACAAATTGATCCTTCTCAGACTGAAGTCCCCACTGACATAAGGGGAGATGGGTGTTGTGTTGTGCAGGCTGGTAGCATTAGGTTTGTCACAAAAGACCTTAGACAGATCAGCTGTAGAGTCACAGATGTCTTCTGAGTTTTTCAAAAGAAGGCTTTACTTTTTCATTCCACACTTCTATGTATAATCATAGATTTAAAGAAAGATTCCTATTGATGGCTAATGGTTAGAATATATTTCATCATGCTTTACTCTAGCCATAAGTAGATAGCCTTGAGAGTAGTATATTCTTTAACTATTAATTATTTACTCTTTGGGTAAAGACCAGATGTGGGAATATTCTACTTTGACAGACAAAAACAAACAAAACACTTTTATTTTGAAACTTGACTCTCCAGCTTACTTGTATGGGTAGTTCTGGTGTGGAAAAGAGCATTTCCAAAATAATAAAAGGCACAATTTGAAGTTCTGGCTCAAGGACCTAGGACTCCTTTAGGTTACTTGCCTGTTCTACAACCCATTCTGTGATATACCCCATACAGAGGGCCAGTGCAGATTGCCCCTCGAAGGCACCCTTCCTTAGAGCAAGGGGGCCTTGGAGTGTTTGTAAAGAAAGGGCTCTTGCTTCAACAAGTAAATGAGTAAGTTAAGATTTCAGCTGACTCATGAACATTAATATCCAAAGCAAGAAAAGGATTTAACAGGTAGTGAATTATGTTCAGTTTAATTTTCTGTAAGATAAGCATAATTTCTGAGAGGAATATGCTGTCTTCAGTTAAAAGTTGTGAAAAGAGGTTTAAAAAAATGCATTTCGCAGTCAGCACAGCTACGTTTCTAAGGTGGGCTGATAAAGTAAACCATCTTAAGAAACTGACCCTAGTTTCTCACATGTGTAAAAAGTGCCTTATGTGAGATCTTTTTCATACTGAAGAAGATTATCTCATAAACTATGGTAGTACAGCTTCATTATTATGGGAGCCTTAAGCGTGTGTCTCAAGGTCACAGAGAGGAATATCTACAGATCTGCGGGAAGGATGAAGTCTTTAACATCTAGGGAATCAGAAAAGCATGGGATATTGCTTACACCCCGAGCCAGTGCAGTGTCCATAGCCTTCAAATTTTTTTATACCCTACAAAATCACAGATGCGTACATATTTGTCAGAGATGGGTTTTGATTGGTCAGAATAGGAGCAGTCACTATGGTTTGCAGAGATACTGTGAAATGATTGGCAAAACAGCCTCAGTAGATAAGAATAATAAATAAGAAGCCTGTGTTCAATAGTTTATCGAAGATATTCTTTCTTTCCTGGAAGAAAGTCTTGGATTTCCCTCAGTGTGCTTAGCCTACAGCCTTGCTTAGTGTTCAGTAACTGAACTACATCTAATTTCCCACTCCCAATCCTCTCACTGTGTTAAAATGCACTTTACACAAACTCTGCAAATTATTTTTTTTCTGTTACCAGCAATATGCCATAAAAGTAATAACTTTAAGTCTCTGATTTTTGAAACTAAACATATGTTCTAAGTCATAAAATGTTATGGCTGGATGAGACCTCAGAGATAGCTAGCTCATTCAGTTTACAGTGGAGGCAACCAAGACACTAGGAATGCTTCTAGAAATCATAACACTGGTTAGTATCAGCACTGAGTTGAAAATAGATGCTCTGCTTCCCAACTAGTGTTGCTTGCTAGCCCCCACACAGCTTGCCTCCTAAATAAAACTCCAAAGACATATATTAATTGAAAATCTATATTCATTATTTATAGACCCTACTGTTGAATGGGTATAAAATACATATGAAATAATTCTGAGTATTATAAATTTTACTTCATATTGGTTTGTAAGTAAGCTATAGTAAATTTTTAAAATTTCATTACTGGAATGATTTAGAACACTTCCTGTTTTTAAAAATCACCCAGGGAAAGTTTGATATGACGTCTTTTTCTCTTTATAAAGATTTCTGCAGGAAGTAGAGGCATTTGTTATCATTCAGTTGCACACTCTTTATGAAGAAAAGTGGGGGAGAAAAAGGAAGAAAGAAAGAGTGGGTTTCTGTGTCTGAAATGGTGCTGTTCCCAGAGAAGAGGGATGTAATAAGTTGGGGGAGTTACTTCAAATTATTGAATGTACTTACTCTTCTGACATTGCATTATGGGAAAACAGAATTGACAGCTCACCTGAAAGGTAAGTACACATGCAGTCAAAAATCACACCAATCTCTGGACCACTCTTTCCACCCAAGTAGGTCCTGGAGTGTCTGGGTATTCTTAGCTATCTCTGCTCCATCCATTTACAGCAATGTGGTCATGAGAAGGATGTGTCATGGGCCCAGACTACCTGGGTCTGAATCTGTCCTCCTCCATATACTGGCTTTGTGACTGACCTTTAGCAAAGGTCAGAGCTTCAGTTTCCTCATTTATATAGTGAGGATAATAATAGTATCCACTTTGTTGGATCCTGAGGCTCAAATGTGATCATCCACATGAAACACTTAGAATGGTATCAGGCATGCAGTGGGTGCACACTAAATACTATTTGCTTTTGTCACTGAACACCACCTAAAGCCACCAAACAAGGATTACATTGGTCCATACACTGTGTAATAAGTTAGGGAAGTAGGTAAAGAAGTTTCCAAAGGCATTATCAAAATAGTTAAAATTAAGTTTTGATGCTTACAAGTATATATTGTATGTTATACATATATTATCTATATAGTTCATCAAAGTGATCTTTGCTGGTAGCTGTGATTGTATTGTGTTACAATTAATTTTAATTTTCTCAGATTCCTATGAAATCCCCCCAAACCTTAGATACATTAAAATGATACACTTCTGTATAGAATTCTTCAGTTCTAAACTTCAATATACATGTGAAAGAATTTGTCCCTTTCTCACAGTCAAATGTTCTTACCCCTGAAATACCATCTTCCCAGAGCAGTCACAGTCCACCTACCTCCTTAAGCACTGGATTATTCCTCCACACAGGCAGAGAGAAATTGAGTACAGTGAATTTTAACCTGTTTTGTTTTTGGAGGAATGCTTTTAAGAAGTGAGAAGAAAATTATTGTAGACTTGGCAAAAATTATATGATTATGATAAACTCTATAACCAGAGTTCAGTCTGTCACCTGATAGTCAACCTTTGCATAAATCAATTCTATTTTGTAGCTCTTTTGAGAATTACACATTGAATTTAGATGATAAACGTTTAGGTAATGTTTCAGTTCCAGAAGGTCTTCTGAGGTCCTAAGGCCCAGTACTCACCTTATGTAGGATCAGTGGCCCTATGAGCTGGGACTTCCTGAGATTCCACACTCTATAAAGGGTGTTGGACCCAGTCCCTGCTCAGCCTGGGAGAATCTTAGGTCTTATGAGAACTTGTGCTCTGGAGACTTACTGGCCCCGCCTTCCTCCTTGGCCCTGAATGGCAGGCCAACAGGCAGCTGCCCCACTGAGAACATCCTAGTGGGAGAAGGAGCAGCTTTGCTTGGGAAGGTATTGCCTGTGAAAGCAATACTAGCAGATCCCTTTGCACTGAAGAATGCTGTGGCCCCGCCCCGCCCCCACAGAGTCCTGATAAAGATTTCTGTGATCATTAGGTACTTGAAAGGAAACCAAATGAGATTAGGGCTTAAGAGCATTTAGGAGTCACAGCCCTCCTTTCTGTCATGAATACTCTGGCAGTTATTTTAGGTACATCAGAGCCCAGCAGTCCTGCACATAATCCAGACAGAGATAATAAAATTAAAGAGCAACTGGAGCCTTTGTATTTACTTGACTTTTGGAACTAGAATGGCTCGCTGGCTCTCATTTTTTTTTGTAAGTGCATTTGTCTCCCTGGCTCTTCGCAAAAGCCTGGTCCTTGATTTGCCTCTGCTGCTTTCTGATCACTCTTGCTCTATATCCAAAGGACACTCAGGTGACATTATATTTACTTTCATTTGCAGTTTCTACATATTCCTCTATGGGTCTGCGTTAGATTGTCCCTTCTCCAGGCCTTTGTGGGTACATGTTTAGTGTGAGAACTTGGTGTGAGAGAAGACATGGAAATGAGAGAGAGAAACACCCAGTTCTGAAGGGTGGTTTGATCCTACAACATGCAGCACGTCACTCTCTGAAACAATCTTTGTTGCACCACTGGTGTGCAGCGTGTTTATGTTTTCTAGGAGTTTATGGGAAAGGGTGTGGCAGTAATTGATACACCCCGGCCTGTGAATGACTATGGTTGAGACATGACATAAAGTCATGGCATCTAAAGATCAGGAGCTATTGCTGGAGTCCCCATTTCTGCCTCATCTTCCTCATTGAATGGCCTTTTCCAGGTCACTTGAGGTGCACTTGATCCTAAGGGACAAGAATGTTTCAGAAATAAAAGGCTCCTGGCCCATGCCGCTGTGGCAGTTCCAGTTCCTTGAGTTGGTATTTGGACATGATTGCCAACCCTAGTTCCTCTTTCACAGGAATGTATATGCTGGAGCTACAAAAAGGGTATTTCCTCACTTTCTATATGTTGGGGCCTAAGGAAAAAGGACAAACCTGTGGAATAATTAAGGTGCACAGGGGTGTGCACCCAGTCTCAAAATCTCATTTCCAGCTGCCTGAAGTTTCAACCTTTCATAGATTTTTCTTGAAGGCTACCACTGAGGATACATCACTGAAAATGTTCAGCAAATCTGGGCATCCATGGTGCATGCTGGCCTGTTATCCCAGCTACACAGGAGGCAGAGATGGGAGGACCAAGTGTTTCAGATAAGGTCTCACACTTTTGCCTACACCATCCTGAGATCTCAGTCCTCCTATCTCCACCTCTGGAGTAGCTGGCATTAGAGTTGTGAACCACCTTGTCCAGTTTGTTTGTTGAGATGGGGTCTTGCTAACTTTTTGCCTGGGCTGCCCTCAAACCGAAGTTCTCCTATCTCCATCACCCAAGTAGCTGGGATTTTTGTTGTTTGTTTTTGTATAAAAAATGCTATGGTAAATATCTTTATCTAGAAAATTCATCTCATTTTTCATTGATTCCCCACTCCTGTAAGTAGGATTTCCCCTAAAATTCCTAGAACAGGAAATTAATGGGCCAAAGCATCATAAGTTCATCTTGCTGGATAACTTTCCAAAAGTAAATAAAACTATTTATTCTCCCACCTGAGATATAACGAATGTAGTTTATTGAATCTTTAGAAATTTCACAGTTGAGGGAACAGTGTCTTGTATTTTTAATTTGTTTTTCTTTGGTCAACGTTTTCTCCTGGATTGGTTGACTAGTTGTATAAGAGAAGGAAGTTTTTAAAGGAGCAGGACTGGGAAAAAGGCAGAGTGTGGAGTCCTAATGAGTGAAATACAAGAGGCAGTGGGTCTAGCAAGCTGACTGATCAGATATGGACTCCTGAGGGAGGCAAAGTCCTGGAGACAATAGCTAGGGTTTCATTAAAAAGGGAAAAAAAGAATTAAAGAAAAAAAAGGTTACAACAAAACTTCTTCCCTGGGCTAGACCCCAAGGATAACAAGTGTTCTCTATTGACAAGAGTTCTTACCCAGGAACTTGGATGGCCCACTTCCCCTCAGCCTAGACCCAACCAGCTTCCCTCAGCTTGTCTTCAGTTTTAAGCCAGGTTGGGATGTTTTCATCAGCTCCTTGGGGAAGGTATTAGCCTCTCTGGCCATCTGGGGAAGGGGGAAGGGTCTTCCTCTGTTTAGAACTCATCACAATAATTTACTAATATTTTAAAATCGTAGTTGAAGGTCAGACCATAGTCCAAATAGAATTTCAGAAGTGATTTTATTGGTGCTAGAAGATGGAAAGTTTTACAAAGTATTCTTAAAGAAGAAAAATTTACCAAAACTATCCATAATATTTCATAATACACATTCTTATGTTTGAAAGAACAGACAGATCTTTTGCATATTAGAGACCTGCAGTGTTTTAAGTAGGATAAATATGCATTTTTGTTTAAGGTATTTTTTTAAAGAAAAGCAAAGTATGATTTGTTTCTGAAGATTAGGTTTTTTAAATTTTTAGTTTTGGTTTTTGGCTAACTTCTTCAAATCAATTGTTTTTAGTGTGTTTTTTAGGGTAGTTAAGAGCTGCACATTTGAAAATTGTTTATATTCTGACCTTGGATAGTTCATAAAAGTCTGCCAAATGCCAGAATTATTTGAATTTGGCTTTGAGACTGTGTTAGCATGATGAATACGATTGACATAAATGTACTATGTTATTTTTATAAATTGTAGTTTGAGATGATGGTAATTTTAGAATATTTAAGATGCTGATCTCTGAGGCATATTATTTCTGTAGTCGACTGGCAGTGTTGAGTGTTGTATCTAGTCAACTACAGGTTTTCAGCTCAGAATTAGAATGCCTGAGCAGTCCGTATTGTGATTTAAGGAGTTAGTAGCTCATGTCAGCAATTTTGTAAGTGATTCTTATTAGGAACTGTAAGGGGAACTTTATGTAGTGAAAAGGGTATCTTATAATTGGCACATATTTAATAAATTGTATACATTCAGTCATGTTAAACTCTTTGACTAGTCTTCATTATTTAATCCTTCTGGGATTACTTAACCTAGAATGTGTAATGAAGAACTCAGTAGCTTTGGGGGGTGGGGAGCCTGTAGATTTGAGGAGCATAAAAAGTGAAGATGATTTATTAACTACTGTTGAAAGCTGCATTAGCAGTTAGAGTGAATAAAATTATGATTTATTAAGGATTCTATGAGCAAGAAGATATAGCGGTAGTGCAGGTTAGAAGTACTTGCTTTTTGTCTCCAAAAAGCTTTTTCATTGTCTGTCTGATCCAGATCATGTTGAAAGCAGGAGAAAGAGCCTTCCCTTCTTCATCCATGTCTACCAGGTCAGCTAGTTCTGGGCCTTGCCTAAAATAGGACCCTGTAAATATTTGTTAAGTGATTGCACTATTTTTAAACAAACAAGCCAGCAGGAATTACACAGGTTTAGTGACTTCCTTTTAAGTAATCATGTATTCCAAAGGGGTGTCCCCCCCGTCTTTGAAGCCCTTTTTCCTACACACAAGGCATTGTCTCATGAAGGGTACTTGATTTTTTTTTTATTTTAACAGCAGTCAAAAGTCATAAGAATCAGATCTAGTGAATAAAGAGAATAATGAATGTAGAAAATGACCTTTTCTAGTTTTAAAGCTATTTTTCAGAATGATTTATAAAATGAAAACTGTGTTTGTTTTCTTATATGACTTGTAAACTAGCTGTGAAAGTGGTTCATAAAAAAATCCTTTGAGCAAATGTGACATTGCTGGAATGAATACAGATAATTGTGAGTTTCCTTTAAAGGTTAACATTTACTTGAATAAAAAAAGTTCTGTTGAAAAGTCAGTCATCTATTCTGTATTTACGTCCAGAACTTTGATTTTCAGGTGTGTGATTTTTAAATTAGATAGAATTCTCATTCGTTTCTATCCATTATTATCTGGAGTAGTGGACTGTATTTAATAAGAGCTGTCATTTTTCTTATATTTCAATCTTATACATAATACAGCTAATTAAAGTTGTTTCATTTTTGTCTTTTTCCATTCCAGCATAAATTTTGAAACATAGAATAAGCAATGCTTACAGTGCCACACTGAGTTGAGTATTATTTTCCACTAGAGAATTTCATAAACCTGTTCTTCTGTTAAAAGATGTGATACTTTAAGAAAGGGAAAGAACCTTGGTCCCCCCCCCAAATCAGTGTTGTGAAAAATGCTGAAAAATGCTGTCTCATATAAATAATGCAGGGCAGTGGCTCTGTGAGTTCTAAGATTTGCAAATGGGCTCCTTTCCAATCCATTCTGCAGATTATTATTTTAATCTTCCTAAAATGTCACTTCTCTCCTGTTGACCAACTTAGGGTTTTAGTGACTTTCCATTTCCTAGGAAGCAATAGTTCACACTAAAATGCATCAGAAATAGGTTACACAGCTTGGATCTGTCCTCAGAGTTTCTTATTCATAAGTTCTGGGTGGCCCTGGAAGTTGCACTTTTCACGTTTCAGGTGCTGCTGGGCCGGTGGCTTCAGTTTGAAGAAGCCACGGCTCTTTAGCTTGGAATCCATCATCTTTAACGTGTTTGCTTCAGTTTGCTTCTTGAGTCATGGTTCCTGTTACTTACCCGGAAGGACTCTGTGCTTCTGCTACACGTGCATAGTTACTGTCTCCAAAACAAACCTGATTCAGATTTTGCCTTGTTTACTTCATTCCTCTTAAGAAGCTGTATCCTTTAGCTTGCTCAAAATCCATGTTTTCAGGAATCCCTTCCTACATTTTCTGCCTTTACTGAACTCAATCTTCTCTAACTTCCTCTGGCATTTATTATTTCTGTCTTTGGACAATTTCATGGCATGTATGTTATCTTCCTATGGATTCCAAAAGAAGAGACACCTTTTCTATCCTATAGGTTCATGGCCCATAATTTGACACTAGAAACTGATTCCTCTTTCATGTAACCAAAATGAAGAACAACTTAAGTATATTCCCCAATTTTTTATAACTTAGTTAGGCTGTGAGGCAATATGCTAGAGTGGAAACACTTCTAAGCCTCCCTCTCCACACCTGTGAATGAAGTTAATAATTCTCTCCTGCAGAGTTGTTTTAAGCACTAAAATTGAAAATGCATGTGACATTATTCAACAAATAGCATCTATTTATTTATTAGGAGCTAGAGATTGGTGGGAGTAGTAAAGCTTGGGTTTTTATTAAGAAAAAGAGTTAGTAAGTAAATTGGATTCAGGAAGTTATTTCCAGGAAAGAACAAGAAGTTCTGTCTGCAGTATTGTTGTATTGACCATTATCTTGTATTTTCCATTCTCACTTTCCTTCCTGATTTCTGTTGCCCCAAATCCCTGCTCCCTATGGCAGGAAAGCAAGCATTGTTTGCCTTATTTCAGTTCTTTTCCCACCAAAATGATGCTCATTCTTAGAAAAACAATAGAGAGAGTATTGACCAGAGCAGTTTTTCATTCATTCGTCAGTGTCCAGTTACCTCTGACTCTCAGGCCTGGTGTCACACAAGTCCTGTGACTTGAGGGTAGGAAAGAAAGCAGGCCTTCAGGGCATGGGAAGAAATACTTTGTGAACTGAAAAGCTTGAAAGTGTTTCTGCTGTGTGTCTAAATTTAGCTCAATAATTAGGCATATGGTGCTTTCATTTTTGTATGTATCTACAGCCTTTGTGAGAATATCCATTGGTTATGAGAGCTGCCACAGCTTCACCAATGTTGGCTGCAGAGATTCTAGTGCATTTAAAACAAGAATTGAAGAGTGAAATGGAAAACTGAATTAATAATTTGTTCTTGGTTGGTTTTAATCTGTTCTTTATTAACTTTATAGTTTATGCCTGGAGGATTAGATTTGGAAACAGAACACCAACTAATGTTCTCAAAGTTTATTTCTTCTTATTGAAACATTATACTCTTCAAGACTTTCTGAAGAGCCTTAACATAAGACATGATGTTTAAGTTCTTCAGATTCAACCTAAAATAAAAAAGCTTTTAATTTGTGATATTATTTTTAATTTCAAAATCATTTCACATTAGAAGTCAAAGCAGGAACTGTTTATAAAATGGATTAATATAGAAAAGCAAATATTCTTTGTGGGCACAAGTATGCTCTCTCTTTTTCCTACCTTCAATCTGTATTTTTCAGTCTTAGAACTTTGAATCTGCCTTTCGTTGTAGGGAAGAGAAGAAAAGTTGAAAGCAAAGGATATATTCTTTTATTTCCTTTGCCTTGTTAAATGTTACTAAATTGACTGACAACAATCATAATTTTATAAATTTAGGAAAGATTTCTATTCCAAGATATGTCTATGACTATATCAATATCTAGATATAGAGAGATGCAGCTATCTAGCTCTGTATTTTGCTAGGCTATAAAAATTAACTGAAATCTGGTGGCTTAGAAACAGTTGCCTAAGGGGAGTGGGAGAGGGTCTTGCTGTTCATCTTTATTTCTTAATGTTTCTTTAACATCGTCCCATTAGAACGTACAAGGCTGAAAAGTGGGAATTCGGAGTATTTGCTTCAGTGGTGGTAGTTCTCCACCCACCTGTGATCTGGAGAATTACACTCTAAGTTTTCATAAGGAGAAGACATGAGAATTTAGGCATTGAGAAGGGATTTCTTTGAGGACTAGGAGGAAGTTTGATAAACTATAGTAGCAGGTTTTGGTTTGAGTTAACCAGTTGTATATTCCTTGTTAGGGAAACTTCTCTGGATGCATGTATTCTCCATAGATAAAAGTTTGGGTCTAATTCTCTGTTTTTGACTGTTGTGCTACAAGGGATTTAGGATTTTATGTACAGATGGCCACAGTAGTCAGGTGTTGGCAATATAGCTTAATTTAGCATAACCTTCCTCTTTTGGTTATATGTGGTTAATTGCCTCTGATCCTTTTGTATTTTCTCTCAGAGACTGGTGATGCTAATGACACAAAGGTAGATGGCAGAACAGTGGCAGAAGTGGTATAATATGCATTATACCTGTTAGACGATTAGTCACTTTAGCAAACAGGAATTGACTATGGTCACAGCAGGAACTGAGCAGCACTCTGCCTTTCCCTCAAGAGGGAACTCCAGACATAAAGACTTGCACAAAGACAGATCACCTTTCTCTTGACCTGCTGGGCGCTCGCTGTGTTTTGAAATTCCTCAGGGGGAAAGCTGTCCAGCTACATGATTGGTTAGCATATTTGTGGCCTTTGGCTCTCCATGCTTGAAAGCCATCTCAGGAAGTAAAGTCTTTGATTGATTTGAAGTCTCATGCATCACCATAGTGTTACTCGTGTTCCCAAAACACTGGGGGATTTTTGCAGATGGAACTTTCACAGGCTGATTTGAAGGTGGCAAGCCAAATTAGTGTGTGTGTTGGGGGGTGGGTTTTCTCCACCTCAAGGTGAACTCACTGCCTTATATTTCACTCTGCAGTACTTCATAAACCAGTACTAGGGGACACAGAACACATTAGTGGTCCCAAAAGAGGGTGTCTGCTGTACATAATGCATCTCAGTGTCTTTCATTGTTATATAGCAAGACTCTGACATTGATATTTCTCTTTTAAGTAGAATTTTGCCTTAATATATAAAATAAGAATGTTATTCTTTGATTCTTAAACCGCAGCTTCTAATTTTCAGGTATATTTAGTTTACGAATCACAACAACAATACGTGAGACTTGTCTTTTCTTCCTGGAGGTTTAAAATAGAGGCAGTTGTTAGGACTACACATTAATAAAAATTGTAGCTTCTCAGTTGTATCCTACACCGTTATCCCCCTTCCCCTAGTAGAATGAGTTTGCTGCTGTTCTTCTTGTCTCATTAACTGATTTTCTGTATCATTTGATCTGTGTATAATTAAAGCAACCAGTGGTTGGAGTTTTAAAATCTCATCTTTGCAAGATTTTGCTTCCCTTATCTACAGCTTTAGTTCTAGACTGGTGAAAAGTGTTCATGTAACTACAGCACACATTTGTTGACACTATGTTAGGCACTGTGCTCATCACTTTGCATTTCCTATTTAATTCTCAGAACAACCCTGTGAGTTCACACACAGGAAATTAAGGCTGAGAAGAGTCAAGCAAATTGCCCCAGGTTACACAGCTTCTTTGTACCTCACTTGAGTCTGTCTGGTCCACACATCGTTCCTCCTTCTGAGCACTCATTCCTGCCAGCTGCCCTTAGCACCTGTCTTGGCATTCTTGAGGGTCTTGCCCATGTGGAGTGAAGAATTGGGCCTGCTGTCACAGTCACTCCTCTCCTTGGGAAGGAAGGAGGGGACAGCAGGGCAGTGAGGGCTGGCACTGTTTCCATCCCAGCTTGTGCAAACACCGTGCTTTAATTATGAAAGTAAGGCCTGTGTTCAGGTTGTCTGGAAAAGCCTCTCAAGGCTAATATTGTGCTCAACATCAAGCATCATTTTTATTAGCACATATTCATGTATACAGATATACCTTAATGATATGTATATGCATAGTAAATGCATGGTTAAGTGTGTGTATAATTATCTGAAATACCACTTTAAGCATTAATGAAAGGAATTGGGATCTCTGGAAAGCTGTTTAAATTAAAATGAAGAGAAAGATGATTGTCACTGGAAAAAACCAAGTCTATATTTGTTTGCATTTCTCTCCATAGTCTTGGGGTGGCTATGACTTTTAAATTTTAGAATACATAATTTTGCAGCTATTTGCTTTTAAGCAAGAGATTCCATAAAGGTTGACCATATTAACATAAGTGAAATTTGAATTTTAAATTCACAGTGAGGTATATTACCAAAGGGATTCTGTGAGTTTAAATAATATGTTATTACTGACTCATTCTCAAGAGTTTTTTGCTTGTTTGTTTTTCTTTGTTTTGACAGTACTTGGGGTTGAATTTAGGACCTTAAGCTTTCCAGGCAGCTGCTCTACCAATTGAACCACTCTCCTAGCTTTTTCTGCTTTGGTTATTTTTGAGGTAGGGTCTTGAATTTATGCCCAGCAGGCTTAGACAACGGCCCTCCTGTTTATTCTTCCTGTTTAGCCATGGTGATAGGGATGTGCTCCACCATGCCCAGCTTTTACTGGTTGAAATGGGGGAGTCTCAAGAACTGTTTTCCCAGGCTGGCCTTAAACCATGATCCTCCCAGTCTTTACCCCTTGAGTAGCTAGGATTACAGATGCAGGCCACTGAATCTGGCTTCAAAACTTAGTTTTGTGTAGGGATGGGGATGTGACTTAGTGGTACAGTGCTTGCCTGCCACACATGTGGCCTTGAATTCAGTCCCTAGCACTGCAAAAAATTGCATAGAAGGGACAAAAAAGGTCATGTTTAATTGCTCCTAAGAAATATACCTAGGCATTATAACTCTTTTCAAAGTACATACACAGGAAGCAGTGTAATAATCATTACACCAAATGATTTGTTAAAAAATTAATATAGTCTCCTTTAATAAACTGGATTAAGAATCATTTCCTCCAATTTTCCTTCTACAAATACTGAGAAGTACCACCACTCTCAAGACCCTGGAGAGTCAGCAGTAAGCAAGACAGATGCTGCCACTGCCACCATGGAATCCAACAGGTATAGCGTGCAAAGGCAGGTGAGAAGCACCTCCTAGGAAAGACAGAGGCTGTTGTGGGACTTGTGGTGGGGACATTTAAGTGAGATTTGGAATTAACTCCACTTATGTCACTTTGAGAGATTTAGGGGTTTAGAACACTTTCTAGATGAAGTAAAGTATTAGAGATCCCTGAGGATGAGTGGAAGTTAGCCAATGGCAGGACAAAAGGAAGAGTGTTCAGGACAGGCAGTTAGCAACACATAGCACTGCAAAGAGGTTTAGACTAGAGATGCCAGTGTGGAGAGCATCAAATCATGGAGGTAAACAAGATCCCCAGGGATAGAGTGTCCTATTATAGAGGCAAGCGTTCAGAGGCCTGAGGAACATCAGCATTTAGAGGCTGTGCAAAGTAAGAAGAATCAGAGATGCAGAAAGAAAACTAGCAGAGTGTGGCACCCTGGAACATTTCTAGATATTTAATATTTTAAGTAGTGAGGTTTGGCACTGTCACATGCTGCTGAAACTGGATGGTTAATCCCACATTCATGTTCTGGCGAAGTCAATGATTGAAGACGCCAGACCAGGAGTTAAGAGTAATGCTAGTACAAAATTTATTGAAAGGACAACAAAGTTTCCTGACAGGTGAACGAGCTAAGCCAAAAAATAGCTGAAGTCTAGGGGATAATCTATGGCTTTGTCTGACATAGACTCCTGCTCGTCTACCTTTGAACTACATTTGTGATTGGATGCCATCTAGTTGACTTCTCACTGAACCTGACCATCTGGGCCCCCTCCCATCCTCATCAAACTGGACATGCCAGGAGGGCCCAGTCAACTCTTTCTGGCCTTGAGGCCCACCATTTACATTTTATAACTAACTCCCTTTTATTATCTTGATGGAAGTTTGCTGTGTTACTTTCCTTGAGGAGCATCTAAGAGAAAGACCTCTATATTTTATTATCTTGATGAGTGGCCTATTCCTCACATCTCCTTAGATGTTTACTTTTGTTCTCATCTAAGACAAAGTTACTTTTGCCATTTGCTCCCCTCACACTCTTCTGTTATTTTCTCTCCTCACATTCCCAAAGTCACTTCTGTCATTTGTTCCCCTCACACACAATAAGGACTGAGAATTGTCCTTTGAACTTGATATCAAGCAGGATGAAGGTGACTCTGGGGCAGATTCTATGGAGTATCCAGGTGGAGGCCATATTGAGCTGGAGCTAAGGATGTACATAGAAAATTAATTTAAAAAGGTCACTTGGATGGTACTGGAGAGCTGGAGTGATAGCTACCCTAAGATGAAGGCAACAAGAAGACTGGGTTGAGAAACAAGGTTGGCGAGGCACTGGCTTCTCTGCTCACTAATTACATTTTTTCCTTAGCAGGATTCAGCCACTCTGCCATGTTTGGAGGAGGCAAGATGCTCAGATTGACCCAGCCTTGGGGCTTCCCTAGGTGTTTGGAACAGGCACATCATCCCCCCAGTACTTTTTGGAAAGTCTGATATAAGGGATCATTGTAGGAATATTAATCCACTCAATTTTGGTTAAAGAAGAAGGGCAGAGATATGTATTATTGAGAAAAAAGAGGTTATCTCACAGATCCAGCTCATGAAGAACAGCAAGACCCCCTAGGGATTGGAACTACAATCCCTAGAAGACACCAGGAACCAAGACCACTGGTTCTTTTCCTGGGATACTTGGTCTTTTGTCTCTAGACACACCTGCTTTACTCTTTGCTCTGCAGACAAGTTCTTTATGAATCAATCCTGAAGTTAACATGGCCAATGAGTTTAAGCACTAATGGAGTTTGTAATAAGCATCTCAGAGGCTCCATCCCGAATTCCCAGAATGGAGAACATGACCTGGCTTTAGTTAGGTATCTAATCAACTATGGCCAGGGGGTGGAGTATTGATTTTTAGTACGGTGTCACTGTGGCACAGAGCCTCCTGAGTGACAGAGAGTGCTGCTTGGCTGCACAGAGCCCTCCCGACATCTCTGCTGCATCCGGACATCAGCTTTGTTATATGTATCTTATTGGAAATTTCTCTGGTGTAGGCCTAGAGGCAGATTGTCTGCTGTATATTCACTACAGAAAATTGTGCCTTCTTGAAATGACTATTAACTAGCATTAGCATCTTCATGCAGTTCCATTAACTGTGATACAAATATGCATGCAAAATACCAGTTTGTGAACCCTGAGAAGGTCACTTTAACAGCCTGTCATATTGCTGCTTCATAGTATGATGTAGCTGAATACCTTAATGATAACCAGTTATAACACACACTCACACACATACACTCTTTTTCCAACTTTACAAAATAATCAGGTCTTGCTGCTCATCTTTTGAAAGTCCTACTTGTCCCTGTGGACTAGATTTAAATCTTATCAGTTCCATGCATTTTTATCTCTTCTTTTTCCATGCCAGCAGAAAATCATTTCTTACTTCGTGTTTTTTATGACTCTCTTTGTTTAAATCTCTATTTTTTGCATTTTTACTTTTCAAGGCAGCACATTCAAAGGGAATAAGATGAAAAGCTCAAGGTTTTATCACTTATTAGCAGTCCAGCCTTGTGTACATTCACAGTGCTTTTGAGCCTATGTCTCTCATCCATATAAGTGATATAATGCCTACGTTTCTTGACTATTGTTAGGAGCCATCAGTGAATTAATGCAAAACTATTTGCATGATAGGAAACCTATGTAGATATTGACATTTAAGGAACTAGTTCAAGGGTTTGAAAGACCAGATTTCTACCATTGTGGTAGTTGAACGGCAGTGGCTTGTTGTGTGGTGTGAGTTTTCTATCACTGTGGCAACAAGTTATTACAAACACAGTGGCTGAAGATAATACAGGTTCCTATCTCAGGGTTCTGTAGGTCAGAGTAGGAGTGGGTTTGTTTGGTTTCTCTGCACTGGGTCTCATAAGGCCAAAAGCGAGATGTCAGTTGGCCTGGCCTCTTTATCTGGAGGTTCTGGGAGGAAATCTGCTTGCTTGTTGTGGTGAAAACACTTGAAATCTTTTTAGCAGTTCTCAAGAATACAGTACATTGTTATTAACTATAATCATTATGTTGTGCAATAGATCCTTTAAAAACACAAAACACTTCATTAGTTTATGTCTTCCCCACACAGGGCCATGCTAAACTTCTCTGTATCATTCCAGCTTTAATGATGTGGAAGTGAGCACATCCCTCCGTTTTCAATCCAGCAGCATCCCATGAAGTCTCTCTCACCTGAGTCTCTGTCCCTTCTGCTTTAACTCTTGTCCCCGTCTGAAAAATGTTCTCCATTTTGAAGTGCTCAGGTGATTAGATTGGACCCACCAGAATAATCCAGATTAATCCTTTCATGTTACGGTCAACTTAATTATCCTTCCCACTTGCTTTTGCCATGTAAAATAACATACTCATAAGTACAAGAATTAGTGTGTGGACATATTTGGGGATCACTCATTCTGCTTACCTCTTGTGGGTGCTCTTTATATATAGTACATGAAGCCAGGCATGGTCCCTAGAGCTACTCAACAGCCATTGGTGACTAGTGTGGTCTATTGCTATGATATGTGCTCAAATAGAAACTGTTATTTAAGAAGAATTTTGTGCCTCTGGTTACAAGTAGGAACCCCAAATCAAAAGAAGTCAGTTCTTTGCACTGCCAGCTGTAACATTGTATATGCAGATAAACAGGAAAGGAAAACAAAGAGGTTGAACCTACATATAAAGAATACTGATAAATAGAAGAATATTGCATTCTTAGGACTTTTGTTGAAGCCTTACTATAGTATCTTATGTGATACTTTGATAAAGTATCTTATTTTAATCCTGTCATTGTTCCTAATTTACAAATGCGTATTCTTAACTCAGTATGGGTATTTAAGGTGCCATTATTACAAGACAACTAAAAATCTTGAATGAAAAATAATTCCGAATTGTGTTTATTCTCTTGTATCTTAGCAGGTAAAGTATAGAAGTTAGAAGCAGACTCTGGAGCTGGATTTGATTTCCCTCCCTGTCCAGTGATCTGTACACTTGTTTTCCCATCTGTAAAATGGGGAAATACAGACCCTACTTCTTAGAGTTATAACTGAGGATTAAGTTAAATGTGTTTATAAAGGTAAAGTGCTTGGAATTGTGCCTAATACCTAGTGTTCTGTGAGCATGAGTATTATTACTAGAATTGAACAGCTTTAACCTGTGGCTCTCAACAAGTGCTAGCCTGAGCCCCAAATTACATTTTACAAGATCTGCAGATAACGGTTGCCCCATCTGGTGGGATGAGAAACAGGCATCCAGTGTGTAGAAGCCAGGGATGCTGCTGATCGTTTAACAATACATTGGGGTGCCCTCCCAAAACCCCAAAGTTTTGCTCACTCCAAATGTCAGTAATGTTGAGGTTGAGAAACCCTATCTTAAGCCAGCACCTTTTTAGAGTTTTAGTAACAACTCCTTTTGCAAATGAGATACTCATTTATCATGAGTGACTGAACAGTGAGAACATTCATGCCTGAAGTCATGAGTTCTACAATAGCATTAAAAGTAGAAAAAATATTTTTCTGGTGGCTAAAAAAGAATTTGCTGAGCATATTTACTTATCTATTTTTATGTTTAGCACAAGTATCAATCACAAGGAAAAAGTGTGCTTCCCCTCTGGAATACCCATTTAGGGGTCAGATATAGTCTGCTTTTGTGATAAATTGAGTGGAATTTCTGGTTTAATTGATTCCCTAGTCGTCCAGCAAGATTTTCTTCTGTGGAGCATAAGGAAAGAAGTTACTTGAAATTGGGACTTGCTGTTACTGTGTATGTTGCAATACAGTGATAATAAAGACAACTACCCATAACTACCCGTATGTTGTAGCATATGATTAGCAAGGCCTGAAACATTTTGCCAATGTCATTTTTATTTCTGAATATTCACAAAGGCTTGTGTGTTTATTGTCCTCATTCCCTCCCATCCCGTAGGCTCAACTAAAATGATTTAGAATGTTGTTTGACTGCTTCTTTCTCCATCACCCCTCACCCCTGTCATCTCCACCACCACCTTACCCCTATCACCCGCACCTTGATTTTAGCTATTTGAGTTGCCTTTCACACTATCCAAGACTCTCGTTATCCATTGTTTTTTGTTTGTTTGTTGGTGATACTGAAGTTTAAACTCAGGGCCTTGTGCTTGCTAGGCAGGCACTCTACCACCTAAGCCACAATGTCCCCAGCCTTTTTTGCTTTAGTTGTTTTTCAGACAGAGTCTTGAGTTTTTGCTTGGGGCCAGCCTCAGTTAGTGATTCTCTTACCTATAGCCTTCTGCATAGTGGAGATAATAGGCATATACCACTTGTCTGTTAAGCTTATTGATTGAGATAGGGTCTCACTAACTTTTTGCCTATACTGGCCTTAAACTCTGATCTCCACCTCCAGAGTAGTTAGTATTACAGGCATGAGCCATTAGGCCTGGATATTTATCCATTCTTGTGTTCACAGAATCTGTCCTTCAGATAATTGGTTGATTGGTCATCAATACCTGCAGTGTTACAGGGTACAGAGAACACACTAGACCAACATCTGAGGACAGTACAAAAGAATCTGTCACATTCCCTTATCTTTTATTCTGTTGTCTACTTGGAGACAACACTCACAAGGACAGTAACCTGCAGTTGAATGTAATTTGAAATTAAGCAGAACACTGACATGCTAGGCATCAGTTAGGTGCTCAGAAATGCCTGATGAGAGTAGCGTAGTGTTAGGCAAGGAATTTGTGTGGAAAAACATGCTACTTTTTAGTACTTGTTGTACTTTTCATAAGCTTATCCAGGAATCCTCAAGAATGAATACTCTTAAAACTATTGTTGATTTAAGGCCATCTTACTGTTAAATAGATCTTCTGAGAACAAACAACAGGTTCATATTTTCTTGTAGTTTGATAAAGTGAAATATGTAGAAAGTAGTTTTTAATTGGTTTATGTATAACTATTCAATGATGGCACAAGTATTTTCTCAATAAGTAGTTGAGATGAATAAAACAAGGATGATAACAAAAAAAATCTGATGATTCATTATATGATATAGTTGCTAAGTATTGGTAAAATATCTGTTTGTGATCATATTGTAATAGAAATACATTTGTCTTGTGTTATTTAACAAATCCTTGGTTTATATAAATATCAGTGAAAGGAAAATACCAATTGCATTGTGATAATCTTTACTTAGTCCATTTTGGGTCGTTACGGTATAACTTTGAATCTGTCTGCATAAAGGGAGACAACCGTGCACTTCATTTAAAAGGAAGAAACAACACATTTTTTTATTCAAATCATGTTTGTCATATTTTAAAATGAGGTCTTCAGATTAGAAAAAGCAATTTACAACAGAGTTACACTTTGTAATGTGATCTTTGTTAAAAATTTACAAGTTTGTTTTTGTGACACTCTAAAATGGTGGATTAGTGAGAAGTATTTCTTCACAGACTGTGTGATTAAAGAAGGAGCAGATCTAAATGTAATTAGCATCTTTCAAGGGTTTGGGTGAAGTCCAGCTTGTTTCCTGTGATCTCGAGCTGTTAGAATGAAGAACCTCTTCTGCCAGCAGCCACCCTGCTGCAAACTTGGCTGCAGGTTTGAGTACCACATCAAAGATCAAGCTACATAGCAACTGAAAACTAGTTAAGGCCTTCCTTCAACTTGGAAATGGCTGTTACCCAATCTTGTTTCACCACTTCCTAGTTCAGCACTTTGTGCTGATGGTATCTTGGAAAAACTTAGCACCTTTATCTGTGACATGTTTAAGTTTTTCCATCAAGAGTAAGTTGAGTTGGTGAAGAGACATCTTTCATTACAGTGAATCAACATTTACATATGCTATGTTATAGAAATAACTTCTGTAACCTCAGTTGTCTGGGTAGCACACATGACAGGACTGTTTTTTGCCTCATGTAAGTATATGAAATGGCATTTTAAAGTGCTAGTCTGGCAATGGCTAGAGAGCTGGGTTCTAGAGACTATTAACTAGACCTGTCATCATAGTCGTCCAGTGGTTCAGATTAGGGAGAGACACAAAGGCAGAAGTGGATCCAGAGGTACATACTCAACAAGCTGAAAAGATGATCACAAAGACACATGGCTGTGCACTAGTGAGCTATGGGGGACAGGAATTGACTATACGATAGGTCTTGTAGCATAAGAAGATGTAGCAGGAATAAATTGCTCAGCCTGGCACAAAGGAACAGGTGGAATGGGATTGGTCTGGAGACTCTAGTACTAGGACAAGTTCCACTTGATCCTCAACAGAGTCCCTTTGGGAATTTGCTTTTTTTTGCCTGGCTGACAAAGTGTGGTTTATGTCCTGGCGTGAGAACTTGTTCTATAATTGCCAGCCCCTGCAGTAGGAAGCTGAGGTCCCTGGAACACATTGCCCAGAGTACACATCTGTAGGCTGTGTACTTGGTCCATTAGATTTCAGGACCTTGGTTCCTTGTCAGTAAAATTCACAGTTAAGTAGTTAGTTGCTGGGAGAGTGACCCTCTGAGATGGGACCAAGAAGGAGGCAGGATGGACAGATCTCTCATAAATTCTGACAGTGCATCCTGGTAGAAGGCAAAATAGTCTCCTGGTTCAAAGGAGCATTTTAAACAAGAATATTCAACATCAACTTAGAGCCCTAAACCAAGGACAGTATTTTATATTCAGTACTGGGAAGGTATTTTCTGTCAACGGTAGAAGGTCATATTTCTCTATTTGGAACAACAGTCTTGCTTCCAGAAATGAAGGGTACGAATTCTAATATTGTTCAAGCAATGAAAATACAAAGTTTAAGCAAGTCAGTTTATATGGAAATTGATAGTGGAAGATCACAAGTATACTGACCTGTTTTGAATAAGATTTGGTATAGTTATGATAAAACTTTGGGGAGACACTTGTTCTTTTACACATGCATTTGTATACCGATATGAGGAAGAGAAATCTTACACTTGAGAAAGAGAAATTGTAACTCAGCTATGATACTCTATAAAAATCAAACATGTTAACTAGTGTTATGTTTTACTAACACAGTATTTAACTAAATGCTTTTCAGAAAGCTAAAGCTGCCATCTACATGTGTCACGCCTTGGTTCAAGGCAGAAGGAAGAGGGAAAGCAAGGCCACCTGCAGATTTTGGCAAATGGCTCATTGGCCAGAACCTTGCCACCTAGCAGTGGAGAGGCTGGGAAAACACACACTTTACTTTCACAGCTTCTGCTGCAGGGCCAGTCAAGGAACAGAGACTTAGATGTGGGGTGACTCAGTCTGTCGTATCTGCAGAAGGACTTTTTCCCCATTTTTATTACTGCTTTACATCTTTTTGTAGTCTATTTGAACAGCAAAATAATTTGACCTCTCCTGACAAACTTGGCATTTTTTCTTCTTAAATTTATGGAGATCTTTGCCTGGTTTTTAAGTGGAACAAAAGGGAAGTCATTGCACTCAGAGCTAATACTAAGTAATACAATCTGTTTTAACAGGTCGCTGAATCTGGCATATATTTAATGCATTTTGTCATCTAGTAAAATGAATGATGATTTAAAAAAAAATCAGATTTTAAAGCACTACCAGAATGTTTGGAGTAATGTATTTTCAGGCCTAGGAAATCCTTGCTGTCACTCACAGAACATCTTGGATGGTCTTCAAACCATAGAAAATATGGTTTATAGGGTGGTAATGTTACAAGTGGATTAGAGGCTAGTGCTTTCCTTAAGATGATACTGTATCACATATCATGCAAAATCATTGTTCACTATTTTCAGTAATCTTAAATGAAACTGTAGTGAAGTTTTAAAAAATAATACCTCTACATTTTTGCATGTGTTTAAAGGAAATGTGATATTGCCAATTTAGACTCAATTTTTAGAATGTTATTAACATGTAAACTAGAATATGGAGCATTATGTCTTTTTTCAGAACCACAAAATGAAATTAGGATGTTCTGTTGGTGATGAAATGTCATCTACAATGAAACCAAGAATAAAGATTATGAGTTAACTGTGTGGGCTGCCCAGGTAAAGATGAACAAATAGCTTTCAAACTAATGAAGATTTAACATAAAATTTACAAAAACCAAAGGCTTTTTTCAACATATATAAGTCACTTTTCCCCTCCAGGGCCCAGAAGTGAGAGCTACTCTGACTTTCAACTCCCTAACCTAATAGACTTAATGTTTCTCATTGTGCTCATTAGCTTTTCAAAGAAAGAAGATTGGAAAATGGTTTTGCATGCCATGTTTCTGAAAGTCTCACTCTTAAAAGTTAAATTTTCCTAGAATACTTAGGTAATAGAAACATATAAAGATGGGTACAAACAGTAAACAAATAACACTTTAATTAGAAGTTTGTTTGGAATGCAAGTTTTCTCCAGATTACCTGGGTCACATGTTTGATTCAGGACAATGCACTAGACAATCTATCATAGGCTTCAGAGTCTGCCCAAATTCAGAGCTAATCTCCATCCATCACGAGAGGTGTGACCTTACGTAACCCTCAGAGTCTTCATCTGTGCCATGGGACTCTTAATGGGGCGACTTCCTTCCTTGATGGGTTGTTGTCAGAGACAGAGTTTGCGACAGCTTTATGTACTTCCTGACACAGAAGTGTTCTATTAAAGGATGATAAGAAAATACTTTTTTGTGATATATCAGTTAAGGATTTGAAGTCTTACAGAATCATTCATTGTGCTTTCCAAGATTATATGTTGGGATTAGCATTTCTGTTAGGAGTATCTAAGCACTTCATTTCACAAGTAAATTTTAAATACCTTTTTGCTTTGTTTTGTTTAAAGACAAGAGTCTCACTGCATAGTCCTGGCCTTGAACTTGTGATCCTCCTGCCTCAGCCAGCAAAGTGCTGGGATTGCAGGTATGGGCCATCACGCATGGCCCAAAATATCTCCTTTTAATGCATTTTTATTATTATGCACAGATAATAATTTCTAAAACTGTTATGTTTCATATACAAAAAGATTACTGTCAGACTCTGATATGGATTCTAAGATGACAGTGGACATTCACTTGTTTATTCATAATGGACAGTTTTAAGGGTAATTATCTGAGAAGCTTTTAAATGAACAAATTCTCTTCTTTTTTTTTTTGTTTGTTTGCAGTACTGGGTTTGAACTCAGGGTCTTACACTTGCTAGGCAGGTGTTCTACTGCTTCAACCATTCTCCCAGCCCCAAAATAACAAATTTTCTATGTGAAAATCCTTTAGTTAAGAGAATAGTGATTTCTGGCTTTAATTTGGCAAGGAAACACCTGTGTCCTGCAACTCTGCTGTTGGTAATGGCTTTGTTCCTAATTGCCAAAACGTGGAAGCAACCAACGTGTCATTCATAGATGAGTGGATAAACAGCTTGGTCCATTCACGCAGTGGAGTATCGCCCAGTACTGACAAGAAATGGGCTGTCAAGCCAGGAGGAACCTTAAAAATGTGTTACACGTAGAAGAGACCAGTGTGAAAGATGACAAACTGCGTGATTCTGACGGTGTCATGTTCTGGACAGAGCAAAGCCATGGAGACAGGGATCAGGAGAAGTAGAGAAGGATAGGCACAGCATAGAAAATGGCGGGGGTTGGGGGACAGTGAAATCACTGTGTGTGCACAATGGTGAATTGCCTCTGAATGTTTGTCGAGACTCATAAAGTACACAACACCCAGGGTGACCATGGGCTCCCGGTGAAAATGATGTGTCAGGAGGCTCATCGGCTATAATAAACCTGCCTTTCTGTGCATGATGTTGATATTGGAGAGCTTGTGTGTTCGTGGGTATAGGTATGTATGGAACTCTGTATTTTTCTGCTCAGTTTTGTTCTGAATATAAAACTGCTCTAAAAACATCTGTTAGAAAATATGCACAAAAAGAAAATAAAAAAGGAAACACAAAACACATACACTCTGAAACTCTTGTCTCTTTTGGCAGTACTGGAGTTTGAACTCAGGGTCTCCATTTGAGCTGCACCCCCAGTCCTTTCAGCTTTATTTATTTTTGAGATAAAGTCTTGCAGTTTTGCCCCATGGCTGACCTTGAATGGTCATCCTCCTTCTTCTGCCCAAGTAGCTGGAATTACAGGCATATACCACTATGCCAAGCTTGTTTTCTGAGATGGGGGTCTCACTAACTTTTTGCTGATCTGGCCTTGAACTGCATTCCTCCTATCTCCAACAGGTGTTGTACTACCAAGCCCTGCTCAACTCTCTTGATATCTAAAGAACAGGGTATGACTCTCCAGGGTTAGTTTGTTTACTTAAAAAAAGAAGAAAAAAGAATACAATTAAAAAGTTAATTATCCTTGACTTTTGCTTATTCTTATAAAACTCAAGCTAATTTTGTTGAGAACAAATTATTTTTTCATAATTAATAAATTTGCTGTAAATAGTATTTATTAATACTATTAATGACTTTATAGTATTTATAAAGCTTACAAAGGAATCTAAGTAAACAAAATGTTTAGTCTTTATGAACTTGGCAAATCTATAAACAAATCCCTTCAAGATAGCATATTTCAATTTTTAAAAAATCGTCATGTGACTACTGCAGAAAGGTAAAGACAGTGAAAATTTGACAGGTGTAGAATGGCATGCGTGTGTTAAAATGTTTTGGAGTTACCTTTTTACTACAAATATTAAAAATACAAAACACCTCTTCTGAGATGAAATATTATATAAGAACAGTATTTGTTTCTCACAGAATAAGTTTTTAGATCTCTGTAGAAATTATAGGGAGCACCATGGTCTCAGCAAAGGGTTCCATTCTCTGTGGGTCTCTAAAGAAGCTTCCATACTGGCAAAGCTCTCCCAAGGCCTGTTTGGGGATCAGCTGACCTCGTAGCCTTCAGGCCACTTGCTGGCCTCACATTGACCACAGAGGTCTTAACCTGACTGATCTAATGAATACAGATTTAGGTGTTAGTTAAAACTCAGCCAGATAAAACAGAAGCCCCAAATGTGAGCCTTTAAACTCAGTGACAGCTTTTGCATCAAGAGTCATTAACCTCCAAACAGATATTTTTGATAGACCCTCGGCTGATGCAAAACCATTTTATTTAAAGAAAATGTTGTGTGTTAACAAGAGTGCTTCTTTCCAAAAAAAAAAAAAGAGAAGTATACTAGAATTCACATATGAACAAGGCCTTTCTAGTCTCTTAACTTTTCCAATGCTAAATTAGTATCCCTCAGTGTGTTGAGAATGTGCTTACGTATTAGTCAAGTGTTTCTCTTGTAAATGTGTGTGTTTGCTTTTTTGCCCCGTACCCTCTTTCATTTGGTAACATCACAAAAGTTTTGTAAAATCATCAGAATTTGGTCACCAAATCTAGTTTCTTGAGCTAGAATTAACACCATTGACTTTTTCTTAGGGGAATGAGAGACTTCTTAGAATCAAGACAATCTATCCTCTCTATAAGTAGCTATGACTAGAATTCTCATTTTTTAAAAGCTGGCATAATCAGGCATTCTGACTCTTTCTAAAGACATCGCTGTTGCTAACCATGCTCATTTCACTGGGGAGTTAGTACTCAGCCGCCCGTTAACATTCATGCAATAGCATTAAATAATTACTCCTTTATGTATTTCCTGCTGTCTTTTAAGAAAGTGTATTAAAATTGGCTGGGGAAGAAGTGAGGACATCTAAATCCAAAGAAAATTCACACACACAAATAACCCACTTATGGTGAAGAGGCAGCCTCAAGTACCAGGTAACAAAGCAGTGGCACTCATGGCAACAAGAAAGAGAAAGTAGAGGTAAGGAGAAATAGGAAAGATAAAACAGTTGACATTGGACCTGTTGGTGACAAATGCCAGAATATAGCACACAGGAAGGGAACTGGTGTTGGTGCAGTCCTCAGCTTGGCACCAGGGATTCGCGATTTCTCAGAAATCTAGAGACAAGCCAGAAGCGAGTAGAGTAGGGCCATCTTGTGTGCCCAGGTAGCATACATCTTCAGGTGGCGAGGACTTGGGTACAGAGCCGGATGGAGAGCTGAAATAGCAGATGGGAGGGTTGTGAGAGCTGAAGGAGCAAGGCAGACAGGGTGAGCCATGCTGCAGTGTTCTTCCTGTGTGTCACAACTGACGTGCCGATATGGTGTGTGTTATTTTGATGCAGGCCCAACCACATCTCCTGGGACCCAGGGAGGGCTGTTCTTTGTATGTGGAGCAGCTGGCAAGCTCAGAGGCCACAGCTGTGTTAAAACTGTAAGCAGCAAAAATGTTAGGGTTTCTTTCAATGTTGTGTTGGAAGAATGAGAATTCCCAAGAGGGTTCACAGCCTTGCTCTTTTCTCTGCTACAACAGGGCCTCAGCTTCCTCATCTACAAAATGGGGATTATAATATCCCATAGGGTGTGATGAGGATTAAGTGTAGTAAGTTGTATGAGGTTTCCCTGACCATGCAGTGTGTTAGATGTTTGATAAAATTCATTCACTTCCTCCTGTCTAGTCTCCAACTCTAAAACCCACAGTGATGACAGCTGGTACAGTTTTATTTGTAGAACAGAGTATTTAAAATTCTAAATGCTTTCTAAACTGTGAAACTACTACTGTGAGAAGAGAATTACTGAAAAGTTTGTGCAAAACGCTTTATATATCTCAGGTCTCAAGGACTCTGCTACTTCATGGCAAAGAGACAGCACCACCAAGGGGCCCGAGCAGTCCAGAAAGCTGGCATTGTGGGGCAGCCTGGGCTAGCCGTAGACTTAGTTGCTCACTGAGCTGTGGAAAGCTGCATGTCCAGGGACCTCAGAACAGAGTCCTTAGCTCTAGACCTGTGCCTCTAAACAAGGGGACACAGTGCAAACTGCTGCATGATGGACTGAGTACACGTTTCCCCTGAATCAGCACAGTAGTTTTTAAATAGCTTTAGCCAGGGCTGTCCCTCTTGTTTTGCCACATTTCCCATCATTTCCAGTTGCCCTAGACCCAGCCATTCTATTCCTGTCTGGTCCTTCAGCATTTGATCCCTTTTTTTAATTCTAAGCAGTGCAGTGGGGACCACACCAGGGATTGAATGTGTCCTAACCTTCTAACCTACATGAAATACAGCACTCTCCATTAAACTGAACTTCAGATAAACAACAAATACTTTTTTTAGTGTAAGTGTGTCCCGTGCAATTACTCTGTTTCCTAAATCTGGCATACCTCTTCTATCACGCTTACAGCTCTTGTCCTGGCATCAGTGGGTACTCAGTGAGTAGAATTGTCATTGTAACTTTGGGAAAAAGAACCTTGGAAATACAACTCCTTAGTAGCCTTAGGGAAAGGGAGAGAAGACTAATACATTGCAGCACTGAGCAAAGCATATGAATAAGTGCTTTAATTTGATAAGGGGTAAAACTGGAAACCATCCTGGCAGGGAGAGTTGTTTTCTGTGCCAAGGAATGACAGCTGGAAGGTGACTGATGGCAGGGCCTCCCAAGACTGTCTTAGGTGGCATCTCGGTGCCCGTTAAGTGAGAGTGTACTAAACTCTTTAGATGTAACTGTGACCGACTCCAGGCCTGCCACTTTCTGAATGCAGAGTCACCCCAGGTTCTGCATTCTGTCATCTCTAGGCAACATTAGCTTCTTTCCTTCCCTATTCCATTAATTTACTTCTCCTTGAGTTCTTTGCCTACTCTGAGTTTACTAAATACACCACTTTCCTTCCAACTGTTCTCCCTTGTGTCTGCTCAACTCCGGAAGTCTGGGAGGACCCTAAGAGGAGTGCAGATAAAGGTCAGCCTCGCTCGTTGAATGCCTTCTGCTTGTCTGGTGCATTTCCACATTTGATCTTCTGACCATGCATGCTGTCAGGAAGATAAAGTTACTCTTTTTTTTTAAATAGCCTTATTTTGTTTAAGAGCAGTTTTAGGATCAAAGCAAAACCTAGCAGAAAGTATAGAAAGTCTGTTCCCACATGTCCCCTGTCTCCACACAGACACACTCTTTCTCACTAAATATCCCACATCTTAGTTGTACATTTGTTACAACTGATTGTTCTTCTAAGGATGAGAAGACTGAGGGTTCCAGGGCTTAGACCTCTGGGCGGCAGGGCTCATGCTCACCACTGCAGCCTGCTCTGCCTGGTGCCTGCCATAGCTGTTCCTCAACACCAGGTGTCTTGCTGCCCAGTTCTCCTTTTGGTCTGCTAAGTCTTCATTCCCCCAGGGTGGCATAGGTGTTGGGGTAACTTTAGATAAGCAAAGGAAGGGGGTTCTAGATTGCTGTCTCTTTTTCCCCTGTTTCTCTAATGGGTGAATCTCTTAAGTTAGGTTACATCTTCCCTTCTCCCTTTCCAGATCCACCAAAGATTGAAAGAAAAGGAGGCTGATACAATTACTTTAAAATTATTTCATCTTGAGATTATATATGAAAGTTCTAGAAGTTACTTTTGTATGGCAGTCAAGTGATACCTGACAAAGTTTGGCTAAAAACTGCTATCAGCCTTTTAAAGTCAGTGTTTTTCAAAGCATCAACACTAATTATAACTTCAAAAGCAGCAGTACATCACTTTCAGCTTTAACAACCAGTGAGTTAGATTGGTCTCTTCTCTTAGACCTCACCTGAGCTACAGACAGCCCTTTGTATCCTCTAGGACAGGGCCGTGAGTGACACTGGACTACAGGCCTTCCCGTTAGTGACACACAGTGAACTGGTTAATAAGTGAGCCAAGGGTGGTCTGTTTCTTTGCCACTGTGTTGCTTATTCCCTCACTACCAGTTGAGACACATTAACTCAAAAGCCCATTGGCATCCACCTCAAATTTTTGTATATCTAATTATTTTTCAAACAGCCCAAGCATATTTTTAGCCATTTTGAGCCTGCCTGCTTTGCATATTCTGTAAAACCTAACCCAGCATCTGTTGGCAGTGATAAGATAGACTTTGTGGTTTTAAGACTCTGACTGCTAAGTTCTGAGCAACATCACCCAGTCCAAGGGCCTAAACCTAAGGCTGTCTCTGATCCTCCTTTTCTAAACATCTGGGCGGGGTCTTGCTATGAGAGACTCTCTCTCTCATGCAGCCCTCTCCAATACCACCCAGTAAAGCTGGCTGTGTATTACTATCTTTCGTGATATCTCTGACATAGATCAGCCCCCAAATCCTTGGAACAAATCCTCTACATAAGCTTACCTGGAACAACTAAGATTCATGAAAGCCAGGTGATGAACCTTCAGGACTAACGATCAATTCCTGTTGCCCTACACTTGAAAAAGTCATTTCTACTCTATCTTTTCTTCTTTCACCTTTTGGCTACCACAGAGGTGTGTATATTTTAAAGGTGTATGTATATAAGGAGTTAATATGCATGGATATATTTGCCTTCTTGTTTATATTTGTTACTAAGAAAAGAGTATGAAAATCTGAGATTACAAAGATCAAAGACATGGTTGATCTTTGTTTGTTTCAGACAAGGTCTTGCTCTTGCTAGGCATGTGCTCTATCAGTTGAGTCACACACCCCAGTTCTTCTCTGCTTTATGTTTTACAATAGGGTATTATGTTTTTTGCTTGGGGCTGGCTTTGAGCCTTGATATCAGCTGTGTATCTGGGATCACAGGCACTCACCACCACACCCAGCTTTTGGTTGTGATGGCATCTTGCTAACTTGTTGTGTAGGCTGGGCTTGAACCACAATCCTCCTGATCTTCATCGCCTGGGATTATAGTCGTATACCACTACATCTAGCTGGTTAGGTTTTTAATAAAAAAAAAAAATACCTAAAGTGCACTGCATACTCACTATATGTCAAGCAATAGATTGAGTTCTTTACATGCATTATTTAATCATTGTCACAACCAGTGAGGCTGTGCTTTTGTTCATTCACACTAGGTGAGTGCAGAAAGTGGGCTCAGAGATTGATTGCCTCACTCAGAGTCACTTTGACATTGGCAGAGAGTGAATATGAGCCTGGTTTGTCAAATGCCTATACCCCTCACCTGCCTTTATGCATTATTCCTAAGTAAATGATAAGGTTTTCTATAAAGACACAGAGGGAAGTAAGGAAAAGCGAGCAAAAAGCCACACTTCACAGAGGAGAGGAGAGCAAGATAATTCATCAGCATTCAAGAACCAGCAGCATTGTCTGCAGTTCTGTAGCTGCTCTGCAGTCATAATTTCAGTGGGATACCACACAAATCAATGAGCATTTCTCATTTCTGCCTTTTTCCTTTGTTCTTCATGTCTTCTCTTTCCCTCATGGCTTCAGCTGCCTCATGCCTTATGACTTTTTCTTTCTGTAGTTGTACTTCTCTGTTTCTGCATCACTCTCAGAATGTCTTCCAGTTGCACTGGCCCAGGTGGAGTAGATGATTGGGTCAGTCCATCTCCATCCATTAGTGAGAGCTACATACCAGAGCACCTTCCCTTGAGGGCCTTTGGCCAGTCCCATGTTAACCTGTCTTAGGATCAAGCACCAGGCCCTGGATCATTCAGCTGAGGCTGGATTGACATCGCACAAACTACGGAAATTTTGTGCTATTTTATTTCTGTAAATGGAACTTGAACTTGTAGGATTTTAAGTAGGCAGTGATAAGCCAAAGTCTTTGAAAGACGTATCTGGCAAAAGTGGTGAGATTTTCAAAAAATATTTCAATGTGTCTGTTATGAAAAATTTAAGATCATATGAGTAAAACTTTATCAAATAGAAATATTTGCTAAGAAAGTCCTAACAACAAAAACATGAGTTATGAAATCTATACAGAGCTGGAGGAAAGTCAAGAATATTTTCTTTCCACTGTCCTTGCTTAGATCAGGACATAAAATTAAAGCAAATTGCTAAGCACACCAATAGCATTGTACATACTAGTTAATTAGTTTTCTTATTGTTTTCCTATATTTGTAAATGCTTATTGACTATAAGAAGGAAGAATGTTAGACTTCCATACATTAACTATTAGATTATAAGTGAGAGATAGTCTTATATATTCACCTTCTGGTCCTTTAATGTCTTACTATTTATAGAGTAGCAAACACTCAATAAATTACATTGCCTAATTACTCAGCCCTGATGTCAACTGAAAAGAAAGTACAAATCGAAGAATTTTTTTTCTATAAGCATAGAGTTGAGGAAAAGGAAATGCTATTTTTTTTGCATATCCTATGCCTTAATTCCGTCTTTCTGGATCAAAACAGTGGATTTCTGTTATGAAATTTTGTGCCATACTTTCATTTGTTTCCATCTACATGTGTGTTAGCTGTGCTTCTCACCAAGGCAAATATGAATATACTCAGGAAAAAAATCTTTGTTTGCTATCAGCTTATTTTTTTGTGAATGTTTCAGAACTGCATTTGAAATCCTAATCAACCTCTAGTTTAGACCTATTTTGAAACTTCTTGAGATGCCACACTTTAAAACCTTAATTAAATTGATGAAAGGCTACAAAACAAAATAAGAGTCCCAAGAAGAATAGGGATCAATCCTATTCATGGACTTCTTTGTTGACAGTTGAATTTTAGAAGTGACCTTCTTGTCTTGTTAGATTACTATAACACTACATCTGAGAGATTAAATGTCTTTGTCCCCATGGTCCCTAGCTGGCTAGTGGCTTAATACTATAAAGTTACAAGCTAATATAGCATTTAGATGTTTTCAAATATTTGTATAAGTCATAAATCAGAATGAATTCAATCTCATATTATTTTGTGCATGCATGCATGCACATCCATGTGCACACACACACACACGCATTTTAAAAGTTAGCTTTAATATGACAGATCATTTCCAGAAGTGACCAGCTTCTGTAGCCAGTTAGCAAAATGACCATTTCTCTTCATTTTATAGAATACTAGAGAAACCACTCCTGATGTTCCATTCTTGGCAATCTGACCACATCATTTTCTTCTTTTCTAATTTTAACTCATAGAAATCCCATGGGATGAGAAGCCCATTTTGAGAAATGTGTCACAGCAGCTTTTGAAATACAGGAAGCTAAGCAATTAGTATCAGGCTTTTCCCTTGGGGAGAAAAAGATAAGAAAAGTTAATATACACTACAGAGGTAACTTAAGGAGGTTCTAAGCTAACAGTACATCATATAAATGATAATTTTTGACAAAGCAACATAGTCCTCTGTGGGAAAGCTTTATGTAATCTTTAAGTCACTAATAGTATATGGCACTGGTTTCCATTCAGATTTAGAGCTGAAACAAATCATTAGAACATTTTTTCTATTTTTATGTCAAGTGTGTTCCAAAAGCTTTTGCATTTTTAAAGTATCTTTGGAAATTTACAAGAATGAAGAGTTTACCAGCTGTAGTACATGTAATGAAAAAGAATAACACCCAAGAGATGTAATCTCAAGGTGTTTTCATGGACTTCATATAAATGGTCTTTCAGAAGCTCATTGGTTTCAATTTTTTTTTTGATGTATACATAGTTGGTTTCAAAGAAGGTTTGAAATCAAATTCAATAAGCATATAACTACCTACCATCCATCAAGCAGTACACTAGGCAAAAATGTACAGGTCATACCCATGGAATCCTTACATATATCCTGTGAGGAATTAGGATCCCAGTGTTTCAGACAAGGGAAAAAGTCTCACAAAAACCACGACGCATGCATGGGTATGTGATTAATCAGTGACATTGTAGAGATTATAAAGTTATCTGATCCTCAAATCTATTACACTTTCCCATAGAATTTATTTATAAGAAGAAATCTTGACAACACTACCCTACAAGCATTTTTGATTGTTGGAAGATCAGCAATTGATTCACTGGAGGGAGGTTCTGTTGCAGACTCAATAAAGGGAGATGGTGTGGTTGATGCCTGGGGCTTTGGAATCAGGCCACTATGGGATGGAACCCTGGCTCCTTGGCTGTAGAGAAATGTCACAGCTTTGAGTAAAATTTTATTTTCTTTTTAAGGTCCAAGCTTCAGTTTCTTCATTTATCAAGCAATGGTAATAAAACATGATTCATAGATTTTGACAAAAATCAAAGTCCATAGCAAAGGTAAACATTTAACTGGAGTACTCAGAAAATACTCCAGAGTCTTGGTACAGTAGTTGTAATAGTGGTGAGAAGGGAAGATAATATACAGTGGTGAATGAAAAATGCTCGGTGTGTTCTGGGATATGTACATACTTTGTTTTGAGTGAAATGGTATTGATTTCACTAGAGATTTTTAGTGATAAATAGCAGTTTATACTGTCTATAATTTTACATGATGCTTTCTAACATATTTTAAAATATGGAACCAGATTAGAACATTTTTAGATTATGTCTCATTTTGATTAGTGTTGCTAAAAGATAGTGGCCTGAATGAGTTCTAGATAGTTGAGGAATCCCTACCTTTTAAAAAAAAAAAACCTACACAAAAATAATTATAGATAGTCTTTCAGTCACTAAAAAAATTATATAATTAATTTATGCAAGAGAAGGGCTTGACCTTTAAAAAAATTTATTTTACATGGTCTCTCAATAATTGGTAATATATAGGATCAGTCTTCAGTTACATATGTATGTCCACATATATATACATTTAAAGATTGATTATATTAAAATAAATGAAAGGCTTTCACAACCTAGGCATTATTGAAGAGTTTCTTTTTTTTTTCTTGTAGCTGTTTCAAATACTTCTCCATACTTCTTGATGGAGAAACATTGAAGTATTTAAAGTGATAACCTTGAATATTTGTCTACAAACAATAAGGTAGACAAAGTAGAAAGAACCTTGTGCAAAAATATGAATGTTAAGTTTGCTTACCTAATCTGAGAATGAAATAGATAAATGTCGGAATACTATCATTCTAGGAAAAGCTGAATTTATGTTGTTGGGAACTGACTTCTGAAATGATATTTATATCAATAGAAATAAATGGACTCAAAAGAAAATTTTTCATTTGTAAACACAAATGTGTCATGTGTGTGATATTCATGTGTTCTAATCATCACCCTTTTAATTAATCATCATCCTTTTGACTAAGTAGTGATTTTTAATGTTTTAACCTTTAGAGTACGTGATCTATTGTAACAAGAACAATCTCAGTTCAAATCGTGGTCTCATTTTTGTTTCTTTTCTCAGATGATGAAGCATGCATGGAATAATTACGAGCGCTATGCCTGGGGACTGAATGAACTGAAACCCATCTCAAAAGAAGGCCATTCAAGCAGTTTGTTTGGTGAGTGGAATGTGTTTTGATTTCTTAGTGACAGTATCTCCTCTCCAATCGCTGAACTTATGGGTGGTGGAGAAGTTTGGGTAATACAGTGATTCTCCAGTCTTTCCATGTTGCTAGGAAACTTGGCATACCTGGTGAAGTTACCTTCAAGGACTGTGCATAGTGTGTCTTTTAGATGGAGCTGAGGCTGTGCATCAGAGTAGTCTGCATACCTTTAAAATGTACTGATGTATGGGCTGCACTTCCAAAGAGTCTCCTGTGATGACTGTGGGGACAGCATCAGGATTTGTAGCTCCAGAAGTAGTTCCCCATAGAGGAGCATATTGTCAGTTGCATTAACTGTTTCCTGCTGGTGAAAAACTGTGTCCTTTTTTTTGGACGGTTCTGAGGTTTGAGCTCAGGGCCTGCACTTGCTAGGCTAGCACTCTACCACTTGAACCATGCCCCAACCCTTTTGCTTTAGTTCCTTTTTCAGATAGGATATTGGCATTTGCTAGGGCTGGCCTCAGACCATGATCCTCCTACTTCTGCCTCCTAAGTTGCTGAGATTACAGCTCTGAGCTACCAGGCCTGGCCAAAAGCTGTGTCTTTACAGATAAGCTGGCCAAGGCAACCAGCCATGGTGATCATCCCTGCATCTCAACTTTGGCTGTAGGTTTCTACATTTCATACTGTGGAAGAGAAAGTGATGATGGATTAGACCAGTAATTTGAGCTTCCATCTGTCATTTTGCATGCTGTATTGCATTTGGTCCTCATGTAACCCTCTGTGATTGGTACTGTGGATATTAATTAATGTTCCTATTGTGGAAGTAAGGAAACTAACAGAAAGTTTTAATAGATTCCTTGGGGTGGGGGTCTATATTGTGCCCTTCCTATTTTGTTTGATTTCTTTCTAGCCCCTGCCACCCCAAATTTTGAGTATAAGTAATAGAATGCAGGGAATGGAATTTTATCCTGAGACTGCTGAATTCACCAGAGAAAACATGACATTCCATACTTGAACTGAACATGTTAAGTAGTACCAATTTATATAACAACTTCAGCTGACATTTATTGAGGCTTTCCTGTGTGCCAAGTGACATTTGTGCCACAGATCGTTTAAACTCATTCTCACATGCATGTTAATTGGTGAGGAAAATGAGGCTCAGAGAATAGCTTTCTGAATATAGCTGCCTAAACTGCTGAGCCGGGACTTGAACTCTGATCTGGCTAACATAAGAGTCTATGACCCTAACTGTGACACTCTGCTTTCCCACATGTTTGAAATCTTTCATGTGTTTACTTCTGGCACAGGTGTTAGTGAAAATAACTTTTCATGGAGTTCATGGTCTAGCACAGAATACATATGTGTAATATAGTGAATTTTCAAAGCACGAGATGGTGCAGTGGACATTCATGTGAAGTTCTGAGTGATTGGTAGGAAGTCAAGTGGGCACAAGGGCATGGCAGGGGGTTACAAGAACAGG
This sequence comes from Castor canadensis, assembly GCF_047511655.1. Taxonomy (NCBI): domain Eukaryota; kingdom Metazoa; phylum Chordata; class Mammalia; order Rodentia; family Castoridae; genus Castor; species Castor canadensis. Next base: position 43,951,796 of record NC_133386.1, read on the forward strand.
TAGGGATTGCTGGTAAGAGTGTAAGAAAGGAGATGACTTGGTCTATCACAGTGATACGATTTAGTGAGCTTAAACCTGGAGCACAGCAGCAGAAGTGATTTCAGATATTTTGAAGTAGGACACAGTGACTAGCATGGGTGAGGAGAGATACAAGTGGAAGAGAGAAACTCTAAAGCCTCATGCTAAACCAGAGGCCTTTATTTTTCCAGTGTTTATTATAATGTTAAAAAGTCTAACTCCATTCTTACTTTTTTATTGGCTTTTTCAGTAAAAACCTTTTTGATAATCTAGGTAAGAACTCATTCTTCAAAAAAAAGGGTTTGGGCCGGGCACCAGTGGCTCACACCTGTAATCCTAGCTACTCAGAAGGCAGAGATCAGGAGGGTCTTGTTTGAAATCAGTCCCAGCAAATAGTTCTGTAAGACCCTATCTCAAAAAAAAAAAAAATCACAAAATAGGGCTGGTACAGTGGCTAAAGACCCTGAGTTCAAGCCCCAGTGCTGCAAAAAAAAAAAAAAAAAGTCTTTGGGTATTAGTATGAGGGAATGAAGTATGAAGTATTTATAATCAAATGGTATTTATCTTACTCCGTCTTCAAATTAGAACAGGATACATAGGATTGATTTTCTTGTTATAGTAATACCAATATTCTGGGACTTGTTACAACGAACATAAGGTTTTCATTTTTACAGATGAAAAAAACTTTTAAATGACTTTTTTAGTCCACTGCTCAGCCAAGTTCCTTATCTGTAAATAGTATGTAGTCCTACGTGTTCTTTCAGCTAACCAGGCAAAAGATAGGAAAATTACCACCTGGTTCTTTAGGAATGGTTCTCAGTTAGAGATAGATGATTTTGAGTTTCAACCTTAAAAACAGACTTGCTTTTTCAGAAGTCTTAGTCCTTATGAATGTGAGCTTTTCTGATTACTAGCTTCTAGAGAGCCTTTCAAGACACTTCCTTCTCATGATTGTTTCTTCCCTGTTAGATTGAAACTTAGATCTGTTTCCTAGGGAGAGGAAAATTAGTTACTTCTTAACTTAAAACTGTGTTAATGAAGATAAAGAATCATCTCAAGTTTTTACTATCTCCCCGTTCTACTTTAAATAAGTAACTAGAATTACTGTTTCAGGATTTCAGAAATAAAAATGATTTAAGTAGAAATTCCCCTTACAGAGAGAGGTATTTTGTGTTTGGCCAGTCATACTCACTATAAATTTAAATACAAGAAATATAAACATTTATTTAAAGTTCTTACTTACTGAAAAGTTAAATGTCAATGAAAATATGAAGCTGGTGTCATATTTCAGAATGTTGCTGTAAATTATCCCTTTAGGATTCTCCTAAGTCCATAGTTCTGTTTTAGAGAACATTGACTTATAGTGAAGTATGTCATAAAATGAAAGTGTCCTTGGGTTCTTTGTCCTTATCATTAGATAAGATTTAGAATTACTTTATATATTCAGTACTTGAAGGGAGTGTGCCAATGAAGTAACTTCCATTTACGTTTACAGATTTGATTTTGAATTGCACACAACAGTAATTGTCTAAGTATAGCACCCAGTCTTTCAACAACCATTCAGTTACCTGTGGTCAACTGCAATCTGAAAGTGTTAAATGGAAAATTCCAAAATACATAATTCATGCATTTAAAGTTGTACGTCCTTCTTAGACTGTCATGGAATCTTAAGCACTCTTGTACTATCCCTCCCTGGATGTGAGTCTTCACAGAATCCACACTGTATACATTACCCGGTAGTTAGTAACTAAGTAGCCAACTTGGTTCACCTGTCCTGGTATTGTAGTTATGGGTTGTGTTAACTAACCCATATCTTGGTTAATAATGTCAGCAAAGTGCAAGAGTAATGATGCTGGAAGTTCAAATATTACAAGGAGAAGCCATAAAGCTACTTTCTTTAAAAGTGAAAATGTGAACTGCTCAACTTAATAAGGAAAGGGAGGGAAAAAAAATCACATGCTGAGGTTGCTAAGGTTTACAGTAAGAATGAGTCTTCTACCCATGAAATAGTGAAGAAGGAAAAAGGAATTCGTGCTAGTTTTGGTGTTGCACTTCAAACTGCAAAAGTTACAGTGACAGTGTGCAAATGCTTAGCTAAGATGGAAAGCCATTAAGTTTGTGTGTTCAGTAAAAACATAGTATAAATGGAGTTCAGTATGATCTGCTGTTAGACATCCACTGGGGTTCTCAGAACGCATTGCTTATAGATAAGGAGCAACGACTACAACAGTTTCTTAGAGCTGTCACTAAGCACTTTAGATCTAGCAGTTATATTTAGACAGTTTTGTGCAGGTACACTTCAGTGTAATTACATTAAAATTAATATGTGTGTTGCTTCTTCATTTTAGACTTATTTTCTTGCTAGAGAACAGAATAACAAATGAAATTTCTAAGTGGTTTACTTTTTACAACTCAGAAGAAACATTAAAGATTAGTATATCATCCTCTAGTCTGTGATAATCTTAGTTTTGTTTGTATACATTTTTGTATTTACTTTCACTGAAAGAATTTAAGAGTGTTCAGTACTTATTAGTAAATTGAGAATTACCCTCTCTCTTGCTTCAGCATGGTCAATTTACATGTATGTATGTGTCAAACGTATATTGTTGGATAAATTTTTTCAGGTAACATCAAAGGAGCAACTATAGTAGATGCCCTGGATACGCTTTTTATTATGGGAATGAAAGATGAATTTCAACAAGCAAAGTCGTGGGTTGAAGAAAATTTAGATTTTAATGTGGTAAGTTAATAAAAGTTGATAATTCAGTCCTTAAATCTTAGTTAACTGGATACATTCTGTTTTAGAACAGATTACTGTAATGTATTTTAGTAGAAACATATTATATGTGTGTATATATATATATTTTTTTTTTTTTGGTGGTACTGGGGTTTGAACTCAGGGTCTCACACATGCTAGGCAAGCACTCTACCACTTGAGTCACTCCACCAGCCCTTTTTTGTGTTAGGTACTTTTGAGATAGGGTCTTACAAACTGTTTGTGTGGGCTGGCTTCAAACCACGATCCTCTGATCTCCCCCTCCCCAGTAGCTAGGATTATAGGCATGAGGCACCAGTATCCAGCTTTATTTTATTATTTTGAGACAGAATCTCACTGTGAAGCCCAGGCTGGCCTTGAACTTGTCATTCTCCTGCTTCATCCTCCTGAGTGCTAGGATTAGAAACTTGTGCCACCACACAGAGCAAGAAATAAGTATTTATCAAAGCCTACATGTGTCAAGTACTCTTGTTCAACAACAACCCTATGAGATGGGTGTTATTTTTCACTTGTTTACGGATGAGAAATTGAAGCCTCAGAGGCTTATTGTAGACCAGGGTGAGCTGTGTGTTGGAGCTATGATTCTAACAGGTCTTTGTGGCTCAAGGCTTATATTTTGCACTGTGCGTGGTCCCAATAAATAAAGCTTCAAACCTCATGGGTCATATACCCCTTCCAGTAAAAAATTAGATGTACAGAGATATGTGTACATATGTGACCTATTTTGAATGTTTTGTACACGTGTAGTCATTCTTAGCAAATACCTGAAGCTCCAGCCCTCTGAGAGCAAGTGCATCATTAAGGACAGTGAGTGCTCTAGAACCTGCAGTTCTGGGTGAGGGGGACTGTGCCTTCTCAGACCTGACTCCACAGTCGTCGTCTTACCTCATCGTGCTGTTGGCAAAGAACTTATTTTAAGAAAGAAAGCATGTTGCTCTTTTTCAGTTTTTAGTTATTACTTACAGCTGCATTATTGGTTTATTTTTAATCTGAGGTTACTTTGCAGAAATTCTTGTAAGCCAATTATCTTATCTAGTAAGCATTCAATAATATCTATAAATCCCCATAGCATACTCACTCTGCATTGTGACATACTTGTTCCCTCACAGACCAGGAGAGAACACAAGACTCGGTCAGAGTATTAAAGATTAGGAAAGCTCTTGTTTTCTCCCATTGTGTTGGATTAAAAACATATAAATTTAAAGTTTTGATAGTTTGTTCCTAGACCTCTAATTGATTGCTGTGTATATCACATTTAGGAGGCCTTATGAATAGGCAGGTGAGTCTATGTTTAATTTGCCTGATAATTGAATCTAGAACATAAAGGAAATAATATTCCAATACAAAGGGATCTTGGAGATCAACGTAAGTACTCTTGTTTTAAACATGAGAAAATAGGTGCAAGGAGCTAGTGATTTGCTCAAGTTTATAGAGCTATAGGATTGGAATGACCTGTAATAATTTTGATATTACTGATAGAAATAAATTTGCAAAATTAAAGCAATGATTAAAAAAATGTTCTTTTAGCAGATTTATTCTTTATATAATTATTGTGTCTGTGTATGTGTGTGGATGTTCTAGGGATCAAACGTATGGCTTTGTCATGCTAGGCAAGGGCTCTGAGCTGCATCCCCCCTTCCTAACAATGTTTTATCCTCTCTTGTTATTATAAATACATTAAAATGTAAATAAATTCAGCTACCTATCTTTGAAAACCTGCAGTCCCCTCCCTCTCTGTTCAGGTAAGAGTGGGGGAGCCAGGTATCATTGAAGTCCACTCCTGTAATCCCAGCTACTTCACTTGGGAGGCCAGAGTTAGGAGAATTGTGAGTTCTGGCCCAGATGCAACAAAGTTGGGGAGACCTGATCTCAAAAACAATACAAATGAAAGGGCTAGGGATGTAGTTTAGGTGGTAAAGTGCTTGCCTAGCAAACGTGAGGCCCTGGGTTGAATTTCCTATACTACAGAAGAACAAAAACAACAACAACAAAAAGTGAAGAAATAATAACTAGATTCTTTTAAAATCTAATGAGGGGACCGTGAAAGACAGGAAAGTAGAGTTTAGTAACACTAGACTAATTCTTAGGTTGGTTGGGCTAACAATTATAACATTCTTGTCCTAAACCTCTGTACTGCAGCAATTCTTTGCTTTTATGACCAATGCTATTCTGAGCAGTTCTAATCTAATAGGGGCTATCAGTCTATATAGAAGACACAAAAGCAAGACACTGACCTCCTATGTGATAAATAAATTCAGCTTTAAAGTTTTCTTTGTTTATCTGAAATTTTATTTTTGTTTTTAATAAGATTTTATCCAGTTAGTTGAGAGGTTTGATGTATACACATTTTAGAACTGCTAGTGATAATCTTTGGTTATACCTTTCAAAATGTATTTCTAAAAATTATAGCTTAATGTGAGATGTCTAAAAGTGTATTTATTACAGCCCTTTTTTATCATGTATTTCTTTTAAAAATATGTAATCAATAATGTCCAAATGATAGTGCTTTGAATATTAAAAATAGTAACATATAATCAGGAAAGGTATATTAACTTACTCTTCTAATCCATTGCATTATAAAGTTCTTCACCTTACTGTGTTCTAGTCAGTTTTCATATATCACATGAGAGAATGTCTTATACTCATCACCCTTTCTACCCAGAAATTCAAGTGCTTGTTTTGTGAACTGCAGGACTTTTCTTCAAAAAAAAAAAATGGAGAAGATTTTTTTTTCCATTTATGTGAAAGAAGGGGAAATTTAAAAAGCCTTAGCAAAAGAGAAGAAAATTATTTCATGTTTGTGGATAATATGTGGTATCATTCCAGCTTAGATATGTAATTGTTTGTATCTAAACTAACATTTTTTCCTGAGAAAGTATTTTAATTGACAGTTCATGGATATTGTAAACAAAAAAAAAATCCATAAATAAGTCACTGTCTGTAAATTTGTGGCAAGGAAAGAATAAATATGAACTGTAGCAAAAACGCTGTTATTGTGTATTTTATCCTATGGTATTCTTAAATACAAATAATCCCACAGTCAAGAATAAATTTGTTTTTTTATTTGTAAAATATTCAGTGTATATCACTTAGAAGTGTAAAGTAAATGCTTTTCATTGGTTCATACTGTCATTAACTAAAACTCACTTTCTTTTCATGAATGCATAGCAAGTTGATTGATTTTGCATACCTGGTAACACAAAGTTCAAATGGCTTTAACAACTGTCTTAAAATAAATCACTGAGATAACATGCTTTTGAAGTAGGAGGAACAAAGGTTTCATCAATGGAGTTTTATATTCAGATCAAACATCTGTAACAGCACATATATTGCAGAAAATGCTAAGAATAGACTGTGGATTAGTTTTCTAATTTTAATATAAAATAATTCTAGAGCATTATTCATTCATTCATGTACTAATTATTTACCAAGTACCTTCTAAGGACCAGTTACTCACCCTTATGGAGCTTTTGCACTAACAGGAAAAGTACTCAGAACATCTAACTAGAGCTGACTAGTTCTAAAAGGAGGAAACAATTTAATGAGTACCTAACACCACCTGTTATGCTAGATGATTTTTCTTTCATTGGTTATCCCATTCAATCTTTGTAATAGCTGTGAGTGATATTTTCTCTACTTTTATGGATGAAAATATGGTTAATCTGCCTGCAGTTAAGCAATTAAGAGCCATGGTTTGAAACAGGTCTACCGAACTCAGTGACTCCTGTTTTTTTTGTTTTGTTTTTGGAGCAGAAATGCAAAGAGTTGAGAAATATGTAGGCAGCCTGAGAATTTGAGTCTTGTGAGGTCAGACATGTAATCTTAATATCACGGTACTCATTAGAGTTTGTCATTTATTAGGTATTCAATAAATGCTTATGAAATGAAAGAGAAGTTAGCTGTCTTGTCCTACTTCCCTACTGAGTGGCAGATTCACCTGTAAGGCAAGCTGACATGCTGCAGAGGAAGCGGTCATATTTTTCATTAGATATAATCTAGATTGCAAGTATAGTTGTTCTACCTTTTTTTTAACCAAGCCTACTTCTAGGACAGATCTGTGGTGGCTCCCAGTGCAGGAAGATCATTAACATAAGGGGAGATTGAGGACTTTCTAGGCGGACATTTCTAAATTCAGTTGTAGCTGCCAGTAAGCTGCTTCTTCCTTACTGGCACCTTAAAAAAAAAATCTATACTAGATCATTACATGAGAAATACTGAAAACGATCTTCAATAACAAATCATACAGAATATGTAGAACTTTTCTCCAGATAATGATTTATTATATAAGCTCTCTGTAAATGCAGAAGCCATGTAATAAGCCATCCTTAACCTGCATCTTTCTACATGGAGGTAAAGTGATATGTCTTATTTGAAAAAGAGAAAGGATAGATGATTAGCGTTCTTCAGACTCTAACTAGCAGGTGAAGTTTGGCAAGTACCCAGATTGTCTTTTAATTGTAGTGAATACTGTATGTTTTGAATAAGAAAGGTACTGGTGGTAAAAGTGACTTTTCATTTTTTAATTTAAAGAACCAGACTGTTTGCTTATCTGCTTGGAATGACACCCTACTTTCCATTTCAAGGAAATAGGCTACACAAAGAAGGTCCCTGTCAGAGGATGTAAGGTTGACTTCAGGAAGCAACTGTGGATCTTTCCCACATACCTGAATGAGTGCTTGGCTTGGGTTTAGAGTTCTGTGCCAGAGCACGAAAGAACTGACTTTTGTCTTAGCATTATTCCTTAAAAAGGTGTTTCGGAGTGGCATTACATCCCAGAGGGTGCAGTAACTAACTTAATTATCCTGTTGCATGAAGTTATTCAGTATTTTCCATCTAATACTAAGGAGAACTGCCAAGAGTGATGACTTGGGTTTTGGCCATAGGGGAACTGTTCTCTCTGACCATGATTAATGATAGATTGGCTGCTACTTCAGAGCCTATCTGGACCTGCATGGCAAAACCCACCCAAGCATAGACACAGTGATTATTTGACTGTCTTTGTGGTAGAGAGAACTTGCACTTTGTTAACAATCCAAAGATTTATCATGTTCTTTAAATATGCAACTAAAGACTTCTAGAACACATGGTTACACTGGGCAGCAAGGGGAAATATTGCAATTTAATCTGTTAAAAGAAGTTTTGTACTTACTCTTAATCCTCCAAGTGTTAATACAACACACAACTAGAAGTACATAGATAAGGGTGTGTGTTAATCCTAAATATCAACAAGCCTTATAGGCATTTCCTATCTTTAATCAATGGCCTGAAAAGTCTTGTGTTGTTTCCAACATATTCCTCAGTAAGGTAAAGCATAGTTACCACATATGTCCATAGTGGAGCGTGGTTATTGAGCACAGCTCCCTCACTGGATTGTAGTCAAGCAGTTGTCATTAACCACAATCATTGCGTTGGTATGTAATGGGCCAGCTGAGAGTAAATCTTGCTTATTTCTCCTGTGTGGTAAGAGCCTGGGATTCCCAGCTTTGTAATTTGGAGAAATAGGTAGTAAAGCAGTAGTTTATGTTTTTAGAGATCAGAGAATTGCCCTTTTAAATAAAATATTATATTTGGGGTTCACCCTGAAAATCAGATGTTCAGAGTAGAATTTAAATATTGATGAATCTTTTCCAAGATTCTTTTCAATTTAATGAAATCAATCAGATTTGTTATGCTATGTAGAATCATCACACAACAATTAAGCACTCAGAAGGTGGAGGCTAGAGGATCGTGAGTTTGAAGCAAGCTTGCGTTGCATAGCAAGACCACTTTCTCTCAAAAAAAAAAAAAAAGCAACAGTTTTTTTCCTGCCAAAACAAACTATGCACCAAAAAGAAAAAAAAAAACCTCATTTATAGAATCAGATATAAAGATATCTCTTTGACTCCTCTGTATACATTTCCTCAACTCAAGATTAGGGCATATAAGTCAAGCTGCTATGCCAGACATGCTCTACCCCATGGCAGGGCCAAGGAGAAGATTGTCACTTGAAAGTTGGAACACTTAAATGGATGACAGACAATACTGGACCCACAGTATTGGGAGAAGGGCATTCTTCTCAGCCCTGAATAAGCTCTGGGAATGGAAGAGGGAGGTTGGAAGCAGGGTCCCTTTTCGAGTGTTCATGTGAAAAGACCCAAGCTTCAGACATCCAAAATAATCACACCACTCCCTCTCTACTTCCTTTGTTTCCCACTCTCACAAGTAGGATGTTCAAAAAAGATAACAATTAAATAAAATTTCAGAGCAAGCTTTATTCTAATGCTTGAAGGTCCAAAAAAAGAAATTGTCTCTACAACGGAAGCACATGTATCTGTAGTTGTCCAAGCAAAAGGAAACTGGTTGAATCTGCTCCAAAACCTAAATTTGTTATTTTTTGGGTGAAGCCCATTGATTTGCTTACTGACATCCTTTAGAATATGTCATCTTATGCATAATTTCAGTGAATAAGTTGCTTAGAAAGTGCAATTTAATTGAAGTTTCTCTAAGTTGTTTAAAATGCTGTTTTACCTGCGGAGAGGCGGTTGGTTTTCCAGGAGTCCATTTTGGAACAGATTTTGAAGTGGTTACTTTCCAGTTGCCCATTTAGGGTTAGAATCTTCATCTGTGAGCTCAGAATATATTGATTTGGACACAGTCTTTTCCAGCAGTGAGATGGAACATGATGTTAAGGCTTCAGGCAGGGGAATATACAAGATAATTTGTAAATTTAGACTTTTTCCATCTTAGCAGTCTTTATCAATTCATCTCATACTTTTACATCTATCTATCACAAATCAGAGGAGAGAAATACTAAGAGTCTATCAAACTTACGTGGAAAATATAAGTCTAAGGGACCCAAGTATTATGTACTAATAGAGGTTGGTAACCAGACCGTAATTTTTCCATGTCTTCTCACTTCTTATTTTTGGTATAAATTTAGTCATACTACCTATTTTATTAAATTTATAGATGAATCTACTTAAGTATGGTCTTTGACTCCATGGTCATTGCTGAAGAAAATCAAAATGAAGGAGTACTTTCCGTATTTTTTGTGGGTAGGTCTTTAGCCAGAAATGTCCAGTTTGCACTTGCTAACAAGTTGTAACATTAACTGACAAGTGCATGCAGTTTAAACAAGAGATAGGATTGAATCTACTTTTCAAACTGACACTCAACTTAAGATGTATAGTAGGAGCCACAGAACATAGGAGAGCATATTCCTGAAATGCAGTCTTACTAAAAGATTTAAGGTGGACATTAATTTTATTTTAAAGCAAATACAGATGAAGCAGACTGCACAATTTACATTGTTAGGATAAATTACATACGATTTTGGTGTTAAACACTGTTTCATCTACATACTGTCCTCTCTCTGCTCCATCCCCTCTTCTGTCATTAGGATAAGTGGAAAAACGTTTAGCACCCCTTAAAGACACGGTATGAATATTGATAGGAGGGATGCATTCTTTTAAATTTAATATGATTACTTTAACAGAAATTGAAATCAGAAGTTTATGAAAGTGGCCTAAGACTCTCATATTATAGAAATTCCCTTTTGAAAGTCCAAATATAATATAAAATATATCAACTCCCAAAGAAATTAATCAGGATACTATATTTAAAAAAAAAATTGACAGTGCTAGGAATTGAACTCAGGGCCTCAACTTCCACTACTTGAGCCCTGTCTCAGCCATTTTTTTTTGTTTGTTTTTTCAAATAGGATCTTTCACTTTTGCCCAGTCTGACCTTGATCCTTGATCCTCCTTCCTCTGCTTCCTGAGTAGGTGAGATTATATGCATGCACCACCATACCTGGTTCTTCAAGAGAATAATTTTAGGCCATTGAGAAATAAGACTCCCATGAGGATCATGGAAGATAAATGTTAAGATTCTAGAGTTTCTGATTTTTGCTCTAACCCTATGGAAGGTAGGCCGTGGTTTATTTAGGCTGAGCTGATGCACAGTGGTAATGGCAACAACTGTCTGTTGAGTGCCTTACTTTTTACAGGTTTTGTGCACAGTGCTTCACATTCATAGACTTCTCGTTATTTTAAGGAATGCATTGTCCCTTTTCAGAAATGATAAAATCAAGACTCAGAATGAATAACTGAGTTACTGCAATTTCACTCTCAAGAAGTCCCTAAACCAGCCTTCAATCCCAGATCTTTTTAACTCAGGGCCAGTGTCTGCTAGTCTGCTAGCTAGTTTGTTATCATGGGAGAATTTTTGCCTTCTTAGTCCTTTTTATCTAAGGATCCATAAAGAATGACCTAAAGCATCTAAATTTCAATCTTCTGGCCTAAAAGATAATAGGTAAACCTAGAATCTTAAAAGAGCTCAAGTTGAAGTTCCTAAATAATTTCTCTTTGTGAAAAAGGAGGGAGAAAGAATTATGTGTTGGGAATTCAAATGTAGTTCTGGTTTCCAAATGCAGGAGGATGGTACTGTTGAGTATTACTGATGGCGATGTTGTGACATTCAGAGCAAGTTTCAGAGACAAGGACATGGCAATCACTGGGGACCTGAATGGATTCACTAACAAACCAGATTTGCTTTCTAGACTGGCTTCCTAGCCTATTAGATCCATGAAATTCGAAGTCTTAGCAACTGACCTTCAGCATAGCACTTTGCAAGGTTATCTTTCAGTATCTTACAGACAGCACAAGATAAATGGAATTTAGGTTCTAGAATACACAACATAACAGGATCAATAGCTGGTTGAATAACTGCATCCAATAGGTGACTGACGTCTAGCTGAAGATATATTTCTGTTGGCATTTGTTATGGCTCAGTCTTCTACCTTTCAATAATTTTTTAATCAGATGTCTATAGAAAGGTCCTGATTATCCAAAATTTTCATAGATGCAAGAAAGAATGCATATGTAATGAACCCCTAGGCAGAATAAGAACCTAAAATCATCTTAATAGGCTACAGTATGCAGAAATGTGGGCACCTGTTCTCAGATGTAAAAACTAAAAAGTTTAAGTACAAATTGAGAGGAATATGAGAGTATGAATTCATTAGATTTCATTATTAGCCATATTAACTATATTTCTTGGGTGAATCAAATCAAATTAATGGACTCTCTTCCCTTTTCCTTATCGATAATTTTGTAGACTACTAAAGCTTTTACCAAATTTATATAATCTTTGTTCAGAGTGATACACTTGCAAGATAAATTTCACCTATATAGCATACTTTTAATCAAAGTATATTAGGTACATGCTTATAAATTATGAAGTCCAATTAAACAAAAATCACCAAATGGTGTTATTTTATGATATATTTACCTAATTTTGACCTAGTAATTCTCTCTTCTAACTTATTTTCATAATCTTTATTTTGCAGGGAATGTTTTACATTTTTTAACTTACAAATTATTTAGCTTTGATTATTAGATTCTAATACCTTTTTAGAGAAATCATGTTGGAATAAAACAATTTGTATCTTCTTTTTTCTGGAAATACTTTTTCCCACTGAAATGTAGACTCAGTGAGTTTGAAGACCTTCTCAGTTGTCATAGGCCAATCAGGCTCTACCTGGTGCTTAACGTGTGAAGCATTGTAGAAGTCAGAATAGCCAAGTTCTAAATAAAAAATCAGAGTACTTCGAGTTCAAATCCTGATTCTATCTGATTCTTCAGTTGTCTGACCTTTGAAAAGTCACATTAACCACTATACGTCTGTTTCTCCATCTGTAAAATGGACATAAGAGTAGTAACTAATTCATGAGAACAGTGTGATGAGTTAAAAACATGATCATGTAGAGATTAGAATAGTACTTGGTACACTATAAATAGTAATAAAAGCGGGCTATTATTCATGTAAGAACTGTTTTAATAAGATACAGCCTACATTACTGAAATGACAAAATGTCATTTCAGAGTGACCATTCCAAGCCACAGGTAGAAAGTTGTAAACCAGTGTTAGAACTCAAGACCCCTAACTTCAGCTCCTATTTGCATTCTGTCTGTGCTTCGTTAACATGATATGAAAAGATTGCTACACTAATGCTAAACTGCCAGCACTGTAGAGTCTGGAAGAAAAGCAGTCATGAAGAAAACAAAGAACACAGAAGAGAAAAAAAATGCCCTGGTCCTATTGCATTTGCTCAGAAAATACCAAGTATTATGTCTGCTGTTGAATACAGGGATTGAAGAGCTTTATTTTATAAATATTTTTGTAATTTTTATTTTAAGAATAGAAAATATTTTTATCTACTTCAGTATATTTTAACACTATGTTTAGGAAGGACTTTTCCCCCTTCTGTATAAATCTCTCTGGGCAAGCATGTAAGATTTCAACAGGCTTTAAATATTTAGTGCAGCTTATCACAATGGTAGTTTTCTGAATTGTGTGCTATCATTATATTTGAACCTCCTTCAATTTTGTTTCCACAGAATGCTGAGATTTCTGTTTTTGAAGTAAATATACGCTTTGTTGGTGGACTGCTGTCAGCCTACTATCTGTCTGGAGAAGAGGTAAAATGAAAAGTGGTATACAAATGTGAATTACGTTTTTTGTAAAATATGCCTTTTGTGCTTTATATTTGGGAGGAACCCATTAAGTGTTCATGTTTTGATGGATCTGTAGGTTACATTGAGTTTCTCAAGATATGTACTAATTAAATGAGCAAGCTGGGAAAGGTTGGCAGAACGTATTGTTAGGGAGTGTTAAGTAATGCCTTTAAAAAGCCTAGCTCCTTTATCATATGTAGGGTGTGATTGCAACTACAAATAATATATGCCTGTGGACAAACTAAAGAGGTTTAGTGTAGTGTCAGGCTTATGCATGAATTTTCTTCTTTAAAAATTATTTTAATGTTGCTATAATGTTAGCTTAATAAAAACCTTTTTGGAAGGAAGAAAGCATGGCAAGCATGATATACAAATTACAGTACTTATGAAATTGGGGTGGGGTATGAGTTTCAGCTTCCCAGTACATAGTTCTACAGGCCAGTGTCTCTACATGTAATGCTTTGTTTTCTTCCTGAGTTGAGGCTTAATTAATTATCTGCTGCTTAGAGCAAAGCAGGAATTTTTAATTTAGTCTCCTTTTATGGGTAAGTTAAGAAAGGATTTTTGGATCCTGCTCATAAAGGACACTGATGCTATTTTCTTGAAAGGGTTTGGACAACTTTATGAATTGCATTAAATGTCCACTAAGAGCTGTTGGAATGAACTTCACCTTTAATATTGACAGTGCTAAAAGCTGACTTCAAGGAAGGACAGTCACGTATTTCAATTGCATGTCAGTCAGATTTGTGTTAGCCTCAGCATTCTGGCGGGGGAAGAGTAGATCTTGGCTGGTGTAGTATTTCATGTAATTCTGTGCTTCAAACAGATTTAAGCAGAGTAATAAATGTTCAATGAGAAAAACTGTTTGACTTTATTCCTGTCTCCAGATACTTCTTTAATTGTAACAAAATAGCCCTCATAATCTTATGTTTTCTCTCCATACATTTTAGTCTACCATATATGTTCTCAAAGTGCACAGCTAGCTTCTGTAATCTCTTACATTATCTTTTCTTAAGTGTTAAATTCCATTCTTCATTATGAACTCCATCACATGCTCAACCAGGGTAATAAGACCCTCTGTCTGGTATGTTATGTGTCTTTCTTCCCATCCCCAGTTTTTGCAGTCCCAAATAAGTGAATTTGTCCAGTTCAGTTTAGCATTCCTAAGCAATTAAGCCAAAGAATCTATATTTTTTAAAAGCCATGATTAAAATTAATGTTACTCTAATTAACAAGTTTCTGCTTTTAGAGTATTTGTTTCTGAGCATCCAATGCCTGGATGCTCTCATTGTGTTAAAATAACTTGCTTAAGACCTTATAAGAGTATTTTTCATTCTGTATATAACTAGCTTTAATAAATAAAGGATAGTGAAGAGTATTTCCATTGCAAACAACTCCTTTTACTATATTTGCTATGTCCATTTCACTCTGTAAGTGTTGTTTTATTATAGATTTATTATATTTTAATTTTATGAGAAAAAATTAATTCAGATATCTTCTTTCTTTTATGCTTTCCTTGTGTCTGTACAATACATTTGAATTTTCAGTTCATAAGGATTCATCTCCTTAGCATACTTTTTCTTGACAGTTCCCTAAATGTTAGAGATTTGGGTTGTTTCCAGCATTCTTGTATTTTGAATAATGTAGTTACAATCAGTCATATTATATTATATTATATATAATTTATATGTAATTATATAATACATAATTAATGTAATATATTAAATCAAATATAATATATTTATTCTCAAAGTGGTATTGCCAGATGAGAAGTGATTAATATTAGATTGGTTTTGAAACTCCTGTCTCTTGCTCCTAATCATCTCAACACTGACAGTTGCCTTTCATGTCTCCATTGCATTCAAGAGAATTGGCTATTAGGAATGTGATAAGGAAACAATATTTTACCCCAGGTCTGTGCTATTTATCACAATGAAAACATGACCAGTTATTTAATAGGAAGAAAAACAACATGGCCAAATTATTAACTTACTTTCAGATACCTAATAAAATTTTGCACCACACACGTTTATGTAGATCTAAGAATTTACTAAGGTAGTTTAGAGAAATTTGTCTTCCTAACTTAACTCACAGAGGAGTTGCTAAACTGCCATAATTTAGTATTCTTATTTCATCATCAAGGCTCAGGAGTATTTTTAAAACATCTTATAAATCACCATCAGAAGTATGTAGCCCCACAGTGATATAATCTCAAAATTCTAAAATTTGTATTGCAGAAGCAAGGGAGGCAGCACCACTGATTTATGTTACATGCTGCAGGAAAGTTGCAGTGAGAAATGATGAACAATAATCAAGAATGCCAGGGGAACTCTAACCTACCGAAAAAATAGTAGAAAGATGAAATACCTATAGTAAACTTTGGTTACAGACACATATTCAAAAATGTAAAATGTCTTAGCGAGTTAAAATATTTTGTAGTACCATAAAAATCAAGTCTCAACATTTTCAAAGTCTGTATAAGAAATTCAAATAACCACAAGAATTACAAACAGATAGAATGGAGATAAGACAAATACTAAATAGGAATGATCAGTATTAAGAATAAAATATAACATTGCATTACTCTATAATAAGATCAAGAGGAATGAAAATCTTCAATGGAGATAGTAAATATAGAAATATCTAGAACATTGTTACCCAAGTATGTTGTTCTCACTAGTTTCTTTTGATATGGTGGGATAAATTTTTATGTCTGTGTACACTAACAGGTTATATCCTATATTCTTTCTTAGAAATTCACAATGCACAGAAAAGGAAACTAATTAAATTTTATTTATCCTTTTACTTTCCACATTTAATTAAGTATAACCCCCCTGTTTTTTAACTGTAACATCTGCTAATGCTGAGTTGAAATTTCTCCCATACAATTTGGGGGAAAATAATACTGTAGAATAAGAGTAGCCAAAGCAAAAACGGTAATGAAAATTTGTAAATGCAAAACAGAAATGAGTAAAATAAACTGAAGGCATGGCAATAAGAAGATGATACATGTAGAAAGGAACACATGTGAATATACAATGTGATATTGTTCTGCAACAGAAGCCAATAGATATATTGAGCAGAATTGAATTTAATAGGACATAGTGAAGCTTATTCTCTGAATTATAGAGAAGACTGAATGACAATCTGTAGCAAAAACATCTCTGGTTGCGACAGAGGATCTCTGTAGCTTGGACATTAAAATTAGTAAACCTAGAGTGTTTCTTCTATTCATGTCTTACTTTCCTCAAATATAAGGCTCCTGGAGAAGGAGAACTGAGGAATACAAAAGGATATGATAGAAGTCTTCCACAGGATTTGAATTCAGTATCCGATAGAGAGTGAGTCTAAGGAAGTTAGATTATTCCTGAATGGAAGTTAAGATGTGGTTAGAAGAGTGAGGAGAGTAAATATTGTGGTGTCAAAATGTTAAGTCTACTATGTATTGTGAATACTAGGAGTGGCGAAGGAAAACCAAGCCACATGGAAATTGATAATTTTATAAAACACCTAAAATGAAATGTTGCTTATTTTGAAAACCTACTTTATTCAATAGTTTTTATTATTCTAAAATTTTTATTAAGATATATTCATCGTACAGGGGGGAGATTCATAGTGACAATTCCGATTAGTCTTATATTGTACATTATTTACATTGCCTCCATGGTCTCTTCCTCTCAGTCTCCTCCCCAACCTACTTAAAGCAATTGTAAGAGGTTTTTTAGTTCTGTTTCATAGGTATATGAAGTCCATCAATCATATACCATCACCTTAGTCTCCTTTTTTCACCCTTCCCCTCCCATTAATATCCCTCCACAGCCCACACTGTGCCTGTTTTACAGTCCTGGTTTTCATAATTAATATTTGAGTTGATATTCAAAGGAGTATCTCAAAGAGGTGTCTCAATGTATGCCCACTGTGGGTGTGGTTTACTTTGGTCTGTTCAATGCCTTGGAATACTCTCTCTTACCCCTTTACCTCCTACCTCCTGTTTTTCAACAGCTTTCAATACACATCCTTATATCTTCTACCTTCCCATCTTATGGTATGCAGTATCTGACAAGGGACTAATATCCAGAATCTACAAGGAACTCAAAAAACTCAGCCCCCAAAGAATCAACACCCAATGAAGAAATGGGCACATGAATTAAACAGGGAATTCTCAAAGGAAGAGGTACAAATGGCCAATAAATAAATGAAGAAATGTTCAACTTCCTTGGCTATAAAAGAGATGCAAATCAAAACAACACTTAGATTTCATCTCACCCCAGTTAGAGTGGCCATAATTAAGGGCAACAACAACAGCAAATGCTGGCCAGGGTGTGGCAAAATAGGAACCCTTATATACTGCTGGTGGGAATGCAAAGTATACAACCACTATGGGAAGCAGTATAGTGATTCCTCATATTAAGAGATCAAGTTTAGAACACTAGAGCATTTACTCCTCAAAGAAAACATTCTGCTGGAATTTGTTAAGTCTTATAACTAGAAAAACATAGCTACTCCCTGAAAGCCAAATTAGCTGAAGAACTAATTTGAAGAGCTGAAGAGCTAGCCTTCAGTGAAGAAAAGTAGAGGACATCTGATCCATGACTGAGGAAACACAAAGAATGGATTCTTCCATTAGATCAGTTCACCCTGCTAAGATATCCTTTCATTTTGATGGCAGCAAAAGGATTTTCTCCCAGATCCCCTAAAAATTATCCACTGCTAAACATCAGTACAAAAGATTGTTGAGGAGGACTTACTGAATAAGGGAAGTAGCTAATATCACCAAATTTTAAGGTTACCAAGAGGGAAACATGAAGGAGGATGACATTCAAGACTTGAGATGAGAGAGAATTTGAGAATGTGAGTTTAGTGGTAGAAAGATCTTTTTGCTTCTCATAATAGAATTTGGACATTTGGAGTGTTTGTGGGTATAGAAATTGGTTTTGGAAAGTTTTCTTAGTGATGAATAATCACAAAATTTAGAAATCCACTATAAACTGGGATATCATTATCTTTCAAGTTCTGTCTGCCACAATTCACTAGAGAGAGAGACATCTTCCAGACCATCCATCTGTCTCCTGCCTCATCCTGCAAAAAAAACCTGAAAATGACTTACAGAAACCGTGTGATGCAAACAGAGCTGTGGAAAAGCAGAGAAAAAATCAAGGCATATTAAAGTTGCAGATAAGATTAGCACATAACAGTGCATTCTGCCAGCTTGTTCATCATCTAAGCTTTGGACAGAAATGTGTCTTCAGGTTTCCTAGCGACCAGAGCAAAGAAAGAGAAAAAATTAGCAGTGACTTGGTTTTTCTATTTTTATGAACACTAAAATTTGATAACATAAAATAAACCATATAGATAGTACCTGTGTACATACTAAATTTTACATAAAACAAAGAGCTAGCTGATATAAACAAGGAAAATCCACTAATACAATTGGATCCACCTTAGCACCCTCCCAAATCTTGCCTAAATTGTAAAAATTAGCCTCAGATTTATAGTGCTCTCTCAAATATATAGAGGTTATTTTAATTATCTAACTAAGTAAAATCCAGAAAGCAGAGATATATCAATGAAAGGCATAAATGCAAACAAGTTATAGAACTGAAAAAATGATCATAATACTCTAAGATCAAAATATATTAATCCAATGCAACAAAGAAATAACAGAAATTTATGCAATATTGTTTAAAGGATTGATACAATGGTATAATGAAGAAAAAAGATTGTCATTAGACTTCTTACAGTATTTTTCATATGCTACAGTGAGAATTTTATTACTAAAATAGATTCATCATGGCACCAATCAAAATAAAACATTAGAAATATACACATTTAATTTTTGAAAACTTAAAAATAATCTTTGAAATGGCAGCTATATTGGGGTGAATAGAATATAGGTAAATTGTTTTTATATTTGTATTATGCTACAATATAGTTACTTAAGATTATAATCTAAAGCAATAATATTGTATTTATGTTATGTTATAATATAAAATTCAGACTGTTTAACAGACAACTAAATTGTGTCACATTAAATTTTGTGGAAAACTGCCAAAATTGTACCTAGACAAATACATAGCTTTAAAGATATATATTAAGAAAAAAAAAGTGTGTGTTAAATTTTAGCTAAATCTGTGTTTAATTAACTTTGAAAATAACCAAGAGAAAGGAGAATGATAAAAATGAGAACATAGATTGTAAAATGAGAAAAGAGCTATACTCAGAAAACTTTCTGTCCCTCTCTCATCAGCATCCTTATTGAGATAATTATCTGCCAAAGACCTTAATAACCATAAGAACCATATTATTCACAGAGACATGTAAGTTTGGTGAGGGTGAGTTTAAGCAGCCCCCTCAATAGGAAGACTCTCCCAAGTGTGTTTGTAAGTCATCCCAGCCCTGGCAAAGCAAGGTGGTGCTGATCTTTGATTCAGAGAAATCTGTGAGAGTTGTGTTCAAGGATGAAGTCACAATTTGGGAGAAGTCGTGTATCTCCTCACCTGAGTGCAGGCTATTTGTCAGACAGTGTTCTTGCCCTTGAGATGTACCTGAGGATAAAATCGCCTCAAATCCCTTGTCTCACAGAGCTTCTGTTTTCATGAGAAAATGCAACTCTCATAAACCAAAACAGGAAAACAAACAGAAGTGTAAGAAAACAAAAACAAGTGTATGCTCTTATTGGCTTGTTTTGTTTTGGGTATGCCAGGACAAAAACGCAGAAAACTGACTTAAGAGATGTGTACCTGACCTGATTGACCATCATACTTCCAGCATCTTCTCTGTTCATCCATGAAAAAATAAGTAACCACACCACACAGTCTTCTTACAAACTTTTTCTGGGCAGGCACTCTACAGCTTGAGCCACTCCTCCAGCCTTACAAACTTTTTCTAATACCTGTGACCATAAAAATTGAGCCTTTTGAACTTGTCCCACAAATCCTTTATACTTTGACCTCAGCCCAGCTTTCCTGATTTTGTGTTTTAACCTTCTTCACACACCTCTCTCACTATAATGGTCTTCTCCTCCCATGCTCTGCCAAATACACCAAGCATACCTGTGTGCTTTTTATAGTTACATTCCTTCTACTTAGAATGGCTTTTGTCCCATTCCACTCCTTCTATTTCTCTCAACCCTAGGTACCACCCCACTTAAGAGGCCCCCCTTGACCTAACTACACAAAGCTACCTCCTGCCTGGGAGATACAAGTACTTCCCTACATATGCTGCTGTTATATATAGTTCGCTGTGATGTGATGTGAGTCATCTTACCTCTTCACTTCCTTATTCAAATTAAACTTACATAATTCAAAAATGAAGATTGAGTTTCACTATTTTGTGTCCCCTTGCCTTGTGTGACTGGCACTAGAAAACATTTACTAAATTATTATTAACTGAACTCTTCATTTGGCTTTTTGTGATCTCAACAGAAAATATTTCCAATGACTTAATTTCTTTTTCAGTACTGAGGCTTGAACTCAGGACCTCATGCTTTCTAGGTAGGCACTCTACTACTTAGGCCACTCTGCCAGCTTCCAATGACTTTTAAAGTAAAACCTGTATATTGATAATGTGAATAAGCAACTGACCTGGAAGGCTTTGGATAGAGAGTAGGAAGGAAAGGATGTAATGAAGTGACTGAAAATATGCATCGTCTCTAACTCCCATTAGCCATTGTGACTCCACCTACCCTCCACCTCGAGCCCACCAACCCCAGCAGACATCTCCCTTTTTATCTGTTCTATGCATGTTGGTTCTCTGAAAGAGATTAAAGTTTTGAAAATCAATGAGCTAAAGAGTCTATCTAAATTAAATCATTATTAAATATACTAGGTCTTTTATTGTGGACCTTTTAAATTGAATTGACACTGTTAGGACATTTTCTGAAATTACAAACCCAAGAGGAAATTATAAAAAAGTAAATGTGAAAGGGATTCTTCATGTTTGCTTTAATTTGAGGAAACTATCCAGCTAAAACTTTCCAAACCATTTAATGGCACATTTATGATAATTTTTTGGAAAGGAATAATTTTAATTAGATTTATCCAAATGATATTATTGAGTTTTCTTTATGTTATTTTGACTAATGTGTTTAGCCTTATGATTTTGCAGACATTTAGATTGATCCTTACATGTACCTTAAATATTAATTTACTATTTAGCATTCATTACTGAAATTTTTATAAGGAGAAAAGAATAGCTAATATTTTCATTTGAAAAGGTTTAGTTTAGTAAAATGTATTAGAAAACAGTGATTTTGCTTATATTATAATTAAATTTTTATGGTTGACAGGTTATAACTGTCACACATTGAATATCCCATTATGATTGGTAAATTTAATTTGTACTTTAAAAGGAATGTAGCAATATTATGGAATTGATTCTGAAATAACATGCATTTTAGTCAAAGTGAAATTGCCCCTGAGCGAATTATACAAGTCATACTTATTCCTTAAGCAAGGTTTTTTATATATTTCTCTCTATATACAAATCTCTATCTTGTATTTATAATTATTTTCAAAAGCATAGAAGTTTTATTATCCATGAGAATTTTGTCTCAACAATTCATGAAGTGGTTCTGCAGTTCACTAGAAATTCTAGCTCTAAAACTTATTCATACTAATGTGTAAATGGTAGAAGTTTTCCTACCCTTCAACCTAATTGCCAAGTGAGTTTTTGAGGCCTAAAGGAAAGGAAAAATGAGAAAACTTGTTTGTGTCTTAATGAACTGTTTTTATCCTTTTAGTTTAGCACAGTTTCTTACATATAGTAGCAAACTACAGATTCAGATTAGTGAAAGTGTACCTTGGTTAAGATGCAGCAACTTCCTCACAATCTCAGTGGGTTTTGATAATATATCCTGCCACACCTCTGTCTCATTGTCTTCCCTTCATCATTATCTTCTCTTCAGAGCCCAGAGTGATGGGCAGCTTTCTTGGAGAGAAGGAAGGGAGACAAAAGAGAACCAAGAAAATCATACACTGTCTTTTAATATCTCTGTCTGAAGTCATATTTCATTTGCCAGAGCAAGTCCCATGGCCACTATAACTTAAATGTTGAGGAGGAGATGCAGTTAGTAGCGTCAAATCCTGGGTGAAGAATTGTGAACAGTGTTCATAACTGCAATGATATCCGCAGACTTGGGTTAAACTGTGGAGTCCTCCTTACTGCCAAAAGCAGGAGAAAATAAGGGTTAGTGTTATTTCAGAGCTACTTTGTCAAGGCTCCCCACACTGGAATCAGCTGGCCCCACTGGAAAGAGCCTTCTTCTGTACAGCAGTGCCAAGGTAGTAAAAAGGTTGATCAAAATATACACCTTCACTGAATTTTCAAGTAAAATGCTACTCCTTCAGCCCTTATTTGCAAAGCTCTGCTTCTCTGAAGAAATACCTGTACTTTATAGGCTTTTCTCCTGGCCTTCCCAATTTCAAGCAGTAAAGCTGAAAACTTTATGGCCATAAAGTACCCTTAAAAAGGAGTGTTTCCCACCGCTGCAGTTGTCTGCTGTGAGGGCTGATCCTAACTCTTCTACAGCACCTTATTGTGTAGATCAGACATGGAAGAACCGGTGTTCTTCCTTCCACCACTTTCTCTTTCATTTAAGTTTCCCTATGTCAGTCACTTCTTGTGTAACAAAAACCTAATGAAAGAGATCAGGTAATATGTTTATATTTCAGTTTGTCTTGAATGATTTTATAGTTCATAATGACTGTCAAAACCAATACTGCAGATAGTATTTTCCCCTACATCATATTGATACAAATTTCTCTTACTGGACTTTTGCCCAGGAGTGTGTGTTTTCATCAAAAGTTGGGCTTTTTTTCTAGGAATATGTTTGCATATTCTTTTTCTTTGAAATTGTGGTATCCATTAGATGGGTATCATGAGATAGCTACAGCAGGGAATTAAAATTTTAATAGGACTAGTAGTAAATGGCCCAGAATTGTGATAATTACCATCTGGTAAGTTCATTCATTAAGTGAATCAGCAGATGTTTATTGAATACCTGTTTTGAGGCTCTGTGCTTAGTGCTGCAGAAACAACAAAGAAGACAAACAGACTCTGTTGACAAATATTAATTTCCTAACAATTCTCCAAAGCAGAATAGATATTATTCTTATCCTCATTTTATGAAGAAAGAAACAGAGGCATAGAAAATTGAATAACTTGTCTAAAGACCTGCAAAGTTCCAGAGGTAGACATCAAGCTTGGATAGCCTGGAGCCAAGACACTGAGTAGCAGCCAGACAGTGGGGATGTCAAGCACAGAAGATAGATGTCATCTAATGGCCTAAGCTTAAGAAATATCAACAACTAAGTAACGATTGAAGGAATAAACAGAAATGGTGTTGCCAAGGGCAATATAGACTGAGAAAGGAGAGCCTTAACATTTCAGCATTGGTGAGAAGAGAAGCTCGGAGACTAAGATGTGATGGTCTGAGCAGTGGAAGAGAAACCAGTAGAATGTGATATTGCAGAAACAAAGAGAAAATAGTATTTTAAAAGGAGAAGTACAGTGTGTCAAATGCTGCTGCTAGGACTGATAAGTATCTTTAGGATATAGCACTATGGAAGTCATAGATGACTTTGCTAAGAGTACTTTTGGAGAGAGTAATAGGATAGAATCCAAACTATTCTTGACTGAAGAAGTGGAGGGAAATAAAATTACTTCAGGCTTTTTAAGCAGATGAGAGAGGATAAGATTCAGAAGACAAGCCTTAGGAAGGGGGTCCATCTTCTACTATAGTATAAGAAAGTGAAGATGAAGACAGATATGTATGTGAGTAGCTAATAATTTGGTAGGAACAATACCATATAATTACAGTCAGAGCTGTGACACCAAGAGCTCTTAACGTTATGACCAAAGATTGAAGTTCTCCATGGGATACCATAGTCACTTAGTAGGGATAAGCTTTCCTTAATAGATACAAAATTCAAAAAAAATTACCACCTGATGCCTCCTGTTAACTGTTTGAAGAAGTACAAGACAAGGCTGTCTGCTGGGACTCGGGGAGAAAGAAACATTTGAGATGAGTGTATAATTTGAAATTGTCATTTTAGAGAGAGTTGACCTCTTAGAGAAACATGGAAGAGTTTCTGGGCTGCGTCTCAGATGGTACCCATGAATTCATGTGGCCTCACATCTCCTATTTGATCTATAAAATTTGCTTGGGTTTATAATTTTATGATTATGGGACTAGGTGCCTTCTAGAGTAACTCTAAGATTTCATTTGTGAAGCTTTCTAATATCCACAGGTATATGGTTCCGAGGAGACGGCCATTGAGGAGAAATCTCAAATGCCCAGGATGTATAGAGTTCAGCACTCTAAAATGCCTCAAATTTCCCTGTACTGTACACGCAGTAGGTCTGGGTATCCAGATCTTGAAATCACATGAAGTGGGCTACATTACTGTCAGGGCAATGGCTGTTGTACACATTACTGCTGCTCACCCAAAATTAGATCTTAGTTCATGCTCTTCATCTCAATGCTGTGCATGCTTGATTCGTATTTCCGTAACATTGCTCAAGTTCCTCTAAAGGATACTGCCTTTTGATTGTGGAAATATTATACTGATGTATGGAAATGGAACATGAGACCAGTTGAAACTGTTCTAAGAAGGAGGGAAGGAGGGTGAGTATAACTAAAATATATTGTGGGCACTTTTGTAGATGTTACAGTGTTCCTCCAGTACAACTATAGTATGCTAGTAAAAAAAGATACAACCACCTTTCAACAAACCTGAAGTTTCCACTTTATCATTTAAATTAAGCATTTTAACGTTTATCCCACATTTTAGGCACCATTTGCTTTTCAGGAGGCAGATTTTCATAGAATTAAGGGCAGGAAAACACAGCAGATCACACAACAATTTAAACATGATCGATGATAAGGCAGTACCAAGAGCTTCTCTGCATTCATTGAGCTATGCAATGTGCACAGAACTTAAAATTTTTCTTCTTGAAATTTCTTTTGAGTATTTATTTATTATTTTCATTTATTTTACCACACTTGCAATAAAACCATGTCTAATAAATTTGTGAATACTATGTTTCTTTGCCTCAGCAGTTCAGATACAAAAATGGAGAAGGCAATTGGTTTTAGTTGGGTTGTGATAGCCTGGGGAAAGGAAAGGATTTTAAGGTATTGGCAAAATTTATTGAAATTATGGACCATGAGGGTCAAGGTGAGTGAAGGATAGTGATGGGAAAAATGTAGGTGAATAGTGGTTAGAAAGAAATGGACTATTTAAATTGCTGAAGTTTAGTTGAAGTGAAACAGGAGAAGCAGCAGCAATTTAGCAGGTAGCTGGACAATCTGGAAGTTAAAGACGTATGAATTAGAAGAGATTTTTTTTTAATGGAACAGTTTTAAGTAATGTAAAATTATCCAGGAAAATATGAGACTGAGTGGTTGAGGGGGTTTTTTGTCAGAAACTATCTACATGACTGATTATGCAGTATGTTTTAATTGAAAAAATATAATGTAAAAATTGGTCATAAAACTACCAAACATCTGCAAATTTATTTTTAAATTTCCTAAGATATAAATATCTTTATACAGAGTTCATAAAAATATATTCCTTTCAAAGTTGCTGCCAAAACAAAAAAGCAGAGAAAAGTCCGTGCAGAATGAAATTTAAATATATAATCATTGTACAAGCATTCATGCCTCTGGATACTTAAGAAGTTAGTACATACATGGTTAGAGTTGGCACTAAAAATGTAAACAAAATGCATCTCCATCAGTTAGTTTAATTTAATGCAAGTGTACCTATGCAGAGCTCTTTCTTTTAAAGTATGGCTGGTGGAGTTTTACCTACATGGATAAATGTAGTGATGTGAACTTGCTTGGGATAGCTTTTAGGAACTAAATTTTACTAATGAGTACAACTATCATTTGATCTATGAACCTTGCTTTGGTTAAAGTTTTTATGATTTAAGAATTTGGTGCCTTCTAAAGTAAGTCCTCTAAAGATTTCGTTTGTAAAGCTTTCTTAAATTATCATTTTGTGGCATGGATTTACAGTTATATTTTTTAAGTTCTTTTCTTTAAACCATTTTAGAGAGTGAGAGCACACAAGGGAGGGGTGAGGATAGGTAAGACACCTAAAAAATTAGCTAGCATTTGTTGCCCTTAACGCAGAGAAACTAAAGCAGATACCTTAAAAGCAACTGAGGCCAATAGGAGAAGGGGACCAGGAACTAGAGAAAAGGTTAGTTCAAAAAGAATTAACCTAGAAGGTAACACACATGCACAGGAAATTAATGTGAGTCAACTCCCTGTATAGCTATCCTTATCTCAACTAGCAAAAACCCTTGTTCCCTCCTATTATTGCTTATACTCTCTCTACAACAAAATTAGAGATAAGAGCAAAATAGTTTCTGCTGGGTATTGAAGGGGTGGAAGGGAAAGGGAGGGGGCGGAGTGGGTGGTAAGGGAGGGGGTGGGGGTAGGGGGGAGAAATGACCCAAGCCTTGTATGCACATATGAATAATAAAACAATTGAAAATAAATAAATAAAAAGAAAACAGATCATTGGCAAATGTCAGGATTAACCATCTTAATAACTGAAGCCATTTCTCCTACATTGTAAAATGTTTTTCTGAGACGTCCACAGGTATATGTGGGTATGCCACCATTAATTTTGCATTTGAAACCAAAGCATTTTAATTTACTGAAAATTCACTTACATTATATCAAAAGAAACCTAACCTTGAGAGCAGCACTTGGTTTTAAACTTAACAGTTGATCTTTATTTTAATTAGAAGTGTCTCGTTCCTCTGACATAGAAAAAACAGTGAAAAACTCTAGGGTCCTACAAAATGAGGAGGTCCAAGGGCTTTAATGGATAGTCACAGAGTGCAAGAATTGTTTCCAAGCTCCTTCTTCTAAACATTTGCTTTGATTTTCATTCTTGCCATTGGGTAGAAAGCTATAGTTAGAAAAGATAAACACTGGGTTTTGTAAGCACTACTTAGGTTGATGCGTTTGCTTGTCTAATCTTACTTTTAATGGGGTTTTTTGATGTTCTTATTATGATCATGGCCATAGTTCTTCTAATTTATAAGTCACTGCTACCTTCTGTTTCAGTTCTTGGTTTGAACTTGGTGTTATGATTAATAAACAGTGATCTCTTTGGGATCTTGGAATCTAGTTCAGTGGTAGAGCATGTACTTAGTATGTGCAAGGCACTGGGTTCAATCCCCTGCACCCCAAAAGCACAAGGTGATCTCTTGAGTTTTCTCTCGTGCAGTTCCTCTAGTCAGGTAGAGAGTATACCATCTTGTTCTGTTTAGGTTCAATTATTAACTCAAATAACAGCTCTAGCATTTATGTTGAGTTTCTGCTATCCAAGGCTTTATAACCAGTCATAGAATAATAATAACTCAGAGTTTAAACCCAAAGAATTGAGTATCATCACTATCACCCTATCAAGCACTCAGTTACTAGCCTGTTTATGCCCTTATGACTTATGCTTTCTTAGTAAAATATTTGTTGACCATTTATTTCATGCTAGGCTGTATCCAAGACTCTGGAGGATTCAGCAATGACAAAGTTAGGCAGAGCCTGCATTCATGAAATTTTTATGTTAGTGGATAAAATGTTAAATATGTTTACAGAGTAATTTCAGACAATGATAAGTGCTCTGAAGAAAATATAGTACAGTTGTGTGGTGAAGAGTAATGGAGGGTGAAGGATAAAAAACTTGACCTTAGGTCAAGTTTGAGCACAGTTTGAGTGACACAAAGGAGCAGTAGTTAGAGATTTGGAGATTATCATGTTCTAAACAGAGGCACCCAAAGGTTCTGAGTTTATGATTGATTTCTGTCAATTGGGATGCAGAAGAGGAGGAGGAGGACAGCAGTGGTGATACTGGTGATAAAAAAAATCTATTTTTTGAGGGTTTATTGTGTACTTGGTATACACTATCAGTACTGGAAGACTTACATAATCTCTGTATTATAGATACACTGAAGCTCTGAAAAGCTAATCCTTACCCATGCAGGAAGTGACTGACCTGGGATTAGACTCTGCTCTATCTGCTCCAAAGTCTATGATACTCCCCATATATTATTACCAAAACCAGTGTTACCATGGTTACTATGACAATCTTCCTTTCTTTTTTTATTTATTGCTCATTATTGAACATCTAACCCTCAAAATAAGGTAACAGCCATCTTCTGTAACCCATGAAATCTGTCTACTTCCTGAGCCACAAACACTACGTTATAAAAACTAAACTATGATGTAGTCAATACACTTACACAGATTTTTATTCAAGTCGTATTTGAAATTATTTATTCATAGTACTTAATTCTCTTTCAAAACAAAGAGACAAAGTTCTTCTTGAATTTTTCCGCATAATTCATTAGGTTGCAAACATTCTCGTTTTCCTTCTCTGTTTTTATTCTCTATTCCTTCCTCCTCTTCATCAGTAGGTAAAAAGTATTTCATTGTGCAATGTGTACATGTAACAAAAACCTTACAATATACATGCAACACCCATATGATTTCAGCTTTACACTCTCTTTTTACTCTGAATTACCATCAAGTATAGTTCAAAAATGTCAATAAAATTGATACCCATATTTGGTGTCACACTGTGATAATTAAGGTATACATTCTACTTTTTCTTTGTAAGTCAGCCATGTTGAGAATGAAAGTAATTGAGAAGACTGAATGATGTAGATATACACAGTTTAGAATTATTTTCAATAATTCAATTTTGAATCATTTTCTGATAAATACAAAGGGAAAAAAATATCTTGTCATTTCAAATGAAACTGAAATATTTTGGCTCTGTCAACAGACATAAATTGTGAAGGCTTACCAATACAATTGGTATGCTTTTATGTAATTAGAGAATTCCAAAAAGCATTTAGAAATAGCTCATAAATCTACCACATGTTGACAGCACTTTAATAAATTTCTCCAGACTGAGAAGAAAAAATATTGGAGTCCAGTTTCTTATTTGCTTTTTATATTTTATTCACTTAGCAAAAGTGAGAAAGGAAAGCTCAGATTTATTGTCATATCATAAAAGAAATTACAAAAATGATTAAAATATGCACTCATCTTAGTTACTAATGATTTGCAGTGAATCAATGTTTTATAGAATGTTTTCCTTTGATTATGCTAACTGTTCTGAAGAGAGAATACAAGCCAGTGTTCTTAAGGTAGATGCCAGAGATCTGGCATCTCCCAGTTTTTCATATGAGTGCTTCTCATCCTGGAATTTCAGAAGGCCCCCTCAAATAGTGATTTAATTAGCCCTCAGGTAAATGAACCTTTCCCATACTTTGAAGTATTACCCATCCACTCCCTGGTGTTACACTTCCTACCACATTCACTTGTGCATTCATTGCTTCTTCCCATATCCAGACAGATGCAGAATCATCAATTCCCCACTTTATAAATAATCAACACTTAGGCTTCTCTCTCCCCTCACTCTTGATTCCTATCAAAGTAACAAGAACATAAAACCATATTAATCACTAAGTTTGGCGAGAGGTAGAGAAAAAACTGACACTCAGACATTTCAGATGGGATGTAACTTGTTATGGTTGTTCTAAACTATTAGATATATAAGAAGATCCTTAATAAAAGTGTTTATTTGGGCTAGGGATATTCACCAGTGGTAGAATACTTAAGCACTGCAAAAGAAAGAAAAAGACAAAAAAAAAGTAGTTCTTTGACTTCAGTTATTCTACATTAGAGAATCTATCCAAAGGAAGTAATCTAAGGTGTAATCATATTATAGCTAGTTAATGGATATATTTTCTGCAGTTAGCAAATAAGAAAACCTCCCAAATATCCAACAGTAAGGGAATAGTGGAACAGATCCTGAAATGCTGAGCAGCTATTAAAGTTTGTGCTTGCTAATTTATTTAATGGCATGGGCAAGTATTGGTGTAATAAATAAGGCAGAATACCAAACCCCATAGGTGATATGATTTCAGCTATGGTAGACATCAAGCAAAATGCACAGAGAGCTATTGCAAATACAATGTTTGGTAAATGATCTTTACCCCTGCCTCTCTATTTTTCTATACTTATCAGAATTCCCATAGTGAACTTGTAATATTCTTATGATCAGAAAAATATTAAAGGAAAATCACAACACACTTGGAAAAAATCATTACTAAACTTTTGACCCTTGTCTTACTCATGATTCAGTTGTAGCCTCTCTTAAGATTTAAATGTTTAAAACTTTTCTTACCAGGATCCAGCCTGTAACATCTTGAAAGTCACCTTTTTCCCTTTGTGACATCTGCTTTACAAAGAAAATGACTTTACTTAATGATAATTGAATTTCCTTCTTTATAGTCAATTTATAGATTTCCATTTCAGAAGGTTGTTTATTTACAACATCTACTAGCTGTTAATATTATCCTTGGTTCACATGGAAATGGAGGTGACACAAAGCTTAAGGAAACAGATTGGCCATAAATCCCTTCATGATCTAGGACCCAAATACTTAGGCTTTGTATTAGCAAGAGCAGTTTGAAAAGACAGAGGCAGACTATTATAACAAGATTTCTTTGTTTAACACACGCACACACATACATACACCCCAACCCAAAATGTGCTACAGTATAGAATATAGAATATTTCATATTCTAAGAAAAAACTTGCACACTTGAAATCTCATTTCGTTTTCCTCAGTCAACTATTTAAAGGCCGAAAGAGTGGAAATATTTTTGCTCATTGTATAGAATCCAATAATAACTACTGTAGAAGGAAATTTGAGGATACTGAGGCACTTGGCACGATCTGTGACTTTGTCTTTCCCTGCAAGGTCTAAGTGAAGATGTTAGGGAAGAAATAGCAGAAAACCTTTTTATTCTTGTTACAAGCAATAAATTTTCCTCAAGAAATTTCAAAAGGAATGCATACTTGCTTGAGGAAGAAGACAGAAAGAGAAAAACTGTTCAGTAATGAACCAGCAAGAAAGGAAACCTTATCTGAGAGGTATAGAAAGTGACTATAAAGGGGGAGGACACAATCTACTAGAAACTCATGAGGTTTCACAAATCACAATCTGTACTTGCTTCATGATGGAAACCCAAGGGAACTAGAAAGTGTATTTTTTCAAGCTTACAATGTTTCATTTTTAAAAATTCAAAGCAAATGACTAGAAGACTACATGGAATGAATTGATGATAGTGTTTGGTTATAGGTACAGAAATACTGAAAATTTTTATAGTTTTGAAATACTTAAAAATGTTTGGAAGAATCAATACATGTGATTTTTTTAAGTCAGTATCATCTTTTACTTTCTCCCTTCTCAACTTGACTGTGCCCCTCAATCAATCCAGTTATGAGATGTTAACTACTTTTCTGAGAATCTGAACTTGGAATAGATTTTCATATAATGATCTGAGGTTCTCACTACTTATAATTGTATTTCTAAAAGAAATTGCCAAAATTTTGCCTATAGGTAAACCATTTCTAATTTAGGGGACTATTTGAAATAGTCATTACACTGGAAACATCTACCTAATGAACTTAAGAAGTATCTTTTATAGAGTGGAAAGTACATTGCCTGTAGGATCTGGAATTCTGGTTCTCAGTCTGGTTATTGACTCACTGCATTACTTAAAGCAAACCCTATGATACAGTAAGAAATTTTTCACTGATTTTAAATAATGAAATATGAAAAAAAAATTTACATATCTTTTAAAATCTGGTTTTCTAGAACTCTGATATGCTGATTTTTAAACTCACAAAATTTTATAAATTGAGAAAGGAGTGTGGTGGGAGAAATTTCCTTCCTATAAGCAAAACTTCTTACCCATTTTTGGGCTTCAGCATAATGACTCCTTCTGGTGAAATGTAGAATTGTGTTTGTTGATGTACAATGTCTAGGTAGTCCAGGGAATGAAAAAAGTTGGGAAGTTATAAATCTGCTTGCCCTGGAAAAACTTTGTGTTCTATGGAAGAGAAAGTGGTTGATTAATAGCAGGAAGGAGATGCTATAGAGAAAATCACTTCAAGGAAAAACAAGAAAGTGCTGTAGAAATAATCAAGATTGTGTATGGACTAGTTCTTTTTTTTTTTTTTATTTCTTTTGGCAGTACTGGGGTTTGAACTCAAGACCTCATGCTTGTTGGGCAGGCACTCTACCACTTGAGCCACTCCACCAGCCCTAGACTAGTTCTTTACTAGCAGCCACAGTCTTGTCTCCTTCTTACCCTATGAGTACAGATTGCATTCCATTAACAATATCTCTCCCATTCTAATGACTAACCCATTTGTGGCAGCTGTGGTGAGAATGAGAAAGAAGGATTTTATGCCCAGGAAAACTGACACTGTAAAGGACACAAGCAAAGTATTGTCAGCTTAGCTGGGCAGTGGTGTCTCATGCCTGTAATCCTAGATACTAAGGAGGCAGAGATCAGGAGGATCATGGTTTGATGCCATTCCTGGACAAATAGTTCACAAGACCCTATCTCAAAAACTACCTAACACCAAAAGGGGCTGGTGGAGTGGCTCAAATGATAGAGCTCATGCAAGCCCCGAGTTCAAACCCCAGTACCACTAAAAAAAATGTTATAAACTATTATCAGCTTACAAAAATTTAGGACTATTCTCTCCAGGGGCCCTTCCTGATGAATCTACCACAGAATACTTCAGATAACCCAAAAACAACATATTGTATGATTCTGCTTCTGTTAAATGTCTGAAATAGGCACATCCTTAGAGACAGAATGTAGTGCCCACTTCAGCAACATATAAACTGAAACTGGAATGATTCAGTAAAGAAGATTAGCATGGTCCCTGCACAAGGATGACATAGAAACAGAGTGTAAATTAGTGATTGTCTGAGTCTGGAGGCAAGTGACGAAGAACTGTTAAAGAACATGTGTTTGTTTTCTGGAGTGATAAGGTGAATCCGTTTAAAGCTAGTATATTAAACCCACTAAAATGTACATGTTAAATGAGTGAATTTTATGGTAAAGATGTTACAAAGACAAAACCATAGTTCTGAGTTTTAATTAAAATATTAGCATAAACATACAACATATTTTATCTCAAATATATGTAATATATAAATATGCATATGGTTTGGCTTTTGAAAATACCCAGAAACAATGATGAAGTCAGTAGCTATGAGCATCCCTAGCATGCAGATTCAAGCTTAAATTCTTATTTCCCACTAATCAGGGCTTCTCAGAGAAATGATTGAAACTGGAAATGTGTAAAATTAATGTGAAGCATCTCAACAAACAAGGTAACAGAGAAGCTAACAGGGGCCCCTAGAGTAATATTAAAAGACTCAGAAATCGACTTGAAGAGGCTTCCACTGGCCAAAGATAAGAATTTCGAGTTTCATTAAAAATTAGAAATGTAGCAGATTGAAACCATTAAGTGTGTTTAAATTGTTAAGTTCATAATGACATTAAAAAGTGAAAATAGTTGATAACCTTCAAAGAACGACAGGGAAGCAAAATCAAACATTTATCTTGGCTTTCCTGTGTGAACTATGTCACTGGTAATCGAATAGATGAGCAGAGTGTCTTGATAGAATTTTTCATGCTCATAAATGAAAGTGAAATAATAATAACAAGTAGGAAATCACCCATTTTTGCAATCCATGATTAATTAACAGATCTAGGCCATAATCATCAGTAGTTGTTAATGTCTCCAAGAAGAGCAAACCACATAAATGCCTCCTGTTAGGAGAGTGTATCACCTAGAGTCTTGCCAAAGGAATCAGGTCTCTGGATCCACCTTCAGATTTATCAGAAGTGCAGACATAAAAAATGTACCAAATTCTACTATGCATGTGCAACCAGGAAAGCAGAGTGTGTCTCTTACAGTTCAAATGACCTCAGTTTGTCCTTATAAATTGTAAGGAAAAGAAAGGGAAAAACAGGCAATGTATCATTTTAGAGGCTTAGAAGGCATAATTTTTTTGGTTTATTTAGTAATTTATTCATATGTGCATGCATTGTTTGGGCCATCTCTCCTCCCAGCTCCCCACCCTTTCCCTATTACTCCCTCCCCCTTGTTTCCAAGCAGAACATGTTCTGCCCTATTCTCCCAATTTTGTTGAAGAGTAGACATAAGCGATAATAAGCACACAAGGGAGGGGTGAGGATAGGTAAGACACCTAAAAAATTAGTTAGCATTTGTTGCCCTTAACGCAGAGAAACTAAAGCAGATACCTTAAAAGCAACTGAGGCCAATAGGAGAAGGGGACCAGGAACTAGAGAAAAGGTTAGATGAAAACAAATTAACCTAGAAGGTAACACACATGCACAGGAAATCAATGTGAGTCAATGTCCTTATCTCAACCAGCAAAAACCCTTGTTCCCTCCTATTATTGCTTATACTCTTTCTTCAACAAAATTAGAGATAAGGGCAAAATAGTTTCTGCTGGGTATTGATGGGGTGGGAGGGAGAGGGAGGGGGCGGAGTGGGTGGTAAGGGAGGGGGTGGGGGCAGGGGGGAGAAATGACCCAAGCCTTGTATGCACATATGAATAATAAAAGAAAAAAAAAGCAATAATAAGAAAGACAAGGCGTTTTTGCTAGTTGAGATAAGGATAGCTATACAGAGAGATTCCTAGCATTGCTTCCTTGCACACCCAAATTGATTCATCTCTACCAGACCTATTCACTACTTCCCAGTCACCTTCCCATAGTGACCTCTGTTGTTTTAAGGTTACTATATTAGCTCCTCTACAGTGGGCACATCAAACACTTTCACGTTTTGGGTTTTCCTACCTTTCTCTATTCCTCTTGTATACGTTCTCCCCTTAGCGTGTGACCCATGTCAAATAATATCACCACATTTGTTTTAGGTCTAAAGTCTGCATATGAGGGAGAACATACGATTTTTGGCCTCCTGAGCCTGGCTAACTTTGTTTAAGATGATGTTCTCCATTTACTTGCAAATGACAAGATTTCATTCTTTTTCATGGCTGAGTAAAGTTTCATTGTGTATAAATACCACATTTTCTTAATCCATTCATCAGTAGTGGGGCATCTTGGCTATTTCCATAACTTGGCTGGTTGTGAATAGTGCACAATAAACATGGTGTGCAAGTGTCTATGGAGTAATCTGAGTTGCATTCCTTTGGTTGTATCCCTAGGAGTAAGATTGCTAGATCATATGGCAGATCTATGTTTAGTTTTTTAAGAAACCTCCATATTGTTTTCCAGAGTGGTTGTAATAGCTTACATTCCCAACAACAGTGTATGAGGGTTCCTTTTTCCCCAAGTCCTTGACAACATTTGTTGTTGGTGGTGTTTTTGATGATAGCTATTCTAACGGGTGGAGTAGAATCTTAGCATGGTTTTTATTTGCATTTCCTTCGTGGCCGGAGATGGTGAGCATTTTTTCATGTGTTTTTTGGCCATTTGGATTTCTTCTTTTGAAAAAGTTCTGTTTAGTTCAGTTGCCCATTTCTTTATTGGTTCATTGATTTTGGGGGAGTTAAGGTTTTTGAGCTCCCTGTATATTCTGGTTACCAGTCCTTTGTCTGATGTATAGCTAGCAAATATTTTCTCCCACTCTATGGGTGGTTCTTCAGTTTAGAGATCATTTCTTTTGTTGTGCAGAAGCTTTTTAATTTCATGTAGTCCCATTTGTCCATCCTTTCTCTTAGTTGCTGGGCTGCTGGGGTTCTATTGAGGAAGTCCTTGCCTATACCTATTGCTTCCAGAGTATTCCCTGCTCTTTGCTGTACTGGCTTTAGAGTTTTGGGTCTGATATTAAGGTCCTTGATTCATTTTCAGTCAATACTACTACAGGGTGATAAACATGGATCTAGTTTCAGTTTTCTGCATGCAGACAACCAGTTTTCCCAGCAACATTTGTTGAAGAGGCTGTCTATTTTTCATCGTATGTTTTTGGTGCCTTTGTCAAAGATAAGGTGGGCATAGCTGTGTGGATTCATATCCAGGTCCTCTATTCTGTTCTACTGGTCTTCATGTCTGTTTTTGTTCCAGTACCATGCTGTTTTTATTGCTGTTGCTTTGTAGTATAGTTTGAAGTCAGGTATTGTGATACCTCTAGCATTTGTCTTCTTGCTGAGTATTGCCTTGGCTATTTGTGGTCTTTTGTGTTTCCAAATGAACTTTAGGGTAGATTTTTCAATCTCTATGATGAAAGTCATTGGGATTTTGATGGGAATTGCGTTGAACATGTAGATTGCTTTTGGTAGTATAGCCATTTTTACTATGTTGATTCTACCAATCCATGAGCACAGCAGATCTTTCCACCTTCTGTAGTCTTCCTCGATCTCTGTCTTCAGGGGTTTGTAGTTCTCCTTGTAGAGATCATTCACATCCTTTGTTAAATTGACTCCTAGGTATTTGATTTTTTTTTTGAGGCCATTGTAAATGGAATTGTTTCCATATATTCTTTCTCAATTTGTTCATTGTTGGTGTATAAAAAAGCTAATGATTTTTGTACATTGATTTTGTATCCTGCCACATTGCTGAAGCTGTTAATGGTGTCTAGGAGTTTTTAGGTAGAGTTTTTTGGGTCTTTGAGGTATAAGATCATGTCATCTGCAAATAGGGATATTTTGACAGTTTCTTTACCTATTTGTATTCCTTTTATTTCTTCTTCTTGCCTTATTGCTCTGGCTAGGAATTCCAGGACTATGTTGAACAGGAGTGGGGACAGTAGGGTCCCCTTGTCTTATTCCTGATTTTATGGAAAATGGTTTCAGTTTTTCCCCATTAAGTATGATATTGGCTATAGGTTTGTCATATATAGCCTTTATAATGCTGAGGTACATTCCTAGAAGGCATAATTTTTAAGTGAGCCTGACTATATACTTCCTAATGATTCAGGGTTGATTGATAAAATCATTAAGATATAAAATAATAAATGTCAGAGGGAACTGTGATTGGGACAGACATACTAGGGCTTCTTACAGTGACTCGCAAAGTCTTGTTTCTTGTTGATCATTCTAGGGTATGTGTCTTACAATATTGTGCTAGGCATGTTGTATGTGTTTATATTGGGGATGAGAGGATTTGTATCTGTGTTTCTTTGCAATTTAAATACCTGTTTTAAATAAATAAGTTAAAAGATTAATTAGAAGAATAATCAAGCTTAATGGAATCTTGTGGATCTTGAGATTTTTTTTGGATCTCTCCCTCAAGAATATTTAATGTAGTAAGTTAGCTTGGTATATATAAATGAGAGATTATATTTCATACCTAAAGCAAACCTCATTCAGCTATGATATATGTGTAGATATTCTGCATGTCTTAAAGTGTTGCCATAAACATGTGTGCATGGGTTTTTGTGCAGATATAAATTTTCAGTTCCTTTGGATAAATATCAAAGAGCATAATGGCTGGATAGTATGCTAAGTGTGTGTTTTGTTTTGGAAGAAGCTGCCAAACTATCTTCCAGAGTGGCTGTATGATTTTACATTCCTTCCAGCAAAGAATGAGGAGCATTCTTATGTCACCAGCATTTGTTGTTGTCAGTGTTCTAGATTTTAGCCATTTTGATTTAATCAGTGTGTATTGTTATCTCATTTTGTTTTAATTTTTATTTCCTTCATGATGTAGAGCATCTTTTCATGTGCTTTTTTTGCCATTTGTATATCTCCCAGGTTGGGTTATCTTTTAGGGTCTTTGTGCTGTACTCTGTAGTTCACATAGAAGTAAAGGGTGGAATAGAGGTCACTAGAGGCTAGGAAGGGAAGAGGAATAGGAAATACTGAGAGGATGAATAATGGATACCAAAATACAGAGGTGAGGAAAGTTGTTCTAACATTATATAACACCATAAGGCAATGGGATGATTATTTTCTTATTGCTGAGTAAGTTGGTCACATAGAAATAGAGCGCAGAATAGAGGTCACTAGAGGCTAAGAAGGTGTGGTGGTTAATCTTGATTGGCAACTTGAGTGGATTGAGATGCACCTGGGAGGTTAGGCAGGCACACCTCTGGGTGAATCTAAAAGCATTTCCAGAAAGGGTTAACAAGGGGGAGAAGACCACCCCTGAATGCTTGTGGCACCATTCAGTAGGTTGGGGGCCTGGACGGAATAAAAGGGGATAAAGGAGAAAGTCCATTAGTACAGGCATTCTATCTTTCTGCTGCTTGACCACTATAATGTAAACTGCCCTACTCTACCTGCCCTCCCCACTATGATGGACTGAAACCTCCAAAACCATGGCCTCAAACAAGTAATTCCTCCCTTTAAGAAGCATTTTTCTTAGGATTTTGTGACAGGGATACGAATCTGACTAATATGGAAGGGAGATGGAAAGGAAATATAAGAGGGCAGATAGTGGATACTGAAACACAGTTACAGGAAAAGGAAGTTATTCTGCCATTATATAACAACATAAGGCCACTATAGTCTATGACAATTAATTATATATAGTTGAGGAGATGCAGGTGTTCATTGCCCTGATATTATCATTGCACATTATATACATGTACCTATTTATAACATTGTACCTCATAAATAAGTACAAATATGCAATTAAAATTAAATTTTAATTTTTAAAAAAGTTCTTTGTATATTTTGGTTAATGGTCCTTTATCATATGCATGCTGTGCAAATATTTTCTTCCAACTTGTGACTTGTCTTCTCATTCTCTTAATAGTATCTTTCACGGATCATGACTTTAGTGTTGTACCTAAAAAGTCACTGCCACCAGGCATTGGCTCATGTCTGTAATCCTAGCTACTTGGAGGCTGAGATCAACAGGATCATAGTTCAAGGCCAGCCCAGACAAATAGGTAATGAGATTCCATCTCCAAAATTACCAAAGTAAAATAGACTAGAGGCTCAAACAGTACAGCATGCTTTGCAAGCAGGAAGTACTTGAGTTCAAACCCCAGTCCCACAAAAAATTAATTAATTAAAAAGTCATTGCCAAACCCAAGGTCATCTAGATTTTCTCCTATGTTATCATCTAGGTGTTTTATAATGAGAGGTGGTATGTGGCAGGGCGGGGTGGGGGCGGGGAGGGAGAGACTCTAGCATTACACAGCAACGCAGGGTAACTATAGGGTGTAACAAGTGTGCATTCCAAAATCACTAGAGGAGAAGAGCTTGATTCCAACATAAGAATGTTATGTATAATTCTAATCCATTTGAGTTAACTTATGTGAAGCATATAAAGTTTTGTCTAGATGCTTGCTTTTTTAGTATATTGATGTTCATTTGTTAAATAGGCTGTCTTTTCTCCATTACCTTTGATCATTTATCAAAGGTTGGTTGACTATGTGTGTGCATGCAGGTGTATATGTGTATGGGGGGGTTGTCTAGGTCTGGCCTCTCTATTCTCCTCCATCGATCTATTCTTTTCACCATCATATTATATCTTATCATGTCTTTATATAAAGTCTTAAAAGTAGGTAGTGTCAGTTTTCCTCCTTTGCTCTTCTTCAAAATCATGCTGGCTATTCTGAGTCTTTTGCTTCTTCATATAAACCTTTAGGATCAATTTGCTCATATCCATAAAATAACTCGGTGGGATTTCAGTTGGAATCACACTGAGTCTATAGATCATGTTGGGAAGAATTGAGATCTTGACAGTATAGAATCTTCTATTCATAAACATGACACATCTCTCCATTTATTTTGTTATTTCTTTCATAGAGTTTTGTTTTCCTCATACAGATCTTGTATATATTTTGCTGAATTTATAGCTAAGTCATTATTAGAGTGCTAATGTAAATGGCATTTTTAAATTTCAAATTCCATTTGTTCATTGCTGGCATATAATAAAGCAATTGATTTTGGTATAGCACCCCATGTCCTGATAGTTTCGGGAGATTCTTTATCAGTTCTTTCAGATTTTCTACATAGATAATCATGTCGTCTGAAAATAAAGACTTTAAATTCTCCCTTCCCAATTAGTATACCTTTTATTTCCTTTTTGTTGTTATCATCACATTAGCTGGACTCTTTACTCTGATATTCACAACCA
The DNA here is from genome assembly GCF_047511655.1 of Castor canadensis. NCBI lineage: Eukaryota > Metazoa > Chordata > Mammalia > Rodentia > Castoridae > Castor > Castor canadensis. Next base: position 43,992,008 of record NC_133386.1, read on the forward strand.
ATGGTATTCGGGCCATCTTGACTTTTTTCTGATCTCAATGGGAAAGTTTCTAGTTTTTTACCATGTTACAATCTTTCAAATGTAAAAAATTATTCAACCGGCACAAAACCGAACATTGATCTTTTTCCCCCTCAGTTCTAGGTCTAATCTATCCTTGACAAATGAAGTTTCATCTATACAAAAAGAGTTTAGGGAGACTTTAGGAGACTTTTTAGAATATTAATTTATTTGAGCAGGTATGATGATACGCCACCTGTAATCCCAGCTACTTGGGAGGCTGAGGCAAGAGGATATCTTGAGCCTGGAGTTTTAGGTTTGGCCTAGGCAGCATAGCAAGATCCTATCTCAAAGAAAAGAAGTATATTTATTTAAATATTCCAAGTTTCTTGATGTCCAGAAATATTTACATATATCCATTAATTTAGATTTACTTCCTATTGATTTCCTAATTAAGAATGTTAGTGAAAATAATCTGAAAACTTATCCTAAGAAAGTTGTATATAAATCTTTACTCTATCAATATAAACAAACCCTCATTTTATAATTATTTTTCAATTACATTATTCCAAATCTATAGAGTTGACACAGATCTCATTGTTGAGAAGTTTTATTTTAAAATTATTTTTAAAATATTTTAACCTTGTATAACTACTACTCTGCTAAAGCAGGGTTATTTTACCTGTGAGCTATCACAGATAGATATAATAGCTACTTTACATGTTAATGGCCCTTTAAAACTAGATACTATTGTATGCTGATTTGCAATATAGTCTATGAAGAGAGAAAAATAATAAATGCTATGTTGCAAACCAATAATTAGATTCTCAATGTGAAATAAAGTACTCACAGGAGGTTCATTCTTGGCTTCATAAATTTGACCATGTCTTTTCATTCTAATACCATTAGGTGACTTAGAGACATGACTTAACAGTAAAATAAGCCCCTAAACCTCAACAGCAAGCGCATAAACCTGAAATTATGCAGTGATCATGTGCCATTCATTTAGGAATTGACTGTCCCTTTGCTTTCCAATATAACAGAAAGTGCAAGTTTGTTATTAAACTGCAAATTCAGCATCATATGGTTTAAAGCCTCTTGTGCTATTTGCTAAAGTTACAGATTATTAAGGATTGTTGTTCTGTTCACTGCAGAAGCAGTGTAACACTTGTGTATTATGCAAATGTTTTTATTAAAGTTGGTTTCCAGTCTATTTCCCATTCTAGTTGAATTACCTGAGGCTATGTAGTTCAGTGGCTCTCAAATTGTTGTGTGTATCTGAATCCTGAGGAGGGCTTGTTAAGCCCAGATTTATAGTCTTCATTCTCAGAGCTTCTGATCCTATAAATCTGAGTAGGTCCTAAATATTTGCTTTCTTTCATGTCCCCAAGTGATAACTGATGCTGCCTGTCTTGGGACCACACTTTGGAAACCAGGGGTTCTAGTTCCATAAAACCTCCTTCTCTGCAATTAATAGGATTCCTTTAAAAAAAGGGCGGAGGGAGCTAAGAGAAGACAGCAGCGTTTAGGTGTTACCATTGTTCTAAATTACTACATCAAGAATTAAGAAAAACAAAAAACAATTTCTTCACTTGGAGATTATAATAAAGCTTTTTTCCTAAAACCTGACAAATTTTGTTTCTTTTAAATGGAGTACTAAGTGATTTGAGGTTTTATTTATATTGGGGATAAATCCAGTTGAATAAGGCAAATAAACCAGATAGAACCCTCTTAAAATCCCCAAAGAATATTGACAAAAATTTCCATCTCAACATGTAATGAAGAGTTTATTTTTCTAGAGTTCCTGGTCATTTTTCGCAACAGCACTGGCTTGGGGTGATGACTAAAATTAGGACCAGAATGACAATACCCTGATTTTATTGTTTTTTGACAGAAGTTTTCAGTGTCCATATGAAGTTTTTCACCTGCGCACCGTAACTTGTTAAGTATTGCAATTGCCTGTCTCCCTGTCTTCCGCACCTAGGCTCTGTGGGGTTTTTCTGTAGTCCCTGTGTGCTGCCTGGCTTCTGGACAGCAGCTGTCCTCCCTCACTTCTGTTCTACACCTCTTTTATCCTTTTATTCAGCCTTTGTTTTTTCCACTCAGAACTTTGAGTTTCACTTTTTAAAACACTCAGTGCTGTTGTCCCTTTCTTGCTATTGGAGTTGTTTGTTTTGTGATGCTGGGGATCAAATCCAGGGCCTTGCTGTTCTTTTGAACAACCTAAACTACTAAAGGTTATTGCTGTCTGAATGGTAACCTTCAAAATGAAGCCAGTCGTGGTGGCACACGCCAGTAATCAACGAGGCAAAGAGGCTGAGGCAGAAGGATCATGAGTTCGAGGCCAGCCTGGGCTACGCTTTAAAAAAAAAATGTTGACCAGTCACAGAAGAAAAGATGTCCATATTGTGTGCATAAATCATGTTGGAGAAGTTTTCTTTATCTAAAGCTGAATTTAAGATCTTCAAAAAAACATCTAAATGGTAACTTTCTCCACAGTTTCTACAGTTGTCTCTCTTCATGTCTGACATATTTGCCAATTTTATATAGTAAGACCGATGACAAGGATTTATGTGATTACCTTTTGTAGTACTCACAATGATTTTATGTTTGTCTTCATTTTCTTTTTTGAATAAAATGGATGATATTTCTTTATCCTTTCACGTGTGTCATACAATACAACAAACGCTACTCCTTGGACATTTTCTCCGTGTCGCACTTCAGAAGTGTCACTATGCTCACAGACCACAGCTGTCTTGTTTACTTGTATATTCCACGTGTCTTGTGCAGGTTGGCCTATAACAGGCACTCAATAAATACTTGCTGAATAAATGAATTGGCATTTTTAAAGGTCAGAATTACAAAAGAGGTTCCTTTCTGAAAGTTTATAACTTGTAAAGTTTAAATTATGTTAAAATGTGTGTGATAGTTTTTTAAAGCATTCCACAAAAGACAAAATAAAGCAAAGTAAAATACTTGCAGTTAGTACAAGAGTGACCTCTGTGAACAAAATTATTTACATTTCCTGTTACTTATATTTAAATTTGTATGTTAAAGAGGAAATGTTCCCCAAATTATTTCAAATTGATATTTTTGAAACTTTTCTAATAAGAAAAATATTGAGTTATTCTGATAATGATTGTTCTTGCGTTGTTTTCATTGAACTGTTGAGCATACTGATAGAATATAACTGATCTGTTAAAACATATATGGTATTGTCATGAAATAGGATATATGAAAATATTTTAAGACCTCTTAATTTAAGTATGAAATATTTAAGATGCTTTGAAGCAAGTTAACATGATTCAGGAGTCTGCAAAGTCCAGGCACACTCATTTATTTTAATGTTGCCTGTGGGTGCTTTGACCATACACATATGAGTGAGTGAGTGCCCTGTGACCAGTAATTGTACATTCAAGCACTTAGGAAATGTTGATGTATGTATTAGAATATACACATACATAAATATGCTTAGAGATGTTCATGTCATAGCTGTTTTTAATATCAAAACAATGGAAACCCAAATATAAATAGGGTGCTCGCAAACTGAGTCCTGTGGAATCTTTGTACTGTATACCATATTGAAAACTTTAAAAAGACGTTACAGAAATGTATCCACTGATGTAAAACAGGTCATCCAAGCTGTAGTGCTCTGGCCACATCTGGCCCAATTCCTGTTTTTGAACTACCAGAGTTAAGAATAGTTTCTAGATTATAAAAATTATAAAAAAAAAACCAAACAAACAGGAGACAGACCATGTGTTTGGCAAAGCCTTAAACATTTACCATCTAAGCCTTTACAGAAAACATTGTCTGGCCATTGATATAAAATGTTGTGTATGGGACAGATTTAAGTTCATGAGACTGGATTTAGAATGTTACATAACAGCATATGTGTAGTGGTGACATATAAAAACTGCAATCAAAGACTGGAAGTGTGCCTCAGGTGATAGAGCACCTGCTTAGCAAGCGGGAAGCCCTGAGTTCAAACCCCAGTACGCACACACAAAAAAACAAAAAACCCAGCCTCCCCCCAAAAATGTAGTGAATATGAAGGTGTTAACAATAGTTGTGTCTGGGCATTCAGGATTAACAGGATTAGTGGCCTTCAATATTTTTAGCCTACCTAGTTTTATGATTTTTTATGCAAATGTATTAGTTGTATAATTTTTGAAAAATTAAAATTTGATTTTTGTGTGGGAGTACTTTCCTGAGCTATAAGTATAAAAATATATTTCTCCATTTTTTTTTAGTTGAGGAAACTGAGGCTAAGGGAGGTTAGTTAACTTCCTGGAAGGACACAAACACAAGACAAAAATAGCATTACTGCTACATTTTCTTTCCAGCAGCATCACCATTTGATAACAGAATGTTCATCCATCAGCTGACATAAAATTATGGACTCTGCCCAAAGGTAATTTAGAAATATCAGGTTTAATACATGAGAAAACAGGGTTATGCAGAAATCAAATCCCACCTGTCTAATGGGATTAGATGCATGCCAGATAGGTTTATATTTTCTTAGATAGAATGAAAAGGAGTAGCTTACATTGTGAGTTAAAAAGAAAACAAACGAAACCTACATGCACATAAGTATTTAGTATACTTTATAAGTTATCAAACTTACTACTAAAAATTTATGGAAATTCCTTGCTTTTTCATACCTGTGGAGTTAATAGTTCACATTCAGGCATGTGACTCAGAAGGGCACATGTTCCGAAGCTCCTGACTTTCGCTGTAAAGTAGACACGGAAGGGACATTTGACCTGTCCTCAGGCCCTAATGCAGACAGCTGTTTACAGAAGTCAGCCACCAAGAAGGAGAGTGGTGAGAAGGCTTTATTGTAATGAACTGATAGCTAATAACAGAAAAAAGGAGCAGGACTATAGAACACAGACATAAAAACTCAGCAGTTTTTGGACCGTTTAGTCTGTGGATAAAAAAGCCTAATATCCTTCTATTATTCCTGAGGGAACCACTATCTTATAGCAAAGACTGATGCTGGTAACTGTTACTGCTATCTGAAAAGCACTTGTGCATTTAATCACAACCATCATATGACTTGGGAGAATGATTCCCTATTCACATATTCAGAAATTGAGGCAAAGAGGGATTCTGTAAGTGCTCAGGGTCATACAGACCATTCAGGTGATGAGAGCCATCTCGATCACCTGGTCCCACCTCAGTGTCTGAAGAGCGTAGTGATGCTGAGTCATCACATTGGATTGTTGTACATTTCACTGAATCAGAAAGAGCGTACAGACACGCTTTTAAAACTGATCTAAATAAAAAGGTTCACAATGAATGTTTCCATGCTCTTTAGAGGTGAGGCTCAATTACTGGAAAAAGTAACTAGCATAGAATGCTTCTCATTTTTCTTTCTCTTATCTTTTTATTGAACAAATATTTCCAAGCCTTGGTTTTGTATATTTCAAATGGCTTCTCACATCTTGCTGCACAAGTAGTAGTAAATATAGTAGTTTCTGTTTTCACAGTGATGTTGAGTATTAATCTGTATATGGCAGATTCCACAAACTCTGTTAGAAATTAGTGCCAATACTGGATTTAATGGCTTATGCCTGGAATCCCAGATACACAGGAGGAGGACCTGGGAGGAATGAAGTTTAGCGCCACCCCAGGCAAAAGTGTGTAATTTCCTATCTCATAAAAACCCACGCTGGGCATGGTGATACATGTCTGTAATCCCAGCTGGGCGGAAGGAGCAGGTAGGAGGATTGTGATGCTGGGCCCTCCCTGGGCATAAAAATCTAAGACCTTACTGAAAAATAAACTAAGACAAAAAGGGCTGGGGATGTGGCTCAAGCAGTAAAGCACTTGCTTGGCAAGTGAAAGGCCCTGAGTTCAAACACCGAAAGAAAAGAGAAAAAAAATCATAGCCAAATACAGTGTGTGCTTTCATAGTTTCCTTCCTCTTCTTTTAGCACATATTATGTATTATATCCTTTGAAACGAGGATTTTTTCTTTGGCCGTGAAGTGTGTGGTCAGAAACCATTTGGCATACTTATATAATATTATTAAATATGCCATCCCATATGGCATATTTTTTTTAACTTTACGTTGGTAATTTGCCTGTTTTTAAAACCTAAATTGAGATGAAATGAGTAACTTGCCAATCCATCTGTAGGGACTACATGATAGCTTGGACTTCTTTGCTGAATTTTATTGCTCTTGCTATTATTTGTTGTTATTTTTTATTCTTGGGAAGCATTGTAGGAGCTAGAGAAGCTAAGATAACACTATGTGTGCCACACGCAAGGATGATTCTAAACGGTGTAGCCATTGGGTTTCCCCTCCCTTTTCTGTGCATTTTTAACTTTCGTATTGAATGCATAATTGAAGAACATAAACTTTCATCATTGTTTCTTTTCTTTCAGCCCCTCATCATTTATATCTACAACAAACACATTTTCTTCTTGAGGAAATTTCTTTTACTTGATCCTAATTATTTGTTAAGACTTTCCTCCTATTTGATGGCCAGGAGAGCGTTTGTTGGTATTGTCATCCATACATGTTTGACTCTTAGTTCTCAGAAAAGTTCTATAACCAGTGAGAACTGTAGCCTTTCTTCCCTTTCTCCCACTTCTCACAGCTGATGACCAGAAAACTACTACATCATACCACTCTCCTAACACGTAATTCAGTCTCTTTTACATCCCCAAGTTACGCCTTATATCATCTAATTTGTTCTCTGTGTTGGTGTATATTGTATTGTCCTTTTGTGCAAATTATTTTATGTTTACATAGTTGTGTGCAACTGACTTCCTTCCTGATCATGAGCTCCTTGGGATCAACGATCTTACGTTTTCTCCTGCATCTCTCTAATAGCACTTACCACATTGGTAGACAGGTAGTAAATGCTTACTAAGTCTCAAAACCGTTCCCTGTTGAGTAGAAAAATGACTTAGAAAGTGTCTATTTACTGTGCTCATTTTACAAAACAGGGGAGTTAGAACAGTGAAGTGACCCACCTTCACTGTGGCAGAACTGGAAACTAGCAAATGCTGAACTAGAGCCCAGAGCTCCTGACTCCCAGCTCAATGCCCGTTGCCGGGCAACCTGCACTATGCCGGTGCAGGGGAAAACACAGGACCTACTCCAGAAGTCGGTGGCGGTTACTGCTGCCACATGGATAGTATGTTATGCCTGCCCTGGAATCACTCTGAAATTCTCACCTATATTTCTCATTTTTCCCCTTGCCTGCTTAACTTTAATAAAATCCTCCCCACTGTGTGCTAGGGAATGAAATCAGAGTCCTTTCTCAGAAAAAATAAAATCAATATCAGGGTGCAATTTGTCTCATTCATTTATCAAACTTACTCATTTTGACTACAAGATAATATAAAACCAATCTCTTTAAAATTCACTAGTGTTAAATTTTTCATGAGAATAAATATCTTCAAAAAGCTAAATAAAGTTGGTGATATAGATCAGTGCTAGAGACTTGCCTAGCATGTGCAAGGCCCTGGTCAGTTTCAATCCCTAACACAGAAAAAAATCAAAAAATGCATATTCAATAAAGCGTCCTACATCTAGACTTTTATATTGTAACCAAAAGTTTCTCCTTCATTTAAATTTGTGCTTTCATGTGTTAGCAAAGTCCAGTCTAAGGGACAGCTCATTGATTCTTCTTGGTTGTCACCCTGGTTACTGGCAGGTTAGCATGCATATTCTTTTTTTTTTTAAAGGAGGAAAGATTTATTTTGATTCATGGCTTCAGAGGTTTTAGTCCATGGTTGGCGATGCCGTTGCTTTGAGTCTGAGGCAGGCAGAATGTCTTGACAGTGGGAGCATGTAGTGGAGGAGACTGCCCAGCTCATTGCAGCAGAAGCAGACAGAATGACAGGAAAGGGACAGGGAAAAGCTGTACTCTTCAAACACATGCCTCTAACAGCCCATCTTCTCCAGCTGGGCCCCACCTTCCATGGTTCCACATCTTCCCAATGGTCTGTTCAAATTTGGAATTCGCCAACAATTAAACCATTCAGAGTTTAGATCAGAGTTCTTATGATCTAATCATCTCTGGAAACACCCTCTGACACACCCAGAAGTGGACTTTCCTAGGCCCTAGGGCATTTCTCAATTCAGTCATGTTGACAGTCACAATTAACCATCACAATAGAAATAGAATCTTGAGTCTGGAACCTGCAGCAGCACAGACAAGTCCAGGCATCTGCCCAGCTGCCTCCACAATGTCCAAGGCCAAAGAGGACAAAAAGCTAGCAAGCTGTACAGCCATAGAGAGCCATGTGAGGAATAATCAAGTGCTGGGAATTGGAAGTAGTTCTGCAATTGTCCATGCTATGCAGAGAATAGCTGAAAGATTGAAGCTACAGAATCTGAACCTTGTCTGTATCCCTACCTCTTTTCAGGCCTTGCAGTTCATCCTTAAGTGTGACTAAATCCTTAGTGACCTGGATCAACACCCAGAGATTGACCTTGCCGTTGATGGTGCAGATGTAGGTGCTGATCTCAATCTCATCAAGGGTTGTGGGGGCTGCCTGACCCAGCAAAAGATTGTGACTGGCTGTGGCAGTCAGTTCATTGCAATTTCAGGAAAGACTTGGGGATCAGTGGCACAGGGGAATCCCTATTGAGGTCATCCCAATGGCCTGTGTCCCAGTGATCCAAGCTGTGTCCTGGAAGTTTAGGGGTAAAGCTGAACTTCAAATGGCTTTCAACAGGGCAGGTCCCATGGTGACAGATAATGAGAATTTTTTCCTGGACTGGAAGTTTGACCGGGTGCACAAATGGAATGAAATGAACACAGATATCAAAATGATCCCAGGTGTGGTATACACAGGCCTGTTCATCAACAGGGCAGAGAGAGTCTACTTTGGGATGCAGCATGGCTCAGTGAACATGAAGGAGAAGCCTTTCTGTTGACCAGTGAGTAGCAGCATGCTCACCTTGAGTCTCTCCCCTCATACCAACGTGGAGGTGCCTCTCCAGGAAACTTTGCCTGAATGTATGCATGCCAAGGTGGACAGCTGACCATGTGGGAAGTGCAGGAAGTTAAATCCAGTCTTCTAAGTATTGTTATTATGTGACTTTTAAAAAGAAATTTACACATATATTTTTACTATTAAAATATTAAGTTTTTTAAAAAGAGGAAATACAATCTTCACTCTAATAAACATACTAGAGATAACAAAAGTAGAGTAGAGAAACAATGTAAATCCTTCTTTGTCAAACTGCTAAATATATAAGGAAGTGCAGGTACTTAAAGATACACAGTTATAAGCATTAAAATGTCATCCAAAAATATAGACTCTCATTAGTTAATTTAAAAAACCTGTTCCTGTAAATTCTTAGACTGTAACAGCCACTGCTGAATTGTACCCCAAAAGACTATCAGTTTATTCTCCAACAGATTAATGTGACTTTTCTTATAATCATAAATTCTTGAACTTATTAAACTTTTAAATATTTTTCCTATGTGATATACCACACCAAAAGAGGTATATATTTTTGTCTTTCTATTATATATTAATTTTACAAAGAGATTTTATTGTACTATTTTCATACATGGATTAATGTACTTTGATCAGATTCGCCCCTCTATTACTCTTTCTTATTTACTATTTCCCCCTTTTAAAAACAATTTCAGCAGTTTTCATTATTCTCATAAGTGCGTATTAAGTACTTGATCATATTTATCTCCCCCATCAGCTCTCCTTTAAACCTCCCCTCTCCAGTTGGTTGCTACCCCCAAACAGTTCCCCTGTTTTATACTCATGCCATTCTTTGTTTTTCTTTTTTTGGCAGTATTGGGGTTTGAACTCAGGGCCCTTCACTTACTAGGAGGTACTCCATCACTTGAGCCATGCCCTTATCTCTTTTTTGCTTTACTTATTTTTCAGAGAGGGTCTCCCATTTTTGCCTGGGGCTGGCCTTAAGCTATAATCCTCCTGCCTATGCCTCCAGAGTAGCTAGGATGACAGGCATATGTCACTCTCACTGTGCCCAGCTTTTTGATTGAGATGGGAGCCTCATTAAGTTTTTGCCTAGGCTGGTCTTAAACCATGATTCACTCAGATCTCTGCCTCTCTGCACTCTCTTAATCTAATTTTCTGAAGGCTAAAAGTTGAATTATTATAGAGTCACAGGGAAGAAAAATAGAACAATTGGCAAAAACAGTCATCTAATTACATGTATGACTTTTTAAAATAATGATGTTCATGCAGTTTGGCATATAAGACAAATAATTCTTTAATTTATAAAAAAAATCAATTTTAGGTTTTGATCAACTAAAGAGAAAGAATGGGAAGACCAGAAAGAGTCAATGAAAGAAAAATGTGTGCACGCACACATATGAGGGACCCACAGGAAGAGTTCCTCTGGGTGAAGAGAACTACATAATCAGAGATGGCAGGGAACTGATGTGTATTTAGTATAGTTGTTAGCAAACAGTGAGAACATTTAACTGGGAGAACAGAGCCTCTCTGAAATTTGGTTTCTTCATCTGTGTACCAGAATTATGGAACTAGATGACTTTTGATGTCTCTTCAGGTTTTAGGTTTCTACTGCATTAACTAGTCTTACATGTCTGTATTCTAATTTTTAAACCTTTCAGGGATCCACCTTAAGTTGCAAGGCTGGAGTAGCTTCATAATTACATATTGGTCGAATGACTGAATTTGGCCCATATTGTGTGTAAGTTAACTCAGCCAATGATATGTAAGTTATTTTTAGCAGATGATATTTATCATATGGCATCACGTACTGAAGGCTTTATGTAGTAAGAATGAGTGACAGGTAAACTCTGCTTATACTCATCAGAAATTAGTGTTTGATCTTTTTAACAGTGAAGTTTTCAACACAAGCATTTGAAGAAAGGCTTTGATATTGATTGTGGATTTCAAGCTGAAGTGAAAATGTTACTTTCCACCATCATCCATTCTTCCATCCTTTTTCCTTACTCTTCTCTCTGGCATAAACATTATTCTTGTACGGTTCTTCAGGGAACTATACACTAGAAAGACAAAAAAATCCATACATCTTGTTTACAGCCTTATCTAATCCTACCCCATGGATAAAGTAAAAAAGATAAATGTTTTTATTCAATAGATTTTAAATTTTGAAGTTTTTGCAAAAACAGCTACAAGACTGTGATGATGTTACATAAGTGTAATGAAAAGATACAGTTTTGGTGTCGTTATTTTGAAATTTTTAACTTTAGGCCATTAAAGTTCTTATTTAAAGATATTTATTAGTTACATGCTTGAAAGATTATTTTAGAAGCTATTTCATCATATTTACCACCCTTCTTTGAGCAAATTATTAGTTTTGACTTTTGCTATGATTGTAATCAGAATCTCTATAATGCAAAATATTTTTGAAGATCTTTCTTGGCTCATAAAATGCCTGCCCCTCTCAAATGGATTGCTGATTATACAAAAAACCTATTTTCTTTTAATGGTCTTTAAAGAAAAGAAAATATCCAGGGGTTGCATTTTATGAACTGTCACTGTTCATCTTGTCCTCTGAATATAAAGTCTTTCCTACCAAATATAGGCACCATCAAACCTTGGAAACAAAGATTGACTAATAATTTGGTGCCATATTAATACTTCTATCACTCACTGCTTTCGCCATCATCCTCAGCCCTGAGGAAGGAGTACTGAAATACCATTTAGTGTGCTTTTTTTGCAATAATCTGCTTTTCAACACATCATCCAAGATGTGCTAGTTAAAACTTAATTGCCCTTTAGAATCATTGTGACATGTCTCCTTCATTCTTTTAACAATAGTAATTTTATGAGCTAGTTTTATTATATGCTCATCATTTTAGGAAGAAAGAAGCTCTCTTAGAATCTGGATTCTTCCTCAAGATAACTTCTCATCAAATCTCAGGAAAGATAACAAATCAAACATTGAGAATTAAATTGATTGAGGCTCATATATGACCTTATTTAAAGCATCAACAGGATAATTAATATTTTTATCCAAAATTATTTTATAATTGTCCCCTAATTTTGCCTACAGTTTAGACTCCAGAATACTTAAGAGAACTGTTTGCAGACAATAGCAACTAGAAGAATATGATGGAGCACTTTGCAAACATGATAATATCAGCTGTTTCTCACTGCAATGCTCCAGGCATGCTAATTAACCATTGATTGTGTTGTTAATTTATTAAATACGCATTTTGAGTACTAGCTGCTGTTTTGCTGGATATTGAGAATATACTCAGCAATGAAAAAGACAACGTATGCCGATATGTGGTAGGGTTGTAAAACTATAAAATCTAAGTAATTAAGATGTGATGAGTAATGAAACAGAAGAAGGTGGCATGGAAACAAGGTAATATGCTAAGCAGTAAATGAGGATGGTCGGCCTTCATTGGAGTTGTTAGGGGAAAAAAAACCTCTCTTCAGAGGGCTCATAGATACAGATTCCTAAAGATAAGAATAAGCCAGGTATGTAGAGATCGTTATAGCCAGAGGAAACACCCAAGGGTATAACCCCAGAGCCACAGGAACACTATGGTGATATCAGTCAATTTAAATTTAAATACAAAGTGACTCAATCTGGGCTGAATATATATAATAGGCCATGAAGGAGAAATTGAAGTCTTTTGCTTACTTTTAGAAGGAAAGGAAAATTATTAGGGGTCATGGAGAGTACAAAAAGAAATCATTTAGAGATTTGTATCTTGCCTTTTTAAACACTACTTTGTGTGATACTAGCTGTCAAAATCAGTTCAGGGAAGGCAAAGATCTTGGAGTTGAGAATTGATATAGGCCTTGATGAATGGATGAATTCAGATAGCCCAAAAGGAGGCAGTAAAGGGTGTTTCAAAATGAGAAAAGTATAAATAAAGATGCTAAGGTGGACTGAACTTGAACAGATGCTGGAAACCATGAAGTCTAACAGCTAGAACCAGAATAGTCTTTGAAGGAACAGAAAATGATGGGTCTGACTCTTAGAGGTAGTTGAAAGTTAAGTAGAGCAGTTTTGATGACAGAGAGAGTTAGTATGGTTTGTTGAACAAGGGAGTTGTGTGGTTAAAAAGAGGAAATTGGAATACAGTTGCAGATTATTGGAAAGTAAATGTACCTGGTGGTGAGAACATGGCCTATGCTTATCTCAGAGAATGAACTGTGTATAAGATATTTCAAAAGAATTAACAATGACTGACATTTGGTAACTGAAGGCCAATAAATCAAAAGTCAAAATGCCTGCTCTCAAGTCCAAAAGACTGACCAAACAATATCAGTGGTGGGACTGGGGAAGTTTACCTGAGATATTAAATGATTGATTCTGTATTAGACACGTTACGTTCCAGAAAACGGTAAGACAGTAAGGTATGTGCACACAAGTAGAAGTATAGAACTAGAGCAAAAATGGAAAGCTGAATTTGGGAATGTCAACAGGTTGTCAGAACTGAGGGCTTAGCTTCTTACCTCTTGAATAACATGGTTAAAAGTGTGTGTGTGTATGTGTGTGTTTGAGAGAGAGGGAAATACGAACCCAAGTAAATAGAAGGCACCAAACAGTAGCAGTATAAAACCAAAGAGAAGAAAGAATTCAGGTAGTAAATAGGGAAAGGTCTTGGGGAACAACTATTACATTATCATCATAAAAACTACAACTAGCCTTTTAGAGTGAGTGGTTAATATATGTCCTAAGTTCTGTAAATACAATAACTTATTAATTTTTTTCTACAACCTTGAAAAAAATATGTGCTGTTATTATCTCCATTTGATAGATGAGGAACCATAGGCACAGAGAGGTTAAGCAACTTGCCCAAGAAGTAACTGAGATTCAAAAGCAGGCATTGTGCCTTCAAAGCCTGAGCCTGTAATGCTCATGCCATATGCTTATGTCCAAGATGGAGTTTTAATTACATAGTTTAACTCCTATCTTATGTAAGCATCTTGAAAAGGAGTTAATTAGCAGTTTAAAAAGTTGGGAAGAAACCAGAAAGTCAACAGATGGCTTGGGCAGTGATTGGATAAATACTTGCAGCAGGGAACCTGGAATTCTCTGGAATAAGGCAGAGGAAGGGAAGAATGTACCCTTTGATCTTTTTTTTTCTTTCTTCTCTCCTTCCTCCACTATTAGTTGTTGATACAGGAAATTGTCCCCTTTGACAAGAAAACAGCACCTCTTTTTTTTTATAACTCTCTGTATACTGAAACATACGTGTCTTTGTTTATATACAAGGCGTGTCAGTTTATCTACATTGATTGTCAGTTTTATTGAAACTAATTTCTTTCTTAACTTAGATTACCAAATGCGAGTTATATTCTGAAAGAGTAGTGTTTGCGGGGCGGGTAGCCCCAGTGCTGGTGTTACTGGATTACCTGCAGTCTGGGTTTCTCTGTGAGGAGGCTCAGGTCTTAGAGCAGCAGTTGTAGATTCGAGTCCTGCCCTCTGGAGACAACAAACCTGACTTCTTTGACAAGGGCAGGAATGAAGGCTTCTGCACTGACTGAGGAAGGACTTTGCTTTCATTCTCTATGCTCTTCTGGGCTTCTCCAGCCCATCTCACTTCTCCCATGTTTGAGGAGGAGGTAGAAGGAAATAAAAAATTCCCAGCTCACCAGGCTTAGTCACACAGTTTCAAAAAGAAGGGACAAGCCACCTGCTTGGTGCCTCAGCTAAGCTGTTGTAGGGAGAAGGGTAGCAATCCTGCCTTCAATGAATAATCCAGTACTTTCTTTAGACCTAAAATTGTGAATGGATGCCATCTGATTAATCTTCCTAAAACAGTTATGCCCAATCGAATTGGCTGCTTAAAAACTCTATTTTCCTATTTTAATGGAAATAACCTCTTAGCCTTGCATTCATGACTGAGTGATTTTGGCCCATGCTATAGGTGCCCATCCTTGTTTACAATAGTTCCCTGCTTGGTCAGACCAGCTCCCTATTCCTTGTTGATTGTGCAGGTCCACCTGCCTCCATCTGTGCTTAGACTGATCCCTTGGGGATGTCACCTGTACTCCCCACTCCTCCCTCAAGCCTTAATATTACTAGCCCAGTTCAATGCTATATGCACACCTCATCTAAATGCTGTCTCCTGTAGGGCCTTGCTGAATCTATCTGAACACTGGAAGATTTAGTCTCCAGCCTTTCTGCTATCTGTGCTTTAGGCATTTATGTGCATATCTTGTCTTCCCTACCACACTTGTTTTTTCCCATTTAATCTACACTTAATATTGGAGAAAGTTGAAGCTGCACAAGGACAAGATGTACAGATTACTTCTGATAACATGGGTTTTGAAAACTTCCTCTGCACCCTAATAAGTAACTGTGCTCTGAGACAGGGATAGGACCAAATCTTTCAGTTCTCAGTCCGAGATGAGTCCTCATCTTGGTTCTCCCCCTGGAGTGCACATTGAAATCACCTGGATTGCCTGTGACACTTTAAAAAGCCTGGTCCAGGAGTCCCAGACCACAGAATTTCAAATCTAGGGAGTGGGACCCACACATCTGGAGTGTTAAGATCTCCCCATGTGATTCTAATATGCAGCCGAGATTGGAAGCAATTCTTACTTTACTAGATAATTCTATTAATTTAAGAAACATTCATTATTTCAGCTAAATTTAAAACTAAGAAAAGTGATAAATGTGAGATGATAGTATAGCACATTTTGTTTTGCTTGCAACAGTAGCTTACATAACTGTTTAACTTTTCAGATATTTCGAAAGAAAGCAGTGGAACTTGGGGTAAAATTGCTACCTGCATTTCATACTCCCTCTGGAATACCTTGGGCATTGCTGAATTTGAAAAGGTAAAACTCTTCATTTTCAACACCATATTTTAAGGTGAAATATTTGGGATTATGTCCTAGAAAGTACACACTAGATGGATAATAACTTGTATGATGCTGGTGGTGACTGATCCCACTGAGAGTCTTGGGATCTGTCCTTGTGTTAAAAGCTATTAGCTTTTCATTGTTCCATAGTCTCAGATGGGTCCCTGTCATTGTATGGCATGGTCTCAATAGCATTACACAAACCACACATGACCTGAAGTATTCACTCTTTTGTGATGTTGCACCAGTGATGATGTCCTTCTCCATAAACACCAGGAGTATCCTTCTGTCTTTCACAATGTCATGAAAGTGTTTTTTTCCAAGGAAGCAAATTCCTAAGAGCACTTAGTTCAATTAAGCTACTGGAGCTATTGCAGAAATAGAACACTTGAACTAATCAGAGCCCCTAAACGATGAGGGTTTAATTGAGGGTAGGAGTACCTGAGGTTGCTGGCCCACAGCTGTCAGGAGGGAAAGGAGCTAATCCACTGATTCAGACCAGTCCAGCCTTCCCAATGCCTTTGGGTGAGCAAACCTGGTAGGGCACGCCCATGAGAACATGGCTCCTATAAAAAAAAGCCCTGAGCTGAACAGACTTTCTGGTGTTCTCCCAGCGAGCAGTTTGAGTTTTCATGATAGCATAAGTACTTCACTAATAAAAATTATGTGTTAAGCTTCGTTCTTAACTCCTTCCTCGCCATAAATTATCACTAGTATATGGCCCTCTTTGTGATGATAATGATGAGGGCGATGATAGCTATTATGATCACCATAAAATGTGATAGGTTCTTTACACGTAATACCACATGAAATCCGCACCACAGCCCAGTAAAGTCAATACTGTTATCTCCATTTTATTCATTGGGAACTAGAGTTACAGAGAAATTTAAATAATTTGCCTAAATATCATATAGTGAGGAAAAGGAAAAGCTAGAAAATGTACTTAGATGCAAATACATATTGACACATGCATACAAATGAAATGGCTTTAGGAACACCAAGAAGATGGGTAAGGTAGTTTAGCAGGATTAATACACATTTCTTCTTATTTATTATAGTGGCATTCTGTCCTAAAGTTAACCATGAAAAATCATGGAAATTAATCATTGTTTGTTTTCTTTCTCCTTTAATAAAAAAACCTGTGAAACATCATGCTTTATTTTCATTTGTCTGTTGTATATCTGTACCTTGAGATAATTCTCTACCTGTCTGTGAGTGTGTATGTGTGTGTCTGGGGCTGGGGTAAGGGTGTTAAGGTGGAGGAATCGGGAAGAGTTACACCTCTGGGCCATGTTAATCTGAGCTAGCTTTGTTGTATAATGTGATGTCTTGGGATCCTTTTTTCCAGTTAGGGCTCCTAAGGCTTTCTTTGTCAGCTTGCAGATCTTTGCATGTGCTGGAGGGTCTTAAGGCAGGGCTGAGGCTGAGCTTGGCTTGGAGGCAGCTTGGTATTTGTTTGGAGGCCCATGAGTTTTGCATCTGGCTTATGTAGACCTTCTCTATTACTTCCCATATCTTTAAACTTTGTATTTACAGATAGTACTCTGACAAAGATACTTCTCTCTTACCTAAGATCCAGTCACAGAAACACTGTGTACAATTAACTCATTTTTTTTCCCTACCTGCCCTCTGAGAAAACTGTTATGATCATAGCAGTAAACTAAACTAATCGGTTGCCAGGAGCCTGCTTTCAGTTTTTTGTTTTTTACAGCAACTTGAGGTTTGTTTTGGGAGCAGTCATTTAAACTCTACAGGCTTATTTATAAACTGGAAAGCAGGCTACTTCAGTAGTTTGTATGTGAACCTTTTTGGTTCACAGACATTGAGATTCTGATGAAACTGATCCTGTTCTGATAAGATGCACATTCCTGAGCACACTTAATTACACACCATGTCCAAAAGCCAGTAGCACATGGGAGCCCACCTAGGACATGGGAATCCAGGTTTAAAATCCTGGAGTAAGAAATCACTCCAGCCTTTTACCCTAAGATTCTGTGGGGCTAATAATCCTTGTTACTTCCTAGAAAGTAATGAATTTGGATAAAGGCATACTAAAACTAGAGGGGTGTGGACCTGCTTCTTTGTATAAGTTGAATCAGTTACTATAAAATGCTAGTATCATTCAATTAGTTCTGGCCTCTCTTGAAATGATCATAAAAATGGGATTATTCTAACTTTACTTGGTATTTATTTCTACCAGCCAAGTGGATTTTTCCTTGTTGAAATTTATTATTAGTGTACCATGAGGTTTTTTTAAAGGAACACTTACTTATTAATTCTGAATCCTCTATTATTTTTATATCCATGCCCATCAAGAATTCATTAATGGTAGCATTCAAACTTTTTTTGTCACATTTCATTTCACAACATTTCAAAGCTTGTAAGACAATTATATAGGGTAAATAATGCCACTTTCATTTATGGATTGTCTGGTGTTTTCAAGTTCAACTAGAAGAAATTAGGTAATCACTTGGCAGTTGACAGGAACACTTTTGATTTCTTCCTGGCAACTTGCATAATTTTTATTATGTATTTTTTCCACTCTCATTCCCATTTACCAAATAGCAGTCACTTAACCCAAATTCATATAAGCATTGCCAAAATGAGTAGTAATATTTGCACACTGTAACTCCTCCTGAGCCTTTGCCCAATTGTGTATAACATAGCCCAGTCTCTGCTCAGCTGTGAAGCCGGCCTGTCCTCTTAAAATTCTTCCTGTAGAGGAAGAAAATGAACTTCATATTTATCAACAGTCTTACTTTTCATGATGCATTACTGCATTACTAATGTCACCTGCGCTCTGTGTTTTCACAGTAAGGCCAAGAAATAGGTAACAGCTGGCATGGGGTGCCTTTTTTAATTTTTGAAGGCTGTCACCAGCAAGGGTTTCAAAGGAAAGTGGAAAGAATATATCTGGCAAAAATCTTATTGTCTTAATTACCTTCTCAAAAGAAGAGAATGTTTGTAGAAGAATGCCCAGCTGGGGATTAAGGACACTTTTTAGAATAGAAATGTTTCCGTTTTGAAACTCAGCAAGAATTGGGGTGGGAGAGGCACTGAGTGCGTCAGCTGTGATATCATAATTTCTGCTCTTCCCTCTCAACTCTGAAAATCATTATGAACGCCGCCCTTTCCAACATCTGTGTGTTAACACAAGTGTGAACTTACTGGTATTATCTACTCACATTCCTCTAGTACTCAGGTTATTACCTAAAGGTAATTGGTTTATTTTCTCTTTGTCAAAAATAAGCATTTATTTGAGTCTCTGATGGGATGACTGTTCCATTCTGAAAAGACTTTCTACTTCGCTTTATTCAGGAAGATACGAGGCATGCTCATTCCCTCGGGATTCACAACCATGTTGGTAAAACAGTATGTATTTTACTTGTCATTGTACACTCACACGTGTAATTGACAAGTGCAGGTAGTCTGTGCCAAGGAAAGATAGTAAGTGCTCACTGTGTTGAATTTAAAGCAGGGACTGTTTTGAATTGGGGAGATTTATATATTTGGAGCCAAAATACCAATAAGAAAAATTGGATTTCAGTATTTATGCAAGCTGTGAGCCTAAAAAATTTATTCATATGCTACCTTAGCAATTCTGTCCCAAAATCTTTTCAGAAGATTTTTTTTTTTACTTTTCTGCCATATCTATAATAAATTCTTAATTTAAGAGCTGCCTTTTTAAGTTGAAAGCAATTGGAATTGTGACTTCATAGCAAGCAGTGATTTGATAGCCTAGGAGTTCCAGACCGTACGGACTAGACCAGCACGCTTCACCAGTAGTCATAGAGTGAAGACACATAAGTTATGTAATGCCTCAGCAAAATGAAAACTACTGCCTCTCCACCAGATTGGATTTGATATGACTCAATTTCTGTAATGTGAATATGTCAAAGTTTGATGTCTGATCTTGTTACTGCTATTAACAAGAAGCCCTGTGCATTTTTTTCTCCAATTTACAGCAGAAAAGTTATCCTCATGGTTTGTAAAATCAAGCATTTCACCATCTCCACATTTCTAGATATAACTCAAGCCTTGGTGTAGAGTGGATATTAGATTTTCAGTTTTCCAAAGTGTGTTCTTAATTTAAAATAATGCAGTTCATGGTCCCATTACAGCATGGGCGTTCCTAGTAATGATTCTGTCTGTCTTGATCAGTGAGGTAGCATTAGCTGTGCATTGTTTTATCATTGTTTCTCTTGGTGGATTTTCTGAACTGATCCTTGCCTGGTGGCTGTATGAAGTTAGTGGAGCTGTCTGTACAACCCGTGCTTGTATTGTACACCAACAAACAGTGTGCTGGGACTTAACTGATCTCCATTCAGCTTCTCATTCATCAGCAGGACAATGAATGACCCATGACTGTTTTTATTTCCTGCTTTATTTACTGACTATTCTAATTATATGACAAAAATGCATACTGTGTCATTAATTACAATTGAAGTTCTTATTATAATTAAGTTGTAAATCCCTTTACTTTACCTGAATCAGGGCCTCAATTAAGAATAGTATATAGATTAGGGGCCAGGTGTGGTGCCACACATCTGTAATCGCAGCTACATGGGAGGTGGATATTAGGAAGATTGCAGTTTGAGACTAGTCTGGACAAAAAATTAGCAACACCCCATCTCAACAAAAGAGCCAGGTGTAGTGGTAAATATCTGTAATCCCAGCTACACAGGAGCCATAGGTAGGAAGATGGAGGTCCAAAACTGTCCCGTGCAAAAAAAGAAAATAGAAAAAAGTGAAACCTTATCTGAAAAATAGCTAAAGCAGCCAGGTGCCGGTATCTCATGCCTATAATCATTGATCTTTGGGAGACTGAGATCGGGAGGATCACTGTTTGAGGCCAGACTGGGCAAAATGTTCATGAAACCCCATCTCAACAGAAAAGGCTGGACTTTGTGGCTCACATATGTCATCCCACCTACAGCAGGAAGTAGAAAATAGGATGATCACAGTCCAGGTCAGGCTGGGCAAACAGCAAGACTCTTTCAAAAATAATCAGAGTAAAAAGACCTAGGGATGCAGCTTGAGCAGTAGAGGACCTGCCTAGCAAGCATGAGACTCTGAGCTCAAGCCCCAGTGCCACCAAATAATAACAGTAATGACTAAGGCAAAAAAGGGCTGGGGGTGTCACTCAAGTAGTAGGGTACCTGCCTAGCAAGCATGAGGCCCTGAGTTCAAACCTCAATACTGCCAAAAAAGAAAAAATGAGAGAATAGTGCCTGGCTTGGTGTTTTCTAGTTGAGACAGATGATACTGTGTGAAGCATGTGCTCTATTTTTTTTTAAGATGGTAACCCTTTTTTGGGTTTCTTCATACTTTGGTGATATAAGCTGCTTAAATAGTAAATTATAGTTGGGCAGATTTAATGGATGCAAACTGGGAAAGAATTAAGTAGGTTAAATATTTTCTATTTTTCTCTATGTTTTTACTTACCACATAAATTTCTATGTTACTAAATTTGCACACCACTTTTCAAAGTTTCGGATTTCAGATTTGAAAGTAATAGATTATGTTTTAAAATGAAGCAGAATACAAATTCATACTTTAGCTTCATAGAATTAATATTAAAAATATCAATAAACATTTTCTGAGCATAGAATCAAATTGATTTAACAATTTGCCTAGTATTCTAAAAGGCAAAAATATTGCTTAATTATCCTAAAAATGTCCTGTAGTGGCGGTGTACGTCTGAGTATAAAGTCAGATGGTATAAAGCAAAATAGTGTAGTCGTTACACTGTCACCTTGCCATAGTTAAAGCTGCCAATTATTGACCTTATCACTATAGCTTCCAAACTTGTATAATTGACTTATCTTAGTTTGTCTTCTCCTAACTACATGTGAAATAACAGCAATACTGTCTGTCCTGCTGCCCTCCTAAGGCTCTAGTAGAGATCTAATTTAATTAATTCATGAAAAACATGATAGAGTGCTGCAACAGAAATCTACACTGGATTCACTCTTAATCCAAGGTCTTATTCCCAATATTTGCACATAAAATGGCATGTATAAATGTATGAAAATGGAGGTATTAGAAGACACAACATCTCAAAATATGCTGAATTGGTATATTGATCATTTCAAGATAAAATCACCTGAAGAGCTGTTAACTGCAGAGGGCCATTTGGCCTGTCTTTTCCTGCATGAAGCAAGACGTAATGATTCTTTGAATATATGTGTCCTCCCATACACAGTGAGAAAGTAGCCTTCCTCACCACAAGCTGGTATTTGGGGCTGTAATAGAACCTGAATATGGTCCCAGAACAACCCTTATTTTCCACTAGCTTCCCCCTCCTGTCCCCATATGTCTCTTAGAACTGGCTCCCTTTGTCCTGCAATCCATTTGTCCTGTCAGGCCTTCACAAATCAATTGTTCTTTCTAAAAAGTATAAAAACATTTTGGCTTTGGTCATTTGTTGGATTTCACTGTCATGTGATCCCCATGTGCATATAGAACTAATAAAACATGTATGCTTTTCTTTTGTTAATCAGCCTTGTATTAATTTGATTCCTAGATTGAGTCAAAGAGCCCACAAAGATCTAAGGCAAGGGGTAGAGAGGATCTCTTCCCTCCTCTACAATAAAGTAGTATACAGCTAGAGCTAACTTGGTGCTGATGCCCTTCTTTACTAGTCATCAGCTTTTAAGCCATCAGTGCTCTTTATACATCTCAAGTTCAAGTCCATTTCCCCAACCCAGGAAAGGAGATGGTATTGGTAGAACTGACTGGAAGTATGGAGAGAGTGTCTCTGTGTGACTCCATGCTCAAGCTTTTATTACTTTTTAAACATTACTTTGAATCCAGCATACAGGGTTAAAACTGAATTTGTTCCCTAAAACCATACTTATTGGTGAATTACTTGTTCTCAAAATTAGAACTGCTCAGTGCAGTGATGCAGAACTGTATTCCAGTTATGCAAGAGGCATAAGTAGGAGGATTGTGGTCTAAGGCCAGCCCAGGTAAAAGCACAAGACCCTTTCTAAAAAATAACTAAAGCAAAAAAAGCTGGGGCATGCATTAAGTGGTAGAGTGCTTGCTTAGCAAGTGCAAAGGCTTGATTTCAAACTCCAGTACTGCCCCAAAATAAATGCATGCATACAGACATAGAAGTGCCCCAGGGCATTCTAATATTCAGGTAGATTTGAGGAGCACTGCTTTAGGTCTAGTACGTATATGCTGGGCATAGCATCATTTCTTATCTTGATTACCTTTGAAAACCTTTCTCTGTCTACTAATGGCCAGTTTAATTATTGAAATATAAAGATAACAGAAAATTAGTTTGTAAGTACCCAACTTTAATAGAACAATGCTTTTCAAACCTTATATGTTTTGGAGAGCTTGTTCAAACATCTGTGCTGCCTCCCATACACAGTTTCTGAGTCAGTAGTTTCCAGTAAGGTTCAAAAATTTGCTTTTCTAACCAGATCCCACTGATGCAGAAGCTACTGCTGCTTCAAAACCACACTTTGAGAACCAATGTAGTAAGAAATGACTGAACCAGCCGAGCTGTTTAGATTCTTCTGTCTCAGAGCTGCTGGGCCAGGCAGGCGGCCAACTCCAATTGGGAAGGCGGGGGGAAGGGAGCACATATTCTGTTTATGTCCTTAATATACTTTCCTTAATTATGCAAAATTTCCACTCACTTCTAAGCATCTTGTTGTTTCTCCTGAAAAACAGCTAATTCCAAACATTCATTTTCCAAAAAGAGTTTATGTGCCCTTCCCCCCCTTTTTTTAAAAAACAAACTTTGAGCTATTCTAGCATATAGAAAAAGAAAAGGTACTATTAATTAAGAGCTCCGGGGTTACTGTTAAAAAGCAAAGCTACTTCCATAAAGACATACGTGTGACTTCAGGCAAAGTGACTTTATCAGTGGTATAGGAAGGACCTGGTCCTATACCTAAGGCATTACAAAGCGAAGGCAAGGATTGTCCTCCCTCAAGGTGAGTAGGAGGAAAGGAAGTCTCTCTGAGGTCATTTAATCCTGTCACCAACCTTCAGAACATTATGTCTCTGCCAGGCACTCAGTAGCTTGTCCAAACTAAAGGCGAGTGGACAATAAGGATAGCAGCACTTAATTTAACTGCACTTTGTGTACAGCCTCCTTTGTGGAGAAGTAAGGAACACACAAATCTCAACAAAGGGTGCTTTGTTGTTCTTAGTCACACATTGTGAGGCAGTTGGAATTTGAAGGGCTTCAGGATGCCTAAACTGTTTCCTTTCTTCCCACCTCTCTGGTCATAATTGAAGTTAACACCCAGGTAAATGGATTTTTTAAGTGTCTTTTATTCTCTGGAGGAAACAACAGACCAGATCTGCCTCTGAACACAAGCTCTGGCATCCTCATTTCTTCTGCACCCCACCCTCCCTCCTGCCTGAATTCCCATCTGCACAGACCCCTGCTGTGCTTCTGGAAGGCAGGAAACTGACATGTGAATGAAGTGGCCTGGTTGGTGGTTCACTCAACCATGGATTAGATAATTTTATTTTATTTTATTTTATTTTATTTTATTATTCATATGTGCATACAAGGCTTGGTTCATTTCTCCCCCCTGCCCCCACCCCCTCCCTTACCACCCACTCCACCCCCTCCCGCTCCCCCCCCTCAATACCCAGCAGAAACTATTTTCCCCTTATCTCTAATTTTGTTGTAGAGACAGTATAAGCATTAATAGGAAGGAACAAGGGGTTTTGCTGGTTGAGATAAGGATAGCTATACAGGGCATTGACTCACATTGATTTCCTGTGCATGGGTGTTACCTGGATTAGATAATTTTAAATATTTTTTTCTGTATTTCCAAAAGGTCCTACATTTTAAGGGTGAATTGCAGCATGTGAGTAGTTAAGAGTAGAAGTTTATCAGAGGTCATGTGTAGACAATTTGGAGATAGTTTAATCCCAAGGAGTTTACTTAAATCCCATAAAGACTTGCAGTATGTGAGGAGGCTTTTCTCACCCTTCACTTTGGGGCAGGTAGAACCTTGATACAAAGCACACACAGGGACTGTTTCTCCACACCATCTACCAGGGTCTAAACAGTTAACTTGCCAAGAAAATTTTATATAAGTATGATTATAGTTATTTGAATGCAATAAATTCAGTTTTCAAATGCGCAGAACCAGTGTTTTACAAATTCAGCACTGTTCATACAATCGGTAGCAAACCAGCCTTGGCAATTTAAAATTTATGCTGTGTTCAGAACTTAGATTAGGGACAAGTCAAAACACATAAATTCATATAGTGCCTTCACAGGCCTGCAACGGAACAATCTTTTCAAGGAATTGACTTCCCCAGGTTTTTAATGAGCCAGCAATCAATTTTCCTCTGATTGATCTCAAAACCAGGCTTGTGTTAGTGTGGAGCAAACCTATCAAGTGTCTAATTAATAAAATTTTAAAGTTTATAAAACAGTTTGAATAGATATATGAAAATCAGCCCAGGTACTGAGGCATTTTATCAGCCCTTATAATTGTTAATCATTGTAAATATTCAACTAAATACATTGAATCTTTGAGTGGAATTTGGACAGTCAATATAAAATATTTAGACTCCAGCCAATAATTTTTAAAGGCCTCACAGTCTCCCCGGTACATTAACCACTCATGTTTCCTGCTTGTTCAGTAATAGCTGCAGTTGATCTGTTCTGGAAAGTGGGATGAACAATAATTGATTGCAGTCTCTTATTAACTAGAAAAGGAAAAGTGATGGAGCAATACTAAGAATTAATTGTAATTTACGAATCTGGAAATTAATGTGCAGCTGGGCATGAGTACAGGCAGTGCAATTTGGTGATTTAGCAATCATGACAAATTATCTTCATCTGTAAGGTGGAGCGTTGTTAGTATTCCTTTATTCAGTTGTTAGGAGCAGACCCAATTTCAGGAAGACTTTATGTGATGCCCATGCTGCCCTTTTATCCTGAAAATGTCAACTGGAGTTCAACATTATTAATTAAATCTCACTATCCCTCTTTGTCATGCCATGCTATAGTTTTTATGGAACATTTGTACAAAACAGTGATTACTGGTAATTGACCTGCATATGTTGAATAATCTTAAGATGCAACTGAGAGTTTAATGTACCTTGTAAATTGAGAGGCTTCCAATTAAGTCAAGTTCTTAAGATAATCACTTTCAAAACTAATCAAGTAATAGGACATTAGTAAAGCTCTTATTGACTTAATTGTGACAAATTAATAAACAGATCTAGTGCATTTACTATAATGGCTTTATCAGTGAACAGTTTTCCAAAATTTAAGCATAAATCTATTTTGCCACACACATCTCCAGAAGTACAATAAAAATTACATGAGCTGTTTTAAGGTGGATGACATTTCTAATACCTGTGTTTGAGACTGTGTAGAAGCAGCTTGGATTTTTGTGTATTTCTCTCTTTTAAAGTATGATTACGTTTGTTTATTTCAATGGTCAGTGAATGTATTTGACCAGCCCATAAATCACATCACTTTATAAGAAATCTTGCATGTGCCTTGAATAAAACCATTACATGTTCTTACGTGTTCTCTCGTCTCCACTTTTCTACACCCTATGCCATCCTCTCCTGCTCTGTCCCCCAGAGCTGTTAGCCCAGTTCCTTTTTATACCTGGTAGGCATTCTGCAAATGGACACTGGAGATTGAAGGAATTATCAATCACACAGTGCATAGTTTTTTCAAATATCTGACTGCCAGGTCCTATAACTGTGCTGACTTGTTTTTTTGTTTGTTTGTTTTAAAAAAAAAAATCAGTAGAAAGAAAGGGAGCAGAAAAACCACAGATATCACATCAAACTGTGTTTAAGATGCTTGTGTCTTATTTGATACAACTATTCTTTAAGGGTGCTCACAAATCTTTCTGTAAACCTTGGTTTTCTTATTTGTGGAAACAGAGTTCATAAGTGGTGTCACTTTTGCAGGGATAATGTTTAATGACAGGACCTAGAAATTTGAAGAGTTGGAGTGAGGGTGGTCTTTGAGATCCAAAAGAATGATCACTGTAGAATTTCTGGACCCCCAGAGAGGTTTTTGCCAGCTTAGCAGCCTTTTGGATCTCCTGAAATAATGATGGAGCCATCCCTACCACTTGTTTGAGTCACTTTTGCAAAGAAGAATGGATTTTCAAATAAAGAAGTGTGTGTGTGTGATGTATACACACATTTGTAATGCTAACAGTTCTCCATGTATTCAGTCCCAGCACAGACATCCACAAACAGGAAGCATGATAGAGTCCTGGGAGTAATTGTCATCACCTGGAACAACAAAGGGACGTGAACAATGAGACTACCCAGCTGGAGAAGGGCTATTTGACACTATTGGGATACCCTAAAAGGAGACTGCTATAAGGGCTAACATTGTGACAATTTCTTTAAATTGAGGTTGAAATTTAATAGGAAAAAAAAGAATGTTAACACTGTATTAAGTAGAGAACTTTTAGCTATTTATTTACATGTGAATTGTAGCTAGTTGCACCCCACAAATCCATCAAAACCTTAAGCCACTGGTCTTTAAATTGCTCTCTCTTCAGTAAAATATTTTTGCACACACAAAACATGTATTCTTAGGTATGGCTTATACATACATGCACTGCTATATTAATATGTAATGTTCATTTTTAAACTTTCAAAAAACAAAATAGTGAAAGGATAAGATAGCTGAAGAAATAATACCTATATATTACTAAAAGTAGGGAAATATTTTTAGTGAGAGCAGTGTGAGTTACGAATATTTTTAAAATTTTAATTGTAGTAGTGAGTGATTCAAAAGTTTTATTCTGTGTTGCTTATTTTAAAACTGGGTTTTAACATCTTTCCCAGGTGAAAAAGATACAATGACAACATTGTGTTAATGAGAGGAGTGCAATATTGCTGACCTTCCTAAAACATGTTTATTTTGAATGTCATTGATGGTCCAGTTATATAAAGAATTTAGTGAAAATTCTGCTAGAAAATTTCTCTTTCCTGATACCATTTGTTCTAGAAAATTAATAGAAAGATGGAAAGATGTTTTTGTATGATGTTAATATATAAATACATAAAATTCTATAATATAATTTAAAATGGATATTATGTCACAAATAGGTATGTACACACAAACATTTTTTAAATGAGTTCAGAAACCTTGAAGCACTTCCTCTGGAAAATTTTTTTAAAGGTAGAAAATGGTGTTTTTAAGTTTAATACAAATAAGAGTTTTAAAGATGAACTACTTTCACAAATATTCTCATAAATATCCAGTTTCAAGTGACCTTTCCTTAGGCTGAGTTTCTTTCTAAATGCAGGCTTGTTTTATTCATGTTAAATTATCAGTTTCATCTTGAAGTTGGAGGTTAAGTGTGTTGTTCTCTTCCTTTTTCTTTTCTTCTTTTCAAATTAACTGGTAGGTAACATACTAACTACTTACCAACAACCACTGTCACAAAAAAAAAAAGAGAAAAACTCGAGGACATCTTTCTTTCTGTGAAATGGCCGCTTAATACGTTGTCTTAAGACAGAAAAATCTTTTGGACAAAGTATTGTGATACTATAATTTGTGTAAAGGTTTTGGAATAACTCATAACTATGATGCGTCAACAGTCACTGACAGCTGTGGATTCAGTCCAGGTCCCTTGCCAGCTTCCCATTGTGGAGCCCCTACAGCCGCCTCCTGCTCCCCTTGTATGTTCACAGTCGCATCAAGAGAAAGGAGCAGTGTATGTCTGAATATTTAATGTAATAAATCTTTTTTTCTTACTTTTAGATAAAAAATTTAGAAATAGCAGCTTTGATATTTCTTCCTGCACCCTAATTAAAAGTCTTGCACTTGGTTTCAAAGACTGCTGCCATAAACAATAAATGTCTAGGTGTCATTTACCTTTAAGCTAGATCAGTTTCCTGTCATTTGGCAGTTCATAGTGGGCATGTTGTCTCATTATATTAAGTGGGCTTTGATCTTGTTTAGATTACGCCTGAGAACATTTTTTAAATTGGCTTAGAGGAAAGTTCTAAATTACTTTTAACTAGATGTAAATATTAGACAACTTAAGTCATCTTGTGGCAAATTATCTTTTATTTGTATTAATCTTCTGCACTTTAAAGTGGGCTGGTTGTGGTTGTGCTCAAAATGGTTATTGTTTATCCCAGTACCACAAAAGAAAGAAAAGGAGAGGGGGGAAAAGGAAGGAAAGAAAAAGAAAGGCTATTGATTTTCTTCGATGGTGTCTTGTGAAATAGCAGAGAAAGTGCTTGAACATGTGGCCCTTTACTATTGGTTGTGTAGGCAATAAAATGGTAGAAGGTGTCCATCTGTACTGAAAGAGTGGTATTTGTAAATGGACCACATATTCGTTGCTAGGATCCAAGATTTTTGCTAGTTCCAAGAGATTCAAATTTCAGAGCTCACTAATCTGAGTTTCTGCATCCTATGAGCAAATGAGACATAATTTCATATTAATATTTGAAAAGGAAGTGTTAAAACCCGGCTCCTGGCACAGTGTCTGACATCTGTAATCCCAGTTATATTGCAGTTCAAGACTAGCTCAGGCAAAAAGCTAGCAGGACCACAGCTCAACAAATAAGCCAGGCACAGCAGTGTGCCCCTATGGTCCCCACTACCATGGAAGCATAAGGAGGAGGACCACAGCTCAGGCAAAAAAAACCATGAGACCCTGCCTGAAAAATAAGCTCAAGTGGTAGAATGCCTGCACAAGGCCTTTAGTTCAAAACCCTAGTACTGCCAAAAAAAAAAAAAGGAATTCATAGACTAAGCATTGCATTGTATTAATAAATCTATAAGAATTTTACATTTTTTTTTTAGGTTTTTCTCAGGTGGTAAATCCTAGATTCATTTCCAATCTAAAGTTGCTACAAAATTTGCTTAGCACTGGGCTGACTCAAAGAAAAAGAGTGTAACAAGGAGGTGGGAGCTGGGGAGATAGTGGGTATGCGAGCTGACCTCGTCCAGAAGGGCGAATATTAATGCTTCCACATTCCCTGGAAGCTGAATTCACAATGTTTATCAGTTTTTAAGGTCTCATTAATTTGATCTCATCTAATGTGGTACAGACATAGATGTCCTTTACTGGAACTGTTGGAAATAAATAATTTTATGCTTTTAGATTTCCTAATACCTGGGGGAAGGACAGGAAAGAGAAAATGATGCTTGTGTTGCACGGATACTGTGTGCTGTCATGGTATTTATCTGTTTGTACTGTGTTCACAACTGAGTACTTCCATGGTTATTTAAAATGTCCCCCACGGGGTCTGGTTGGATTCTCCATATTCCCAGAACCAAATTCCACCGTTACCTTAGGGTTTGCTGTTCATGACCAACTTTTGTTAGGCTCACTCTATTCAAAGCTAAAAGTAAATATAAACTCACAGAATCTCCTGTCTGAAGAGTTAAAAATAAACTACTTTCATAACATCATTCTTATCTGGATGCAAAAACTAGAATTATGTAAATATTCTCTTCATCTTCTAGAATAAAGAACCTGAATTCTTTTAACATCTTTTATTAGACCAATTTTCCTTCCTAGTCTGTGTCCCTTCATGACTCCTGTACTTTCTCCTTTCTCCCAGTCTTTGTGATAACGTGATCAAAATCTGAAACCATTCAGTAGGAGCCTTTAATAATATATGAAAATATTTCTCTGCAGTTCCCCCACTTCCTCCTTTGAGGCCCTCTGCACAGAAAGGTGGCTCTTTGGTCTTCCCTCCTGCCTGATCCACTCCCCAGGGACCCCTTGTTGCTTTCCCTTTCATACAACCCACTCATCAGCACCTTCTGCCTCTAGGAATAATTACATACTCTCCCATGATCCTTCTCTAGATAAACCATCTCAGTAACTCATGGTTGAGTCCTGAAATTCTATCTGAATCACTTCCCATTCCTTCTTTTTATCTCAAAAGATGTGTCTATCATCAACCCTTGAATTTTTTTTTTTTTTGCAGTACTGAGGCTTGAACTCAGGATCTTCACCTTGAGCCACTCCACCAGCCCTATTTTTGTGATGGGTTTTTCTGAGATAGGGTCTTGTGAATTATTTGCCCAGGCTGGCTTTGAACCACAATCCTCCTGATCTCTGCCTCCTGAGTAGGTAGGATTACAGGCTTGAGCCACCAGTGCCCAGCCCCTTGTATTTTTGAAAGAACCCCATTCTCATTCTCCTGAGAGAATGGGTCCTCTTTCCCTGCCCTGCCATCCACCATATCCTTTTTCAATCTTTCTGATTTACGTTTGTTCCACATCCTTTTTCAATCTTGCTGATTTACGTTTGTTTCACCTTAATCAGTTTCTCTGTTTCTTTCTACTGTTCTTTCTCCCTTCAGTTCCCTTCAGGCCCTTTATCAGGGTTCTCCAAAGAAATAAAACCTCATATATGAGGTTTATTATGGGAATTGCCTCTTCCCATTATGGGGGCTGAGAAGTCCCACAATCTGACCTCTGCAGGAAAATTAGTGATGTAATTAGTGATAAAATTCAGGCTGAGTTTGAAGACCTGTAGAGCTGTGAGGATAGCTCTTGAGTTCAAAGGACTGAGAATCAGGAGCACCTATGCCCAAGGGTAGAAGATGGCTATCCTAGCTAAGGGAGACAGAATTCATTCTCTGTCCATCTTTTTATTCTATCCAGGCCTTCAAATATCTGATGGTACCCACCCACAGTGGTGAAGGAGGATCATCTTTGCTCAGTCTTGTGATTCACACACTGATCTCTTCCAGAATTATCCTCACAGACACACCCGGAAATGTTTTACGAGCATCTGATCATCCCTTATCCCAGACAAGTTGACACGAAGAATTAACTATCACAATCCCCCACTGTCACTTACTTCAACCGTTGCAATAAACTTTAATGTGTCTTCTTGCTGCTGGTTTCCCAAGCCATCTTTCAAAGTCCCATACTGTTGAAATGTTTTTAAAATGGAAATTTCATCATGTCACTTCCTTGTCTTTTCTTTAGCAGTTATTTACTACCTTAAGTATAAAATCAAAATTAGCCAGACAAAAAGACACTACTACATAATCTATGCTTCTGTTGTTCAAATCTCTGCATTCTCTCAATTCTGTCATACTTTCTACTTCCTGTGGGTGTTCATGTTGTTCTCCATCTAGGACAGCCTTCCCTTCTCCCTTTGCCTTCAAGACTCAGCATAGACTTCTCCACTTCTGGGAAGTTGCTTGCCTCCACAGTGCTGCCCTTCTGCTCTGGCATCTCTCATGCCCTGGCAGAGAAGCCTTGCTCCTGTCTGTCCTCCTCCAGTCTGGAGTGCTCTCCCGGTGGCAAGTCAGTGTCCAGATTATTCTTCGGGGCCTGGATGACCATTGCTACCTTGGGCAGCATTACAGAGACTGTGGCTGTAAGCTTTTCGTGTGTATCATCTAGAGAGAAACAGATACTGATCAGTCTCAAAAGCAAATCGGGCTGCAGAGAGGAGGAGGTGAACCTCCCTGCAGGTCACAGAGGGATCCCAGGATGGATTCGTGTTGAAGAGTTTCGTATTTAACTTGGCATAAGTGAGAAGACATTGACCATTTTGAGGAGGGTGGCGACATGGTTGGATTTGAGTTTAACCAAGTTAAGTTTACTGCTAATCTCTGTCTAGATTACCATGAAGCATATAACCAAATCACACCAGCTCCTGGACCTGATAGTGTTAGATTCTTCTGTTTCATTTCTAATATTTCTTTGACTTCTCCCCCAAACATAACTAGATGAAGTCCTACATACAAAGTTCATAGCTGCACAGGCCCTTGAAACTCTTGGCTAGTATTAAACTCTGGTTGGTCCTTTGTACTTGGTTTTGCCATCAAACAGTGGTCTAGAACGTACCTGTTTGTTTTAAGCAATCTCTGTTGTTGATTGTTTGATGAAGGACTGCTACAAAAGCTGGCCTAACTTGCGAGGAAAAGCATGTAATTTGTACAACTACCATGTTTATGATTTTTAGTTCTATTTATTTATTTCAGATAATCAAAATGACCAAAAAAAAAAAACTGTTCATTTAATCTGGCAAAGAGATTGCCATGTAAAATAGAGTTGGATTGAAATTTTCTACAATTTAGGATGAATCCATTCACCAAGAACTAAACTCAGAAAGTGCAGGTGTATATATGTATCTTTACCAGTTTATGTTTTTTTAAAATAGAGGAGAGGGGATTGCCTGAGTTGGAAAGAGGACAGAGGAAGTAGCAGTACAAAAAGCCAAGAGTAAGGTTCATGAAATATGAAATATTCTACTTAGTAGGTTAAAACATTTACACTCACAGGACATACATGTGTGCCATTGTTAATCAAAAATCCTGGCAACTCAGCTATACTTGTTCATAAATATATGTAACATATTAACTATGTAATATATTGTATTATATATATTAAGTATATATTTAAGCCAACATAGTGGAATTTATAGATAGTATTTCCCAAACTGCATTACACAGAATATTGTGCCCATGAAATAGTAATAAGTAATCTTTGAAAACAGAACCCTGTAGGTAAATAGGTTTATGAACATTAGGTTTACAAGATTTTCTTACTAACAATGTCTGAGTATTTAACCGGCTGATAGATTTGCTAATCTTTGTGATGGGCCTTTCTTATAACACTGAATCCCAAACTTTCTTCCCCATTGAACCTCTTACCCAGAATGCTATTGTCACCTCTAATCTGTACTTCCCTCTAGAACATAGTTTGATACTCACTGATTCTGCTGAATGCTGTCATATGCCCTTCAAAGTACTCATTAGTATGTATTATCCTAGTAATAAAATTCTTGCCCCAAATATATTTGGAAATAATTTAGGACAAGTCATTTATTATACATTTATACTAGTTACTACCGAAAATACCATTTTTTGAGTAACATGAAATATTAATTTCAAAAGGTACCCACTGTGAGAAATTAACATTAGTGCTTGTGTTTATACATTTTTGTGTTTTATTTTTGAGACAGGGTCTCACTTTATGCCTGAGCCAGCCTGCACCACAGACCACCTTTTGTCCTTCCCCACAAAGCTGGGGATACAGGTGCAGTCCTCCCATTCACCGTCTCCCAAGTAGCTAGGATTCAGGCTTGAGCCACCATACCCAGCCATATACCTCTATTTAATAAAAGAAAAAAATCAGTGGCTTACATCTGTAATCTTAGCTACTTGGGAGGCTGAGATTGGGAGTATCAGGGTTTGAGGCCAGCCCAAGCAACTAGTTTGTGAGACCCTCCCATCTCCAAAATATGAAGAGCAAAATAGACTGGAGATGTGACTCGAGCAAAAGAGTGCCTACTTTGCAAGCATGAAGCCATGAGTTCAAACCCCAGTCCCACCAAAAAAGAAAAAAGATCAGACAGTCAGAAGCAGTGACATACACATGTAACCCCAGCTACAGCAGGAGGATTGTAAGTTCAAATCTAGCATGGGCTACATATAAACAACAGTAGCAAAAAATGATCAGACTCACAAACCAAACACAAGAGGTCAGGTAGCAGAGGCTCGGGTAGAGTTCCACACATTTAAACTTGTGAAACTTTGGAGAGGGCCAACATGAGTGCACACACGTATTATACACTAGCCTTTGTCATTTTTAAAGAGGTACAAGGTTTTACAGCTCTGTAACTGTTCATTTTCAATTTAAATAAGTACACTATTTGCATCTTTATTTGGGAGGATTTTAATATTTTCTTCCATGTTTGTTAAAGTTGGTCACATTCTTGGTTTCCATTAACTTTGTGGCTAAGAAAACAGGAGGTTTTGTTTGTTTTTGCAACAACTAGTTTCCTAAGAGTCTAAGCTATTTAATTTGTGAGAAAATTTTAAGGTATATAGTCATAAAACTTTCTGACAAGGGTCTTTTGTGTTCTAATAACGTATTCTTTGATGCATATTTAAATGGCAAGCGTAGATAGTTGAGTTTCTCAGTAAAATGTCTGAGTTTAGAAAATCATAAAAAGATGTTTGAGAATGATCAGTATATGTTAGTAAAAAGCACTAAGTCAATACCAGAATGTGATGATATTTTCAGCATGGTCATCTGTATTGACCAAAACTTTGAATTCATTGTGTACATGTGAAATACCAGTAGGGTCAGAATGAAGTTAATCAGATTCTTTTCTCTTGAGCTAAAGGTAAAACTTTCTTCAATTAAGTTAACAAGGAATAAATCTGCTGGTGAGGAATCGATAAGTAATTACAGCAAAGGTGTACTACAGTGCTCTCTGAGCATGTCCCTTTCACAAGTTCATATTGCAACATTGTTTAATTTTAGTTGAAAATGTTAAAGCAAATTTTTTTCTTGTCTCCTTTTCAGGTATACATTACATACACCCATCTCAATGTAGGTGTCACTGAATTTTGACAAGCAGATAGCATGAGCAAGACATACAACTTTCCATTACTCACAAAACTTTCCATGTGACTGTTCCCTTTTTCTGACACCACATAGACACTAAGACATTGCTGTCACTATAGGGTAGTATTATCCTTTCTAGAAATTCACACAAAGGGAGTCATTTAATATATTTTCTTTTCAGATTGGTTCCTTTTAACAGAATAGTGTTTGAGACTCATTAATGTTAGTCTTTATGTATAATAAGTCATTCCTTTTTGTTGCTATAGTAGCATTTCATTGTATTGATGTACCATAGCTTGTTTATCCATCCTCCTATTTATGGACATTTATGGCTGTTTCCATTATTGGGTGATCATGAGTAAAGCTGCTTTTGAAAGTTCATTTTAAATACTTTATGTGAACATTTTATGCATTCATTTCTCTTAGGGAGATGCATAGGAGTGGAATTTTTGGATCACATCAAGTTTTGTTTCCAGCTGTCTTTTCAGTGATGTTTACACAGTAGACAGCCTTAGAAGATGAAGTGTCTAAAATGTCATCTTCCAGGGTAATGGGCAGTGTGTTTTGTTTTGCTTGCATTTGTTTCCTGTCCAGGATAATAACGATAATGTTTCCTCTTGGAGCAAAGATTGGGCAGATTTGCTAGCAGCCTATTTAAAAGACGGTAACACAAACCACCCACACTGCAACATCCACCGGGAGCTATGCCTCACCTCTGTAGTGAGGGAGGCCAGAGGAATGACGTGATGTTCCCACTGCCTGCTCTTCCTTTTTTCTTCTTTCCTTTATTTTTTTTTTGTGTTATGATAATCAAATATTTGTAGTACTCTGTTTTGATCAATTCTTCTTTTGATGCATTGGCTATCTCTTTGCACTAATTTTTTGTAGTTACTATATGGATTAGACTACTTAGAGCTAATACTGTGTTTCAGGCAAAGCATAGGAACTTTGATTTCACCTTATCTTTTAGGAAGGAAAAATGCAGATATATAGTAGATAGATAAGATAGATAGACAAACTGACTTACATAATTTACCATTTCCAATACCCTTAAAATTCATTCTTCTACGTCTGAGTTGCTGTCCACAGTTATTCCCCGACTACATGCCTCCATTATTTTTTTTACTGCAGATCTTTTGGTGACAAATGGTTTGTTTTTTGCTAATCTGAAAATAACTATTTCCCTGTCTCTTTTGCAAGAAAGGTTGATCAGATACTGAATTACTGGTGTTCAGATTCTTAAGTCAGCATTTTGAAGCTGCCATTCCTAGCTCTTGTGGCCTCCATTGCTTTTTATAAGAAATCAGCCCTTAATTTTGTCATGATTTCCTTTTCTGAAATGTGTTATTATTACTATCATTATTTTTAGCAGTACTGGGTTTCAACTCGGAGCCTCATACTTGCTAGTCAAACACTCTACCACTTGAGTCACTCCTCCAGCTCTTTTTGTTTTAGTTATTTTTCAGAGAATGCCTCAACACATTTTGGCCTAGGTCAGCCTTAGAATAGGATCCTCTTACTAAAGCCTCTCTCATAATCAGGCATGTTTGTTGAGATGGGATCATGCTAACTTCGCTACCACCCAGGCTGGCCCCAGATCTCTGCCTCAGAGTAGCTGGGAGCCATCACACCCTTTTCTGCTTTTCAAGATTTGTTCATTATTGGCTACGGAAGTTTGAGTCTGATACACATCTAGCTAGATATAGTTTTCTTGGTATCCTGTTTAAGCTTGCTGGATTTTTTTTTAAGTAGTAAATTCATGTTTTCTGTAAAACAGTAAGTTTTTAGCTATTCTCTCTTTAGTTGTTTAGGATTTTGTCTGCTTTGGTTTTTTTCCTACTTTTTTTTCCTTTTCCTTTCCTTCTGGGACTCCAGTTATACTTTTTTTGATCCCAAAGTGTTATTCCACAGGTGTGCGAAGCTCTGTTCATTTATAGTTAAATTTTTTTTCTCTCTATTCTCCAGATATAATAGTTCTGTTGATATCTTCCAGTTTACCATTTGTTCTGCCCATTTCTTCAGTATATTCTCCTTTCATTTTTTGACTGTGTTTAATAGTTGCTTTGAAGTCAGTGCTAAACCCAGCATTTAGACTCCCTGAGAGTCAGCCTCTGTTAAATGTCCTTCTTTCTGAGCCTGGGTCGTTTTCCTGTTCTTTGCATGTCTAGTAATTTCTGGTCAAAAACTAGATGCTGTGAATATGTTTAGCAGCTCTTAGAGTGCTCTTCTGAGGGCTGTTTTATTGTTGTTCAGCAAGCAGCAAACTCTTGGATTCCAACCAAAAATCATCTCCCCTGTGGTGTCCAGCAGCTGATATTCCTGCTAGGTTCTTTCCACTTCCAGCTGCTGTCATTTTTTAACCTGGCGTCCTGGGGAACCTCACTGTACCTGTGCAATTTCACATTCAGTCCAGATTTGGGCAGAGTTTATGGTAGGTCATGACTAAGCTTTGTTCTCTGACATTTGGACAGACTTAAGCCTTTTGCCTCCAGAGCGAGGCCTGACTTCAGGAGCCCCAGCAGCCAAAAACAGCAACAGACTCACAAATCTGTTCCGGTGCTGTTCTGCCTTCCACAGCTAAATGCCCCTCTGGTTTCTGTCAGCTGCTTTCCTGGTGATGTTCTGGTAGGTCTACCATGTGCCTGTCTCATTTAGTGTCATCTAAAAATTTAGGTAGAAATTATAATCACATTTTTGGTTCCATCTCTTCTATGGCTCAGATGTTTACAGGATTCCACACTCAATTTTCAACTGCTCTGCCAGCCTTTATCTCTACCCTGTGTCATCTTCAAGTAAAACTAGTTTTCTAAAATCAGGCAAAACAGACTCAGACTCAGATTCTTGCCCATCACAATGTCATCTTTCAGTGCTTAATGCACTCATCTTATGCCTGCTTTTGGTTTCTTTCTGATACATTTAAATAGTTGTGCTTTTCAATGTATCTTATATATAATTGCACCTTATCAGGCTATCTGCCAACCAATTCTCTTTGCCCTTCCTGGGGACAGAATGCCCTCCACTTTTTTCAATATTATAAAGAATTTTCTGTGGTTTTTGACATTCTTTTACAAGATGATCTTTAATGATATGTAATATTAGATATTCTAAATGAGCCAAAGTTTTTAACCTGTCTCCCATTGTTAGATATCTAAACTCTTTTCAATCTTGTAACAGTATAAACAGGACCATAATGTACAAGCCATGTATTAATACTTGAGGATATGGTGAGTACTTATATTTGAGAATAAAGCTGAAATATTTTCTTTAGGATCAATCACTAGAAATGGAATATTAAATTTATGAGTGTGGATATTGTTAATTCTGCATTCCTGCAGAAAGAGTGTGCTAGTTTTCGATGTCACCCACAAACTCCCTGTAAGTCAAATAACCCTACATTTATTTTGAAGTTGGGTATTGTTTGGGGTTTATTTTTTGCTAAAGAATTAACTGGTTTTATGAAGCAAAAAAAATTATTCCTGATTTTTATCTATTTTATAAAATGTTTGCACAGACTATGTTTACATTAATAAGAATCACACTTATAATATGATTATGTAACCAAAACAGTAAAATGTGTTAGGAGCTTTGATTCATTTAGTTTAATTATTGGGCTTTTATTTTAGTAAATAAGAATACACAGAATTCTTTAAAACTCCATTTTATGGAACTAATTCTGTTCACAAGATATTTTAGAATGAGTTTTGTATTTCTCCTTCCTTTCCTTTCCCCTTCTATACCACTTTATTGAGATATAATTCATGTACCACCCAGTTCACTCATTTAAAGCATAGAAGTCAGTAGTTTTGAGTATATCCACATGGTTATGCAGTGGTCACCACAGCTAATTTCGCTTCCCTTCTGAATAGTAAAGTGAGAATCCAGATGGAATCCTGGCAAGGTCGTGGAGAGGGCAGGTTTTTGGGTGAAAAGGACGATGCGACAAGGGGAGCTGGATTTTGTCCTCACCACTCCCTCACTCTGCCCAGGCATTTAGCCATGATACATAAATAACATTTTTAAGGTACATTTACTCATGTTAAACTACAGAAGGCCACTCTGTCCACTTGACTGGACAAAGTCCAGTCAAGACAGTATTTTTAAAAAGATAAAAGGCACTAGTAAAAATAAATTAAAGATATCAACTAAAAATAAACACTTCAGAGTAAACTTTTTTTAATTTAATTTAATTTAATTAGCATTCATTGATATCTGAAGGGGTTTCATATGGATAATTCCATAAATACATTTAGGGTACTTTGAACAAGTTCATCCCCCCCCGCCTGACCCCGTTATATTCCCTTAGCTCCTCTCCCTCCTCCCCACTTTTTCAAACAGTGCTTGGTGAGGTTCACTATGGTGTCTTCATGTATATTATGTATGTAATGTGCTTTGATCCTCTTCACTTCCCAGCTCCCTCTCCTTCTCCCTTTCCCTCCCACTGATCCCCACAAACAGCCCTCCTTCTACATTCATGTCCCATCATCACCGTCACCATCACTATCACCGTTACTGTTGTTACTCTCATCATCATTTTACATCTAGATTACACAAATGAGTGAAAACATGCTATATTTGACTCTTTAAGCTTGACTTATTTGGCTCAACATGATGATCTCCAGTTCCATCTATTTTCCTGCAAGTGACATAATTTCATTTGTCTTTATGGCTGAGTAATACTCCATGGTATATATACACCATATTTACTTTTATCCACTTATTGGTTGGTAGACACCTCAACCTACGGTAAATGTTTGATATTTGTTAAGACTATAATATTTAGTCATGCTAGCAGAGCTGTAGGAAAAAAATGAGCTCTGTAAATTGTTTAGTTCACATTTTGAGGTCTGTGAGGGAAATTTTGATATGGACTAGGGATTATGTGATTTGAACATATTATTGGTAATATTCTTTGTTGCTATATGATACTAGGATCATATAGGAAAATATCTACTTTTTGGAGATGCATGTTGAAATGTCTAATGACTTGATGTCTATAATTTCTTTAAAATAATTTCCCCCAAAAACATTAACATGCTTACATGTTGATAGGTAGGGCAAATACAGCCAGTTGAGTATTAATATTTGTTAAATCTTGGTTGTAGGTGTGTGGATAAATTTAAGTGTTTATTTCACTCTAATTTTACCTCACGTGTGTCATTGAAATTTTTGTTAAAAATAAAGTTTAGAAAATGGGTCTCTGAATAGTCTATACAAGAAATAAGAATGTTGTCTTACTGGTGTGTTTAGTCTGTTTTTACTTATATAAAAAGGGGAGGATACAAATTCACATTTCTTAGTATGTACAACAATTACTATTAGAATGAGATTCAAGAAACAAAGACCAGTGCTGCCTATCCGTGGAAAGGGCACAAAAAAGTGGGTAAGTCAAAACTTGGAAGAAAAACATTTTCACTTTTTTAATATTTTCAAACATTTTATTTAATAAAAATACACAGAATTAATTAGTGAGAAAATATATAGTCTTTGGTTTTTCTTTTTTGTAGAATAAAGTTTTAAAGTGCTGCTAAGGACTGGATCCTAAAAAGTAGACAAAATTTACTTTATGTTCAAAAGACTTTTCAGATGTTGATAAAGCATTGTTCTTGTGGATCTAGTAACGATTTTGAACTGGTGGTAATCCACTTAGAATTTGCTTTAGGGGGTATTAAAAATTGAGCTTATTTTACTTTATTATAGCATGTCAACATTGTTTCTCTTTTATTATCTTTTTATAGCATTGTTCACTAGGGACTTTTAAAGAAAAAAATATTGTGAATCAGTTTTGTATATACTGTTTTCTCTTTTTTTAATGTCATCCTTTCTCAAATAAATATAAATATGGTTGGGTGATATCTCAGTTTTCAGTGCTAATAAATTGCCTTTGGTCTCCTAGACCCAGGAAATTGCCTAATTTAACTGATAACTGATGTAGGAGCATGAAGCATGACATCATGTCATATGGTATCTGAAAAGAGCAGAGTAGAATGGTAGAGCGAGTTACCTTCTGTGGAAACCCATGTGACCACTGCACTTGATGACTAGAGCAAGTGTCACTTGACCTTGCTAAGTCCCAGTTTCCTTTGCTAATCAGTGAGCCAATCCTGCCCACACAGATACTAGGAAGATTTACGAAATTATCTAAACAATCTCTCACTTGTCAGGCCCTCATTTAATGAATACACTGATTGTTTATCTTTTTGTCTTTTTGTATGTTTTTACTATTATTTTTAAAGTATGTTTTACCAAGGAGTCTTATGAAGGACTAGAATTTTTTACGCTGGTTACATTATTGCTTTATTTATTTACAATTTTTTTTTTCTTTTTGTGTGGTGCTGGGGATTGAACCCAGGACTTTGAACATTCTAGACAACATTCTATCACTCAGCTATAACTCCAGTACTATTTACAGGTAATTCTAATTGAGAAAGAGACTTAAACCAATTTATATGCAAATAGGACACTATATGAAAGTTATTTTAATTAAATTAAAGATTAATCAGTGTCTCTTCAAACTTTAATAAATTCATGAGTTGTTACATCTTTGCTCTTTAGAATTAAGCTTTCAACTTTCTATTGTGTTTCATTCATTCATTCACTGGTGATTGGATCAGCAGCTCTGAAAATCATAATGTTCTTTATAAACATGATATATTGTCTCTAGTGAAGTACTTGTCATAATGAACACATTTGGGCCTTAGAAAGATTTATGTGGTAGGCTTTTGGAAGTCATTCTAAAATGAATATTCTGGTAAAAGTTCTGTTCTGGCAAGGGATAATTTAAGAAAATAATTTTTACTAATTTACTATGTATACAGATATTCAAAAGTAAATGAATTTTTGTTGGGTGCACTAGTTCATGCCTATAATCCCAGCTACTCAGGAGGCAGAAATCACCAGGATGACAGTTCAAGGCCAGCCTTCTCAACAAACAAGCCAGGCATGGTGCTCTATGCCTGTAATTCTAGGTACATAGTAGGCCATAAATGAAAGAATCACTATCCAAGGCTGGCCCTAAGCAGAAGCACAGGACCCTCTCTGAACACTAACTATAGCAACAGAGGCTGGCAGCATGGCTCAAGTGGTAGAGTACCTGCTTAACAACCACTCACAGCTCCAAATTCAAACTCCAGCACTGCCAAAAGAACAAATGTAAATGGGTTTTTAAATGATGGTTCTACAAGGACTCATAATTGATTATTTAGCCACCTTGCTGAAAAGATATGATGTACCTGTCCCAAACTGGTTAAGAGCTTTTTACCTTGGAGAAAAATCACTGACAGGATCTTCCTAGCCTCTCTTATCACATTCTATAATGTGTCATTGATTTCTGTGGCTGTCTATAACTATTTGAAGTATTTTTAAAATTACCTTTTTGTAGAAGACTTCCAGACATTTAAGAGCTTTGGTAGTTGTATAGCAATTAAATTGCTTTAAGAAAATTGACTGGTAACAGTAGCAATTTGTTCCATTTTTAAATCCTGGGAAAGCCTTACTTTGTTTCATTACTACTTGTGCTATAATTTCTATCTCCAAGTGAACATTTGGTGAATTTATTTTTATTGAGTAGACATCTCTAAAATTGAAGAGAAAAACCAAAAAACAGATTTCTTTTGGTTAGCTAAATGTCAGTTGCTTAATCTAAAAAGATAAAAATATTTTTCTGGGCTAAGCCCTGTAGTTTCAAAGCATTTTTGAATATATCTCACTTGATCCCAATGGAATCCTACAAGGTGGGGTAGGCAGGTGGTCCTTTGTTTTGTACTTCAGGGAATTACTCCCTTCAGGTAAAGGATTTGCCCAAGGTAACACCTGAAATTTCTCTAAATGCGTAAGTAATGTTTGATGATTATCTAACCCGTTCCTTGATTTTGGCCTCTGTTTGGTTTTGTTTGTTTGTTTGTTTGTTTTTGCTTTGTTTTGTTTTCTTTAGTTGATACTGGGGTTTGAACTCAGGGTCTCACACCTGCTAGGCAGGTATACTACCACTGAGCCACTCCGTCAGCTTTAATTTTCTCTCTTTCCTTTTTGTTTTTGTTCTACCTTTGGCCTCTTTGTTGTCTGTATTCTTCTGGATAAAATGTCTCTGCTGTTTAAATGCAATATGTTTTCTCCCCTTTTAGTGGGAAATATTGATGAAGCTACTAAATCTCCATAAAGAAGAAATAAATCAGTGAAATTTTGCAGTAAGATCAAAAAAAGAATGAGCCAGGCACATGGGGGCTCACACCTGTAATCCTAGCTACTCAGGAGGCAGAGATCAGGAGGATCTTGGTTCAAAGCCAGCCTAGGCAAACAGTTTTCAAGACCCTATCTTGAAAAAAAACCATCACAAAAAAGGGCTGGTGGAGTGGCTTAAGGTGTAGGCCTCAAGTTCAAACCCCAGTACTACAAAAATAGCGAGACAGAATAAAATGCCAAAAAGAAATTAGTTTTAAAAAACTTAAATATTCAATGTCAATAATTAGCTAAGAAATTGAACGAGTGAGCTTAATGCAATTTTAATTTGAAAAATTCATCATATGGGGAAAACAAAAACATGCCTTCAGAGCTTTTAAAACATAATCTTAGGTGAGGGAAGAATGCTTTCTAAACAGGGCACAGAACCCAGGAGGCAATATTAGAAACTTTTACCAAATTAAAATTAGAATGACAAAAAAAAAAAATCCCTTAAAATGGAAAGACAACAAATTGAGAAGACAGCATAGATAAAAGGCACATTTAAGCTCTTTGTGAAAATGTTAGGGTAAATGCTCATGGCTAATGTGACATGATTGTAATGTTTTTAAAAATTAGAATTGGCTTACCTGTTTGTCAGTAGAAGATTGGTTTAATAAAATGTGATTATCCATTTTATGGAATGCTATTATGCAGCTGTTAAAAATGATTATCCCAGAAAGACATCTGTGGTAAACTACTAATTGAGACAGGCATATTGCTAAGTAATGTGTAATTTAATCCCATTTTATTGAAAGTAACAGTGCTTTGATATGTAGTGTTAATGAGACTTTCATCACTGTGACAAAAAACCTGGGAAAGATAACTTAGAAGAAGAAAGGTTTATTTGGCTCAAGTTTGAGAGGCTTCAGTCCATGGATGGCTGGCTCTGTTGCTGTGGGTCTGTGGTGAGGCAGAATCCCATGGCAGTAGGAGTGTGTGACTGAGGAGGCTGCTCACACCAAGACACAAAGCAGAGACACACGGGAAGGAACAG
The DNA here is from genome assembly GCF_047511655.1 of Castor canadensis. NCBI lineage: Eukaryota > Metazoa > Chordata > Mammalia > Rodentia > Castoridae > Castor > Castor canadensis. The sequence goes on from NC_133386.1 coordinate 44,036,332, forward strand.
GACATGCTGTATGCCCTTCAAAGGCAATCCCCAGTGACCCGCATCCTCCAAGGAGGCCCCACCTCGAGTTTCTACCACCTCTGAAAAGTGTAATCTCATAATAAAGAAATGCAACTCAAAACAGCATTAAGATGCTATATTTTTTTTCACATAGTAAATTGACCTACTTTATTTATTTTTTTTCATTTTTCTTTTATTATTCATATGTGCATACAAGGCTTGGTTCATTTCTCCCCCCTGCCCCCACCCCCTCCCTTACCATCCACTCCACCCCCTCCCGCTCCCCCCCCTCAATACCCAGCAGAAACTATTTTGCCCTTATCTCTAATTTTGTTGTAGAGAGAGTATAAGCAATAATAGGAAGGAACAAGGGGTTTTGCTGGTTGAGATAAGGATAGCTATACAGGGCATTGACTCACATTGATTTCCTGTGCGTGGGTGTTACCTTCTAGGTTAATTCTTTTTGATCTAACCTTTTCTCTAGTTCCTGGTCCCCTTTTCCTATTGGCCTCAGTTGCTTTAAGGTATCTGCTTTAGTTTCTCTGCATTAAGGGCAACAAATGCTAGCTAGTTTTTTAGGTGTAAATTGACCTACTTTAAAAGCCCAGTTAGTGAGCAGCTGGAGCCTTCTCATGCACACGTGGAGGGACTGTTTATTGGGACAAACTCTTTCCAACATAGCTGCATAGTATTTATTAAATTTAAATGCAGACTTTATGACCTGGAATTCCACATACAGGATTTTATCCTGAAGACCTAGTCATTCAGCAACATTGTTTATGCTAGCAAAACTTGAAACAAAAGAAAAAAAATGCTAAAGTCACTGTATACTCACACACTGGACTACTGTGCCCTTATAATTAAGATACTGCATCAAGATGCGTCACTTTTTCATGAAACATGGAGTGTTAATTTTTTCTCATTGCTATGAACAAAGAACTGACAGAAACAATTTAAGGGCGGAATTACTTCTTTTGGCTCATAGTTTCAGAGGTGTCAATCATGGTGGTGAGGAGAACATAGAAGAGCTGAGCAGCTCACATCCTGGCACACAGGAAGTAGGGAATAGGAGGAAAAGGCCAGAGCAAGATATAGCTCCCAAGGATGTGACTTTTGACCACCTCCTAATAGTGCCATGATACTATGAATTCATCAAGAGATTAATACATGCATTAGGACTATGCTCTGTGATCTAATCATCTCTGGAAACACATCTCAGACACCCCAGAGGTGTGCTTTTCTAATTGTCTAGGCATTTCTAAATCCAATCAAGGTGATGATTAAGATTAACCATTATACATGGTACTGGATATGTATAGTATACTTCATATTTTTCCCTTTCTTTAAATTTTATCTCTACACTAGCAACTTTGGGGAGAGATTTCATTCAGGTGTTTATGATAATTACTTAGAAATGATGATAGGATCTGGAGTGTGAGTCAGATTCAGTTCTATTACATAATCTTTTGTATCTTTTCACTTTTGCCACATGCATGTTATTTTCATAATTGTTAGATGAATTTATGGAAAGTTATTGCCAAAAGAGTTCCTCAAGTTGAATAAACTGATCTTTATAATAAACTAAGACAGGAAGTTTTAAATGCCCAGATTTGACTTTTCCCTGTAGTTGTGAATGATAGTTATTATAGTAGCAAAGTCTGAAAAACAGAACTCATTCTCATCTTTATCATACGTGCTACTATCTCAGTCTTTCCCATCTTCATCAGTGCTGTCACTACTCACTACTCACCCAGCTGTGAGGAATAAAATACAGGAAATTCTTGATTACTGTCTTCCCTTATCCCCAAATCCAATTCTCCTGACAACTCTTATTTCTAGAACATAGCCTAATCCCTCTATTCTAGTACAGCAGTGCATCTGTACTATTAGCTACTATTAGTCCAAAACTCTACCATCTGTCTCTTGTGTGGGCAACTGTTTGCTTGTTTGCTTCCTATCAGGCTTTAATTTAGTCTGTTTTTCCCATTGTGTATAGAGAGAATTTTTAAAATTTGAACCACATTCCAATCTTCACCCCCCCCTCCCATTTACAGTGACTTCCCGTTGCACTTAGAATAAATCCAAATGCTTGCCCTAGCCTTTAGGCCCTGCATGGTCTTCCTCTTTATCAGTTCTCCAGAAGCCCTAGTGCTGGATTCCCTCACTGTCTTTCAGCCACACCAGTCAACCTTCTGTTCGCACATGTTACAGAGTCATGCACACCTCCGGGCTCTTGGAGGAGTCACTTCCAGGCCTGCACTGGCAGATTCACATGATCATTTCTGGTCTCAGCTTGAAGATCTTCCTTTCCATGAGTTCTTCCCAACAAGCCAATCTAAAGAAGCTGTCTGTCAGACTCCATCACATCTTTATTTTCTTCTTAGCACTTCACATTACAAGATAATTGTGCCATTTTTCACATTGACGTTCTACTATTAACTGAAGTAGGTAATCTGAAATTCTAAGAATGTACATTTTCCTCATGGGATGTAAGAAAGCATTTTCATTTTGAATGAGGGAAAATAGTCTGTAAACATCATTATCATTATTAACTTTACGTTCAAGAGGAAAAAAAATGCACTCATCATGACCATATGATATTTTGCACCAAGAGTAAACCCAATACATAACACTTGGGAGTCCTCTCACTAGTTCATTGTTTGATTTCACAGCAGTGCATTTTAAGCCAGACCAGTCTGGAAAAGCATGCCTTAGTCTGTTATAATTTGTCCAAAGTTCACCTTTTCCATTCCAGATTCCTCTCTCAGAGACTCTTCATCACATTACCAGTCTGCATGCAAAATTAGAATGACTGTTACTTCTAATTTCAAAAACACTATTTTGATGTTTTAATTTAGCTCTTTTTAATGTTTTCCAATAAATTAAGTACAGGTTTCTAAAAGCTAGTATTTTTTTGTTCGCACTAATTTATGTAAGTACTTTCTTAAAGATAAAATAGTGATGATAATTATTCATTTCAAAATATCATATTAATACATACTTATGTCCTCACCTTTTGCATTTTTGCAAAGCAAACATGTCTGTCAGCGCATGTATTTCAACTGTTTCTTCTACAAAATAATGTAGTTTTATTATCAAAATTCCATCACCCAGTTGCTTAGTCCTTTGAAACATTTTTTAAATGATAATCATCAACTACCAAAAGTTTAAGCATATAAACCACACATTTTGATTAGTATTCTATGTGAAAATTGTTGGAATTTGCAATATTTTTCCAATAATATGAGAACGTTTAGTCACTGAAAATGTGCAAACTGTAAATTAAACACATAAATTGTCAATACATTTTTTGGGGGACAGCACTGGGTTTAAACCCAGGGCCTCACACTTGCTAGGCAGGCATTTTTACCACTTGAGCCCCTGCACCAGTCCAGTCCCAGTACACCAATAATAAATTTTTTAAAAACAAAATAAATTGTCAATATACATTTTAACTATAAGTAACAAACATAACTTTTAGTACTTACTGAATTTTGCAGAAAAAATTAAAGATCGTTGTAAGATGTGAGAAACAGATTAGTTACTGCCATATGCAAATCCAACAGTTACCAAATTATGGCACCTGCTATGTGAATATCTATTTGATGGAAAGGTAAATAAGCAGAATTATTTCCATGTTTATTCTCCAGTTAAGGAGATAAGCTAAGCATGTAAAATTAAACACAACAGACATCGCAAAGTGATATATAACTAATTAAACACAGACTATCCTGCAGCACTAACTGTATTTTCTATGAGGATGTTGCTGAGGACCAAAATAGGGTAGACATTGATTTCATTGTGGTAATCATAATCTATTGAGAAGAATACCTGTCTTTATTGTTGAGTTTTCCTCTTTATTTGTCATTGTCCTTCTTATTCTTTACTCATAATTTTTGTCTAGTCTTTGTTTTTCAAACTTGTGTTGCCAAACTGTTTCATAATATAGCATCAAACAGCCTTTGTAAGTTGTAGGCAGGAGGCAGTAACAAGAGAATGCAGTAGCATGGTAGCTTTCTTCCCCAGCATCTTTTGAGAATAAGCACTGAACATGTTTGTTCTTAAGCAATATACAAGCTTGTGTTACTTCTTATGTAAAAGTTTGAATCTAAGGGGAGCTACCATTTTAAATTATAAGGTGGTTTAATTAACCATCTTGTTTCTCTTGGTTGGTTGGATTTACATTAGGTGTTAAGAGAAGTTTCTAAGCTTACATAACTCAGCTTAAAAGGAACACTCTAATTATTGGCCCAGATTATCTAAACATCTGTTTCTTAAACTTCTTATGATTAATTTGGAATCATTTGGAAATTTGAATAGCAATTATAGTATTTACATTTTCTCCTCATAGATTCCTTAATTTAGCATTTGTTTTACTAATCTTGCCTTTAAAAGAGTTTTTTGCCCACTCTATACTCAAAAAACTAAACTCCCCCCAAATCAATGAACCAATAAAAATGGGCAACTGAACTAAACAGAACTTTTTGAAAGGAAGAAATCCAAATGGCCAAAAAACACATGAAAAAATGCCCACCATCCCTGGCCATAAAGGAAATGCAAATCAAAACCACACTAAGATTCCACCTCACTCCTGTTAGAATAGCTATCATCAAAAACACCAACAACAACAAATGTTGGCGAAGATGCAGGGAAAAAGGAAACCTCATACACTGCTGGTGGCAATGTTTTCCAACCACTCTGGAAAATAATATGGAGGCTTCTTAAAAAAAATAAACATAGATCTACCATATGATCCAGCAATACCACTCCTAGGGATATACCCAAAGGAATGCAACACAGGTTACTCCAGAGGCACCTGCACACCCATGTTTATTGCGGCACTATTCACAATAGCCAAGTTATGGAAACAGCCAAGATGCTCCACCACTGACGAATGGATTAAGAAAATGTGGTATTTATACACAATGGAATTTTACTCAGCTATGAAGAAGAATGAAATCTTGTCATTGGAACATAAATGGATGCACTGGAGAACATCATCTTAAGTGAAGTTAGCCAGGTCCAGAAGGCCAAAAATCATATGTTCTCCCTCATATGCAGACTTTAGACCTAAAACAAATGCAGGAATATTATTGGACATGGGTCACACCCTAAAGGGAAAACACGTACAGGAGGAATAGGGAAAGGTAGGACCCAAAACGTGAAAGTGTTTGATGTGCCCACCGTAGAGGAGCAAATAAAGTAATCTTAAACTGACAGAGGCCACTATGGGAAGGTGACTGGGAAGTACTGAAGAGGTCTGGTAGAAATGAACCAATTCAGGTTGTAACACACATGTGCATGGAAGTAATGCTAGGAATCTCTCTGTAGAGCTATCCTTATCTCAACTAGCAAAAACGCTGTGTTTTATTATTGCTTATGTCTTCTCTTCAACAAAATTGGAGAAGAGGGCAGAACAGGTTCTGCCTGGAAGCAAGGGGGATAGGAGGGAGAGATGCCTCAAACAATGTGTGCACATGTGAATAAATGAATAAACAATAAAAAAAATAGTTTATTGCCCACTCTGAAGGATAGTGATAACTAATTTATTAGGCATCAAAGAATAAATCCTCAATTACTCCCGAGTGGTTTAATATCTAGAAAAGGCCTATGGTGAGGATCTGCTAATTTGGGTAATGATATCAATGTGCTTTATACAACAGTCCAAGTTCACTCTCTTTTATTAAAACTTAATTACAGCTCACTTGATTTCTTAGCTAAAGAACTCTGTGAAATGCCCATTTGAAGGACCAAAAGTGTTTTTCTCTGCTCAGACGCTTGAACAAAAATTTAATTGAATTGTGTTTGAGCCCCCCAACCCTCCATAAGTTCAGGGAAGACCTTCTCAACCAAAAATACCTGAGCATATTTCCTACAGTGTTTGATGTTGCATAACACAGTAACTGGCACATAGTAAGCACTCAGTAAACTATAGTTGACTTACTGTCTTACTGAGTTTGGCAAGTTGCATACTCAAGATGCTTATATTTAAATATGTTAAACAGAATTACTTAATAGTATCCTGATATACCTCAGAATTTCTGCCAAAGATCAACATTAGTTTTGGCATAATCGATGATAAACTCTTCTTTCCAGTAGTAATTGCTCCATTGTTTCAGCTGTCCTAAGATTGTTGATGTCCAGACTTTTACCTTTCATGGACCAAGAAAACTTTCTTAATAGAAGTGAGTGGACATGATCAAAGCATGATATATGCATGTATCAAAATGCCACCGTGAAGCCATGTCATTTATACATTAATAATTATAATAAAAACATATCCTGATAAAAAGTCCTCTAATTAGTATCAAGAAACTAACCTTAGGTGTCCAGTGTTTTTGTTTCCTTAAACATTCAGGAAAAAACAAAGCAAAACAAAAAAATTACATACTGTCATTTCATTGAAACAGACAAGCTTCACATCACAAAGACTGGAAGAATACAGATTCATGATTTTTAAAAAGTCAATGAAATTGAATAAAATTTAGACTTAAGAAGAATTTGCCAGATAGATTCCAAATAAAAAAGAACCATTAAAATGTAATAAAACTTGATCTACACAACAATTTATCTCCCTGTTCTTATCTCCATATCTCAGCTATTAGAAATCACAACTTCAGGCTTCTTGAGGTTTGTGATAGTAAATCATATGATCATCCTGAAGAAGAAAGTTTTTCTTAAGTTCACTGTCAGAGGGCACCTCTATGAGTGACTGTCTTATTTAAAATTGAGTTTTGGGTTGGAGCCAATGACAGCTCTTTTGTACTTCAGTTTAATTTTATTTAATTATGCATGTATTGGGCATCTGTTTCTTGGCAGTAGTATAGACTTTGGAATTACACTAGTGCGTAAAACAGAGAATAATTGAAACAATTGTACCAAGAGTCCGAGTAAGAGGAAATTTTAAGGGGATGACTAGCAAAATAACCTAGCGAGTTTCTACACCTACAGATGGAATGTACTGTTTCTAGCAATTGTGTGGAGTCACTCTCCCCAGGTGTAAAGGACTTGACATAGTGATGTATAAGAGATGGATTTGTGATATCCCAAGCATTCTAGAAGCCCCCAGATGTGGTGGGAAATCATAGGCCCACACTGTAAAGAGAAATAACTCTGCAAATAGTGGGCAATTTATATCTATAGTACCCATTCCCAAATCTGTCCTGATTATCAGTTTAGACAATTAAAACTAGAATCTTCCAGCTGGTAGCTATGTAAGGTTTTTTTTGTTTTGTTTTTTTGGTCTGAAAGTGAGCTAGATACCATTGAATTGGTTATAGTGGCAAAAAATAAAAATAAGTTAGTTTCAGTGTTTATCAGTAGGGTGTGTTTAAATAAATAAGAATATATCCAGTCAGGTACTGTTTACTCAACAATGGTGATGTACCATGATTAACATGGAAAATGTCTATGAAAAATGTAATGTATATTTAAAGTGGTACATGGAATATGATCCTTTTTTCTTTTTTCTTAAATTGTGTGTGTGTACACATATACCTAAATGCACCAAAATGTTTCCTTGTCAGTTCTGTTAGCCATTTTGTTGATGTTGTTTTGAACCAAATGATAACTTATGTGATTTAGTCAATAACTACAGGGGATTGGGGAAGACTACATTCAACAGTGAACAAGGACATCTTATGGAAAAGATAGTCATGGTATGTTGGTTACTTATGGGATTGAAGAGGCTCTTAGTTTTTGTAATCTCCCACCTTCCCAGATACCCATATTCAAAGACAGTGGTATCAGAGATCAGACCAAACTAAATTAATAAGTATTCAATTTCAGCCATATCTAAAATGATGACATTGAGCAAGATATGATTAATTTTTAGCATTATTACTCCTTGGAGAATTAAGCAACCATGTTGTGCTGCCTAGGGACAGTAGCTGTGGGTTGCGAATGGATTCAGTCAATGGCTTGCCCTTATTCGCCACCTTTGCTCTGAGGAGTTGATCCTCCACTATTGAATATTCTGTGGGTGAACTGCACTAGATCTTGGCTAGTCTTCCAATGCCAGTCCCCTTGAATTGTTAGTCCAGCTGTTACTGAGATCTTAGAATGTGATTTGAAAGATCCACATCAGGCGATCCTTTCCAGGAAGAGATATCTGTAAATGAAGTTGAAATTATTTTATCTCTTTTATCTCATTTAGCTTTGGGGATACAGCTAAATGAAATAATCATTCATGAAATTTCTAATTATTATTTCCTAATCTGTGTTAAAATCCAAAAGGAATAATGTCAGACTATTTGATCTTTTTAATTAAATATCCCTGTGTGCCATTCCATTTGCATATATAAGTAAGGCTTTACGATAATAATATATAGAATATGGGGGAGGTTTTTCTTCCAAAAATTAATTAACTCTGTCACCCCAAGGAATAAACTGTGTTGTGGACTGTGAACTTGAAGGGAGTTTGTTAACTGATAAGCTAATCAAAAATTATTTTTTTCCTCAAGAAAAAAATTCTTTAGTGAAAATTCTTTTCCCATTTTTGCATAGGATAGCAAGCAGCAAGGAAGGGTAAATTGAAAGTCATAGCTAATCAAGACAATACACCTATTTAATGCTTTGTTTAGCTATTTATTGGCAATTTTTTAGAATTGTTTGAGTCCTACAAATTCTGTATTTGATGTACTCAATTATGCTAGCTTGTCCAATGTATGTGTTAATGATCCAAACTGTACCTGGGCAATCACAATAACATATATCCCTTTAGTTATTTTGATTCAAGATTATTGTGGAAGGATACACCATCAATCCAGAACAGTCCTCCAGCTACTTGAATCATTACAGGCTCTAGAAAAAGAGTTAGCTGTTCTCCCAGGTGATTCAAACGTGAGTGTAGTTCCTTTCTCTGACCCTATTAACTATTCCCAGGAGACAGAAGGAAAAGCATATAACGCCTACTGCTTATCTGAGATATGAGGTCAGTAAATAATTATCCTCTCTTGCTGTGAATGCACTAGGATGAGGAAATATATTGCCACTGCTAATAATTATTTTTAATTTGACATTCAAATTATAGTCTGTAAAGAAACAAAACAGTATTCCACATTTTCAAAAGAAGCATGGTGATACCATTCTTTTAAAAAGATGTTTCTAATTACAGTTGCCAAAATCAGTGTTTTATTTTCAAATTATTATACCTTTGTAGGATATTGAAAATTTATGCTAAATTAAAAATGGAAACATACATATTAAATAATATTCCCGTTTAAAATGGAAGAACTAAGGAGTGGGGACAACAGAAATAAATAAAACTAGAGTGATACCACACTTTCAAGTTCTGTCCCAGCATTCTTTGAACCAAACACTTGGCTGCTCCTCAGACTATGTTAATTGCCTTTTTTGTGTGTGTATACATTTACATATGCCAGCTCATCGTTTTGGGCTTAAAATATAGTCATTATAACAAGATTGGGAATATTGAAATATTCTACCCTTTCATGCCAGTCTCAGAGAACTAATGGTTTCTGAGCACAAATTATTATTTGTCTTTAAAGTATTTTTCTAGACTATTACTAGTCTTTATAAAATGTCCAGATAGAGACATACCTGCCTTTAAATGCTATAATAACAAAACTGAAGCTAAAGCCTTTTTAAATCCCCATTCCTAGAGATGAGAGTCATTTTGTCCCACATGTTAACACTGCCTGCCTTTTGATAATGGGGTGACTGGGGTGGCCAGTGTACCCTGACCCCTAACCCAAGATACCATTTCCCTTTCTCACAAACCCATCATATTAATGTCAAGTGCCCACCATCCATACAGAGATGTGACCCTTACAAATCTGTAAGATTCCTCAGTAGATTCAGAATTTGGAGATAAAAGAAGACCTTAGAAATCATTCTGTTAATCCAATTCTTGGTATGTATGAGTGACCAAAATTTGATTTTGACTCTTCCTTCTGGCTGTACAATACTGGAGGTAGCCATTTCCTTGAGACACACATCTCTCCTTCTGCAGTTGTGATGGCCCATGTTCTCTCCAGATCAATCTACAGATCTTTTCAGCTTTGCATCAGAAAACATAAGTGACCTATGTAACATATAGGTAGAGTTGTGCCCTGATTTCTTGGACTGCTTCCCTAATATATATTTAAGAGCAAGTACAATCATTGATCTTGTAAATAATTCTACTAAAATACATTAATTTTGTAGGTTGAATACATGATTACCAAAGTCATCCTTTCATTATAAACATACCATGTATTCTAAACCTAGCTTTCTTTCTCTTAGGATGATGTATGCTTTTAATGCTTTTGGTCCTTATCTAATTAAAGGTGAGATGAGATAGAAAGGAACGCTATTTTTGCCTTCTGGTGTGAATAACAGAAGAAAGGAGGAAGAATATAGAATCTTCTTAGTTCTTAATTTTTTAATGTATTGAAGACTTTTTCAATACATGATATCTCTGGTTTTCTCTTGATTTGCCACATAAACAGCAGGGAACAAATGCATGAACACAAACAAATCTGAGTTCAAGTTTTTGTTGCTGTTGCTTTTGCAGTTCCTACGGCTTTGCACTTGCTAGGCAAGTGCTCTGCCTCTTGAACTATGCCCCCAGCTCTTTTGTTTTGATTTTGATTTTGAGACAGGGTCTCGCTACTTTACCTGAGCTGAGCTCAAACTCAGGACCCTCCTGTCCCTACCTCACAAGTAGTTGAGTTTACAAACATGTGCCACCATGCCTACCCTGAATTTTGCTTAACTTTTCTCATCTGAGTATGCCACGATGTATGCTAATTCCCTGAATTGGAAAAAAATAGTCCCTGAAGATCTGGAAGATGAACTGAATTTTAGCACCTCATCCTGTTTTCTTCTTTCTCCAGGATGAAGTCATCATCCCCTTTTACCCTGATAATTGTCTTAGGTTGCAGCTTTGTTTTTAGTATTTCTCTACAACATAGAAATGTGTAGTTTTGTTCATTAATGGAATGCCTATAATAAAAAATTCTTATGATACAAGTTAGTGACCAATTACTATGTACACTTGGCCATATGTAAATAAAATTTGCAAATAGCTGTTCATCCCATTTGGAAGATTGAAAATTCCTTTTATCTAAACCAACTAAAAATAAAAACTGACTCATAGTCCCAGAACCTAAAATTTAGGATATTTTCTAAAATAAATGAACTTCATATATGATTTTCAGTTCTTTGTTTCATTTGTTTACTTTTATTAAGTGTGCTGTACATCTGCTTTTTTGAACAAAATCTGAACTTTGCTCAAAAAAGAAATGGAGAATAAGAGGGAGGCTAGCCCAGGATTCCAGGCACCAGCTGTACTCGTTGTTTTCCTTTTCTTTGGCATTCTTCAGTAGTCTGGTAGCAGAGGAAATGACAGGACTGAAAGGGTTTATCCAAGCAAAGGAAGTTGTCTAGGAAATTTAAGGGACCCCAAAAGCAGCATTTAAATGAGATCTGCCTTGGGAAGTGAGGAAAGTAAGAATTCCATCAGCTTCCCAGCCTCAGCTTTTCCTTGCAGCCGTCTTGCCATTTTCCCTTCCCTCATTCACCAGTATCAGAAGCTTCCTGTAATTTCTGGCCTTCCCCTCTGGGTCTTTCCATACCCAGGTTCTCCCTCTCGCTGCTCTTTCCCCACCAGCTCTTATCTTTCAAGAATCAAACTCGGGGATTATCCTCCTTCAAGGAGTGTTCTATGATCCCTGCAATGTTAGATTGTGTGTCCTGGCCTGAGATGCCAAGACTTGTCATATTTATCTTGGCATTTACCATATTGTATTTATATTGGAATTACTTATGCTTAGATCTTTCTTTTCTGTTGAACTTTAAAGTCTTTGAGAGAAGAGTGGTTTATTTTCATTTTTGTAATGAATATGCCATGCATATGCAATTAAATGAACATCTGAACTAAAACCAAAATGTGCATTTTAGGTATCAGAAAGAGAATTTATTGGTCAGGAGAATAACTGACTTTATTCTTTATTTAAATTACCATATATGTCTTGAAGTTTGAAGTGATTATCTAGGAATAAACTGTACCCAAGAGTCTGACTACATCTCAAGAGTCACTTCATGTGTATTTGCGTGCATGTGTTTATAACTCCATTTATAAAGACCAGTTCTTTTTTAAAAAGTGTTTCTCCAAGATGATCCATCAGACAATAATGTTAGAAGCTAATGCCTTTGACTCCTTGAGATTTATGTAACATAATTTTTTAGATTCTTGAGCATAGATTAAATAAGACAGGGAATAAGTTAGTGCCTTAGAAAACAGATTAAAAAGAGTGGGAAGATAAACATCAGAAATGAGCTCTAGTAAATGGATGGAGGAATTGGAGAAGAGTGACATATTTAATGAATCTTTAAAATTTATCTTTTATACAAATAAAATGTTGTATATAATATAAATGTCTGAAATTCCATGGAATCTCAAGCTGAAACTAATGAAAATGTTGACAGACTTTATGTGGCATTGGGGAACAGGGAGAGTGTTTTGGTCTGGTTTTGTTTTATCATCTACATGGAATGATCATATATTAATCAATGTGGAACACATAGTAACTTCTTTCTGACTTAAGTCAACATTAATTTTCATTTTGAAGATAGGAGTCTGAGCCTAAAACCAATAGCTCGAGAAAACAACAGTTGGTTTTATAATATCTACAGTGAACTATTAGCAGAGATGCTATTACTAAAAGCTGATGCTTCTACTTCTGCAGTGTAGAACTGTGAAAAAATGGACTTCGTCTGACCCATAACTCTTTCATGTCTTCTTTTCTTTAGTGGCATTGGGAGGAACTGGCCCTGGGCCTCTGGAGGCAGCAGTATTCTGGCAGAATTTGGAACCCTACATCTGGAGTTTATGCACTTGAGCCACTTATCTGGAAACCCCATCTTTGCTGAAAAGGTGAGCAATAACATCCTCTTCTGGGAAATTTAGTAATACTCGACATGAAAAAAAAAAACAGCACAGTTCATATAACTTTAGAAAGTTTTGTAACATGCACTGCTTCATTTGATCAAACTGTAAACCCAGTCTTTTCGTGGCACTATCTCTCTCAAGTTGAAAGAGCCTGATTTCCACATGTGACTCTATATCTTAAGTAAGTTGCTTCACCTAGCTGATTTTTTTTCTTCATCTAAGATATATAGTATTATACAGACTATATGAACCAAGTACAGAAAGATTCAAAGTGTTATCCTAATGTGAGGTAGCAGTTGACTTCTAGTTGTCAGGAAGCCAACCCATACATACTTGAACTAGTTCATATTCATCCCACCACTTGGTCCATAGCTTTCACCCTACTTTTCAGTTTGCCTTTATAGCAAAATTCCCTGAAAGTATCGTCCCTGTTCTCTTCTTGTCTCCCACTCTATTGAACTCTGTCCATTTGAGCTTCTCTCCCAGCCATACATACCACATTGCCAAAGCCACTTAATCCATCCACTCCTGTCATCCTCTCCCTCCTGTCAGCATTTGACATTGCTGGTCAGTTCCTGCCTCCTGAACAATGCTTCACACTTGGTTGCAGATATATAAAACTCTACTAGCTTGCCTCCTTCTTTGTTGGATGCCTGGCTGCTTTCTTCTATATCCCTTCCCTACATTATCTCATCCAATCTTTTCATATACAAATGGCCTTCTGTGTCATTGCTATACCATTGATTCCAAATTTATAACTCCATTTCTCAACCTATCTCTTAAACGTCAGCATTCATTCAGCTTCTCTACTAAAGAGGTCTAACAGACAAGCTCCACTTAAAATGCCTCAAGCTTAACCTCCAGACCTGCTTCTACCCCAGTCTTCACCATCTTAGTAAATGTTACCTCCATTTACACAGTAGCTCAGGCCGAATGTCTTGCTTCTTTGTGGTAAACAATTCATTAGGAAATCCTTTGACTCCATCTTGTTGCCTCTGTTGCTATTCTGGTCCATGGGCCATCATCATCTCTCACCTGGACTCTGCAGTAGCCAGCTACCTCTCTTACCCCCTCAGTCACACCAAGTCTATAAAAATATAAGTCTTCCCTGATGCTCAGAGTAAAATAAGCCCTTACTGTGGCCTTCGAGGCCTTTATGCCTGGGCCCTGGTTTGATCTTTCCTCTACTTTCTGGTCTTCCACATTTGCTTCCTTACCTCTGGCTTCAGTGGTCTTTCCAAACCTACTATCTTAGCAGGGCTTTTTTTACTCACTTTTTCCTCTACTCAGATTGCTCTCCTTCCAAATTTGTTCATGATCTGCTGCGTCTCTTCTTTAAAATTCTCCCCAAATACATCAGCCTTCCACACCATTCTAACATAGTCACCTTGCCACCTCAAATCTCTGCCTGTCCTGATACCCTCTCTCTTCATCAACTCACACTTCCAAAACAAAAATTCATAGACCGAGTGACTTCAACAACAGAAATTTATTTCTCATAGTTCTGAAGACTAGAACATCCAGGATCAAGGTGTGTTTCATTCTGAGGTCTCTTGGCTTATAGATGGCCACAATCCTGCCATGTGTTCACATGACCACTTATTTATGCTTGAGCCATAGAGAGAGCTCTCTTGAGTCTCTTCCGATGTGGGCACTAATCCTATCATGAAGGCTTTACCCTCCTAAATACTTCCCAAAGCCCCCATTGCCATCACATTGAGGATTATAACTTCATCATTTGAATTTTGGGAACACACACTATTCAGTCTTCTTTTTTTTCACAGCACTTATCTTCTCTTAACATTCTGTTTGTATTTGTATATTGTTTGTGTCATTCCATTGGATTGCAAAATTCAAAAAATCCAGTGGCTTGGTTTACCCACTAATACACCCTTAGTTCATAGTATGGGGTCCAGATATGGTAGATAATCAATCAATGTGATTGTATTAACTTATTGCTATTATTTTGTAGTAATAATAGCTAATGATAGGTATCTTTGTTCTAACTCTACATCTTTTATATCCATTATCATCAAGGAAGAGAAAAAATGGCATGACAATATTTTCTTAGATTTTCATAATAATATTTCATATTCTTTTGTAGGTGATGAATATTCGAACAGTACTGAACAAACTGGAAAAACCAGAAGGCCTTTATCCTAACTATCTGAATCCCAGTAGTGGACAGTGGGGCCAACGTAAGTCAAAGGATTAGCATTCCTTTCGATCTTCGTAATACCCAGCACTGTGCTAGGAGCCAAAAGAGGGAACACAAATCTTGTGAGGAATGTTTAGAAAAGGAGAAAAAGGGAGCAATTCCTTAAATAAACAGGCTTTTTCCATAAGACAGACCATGTTAGAGCACATGTACCCCTAAGTATGACGACCTGTGAACACATTTGAAGCTATTAATCAGAAAGGAAGAGCTGGTCAGCATGGTTTGGAACATTAGCCTGAAACAAACTGGACGTGTGGATAGAAGGAAAATGTGTTCTTACATACTAATGACAATGAGGGTTTTGCACAGAGTAATAGCTAGGTCATTGCACTTCTGTCTGCATAGAGTTTGGAAATTGGAAACACAAATAAGGTGACTTCTCTACTTAATTTAAAGGCACCAGATAAAGATATCTTGCCAGTCGAGTTACCTTTAGTATAGGAGTAAGTATCATATAAGAACATTTTCTGCCAGAAGCCTTCACTTCAGACAATTTTGAGCAGAGCTCTAAAAATTGAGAGTAGGTGAAGGAAATGTTCACAAGCTAATTTGGAAAAACCGTGGTAGATTAAGTAGCGGTTGTAAGCAAGTCAAGAATATTAAGTGAGATGCCTAGCTATAGTGAAGATGTTAGCACAGCCTTAAAATTTTACTGTAATTTGGGTGTGTTCTTTATTTTTAAATATCATATTCTTAGATGATATGCCTCACTGTTATTTTAGAAGTTCTTTTGTTAAAGAATAACTTTTTAAAGAATAAAGCCAGGTGTATCAATTCATGCCAATAATCCCAGCACTCAGGATTCTGATGTAGGAGGATCAGGAGTTAAAGGCCACCCTGGTTACCTAGTGAGTTCCAGGCCAGCCTGGGCTACACAGACTCTGACTCAAAAACCAAACACAAATAAAAGAAGAATTTAGTAGGAAAAAATGTGCTAACAATCCATGTTTGTGTTGGTAATAGCTACAGGTCAAGCTATTGAAGTCTTAGGCCCATCATGAATGTTGATATTGACCTCAGTGTGGTCTCCAGATCACTGAAAGTCCCTGTGACCTTACAGAGAGTCCACAAGGTCACAAATAAGTTTATGATAGTCCTGAGTTTATGCCTTACTTACTGCACTGAAGTTTGCGCTTACATTGCAAGGGCAATGGTTAGAACTGCTGGAGGCTCAGTGATAATCAAGGCAGGCACCAGACTGTACTAACACTCACTGCATTCTTCTGCAGTTTTAAAAAAATGCCAGTTTCATTTATGAAAGTTCTTAATGAAGCAGTAAAATGATTATTGATTCTAGTAAATGTCAACCCTTGAGTACATGTCAACGTAGTGTTCTACGTGATGAAATGAAGGTACATACAAAACATAACGAAAAATAATAGTTGCCTGGAGGAAAAGCTCTCACATGATTGAGTTGCAAGATTATTGTTGTTTATTGATTATTATTGATAATTGGCTGATACTGAGATTATTGTCATTATTATTTCATGGATTACCATCTTTACTTGAAAGAACAACTAAAATCAAATTGGCTATTCAGACATGGGTAATTGGTAGACATGTTCTCGAAAATGAGACTGTCACTTCAAGAAAAAGTGACAGTATTTGTGCCAGTGATAAAATTTGAGTTTCTAAACAACAACAACAACAAAAAAAAACTGAGATTTTAGAGAACTTGTATATGCCACCATGAGCCTCACTCCAGCAGTTTTCTGATGAGATTGGTAGTGATATTAACAAAAGTAGTTTTTTTGATATAGTATAATGAAATGTGTCAACACTTGGAAGATCTACATAACTCAGAAAACCAGTGTTTTCCAAACAAGAAATGCATGCTACTACACAATCGTGCATGAAAAAAGATCCAGTCAATCTTCAAGATAACCAGTATATTTTAATATAACAGAGTATAAAAATTCACCGGCATAATTTCTAATTCTACTTTGCACTTAGGCTTTAAAATACTGTGACCTCTAAAAATACACTTGTCAAGTTTTGTCGTTATACCAAAGAAAAATATCCAGTTATCTGAAAAAACTATTAAAATACTCTTCCTTTTTCCAACTGTAAAATTGTGTGAGGCTGACTCTTCTTTGTACATTTTAGCCAACACAATATATATCAGTGGACAGAAATTATAATGTATATGAGAATCCTGCTATCTTCTAGTAAAACAAACATTAAGGAGATTTATAAGAATATAAAAGTTTCGGTCTTCCCATCAATTTTTTTGTATGTAAAATATAATTTGAAATATATATAACTATGAAATATTTGTGTTAATACAATGAGTATATAATTGTTATTGTTAATATATGAACAAAAACTTTAAAATTATTTTTTAATTATACAGTATGGCAAATAATGATAAATATTACTCACATGAAAAAGACCCTTCATTAAAAGAACTCATGGATCTGATAAACACTTTTAGCAAAGTATCAGGATACAAAATCAAAATACAAAAATTGGTATCTTTTCTATATACCAATAATGAACAGGCTGAAACAGAAATAAAAAAAAGTATCCAGTCACAATGGCCTCAAAAAAATGTCTAGGAATAAATTTAACTAAGGAGGTGAAAGACCTCTAACAATACAAAGTATAAAATGCTGAAGGAAGAAGTTAATACACTAGAAAATTGAAAGACCTCCCACATTCATGGATTAGCTGAATTAATATTACAAAAATGGCTATAAAAGCAGTCTACAGAGTCAATGCTATCCCCATCAAAATACCAATGACATTCTTCACAGAAATAGAAAAAAAATCCTAAAATTAATATGAAAGCATAAAAGCCCCAGAATAGAAAATGCAATCCTGAGCAAAAAGAGCAATGCTGGAATTATCACAATACCTGACTTCTAATTATTCTACAGAGCCATAATAACAAAAATAGCATGATACTGGAACACACACACCCAAAGTAGACCAGTGGAGTATGTTAGAAAACCTAGGAATAAGCCCACACAGATACAGCCATCTGATATTTGACAAATATCAAATGATGCCAGAAACATCACTGGAGAAAGTATAGCTTCTTCAACAAATGCTGCTGGGAAAACTAAATAGCTACATGTAGAAGACTGAAGCTAGATCCATCTCTCTCACCCCTATATAAGAATCAGTTCAAAATGGATCAGCAACCTTAATGTAAAGACCTGAAACTACTACAGAGAAGCACAGGGAAAACACATGAAGATGTAAGCACAGGAAACAACTTTCTCCATAGGACCCCAGTAGCTCATGAAGAACAAGAATTGACAAATGGGATTGTATCAAATTAAAAAGCTTCTGCACACCAAAGGAAACAGTTATCAGAATGAAGAAGCAGCTTATAAAATCAGAGAAAATCTTTGCCAGCTATTCATCAGACAAGAGGTTAATACTCAAATGGAGAAGTTCTCAGAAGCTGTAAGACATGCAAATGGCCAATAAATACATGAAGAAATGCTCAACACCTTTAGCCATCAAGGACATGAAAATCAAAGCATTGAGATTCATTCTCACCCCAGAGTAGAAAATAAACAACAACGTTTGCTGGTGGGAAAAGTAACCCTTGTACACTGCTAGTGGGAATATAAATTATTGCAGCCACTATGGAAATCAGTATGAAGGTTCTTCAAAAAGCAAAAAACAGGACTGTTATATGATCCTACTGTTATATTTCTGGGAACATATCCAAAGAAATGTAGGTCAGCATATAAGATAGATACCAGCAAACCCATGTTTATAGCAGCACTATTCACAACAGCCAAGTTATGAAATCAGCCTAGGTGCCCATCAACCAATGAATGGATAAAGAAAATGTGGTATTTACAATGGAGTATCATTTAGCCATAAAGAAGGAAATTGTGTTACTTATAGGAAAATAGATAGAACTAGAGATCATCAAGTTAAGTGACAACAACCAAACTCAGAAACAAATACCACATTGTTTTCCTCAGTGCAAATCTAGACCTAAAGAAAATGACGTGAATGGAAAAGGGAGACTGCTTGGAAGGTGGAACAAGCAGAACGGGAGGGCAAAAGGAGAAGGAAGTGGAAGTAGATTATGTGCATTTTGAAACTACAATAATGAAACCACTAAAATTGTTTTGAAATAGGAGTAAGAAAGAATAATATAGGTGTGGATATAATCAAATTACATCATATGCATGTAGGGAAATATCACAATGAAGCCCCTTTTTAAAATTAATAGATGGTAAAATTTTTGATTCAAAAAAATGTTACTCATAAGCAAATTCTTCAGGGTACTCATTTAAGACTGTAAAGAGTACTAGAGACTAAAACATTTGAGAGCCACTAGAGTATTAGGATACAAGACAATTAGATACAATTATCTAAAAGGGAGACCATTTTAAAAAGATCCAGTTACATGAGAACATCCTGGATTCACCTTCTAGGTCAGCCATAATATATATATTTGGCTGTGTTTCCTGGTACAAAGAGTCCTTTATATTTGGATTGTGTATAGGCAAATTTCCTGATGGAAAAACCAACAGGATTGATGAGTTTCATGTCCTTCTCCTCCCCCATCCTGTACCCTGTGTTCCAATCACAAAGAAGACACACTTTTTTATTCTTTCATCAAGGCCTGCTTGGCCCTGCCTAGGTCTTTGCTTGTGTTCTTTCCTTAGCTATTCTAACTCTCTTCTTTCCTTACCAAGGCTCAGCTCTATTGCCATTTCTTGAAGAAGCCTTCTTCTTTAAGGCCTTGGTTAGACCTTACTGGCATCCATTCCTCTTCTCTTTCTTTGTCTCCTGCCCTGGCACTTTTACTTCCATATCACATCCCAATGGTTCATATTCATGCCCATCTTCCTAGGAATGCAGAGCTTTGGAGAGCGAGAACCATGTCTTAGTCCTGTTTGCTAAGCCAGCACACATCATCTTGCACCTACCCACTGTTGACTTACTTGAAATTTGTGGACACTCAGGTACTTTGTATCATGTTTCTTTCTTTTGGTAATAGTTCTACTTTTCAAAGTTGCCCCTGCTCCTCACTTGTGGCTGAGAGGCAGCATCCCATCCAGGCCACTGATGACATAAATGGATTTTGTGGCTATTGATGCTAGATGTGAAGCTCCATGTCTGTATTTATAAAACGTGTGTGTGTTTTGTGTGTATCATGTCACTAGTATCATTGAGGGATTGCTTTGAAAAGAAAAACTCCGATTCACAAAAAGTCCAAAAAATTGAGAAGTAAAGACTTTGAGTATTTTAATCCTCCTATGCCTTGATTCTTTGCCTTTTGCTTTTTTTTGTTTTTTGTTTTTTAGATGTTAGAAATATTTTTATGGAACCTATTCCTATTAAGAAAAAAATAGTAACTTAGCCCTTTAGAGAAGAACATAACATTTGACTACAGCTGGGCCTGGTGGTGCATATCTATAATCCCAACACTAGGGAGGCTGAAATGGTAGGATCGCTAAATTCAGGCCAATCTGAGCTCCACAGCAAGTTAGTAAGACCTTGCCTCAAAAAAAAAAAAAATGTGTCTATAGTACACATTGCCATTAACAAATGTAAGAATACCATGTGTGCTCTTTCTACAGTAGACAGTCCTTTTTTTTTTTTTTCTTTTATTATTCATATGTGCATACAAGGCTTGGTTCATTTCTCCCCCCTGCCCCCACCCCCTCCCTTACCACCCACTCCACCCCCTCCCACTCCCCCCCCCTCAATACCCAGCAGAAACTATTTTCCCCTTATCTCTAATTTTGTTGTAGAGACAGTATAAGCATTAATAGGAAGGAACAAGGGGTTTTGCTGGTTGAGATAAGGATAGCTATACAGGGCATTGACTCACATTGATTTCCTGTGCGTGGGTGTTACCTTCTAGGTTAATTCTTTTTGATCTAACCTTTTCTCTAGTACCTGTTCCCCTTTTCCTATTGGCCTCAGTTGCTTTTAAGGTATCTGCTTTAGTTTCTCTGCATTAAGGGCAACAAATGCTAGCTAGTTTTTTAGGTGTCTTACCTATCCTCACCCCTCCCTTGTGTGCTCTCGCGTTTGTCATGTGCTCATAGTCCAATCCACTTGTTGTGTTTGCCCTTGATCTAATGTCCACATATGAGGGAGAACATACGATTTTTGGTCTTTTGGGCCAGGCTAACCTCACTCAGAATGATGTTCTCCAGTTCCATCCATTTACCAGCGAATGATAACATTTCGTTCTTCTTCATGGCTGCATAGAATTCCATTGTGTATAGATACCACATTTTCTTAATCCATTCGTCTGTGCTGGGGCATCTTGGCTGTTTCCATAACTTGGCTATTGTGAATAGTGCTGCAATAAACATGGATGTGCAGGTGCCTCTGGAGTAACAGTCTTTTGGGTATATCCCCAAGAGTGGTATTTACAGTAGACAGTCTTGTCCACATTTACTAAAATGTTTTCCACAGGACTTGCTTGGTTGCCAATACAAATAGTAAGCCACACCTAGAGATGCTTAGGGAGTGAGATGCTAAATTATCAAAAAGTCATATTTCACCTCTATGTTACTTTATTTTGATTTTTCCCAATGTCAATTTTTCATAACAACTTTATATTTTAACATTTTTATTAGTATATGATACTTATGCAGAGGGTTTCATTGTGATATTTCCATATAAACATGTATTTTATATCCCAATTTGATTCATCCCCTTTATTATTCTCCTTCCTATCCCATTCCCCTTTTTAACATGACTTCAGCAGGTCTTAGTGTTCATTCATATGTATTTAGAAAGTACCTCAATCATATTCACCTTCCTTTACCCTTTTCATTTACCCTCCACCCCCCACCTCCACCCCGCAGTTCCCTCTCCTAACATCACCTGTTTTATATTCCTGTCCTTCATCATTTAAGTGTCTGTTCATTACTCCCTGGGTATTTTGCCTTGGTGTTTTACCTGTAAATATATTGTGCTTAAATCAGTCTAACCTCTTCCACTGCTCTTCCTCTCCCTTTTCTCCCTACCATATTTTTCAACAATTTTCAGTGTGTTTCATTGTGTCTTGTTCCTGCACAGATGTGACATATTTCATTATTATACACTCTGTCATTCCTTTCTTCTTTTCTTTCTCCTTTAGTCTCCTCTAACAGTCCCACTTTGGGAAATATGTTCTGTATACATTTATACGTATATGTGATAATGCTTGTATTTGTATTGGATCTGTCTCCCACATATGAGAGAAGACATTCGACCTTTGTCTGTCTGAACCTGGCTAACTTCACTTAAGTTGATGTTCTCCCGTTCCATCCATTTACCTGCAAACGACAAAATTTCGTTTTTCTTTATGGCTGAATAAAATTCTATTGTATGTATATACCACCAATGTAAAATTTTTATAGGCAGAAAATTTAAAACTTAACCACCATTCACCAAATTAATTAAAACAAGTATATTATTACATAACCATTTCCTTCTTAAGAATCTCCAAATGCCCAAACTTGCTTTTCATCCATTACAGAGTCATAACCAAAGGGAGAAAAAATATCAAGCTGCTTCCGGCTATTAGTTTTCAACTCTCGTTGCTTTAACTCTGAAGGACAATGTCTGGATCATGGCCATCATTCCCTGTTCTTTCATTCAGTCCTTGTTATTTTGACAGTAACCAGACAGTGATTTGCTTTACCATGCATCACTTGCGTTTGTCTGCTGCAATCATGTTTATAACAACGGGGCTTGTTATTGATGAGATGATACTTAGTTTATTTAGTTTGTAAATGTCAGAGGTTTCTGTAGTGATTTATTTAGGAAACTATAAAGGTCACTTCAAACACTGCTATTTTAAGAGTCAGACTTACAACCTTAGAAACCCACTTTTCTATACAAATTAATATAATTCTGGGCTTTCTGCAATAAGGAAATTGCATATTTAAATACTTCAAAACATGGCCCTACTACTTTCAATAACTATAGGCTTTATTAAGGTTGACTTACAAGAATTTCAGTTTGTCAGTTTGTTTATTGAGTGCAAGATATTTTCCAGGAGCAGGTGTGGACTGGGAAACATAACAGCCCTGGTTCCTGCTCTCTTGGATCATGATCTTGTAAGGGACAGAAAACAATTCTACTGTATTACATAATTTTAAGTGTGGTAAATATATGCCATCAAAAACTTGTGAAGGGAACCTTGTGTGGATGTCAGGGAAGGTTTCTTCAAGGAAGTACCATGTGATCCCAGACATGAAGTATGTGCATTTCAAGCAGAGAACGAGGCCCATAGAAACCCTGAAGAGGGGTGAAGCCTGATATTTCTGAAGAACCAAAAGAAAAGGGACCTGTTAAGTGATCAGAGAGCAACTGAAACAAAAACAGAGAACACTGAGATCATGCAGGCCTCCTGGTCTCCAAAGACCCAAAACTGAAGAGCTTCAAGTAAAGATCAGTGAGACTCCCATGATAAGAAGTTGTCTAATGTGTGTGGGGACTAGACTGGAATGACACTGCCATTAGATCTTTCTGCAATGATGGAAATGTTCTGTGTCTTCCCTGTCCACCACAGTGGCAAGGGTCACATAGTAGAGCTACTGAGCACTACTGTGGCTAAAAAACTGGGTTTTCTATTTAATTTTAATAAATTTAAATGGAAAAATCACTATCAGAATGAAAGCAGGAAATGAGATCATGAGCCACTGCAGACACAAAGGCAGGTGGTAATGGTGGCTGGAGCCAGGATCCTATGGACAAGAACAGAGAGAGGAGTGGATGGATTCAGAGATACATGGAAAATAAAACTTAGAGTTTGAGAACTGATTATGTGTGGGACTGAGAAGTAACAGAAGAACTTAAAAATAACTGCCAAATTTGTTTTGCTTTGTTGGTGTTTGGTCTTTGTTTTGTTTTGTTTTTGTGGTGCTAGGGAATTGAAGCCAGGGCCTTGTGTAGGCTAGGCAGGTGTTCTACCACACAGCTACATCCGCACCCTCATTGACTACCTGATTTTTATGTGTATAGATGGGCAGATGTGTATACCTGAGCACAAGATAAGGTTGAGGAGGAAAAGATAGTGAATTCCATTTCTAGCATATTCAATTTTAGATGCCCACATAGACATCCAAATGGCTTTTTTCAATATGCATCAGGAAATCAATTGTCTTATAGATGCATATGTACTAATTTACTTTTGTCTAACTAAATCAACAAATACAGGTTTTATTTTTTAATAGATAAAATTAGTTTTGAGTTACAAAACTTAAAAAGCTATTCTGTTAATGCTCAAATTCTCTGAATTCCAGGAATGACGTCTCAAATAAATTATGTTTCTGGTTTTATAAGCAAATATACTTGAAAGATAAAAACATTAATTTAAGCCATAGGGGGAAAAATTTATACCTACTGTTATGTGGTGGAGAGCCAGCAGATCCAAATGTAAGATCTGGTGTGGGTTGTAAGCATAGCTGGCTCTCACCCATGTTGTAATCTCGCTTAGCCTCCAAAACTTAGTTTCCTTGCCTTTAAAATGAGGATACCTACCTGCATTTGCACATTGCTGATAGTTTTTGTAGTGGATCTGGACTCATAAATGGCAGCGGAGGTGGACTGTGGGAGTGTAGTATTAAGAGGAAAACCTGCCCTTTTTTCATTCTTACTGCCCTTGTCCCCTCAGTTTTTGACCCTTCAGATTGATAACTCTACAAAAATTACCAAATAATTTTAAAGGCAAGAATCTGAGGAGCCTCTTATTTTATTGCAAGCCACTTTTTTGAGATTTGCTAATGATCATAGCTTTGACAGAGTTTTATATTAGTCTGAGCTAAAATAAATAAAAATTTATTTAACTATGTACTGTTTACTAGAGGACCATATTTTTAGAATAAGAGATGGTCCCGTATCTTTCTCATCATGTTTACAAAACTATCCTGGTGATTATTATCAACATAGCACATTAGTTCACAGACCATCTGCTCATCTCAAAATATCTTTCTGAAAATAAGAGATTTGTTGGAATTTAAATGTAACATTGAGTTGCAGTTGACATGGAGTTTTACATCCTAGTTGCTAATGTGATTTTGCTATGTTATCTGAATTAAAAGCTGAGTCACTCTCAAATTCATTTCCCTCTCTTTTCAGGTCATGTATCGGTTGGAGGACTTGGAGACAGTTTTTATGAATATTTGCTCAAGGCATGGTTAATGTCTGACAAGACAGATCTAGAAGCTAAGAAGATGTATTTTGATGCTGTTCAGGTAACCCAATATTTAATTCATCTTTGCCACTCAGCTGTAACTGATAGCTTCAATATTAATCAAGCTTTAATGACAAAATGGAACACCACATGAATGGGTTGAAAAATATTTTCGGTTAGGTAGAGTTCACTATCTGCCAGTGTAATTATAACAACAGTAATCATACATGATTTTTTTAGTTCTAATAGGACAGTTAAAGGTTTTTAATATAATTCATACCTCATTTAATGAGTCACGTATCTGAAAAAGAGCTACAGTCATGGACAGCATGGACCATATATGACAGTGGTCCCAAAAGATCATACTGCTTGCTTATACCATAGCCATTTTAGTTTGTGTAAGTACATTCTATGATGTTCACACGATGAAATTGTCCACAGTGCATTACTCAGAATGTATCCTCTTCATTAAGCAAACATAACTGACTATACTCTTTCATAAATATGATTTCCCTCCATATAACTACATTTAAGATTATGGTAGAAAAACTCTGAATTTATACTCAGAAAATTGACTAAGTTGAAGTTGCTCAAGATTATTGATAGTCCCAATGGCTACTGTCATTTGAAATAAACTTACCTCCAGAGATGTATTGAAAGTACTATGTGGAAATCCACATATAAAAATATGACCAAATACTACTTAAGGAAATTCATTATTTATGATCCTTTTCAAAAATCCTTTATAATGCATCTGGGGTGTGAGGGAATAGATACGTGTTGAATTGCTTACTATGTGCCAAGCTGTGTGTTATGTGGATGCTTTAAATGAAGGGGTAGGTTGTTTATTTTCTCACAGTACTTTAAATATTATTCACTCAATTTTACAGATAAAGTTGCTGAACCCTAGAGAGATTATGTGTGGAATCAAAATTCAAACTAAAATTTGTGTCATCCCTAGTCCCTTTTTACTTCACCTCTCTACTAGTAAGATAAGTTAGAAACTATTTAGCAAAATCTATAGGAAGTAACTAGTATAAAGATAACCTAAATAAGCTTTGATTAAAAAATTAAAATTAAGTTAAAAAGTGAATTTTTAAAAATATTTTATATAAAATACTTTAACTTATGCCCAACTTTTCAAGAACAAAAGCTTCTTACCCAGAATGAAGTCCTTTGTGATTAAGAAACTTATGTGAATAACTCACATATATTCTTCTAATATCACTGTCAAAACTTTGAATAATGTTACAAAATTTTGGTTAAATCCTCAGAAAATTAACCTCCTTCTTGACTGCTCAGAATTTTTTTATAATCAGCAGTAATCATTCATGGGAAAAAATATAAACTTATAATCCCAGTAATTTAGCCATTATCCTAACCAGAGAAGTGTGGGTGATTTTGACATAGGCTCATTCATTTGTTTAAGTATAAATGTAGCTTGCTTTGATCTGGTTGAATAGATTGGAGTGTTCCATTGGTTTCTTGCCTTGATCAGTCAAGAGCCTCACTAACCAAAGCACTACCTAGAGCCTTTACTGCTTCACATCCTGGGATTAGAAATGCTGTGGTTACAGCATGGCCTTTGTTGGGCACAGTCTTTATTAAGGCACAGGATTAGCATCAAATGCAAACTAGGATATGGTCCCTATGGCCTTTTGCCTTCATTTGGTAATACTTGAATCTCATTCCTATAAGCTGTATTTTTCCTCATTTCTGTGAGGTTTCAGGTTTTGATCTAGGGAGTTCTCTATATATTATGGTTTCTATTACTTCACGTTCCAATTATCATACTA
This sequence comes from Castor canadensis, assembly GCF_047511655.1. Lineage (NCBI taxonomy): Eukaryota > Metazoa > Chordata > Mammalia > Rodentia > Castoridae > Castor > Castor canadensis. The sequence goes on from NC_133386.1 coordinate 44,063,361, forward strand.
GCAGATATTTTAATTATTTTAATCTTAAAGTGACCCTCTCTAAGGTCTTGACATTCCAAGAAAGGCAGCTTTCAAATATTCTTTGAAATATTTTTCTCCTAGTTTCTAGAACTAAACCCACACCACTTTTAGTATCCTGTCGTCAGGCAAATCATTGACAGGAAAATCCATTAAGAGCAAATGAATTCAAAGAGTTTATTGTTTTTCTTATTAGTAAAACCGTTTTCAACCTATTGTGTATTTTTAATCTAGGGACAAAGGTAGAAAAACTAAACTTATGATTTTGAAAAGTAATAATGTTTTGTATAGCAAAGTTTCTTTCTGCTAAGTTGTACTCTTTATTAGTATAAATTAATTACATAAAGAAGTTTCATTGTGATACTTCCATATATGTATATAATTTACTTTGATCAAATCTACCCCCTCTTGTTAATCTCTTAAATCCCATTCCTTCCCTTGCCCTTTTAACAGTTTAAGTGGGTTTCATTGTGCTATTTTCATACATATGTAAAGTACTTTGATCACATTCATCACCCCCATCACCCTGTACTTTAAAAGTATGAGTCAGGCACTCTGGTACATATGTGTAGTTCCAGCTACATAAAGGCTGAGGCAGAAAGATTGCTAGAGAATAAGAGTTCAAAGGCAGGCTGGGGAATATATAGCAAGATCCCATATCAAAAAAAATCATCATTATCAAAATGAGTATACCTTAAATAATTATTGTTCTAGATAGTTGAGTTACTGAAGATACGTTACTCAGTTTTTCTCCAGGTAGATTTGGAATGCACTGAATCCCAAAGCAGTATGGGGTTTTTTTTGTTTTTTGTTTTTTGTTTTTGATGATGTAGCAACAAAATACTTTGAGCTTTCAGCTGGTTATTAAGGTCCTATCTGTACATCACATTAAGAATCCACAAGTAGTGAAAGATAGTTGGGAAGGTTATATATACAACATTTAGAAGTCCACAGGCTTCATCAAGCCAATATTTTTCAAATACAGAAAGATTAAACCACTAAATATATGGTAGTGTCTCTTCTTAATTAATTCTCTGTAGGCTTGACACAAAAATTTATTAGAGCCACTAAAGACTATTTTTCCTTCTTTGCACTTATTTACATTTTTCCCTGTTTCCACACAAAACCATTGCTTTGAAAGTCTTGGAACTTCATTTTAGTTTATTTTAAAAGGTAGCAAGTTGGTCAGAATCATGCCAAAAATGATGTAGTACTTTATTCAGTATCCATAGCTGGCTAATATTGTTTCTGTAATCTGTGCTCAAAAGCCATTACTCCTGCCATGTAGAAAGAATAATTTCTTGGGTGATGAACAAGTATCTGCTTGAAGGACTTTATTGCAATTTGTGTTATGAGAAGTGTAAATAGCTAAGATGTTCAGTTGCATTAAATAAGAATGAAATATTAATGTAATAAGTAAACCATCAATAAAATTAGCTTAACCACAGTTAATGAGCACAGCATGTTCATTTATTTCTTACCATCCTAGTTTCATTTGTTTATTTCTAATAAAGGTAGGAAAGGTTTTATCTGCCTGTGTATTCATTTTCATTCGTTCTTTTCTATCTACTCTTCTCAAGTTTGCTTCCTGAAAAATCTTTCTTTTTTGACAGCAGTGACAGCTATAAACACAATCATAGTTTTTTCCTTCTATGATGTAAGAGGGGCATTTTCTGTTAGAGACATGAGAAATTAGTAATTCCAAATACACCTCATTTTTGCTTTTTAAAACATAAGGCCTATTTTATTTACCTATCTAGTTTTAAAGAATATCAACTGTCCTTGGGAGAAATAATAAGATATTTTATGTCATTTTATAGGCATTATCATTTATCCCAGATTTAAAGGGGCATAAAGGAGTAAAAGGAAAGACTAATGTCATCAGCCTGAATTTTATACCCAAATACACTCACTCTGTCCATCTACAGTGAGGCCTGGGTTTGTGTTATTTTGCCATTTTTGAACATGAAAATGTAGTGACCAAACTATTACCACTGCACCAGTGGCCTGTCTTGGAGAAGGGGATGGCTTTGGGTGTGTGAAGACTGCAAGTGTTTAGTTATAGGTCCAAACAATTCAACTGGGGTGACCTACCTACCAAACTAAGTGATGAATTCAAAGAAGACTACAGAAAGCAATAACATAATATTTCAGGTTGAATTGGATTTGCAATGCCAAAACAAAGTTGTGAGTCATGTTGTATTTTTTAATTATATTTTAATAATACTACAGTATTTAGTATAAATTTGAGAAGGGATTACAGAATGTTAAAAATAAGTATTATTTTCAGGCCATTGAAACTCACTTGATCCGCAAGTCTAGTGGGGGATTAACTTACATCGCAGAGTGGAAAGGGGGTCTCCTGGAACACAAGATGGGCCACCTGACCTGCTTTGCGGGAGGCATGTTTGCACTTGGGGCAGATGGAGCTCCTGAAGGCCTGGCCCAACACTACCTTGAACTTGGGGCTGAAATTGCCCGCACCTGTCATGAATCTTACAATCGCACCTGTGAGTACATATTATTCTTCATGTGCAGTTTATTCCTCCATGCTTTGATTTTGTTCAGTAAGGAACTTTATCATCACTGCCATCAAGTGAGACCTGTTGAAACTATTCCAGGAATGGTGGTAGCGGGGATAAAGGAGAATGATGGAGGGGGTGAATTCAAGTACGATATACTTGATATATTGTAAGAACTTTTGTAAATGCCACAATGTACCCCCACCCAGCACAACAATTAAAAAAAAGAGAGAGAATATTCACTGTGCCTGGTGACACTTGATGGCCATTATTAAGGCCTTAAATGAATTTATATTTGAACTTTTAAAGGCACTGCTTTCATAGGTAGATGATAGATAGATAGATAGATATCCCTTAGTTTGCCAAGTAAGAATCCATCCCAGTAAGAGTTAAGCTATTTACTAACTCCTGCAGGCCTCTGTCCCAGTACAAAAAGAATAGGACTGAAGGTGTGGCTCAGACAGTGGAGTGCCTGCCTACTAAGTATGAAGCCCTGAATTCAAACCCCTACTATTTTCAAAGGGAAAAAAATACTATTCAGTAGAAAAAGAGACCATTTTGTAAACAATTACTAATTTTTCCCCAACCCCATAAAATAGATCATGCATCTGTCTTCCTGCTTACAAAATAGGTACTTGATATGCAAAGATTAAATAGCTGGCCTTTGTGACACAATAACAGAATTCTCAACCACTGAGTTTCCAGAGAACTAATAAGTTTCCAGCTAATAGTAAGTGCCTCATATTCATCTGGTCAGTGCTCAGCAAATGGAATTAAATGGGAAAAAAAAATAAAGGCTTGTTACCGTTTTATAAAATGTATTCTTTTAGATGGCTAAGTTTTAAAAGTATATTGAATGTATGTGTAATATATGATGCTCGTAACTAATCCGCAGAATGATTATTTTGGCATCTGTCTTCAATGCGGTCAAGTACTTTCTAGCTTCGTTTAAGTTACAGACCCTAAGCATTGTATAGGATGGGACGGTAACCCTTGTTCACCCATTAAATGTTCTTTAGTTATGAAACTGGGACCAGAAGCTTTCAGATTTGACGGTGGTGTCGAAGCCATTGCTACAAGGCAAAATGAAAAATACTACATCTTACGGCCAGAAGTCATTGAGACTTACATGTATATGTGGCGACTGACTCATGATCCAAAGTACAGGAAGTGGGCCTGGGAAGCTGTAGAGGTGATGTTTTAATTTCCATATGTTTTGTTGTTGTTTTGCGTATTTTTTAACAAATAACTGTGTCAGTGAAAGGTGTTCAGCGATACCTGTAAATCTGGCATAACCATTTTTTCTGTAACTTTTAAAGCTGTGACTAGAGTTTTTTCTTCCATTCAGAACCAGGTGTTTCCCATTGAGTCGTTCCATACCCTTGACTTCGGCTTTGCTTAATATGACAGTTATATAAGGATACTACTGGTAGACTTGCGTATTGAAGGAGATATCTAGAAGGACACATTATAACATTAAGTTCCCATGACTATGGAAATGATGCTCGCGCTGTCTTCTTTTTCTTTTTTCTTCGGTGGGACTGGGGTTTGAACTCAGGTCCTTGGGCTTGTTAGATAGGTGCTCTACCACTACAGCCATGCCTCCAGCCCAGTGATGGTTGCCGAATTCCACAAAGTGTTACTGATAACTTGGGGATTTTCATCCCTGTCTGTTGTCTGTTTCAAGAAGTTACTACAGGTACATGTTTTGTTTTGTTTTCCTTTGAGCTTTAAAGTAATAGTATACACTGTACTTACATTACAGTAAGTAAATTACTTAGACCTACTTTTAGAAAAGAACTTATGGAAAAATTACTGGAACAATGAACAGGCAAATATTTAAAATGGAAAAAATAAAGTGTCTGAAATTTATCCCCCCCCCCAAAAAAAAGAAAGAAAATTTACTTTGTATGAGTATATTCCTTCACTGTCTCAGGCTTCTCTTAAAATCTGTAAGTTTTCCATCTGTCTCAGTGTGGTGTTTTAATTGTGTCTCACCTCTTGAGTCTCTTTCTGCCAAATATAGTATATTATCTTCCTAAACTAATCTATTGGACACTTTGTGTGCTGGATTGCCAGAGGAGGTGCCCTCAAGGCTATGCATTAAACGATGTCTAATTTAAAGAGCTATTATTCTGAAAAACGTGGGAGGAAATTCAGGGCATAAGAACAAGCAAATGCTTTAATAACATGCTCATTCTCTAGAGCTCTTTGTTAGAAAGCTAGTTATATTTAAAAACTGTCCTTAGGAATAACTTCTCTCAGGAAATCTAAAATAAATACTGTTTTTTTGTAAAATTTAAACTAAAACTTGGAAAGCCATTGATGAATCTTATAACCCCTTCTTTTAGTGTATCTCTTATCACTAATAGTCAGTCATTTTAAGTAACAGACTATGCAGTCTTCTAATTATGTTCAATCATTAGTAATTCTAATTACTTTAAATTTTTGTTATATTTTTCTCTGAAAAGAATATAATAAAATTTAGGTTCATCTAAGCTTTATTGATAGGGATTATTCAGTCTTGAGTTAGCCAGCAAAGGAATTATGATTTTAGATTACAAATATCAATTTAAATTGGAAAATCAATAACATGTTTCATCAAATCTAAGATACAACAATCTATAAGAAGCCTTATTATGTCAAATACCATTAAGAAAGAACAACACTGCAAATTAAAATAAGACTTGCCAATTTTGTAGATGCTAAAATGTGAAAAATATATGTCAGAGAATGATCAGCAGTGGAGACCAAGTAAATCCGTGTTGCTCCGTGCGCAGGAAGCATTGGTTTGCCTGATTCTTCAGGGTGGCTATTTGTGGAATAATAAAGTTTATTTTATGCATTATGATTTTTATGTCTTGTCAACTCTTTAGCATGACATAGGATGTGGAATTGTTTCCCTCTATCAGAACACAGCACACATACACACACACGCACACACACACCCTTCCCATTTTTTGCTACTGGTAATTTCTGTTAGAAATTGAAATAGAGTAGTGAGCAGGAGTGCTGGGGTCTCCTGTCTCAGCATGAAAACCATTGCCTTGGAAGGCAATGGCAGCATTTGTTTTTCCCTGTGGTCCATCCCTCTTGTCTGCTTGTTTCAGTGTCAGCCCCAGTGTGTCCAGCAACTCCAAGTTGAAGCACCTGGTGTTTCGCAGCTGTTCTGCCTCTGACTCAGTGCTCACTGCTCAGCCATCTCAGTCTTCCTTTTTAAAGGAATAGTTCTGTGGTGCATCCTGCATGGCCGTTCAAAGCATTTCCAGCAGGAGTGAGCCCCATCACACACAACTCAACCCACTCAGCATGTCTCATGGCTCTGCTCTCATTTGCTTCACTCTCACTTCCTGATATCACCTCAGTAAACTTCCTGTTTCCAACCCTCATCTCATTTTCTGTTTTTATGAGTATATTCTTATTAGAAAATAATAATGGGTTTCATTATAACATTTTCATGCATGCATATGATATGCTTTGGTCATATGTATCCCCGTCTTCTGTTCTCCTCCTCCCTTCTAAAATAGTCCCTCTTCATGCTCTATTTTTAAAGGAACCCAAAAATCACCTCTCCAGCCTTTACTCAAAGACACACCCCTCTCCATATCTTTTTTCCCCCTTGGGGTTTGAATGCAGGGCTTTACACTTGTTAGGCAAGCAGTCTACTGCTTGAGCCACACCTCCAGCCCTTTTTGCTCTGGTTATACTGGAGCTAGGATTCTCCCTATTTGCCTAAGCTGGCCTGGACCGCCTCTTATTTATGCTTTCCCTCTCCCCCATTGCTGGAATGACAGGTTTATGCCACCATTTCCAGTTTTTTCCCATTGAAATGGGATCTCCCACACGTTTTTCCCAGGCTGGCCTTAAACCACGATCTTCCCAATCTCAGCCTTCCAAGTAGCTACATTACAGGCATAAACTACTGGCACCCAACTTTCCTCTACGTATCTTCACCACTTGGCTAGTCCTCATCAACTCAAGGACTTTGTAGCACAAGGGAATTTACTAACTGTTCTCCCATTTTTGAATGGGAGAAAGCGTTACTTCTTTTGAAAACAAAATTTATGGTGTTCAGTGCTCTGGGAGTCTAGGTGAGTTGGGAGGATCACTCTTCTACATTTGAGTTTCCCAATCATCTGAAAGACAGCACATTCTGCCAGCTCTTCCCTTCGTCATTCATCAGTTTTTCCACCTTCTTCTCCTGACATCGTTTCCAGATGTGGTCTTTCAAGGATGAGTAGTGTGACTCAAAAATCCCTGGCGTATATGAAATTATGGTGAAATAATGTGAGCTACTCCATTAGCTACTGTTGAGTCTCATCTCTTGTTCTATACAGTACTTGTTTTCAGCCATGCTTCCAGTTGGTAAAGTATTTGTAAGCTATTGTCCTGTCTTCTAACAAAACACTCCATTCCCAGACTTCTTTCACTGATACACTTGATAAACCTGATTTCCATGTCTCAATTATCTGTCCTAATAATAATGTCAAATAAAATAAGAAAAAAACTATATAATTCAGCAGTACAGGACTGAACCCTTCCTCCATAGGTGAACAGTAATCCATTAACCACAGGTGTTCAAGCACATGAACCCACCTAACAGAAATATCTGATAACTTCTTTTGCTTTTTGTCAATAATGTCATGAAGATCTGTATTAAATTCCTCCCAGTTAAACATCTGACAACCTATGGATGAACTTTATCAGAATATTAATTGTACATGTAAATTCATATAGATTGAGTAATGTCTTACCTGGTCCACACTAGAAGATAAGACTTATATAGGAATTTTCCTGTTTTTCTTTGCATACTTTTCTTTAGTACCTAACCCTTTCCTCATAGACATTCAGATTCTCCAAGAGTGATTTATTGTTCCATTTCCTGCTTCTACCTCCCCAGGCATGATCCCTGTTTCCAAACGTTCTCTAAAATGTTCATATTGTCTGGATCTTTCTGTTCTCTTTGAGTTCAGAGGGCCTTCATAGCATTATCCCTTGGAATTCACTCTTGGAAACCTCCATGGATTAGCCATTCACCTTTTCTGGTAGATAGGCGAATGCTGTCAGTGGTTTGCTGATCAACAAACCTATTCTGTAAGGGCTAGAAAATACTAGGCTTGAGACCTAATAGTTTCTCTTGCACTGCTCAACTCTGCCATTATAGTACAAAAAGCATTCACAGATGTAAGCAAATGAGTATGATTGTGCTTTGATAAAACTTTATTTACAAAAATAAACAAGACTTGATTTAGCCTGTGGTCTTCGATTTATGAAACCCTACTCTAGACCACAAGAGGAAATGGCAGAAATCAGTAAAAACTAAACCTAGAAGTGTTTCCAGTTAGTTAAGATAATGTTTCCTTTGGCTTTTCAATTCTATTTGCCTATTTTATGGCTTTTAAATTTTCCACCTAAAACTGTTACAAAATTGCATTCAATTTGAATCCTTATTTTTTTCTGAGTTTGACAATGTAATAATAAGGCATAGGAACAATCGGTTTATAGATATTTTCCCCTCTTCTCTGTAATTCAGGCCCTGGAAAATCACTGCAGGGTGAATGGAGGCTATTCGGGCCTAAGGGATGTTTACTTCATTCATGAGAATTATGATGATGTCCAGCAGAGTTTCTTCCTGGCAGAGACACTAAAGTAAGTAAAAATGATTCTGAAAGTATGTGGCTGAGGTGCTGAATAGCTCTCCAACGTAGATGTCTTCGTTGTGAATGCATTTAAATTATACCAGGCATGACTGACTCAAAATGCCATTCTACATGCATGGTAGTAATTGCGTGCAGATGGCTCTAGTCGCTACGAAGTTTGGTGACTTGGGACTGCTTTGTTTGGTTCTCTTGTGCTCCCACCGAAGCACAGAGTAAGTTACTCCATGTTAATGAGTATGTTTGTACCCCCTCGGTACCGATAGATTTGACTGTTGTCCGTGGTTCTCCATAAGATGAATGGAGACACTGATGTGGTTTCTGCTGCATCTTGGTGGTTTCAGTGCCTGACATGGTCTCTTAAGCCTCACGTACTCATTTTTCTCTTATCAGATATTTGTACTTAATATTTTCTGATGATGATCTTCTTCCACTGGAGCACTGGATCTTCAACACCGAGGCACATCTTCTCCCTATACTCCGTGCAGATAAAAAGGAAGTTAAAGTCAAAGAAAAATAAAAAGATGTTTTATATTTTACTCTGCTTCATTCCCTCCACTGCATACCTTAGTAATTCCTTTTCTGGTAATCAGACGTGATGAACTTTTATCAGTAAGTCTGTAATTATTCTAAGTTCTAAAATTGTTTTGCAGTCTTTTGTGTTTATTATCATAGGCATAAATGTACCTAAATTCCTTACTCCTTTATTATTCAGTCAGTGGATCCACAGCTTTTGTTTGTCTGGGATGTTTTTTAAGTAATCTTTCATCTCTGGAGTTCATGATGGTGTGATATCACTTTCATGAAACGGAATAGAAAGAATACCAATGACTTCTTAATTACAACTTGATTTGACTGCAAAACTTTTTCCTCCTCTATGAGGAGATGATGTCTGCTTTAAGCTGTAATGTTTTGCCATGTTGCAAAAAGCCATAATAATAAATGAAGTATTAAAAAAGCTTTTTTCCTTTTCAATTTCATGTTAATCTGGTTTGTCTATCCACCAGAGACAGATCTTATAACTGTGACAGCCTCCTTATGTGGGTCTATCATTATTTGATAGAATGTCTTCTAAAATACTTCATTCACATTGTAATTCAAATTACAAAGTCATCCCAAAAGAATCATCTCATGTTGACCTAGTTTCATTGGAACTGCCATATATTTTATTGGTTAATTATATTAGTGTTTCTTCAGTTGTAAATTTCTTCTCTGCTTTAATTTTAAATGCCCTGTGTCATTTCTATCGCGTACTGGTTAATTTCTTCCATTCCCAACCACACAGTGAGGTGAGCTCTTGGGTTTTGCAGAGTTCTACTATCACTGAATCATGTTTTTTAAAGGGAAACAGTGTAACTGTCAATGTGCTAGCTATTGCTTTTAACAGAATATATTTTTTAAAATTGGGTCTCTAAATGGGGTGAGAATTTCATATGGCTATTAGTTCAATTGCTTACATTTCATCATTAACTGTTTCTTAAAAAAAGAAAGCATTCCATTTGGTTCAGATTTGAAAAGGGCCCTTTCTCAAATGTAGTAAATTACTTCACTTCAGTTTATGAAAGCAGGATTTGACTCAGTGAAAGAAATTTTGCCAGTTTATCTATTCATGGTCTATTAAGAAAAATCTAATAAATTCTTAGGGCAAATAAGAATATAAGATATTTAGTTAGTATGGTTACATAAAGACCCCAACTTAGAAGAAATAAATAATAATGGACATTCTTAGTCCCCCACAATTTGATCTGCAGCAGATCAAAATAATTACATGATTCTTCTAAACTTTGTTTTGAAGTATGAATGATTTTTCCAAGAATAGATTTGGTGATACCTTGTGTTTTCTTATCATGTTGGTTCTTTAGGTGAAAGGGCTAATATGATGACACGCATACTAAGATGTGAAGTCTTCCACCACCTAAATGCTTAACCTAGAATGGTCAAGTCAGATCAGTGAAAGCCCACGGACTAGGCTGAAGCATATAAAGTTGCCACATTTGGAGTTTTAAAACTGCCTACATCAGTAGTTTCATATGGTTCAACCTAGTATTTTTAAGACAATTCTTTTCTTAGGTCTTGATAGACAATAATTTTATCTATTTCAGCTTTTTAAAATGGCTCAAAAGATTTTCTTTGTCTCACAGGACTACTTTGTGTGACCTGTTTTCTTTTGTTTTTAATATTGTACATTGGTATATGCCAAAGAATAAATTAGTAAAATTAGTGAGTAAGTAAGATCCCTCAATACATTGCTATGGCCAGGTTAATGGGTCTGTGTGTCACAGAATAATTTCTCCCACGTACAGCTTCAGGTCACCTAATGAAATGAATGAATGCCAAGAGTCTTTTTTCCTAAAACTTAAGGCAAAATATAAAAAATTACTGCCAAAATTGAACCAGTATTTATAATTTTTGCATAAATGTCCTTGAACTAGCAATTGAAATTAATTTTCTTTGCATTTTCTTTTGGTTCGAAGAAGTACACAAAGCTGATAAGTTTTCTGCAGCAGATGGGGTATTAAAATCAGGTGGTGTGTACACACTACACTGTAATGTACCTTTTGTATCTGGGTATAAAGACAAGAAGCTGTACTACATATTGCTTTGCCAATGGCAAGAATCGTTTTTTAGTTCAAGAATAGTTTTGTGGATTTTTTTAATGTAAGTCCCAAAACACCAAAAATGTAAACAAGAGATTTATGTTATAGTGATGTAATTTAATTAAACTGATTGTGTTAATTATTTTAAACAGCCGAAGTCTCTAGGTAGACACTGTCTTTCATGCATTTTTCAACAAAATGTGCATTTGAGTCTACATGCTCAGCACATCCTTAAACTAGCACACACTTTTGTTTATGCAATATGTTTTGATGTACTTTGCGCAATTAATATTTCACACATAAGTTGTATGCCAATTTATAGAACTCAGTGACTTCTTATCCTGACTTTTTCATGTGTATTACACGTTACATTGATTGTTTTTTTATTTGTTCATAACTCCATTCTGTCATTTTCAACTTTATATAAATCTCTAATGTTATGGAAAGCATAATAGATTGACACATAATTTTTAAAAATTATATTTGTAAGATTTCTCTATTGTGAATAAAGTCTTTTAATATATCTCCTTATATGTCATATTTTCTCCCTTTAAGTAAGCTTCTGTATGTCCAGAGGTGAGTGTGTACAGGTGCAAATGTGATAGCAAATACACCCACAACTAGGGAATCTTGAGAGGGAAACATTTCCCATTAAAAATTCTGCATTGCAAATGACTTTGCCTACACAGCCTTTGGTTCATCAGGAATTTGTTGAGCCTGCATTCAACACCAGGCAGGGAGTTGGTGCCAGAAATGACATAAAGCTGATGCTTGTGCTAAAGTTTGCAATCCAAAAAAAAGATCATATTAACCTCACCCACCCACCCCTGAAACTAGCTCACTTTTGCTGCACAAGTTCAGGGGAGCACTATTAGGGTAGCCAGGGAGGCTTGGTAGAACTTGGAGAGAGCCTTCTTAGCACCTAAGAGAGAACTTAGGCTATAGGAGAGCTGCCAGTGTTTTTGAAAATGCCTAGGTTTTAAAGATGTATGTTGTATTTTTCTCAGACATTTTGGTTGCTATTCCTGCTGCCTAGAACTCTTTCTCCAGGGTTTCTGTGACTCATTCCTCACCTCATTCAGGTCTCAAAGGTGACCTTATCAGAGTGACTTCTTTGGCATGGCAGTGTAAAATATCCTATAATCCTTTCCCCTTACCCTATTTTATTTTCCAAAAGCATTGTTTGTGTTGACTTGTTTGTATTTTGGAGGCAGTGCCTCCCTGTATAGCCCAAGCTGGCCTCACATGGAGTTCATGATTCCTCCTGTCCCAGCCTCCCTAGTGCTTTGATTAGATGCACATGCCACTATGTATACCCAGCTCCCACCACTATTTTGTGTGACTGAATCTTACAGTCCCTGCCTCACGGAGAAATAAAAATTTTTTAAAGACTTTCACTAGAACTAGTTTTTCACCTAACATACAGTTAGTTAAATGCAAGCCTTCCAAATTCAATTATTTGTAGCATAAATGGCATAAGTTGTGTTTACTCTGATGATGACAGATTTGTTAAAATTTATTCTAAGCATGATTTTTATTCATACTAATTGTCGGCCATCTACACAGAAATGGCAGCTTGGCAGCCAATACATCTAATTTCTGATACTGATATGTAGGCAGTAGCTTAAAATTTTTAAAAAAGTAAACAACATAATTTCCTAGGGTAGGCATGGAGTTTACATATCTAATTGCCATTTCAGCTCCCTAGGTCATGCGTGAAATCTGAGGGTAGCATAGGGAATCTTAAACTCTCACTGATTTAATGGTCCAAAGGCTGATACCTGTTGTTGTTGTTGTTTTCCAGGCTCATTCCATCCACTCTAGCCAATACATGAGTCATAATTTTCAAGAAATATTTACCAGGCATCACATATGCATTTAAAGTATTAGAACTATGTGGGAGTCTAGACAGCATTTAGACCAACTCTTTTACCAAATATGAGGAAACTGGGGGATTTTCCCAGTTAGAAACTATTTTCTGTCCTTGTATGCTGCCAAGCACAGGGATGTGGAAGATTCTATGCTAATAAAAAAAATGACATATGAGAGCATAGGTTGTGTCCAACTAGCTACTCTAAGATAAAGGTATAAATTCAGAGTTCATCCTTAGAAACAGGTTTAAGGCTGTATGTCTCTTGCAAGGTGTAGGCTACAGTTGACCTACGACACAATTTCTGGTATGGTTTATTAAAATGCCAATTCCAGAATCTTCACCCAAATTTAACATCAAAATTGTGATGAGGTCCTGGAATTTACACATTTAACCAGCTCTTTGTGTTCTTCATATGCATACAAATAATGAGAATTATGATTTTAGGGTATAGGGGGATGGAAGTCCCAAGACTAGAAGAAGAATTAATGAATTAATATGCCGGTCATAACAAACACATATGTACTTTTCTTCTATCTGTAACTTTAAGTACAACTTGACAATATTGATCACTTTGGAAACAAATTGATCCTTTTACAAAAGCACTTCTGAGCAGTAAGCCATGCACCCTAAATCTTTTAGAAGCAGATTCACACTGATTTTTAAACACAATTCTTTCTTATTAGGGGACTCTCAAAAGTATTAACTTCAGTTATCCCTGTTTTTAGACAGTGTTTATTTTGTTTGCTTGCTTCTCTCCATAGCTGCTTTTAAAATCATTTCTCAAATTGTTTCTCCTGTTCTTGTCGATTTTAACATCACTGACAATTGACTACACAGAAATCCTAGTTGGGCTAGGTGTCATGTAATGTATAAAATGTTCTTGGCAATGACCTCTGAAAAGCTCCTTCATTTTCTCCCACCCCCAGCCCTGCCCAGGGCTTTCACATTCATTTCCATGCTAATTGTCAAAGACTTGTTGGCCTGCAGTTATTATGATCACTTTGAATCCCCTTAAAACATGCCATTACTTACTGAATAAATTAACTTAAATTTGTGTCACAGATCCACTTAATTCCCCAGTGAATGCAAATTATCATGAAGTAATAGATGTATAGCTTTTTAAAAAACTTTTCCCACATACTGGAATATTTTGGCCTTAGGCTATAAGCATACATTAATTCACAATTCTACAAACAATTTCACTGCTTTTCAAGTAGCATTTTTCCAAAATGACTGGCACCTGAGAGTTTTGTCTTTTTTTTTAACTCTCCTGTGAGAAACAAGTGAATAAGCATTCCCAGAATGTGTGGGATCTTTTTTCTGGACCTTCCAACTCTTGGAATTCTCTGTGGAAAGTAGAAATAGGTGAGTTGGGATTACCTCTTAGAACTAGGAGGGGAAACCTTCGACTCCAGCTTCTTGAGGCAGACACTGTGCCATGATCTCATTCTCTCAAGAATGAGATGGCTTTGGCTTGCTGCGACTCAAGTGGCACATTTAGCTAAGTAGCAGAAGGAAAAATGAAATGAATCTCCACCTTTCTTGTGCAAACCTCTCTACCCCTCTACCATTCAATATAGCACCTTAGTCTTACTGCTAAATGAACCCAAGGTGCATTTCACTGCTAGTCATATTCTTTTTCCATCTTGCTTTTGCCAAATTGATAACTTTGTGATTTACGTATTCTTTACCAGGAGCCATAAATATTTTAAATGCCCCCATTTAAAAAAATTAGGTCCCTTAATGTCTTTTATATATGTGATACAGAGTAGAAGGAGGAGAAAGTAGGTGCAGTTGGGCTGATGGGAAGCCAAATTAACTAAGAATCAAGACAACTGGCTTCCAAGTGTAGCTCTGTTATTAACTCCCTATGCGATCAGAAGCAAGTACTCGGTTTCTTCATTTGTAAGTATATGTGAATGATTAGCCCACATGGAGTGGCCATGCTGGGTGTTGAGTGAGATTTGTTGTGGGTGCTTATGCAAGAAACACCAGTATAAACACCAAAGGTACCCATCTATCCACTACCCCCAAATTTGCAAGACATCAAAACATAAGAGTCATCATCCATAAAATGGGAGTAATCATATCTACTTTCCACAAAACTAAAGAAATATGGAACAGGTTGATAATCCAAAATTGGAAATGCTCCAAAATTTGAAGCTCTTTCAGTGGCAATATCACCCAAAAATGGAAAATTCCACACTATTATGTTTCTTGCACAAAATTATTTAAAATTTTGTATAGGATTACTTCCAGGCTATGTGTATAAGGTTTATATAAAACGTAAGTAAATTTAATGTTTGGACTTGGTTCCTGTGCCCCAAGAAATATCATTATATGTGTAGAATATTTTACAAATTTTCCAAATCTGGCAAAAATATGGAGTACTTCCAGTATTTTAAATACCTGTGTATTTAAAAGTTCTTTGGTCTATGCCTAAAAGGATTATGCCTTCAATTCATAAATTCTAACTCCTTTCAGCTCTTAGATTGTGTGAAAGAATAATCTCCTCTCCCTTGGGAAGACTCCAGCTTGTTTTGTTATGACAACATATTTGCTATTATTTTTCTTACTGTTTCCAACTACCCTAGGATTTTTGGGATGCCTTCCTTCAATCAGACTACTTCAAACACATGCGATTACTCATATTCCAAGGTCAGAGTTTAGTTCTTGTAGACATGCAAAGACAAAAATAGCCACCTCTTTTTCTTTACACCTGATTATAAACTAATTGAATATTTTCCACATTTTTTATTAAAGAACAAAGGATCTTCCTTTAGTGGTTACAGCAGAAAAGAAATGGAGATCGAAATGCATGATTGATGCCTTGACAAGAACACTATTATCAATTATGTCATTGGTGTATGCAAATAACCCAGTGAAAATAAGATAGTAACAGCAACAGTTTAGAAGTCCTTTTAGACTAAAAGGCTTTGGAAACCAATTTTATAAACTAAGAAGGATTACTGAAATAACTCCTTTGAAAGGCCCAGTATTAATTCCAAAATCAGTTTGTATGTTTACAGTCACAATGACTAAAACTAATTACTTCCAAAAAAAAAAAAATGAATAAAATGATTTTGATTGAGAGCCCACTCACCCATTTCCCAATCTACCCCCACCCTTGGATTATACAGCATTGGAGACATGACTTATGTGCAATTAATGCTTTCCTTCTCTCCTGGTACTCCCCGCACAAGAAGGTAGGACTAGGTTCTGAAGAGGAGCTTGCATTTCTTCCCCCAATTTCTGCTTCACAAAGGACCAAGAGTTCCTTCCCTCACATGCCACACTCTGGCCATCACTCTTCTGTACTCTGCCTGAAAAAAGCACACCCCAGTCCAGCTTTTCCTTTTTTTTAGAAAGTGCCTTTCTGGGCTATAATTTGGATCTTAAATGCCTCCAAAGACTCATATGTTAAAGTCTTGCTTTCTAGCCTTTGGCACTATTGGGAGGCAGTAGAACCTTTAATAGTTAAGAGGTAAGGTCTAGTAGAAGTTGATCATTGGGAGCATGCCCTTGAAGAGAATATTGGATATCTCTCTCTTTCTCTCTCTCTCTCTCTTTCTCTCTGACCATGATGAGGTGAATGGCTTCCTTTACCATGATGTACTGCCTTGCCACAGGCCCTTAATACAGCAGGCCAAATGACTATAAACCAAAACCTTCAAATGTATGAGCCAAAATAAAACCTTTCTTCCTTATACATTGTTTACCTCAGGCATTTTGTCACAGAGACAGAAAACTAACACATCCTATAAGTCTTAATTTACATATTTGTGACCAGTCTGCCTCTCTCATCACAATTTATTCCTGCTTCTCAGACTCCAGCAGACTTTGTGCAAATTTCTATTCATGTGCCTCACACTATAATGTCTTTGTTTTTATTCATTCATTTTGCAAATATTTATTAAGTATGCAGATGTTTCAGCTACTACTTAGGTCCTAGGGAATTCCACAGTAAGCAAGTTAGACTTGCCTCTTGTTTTCATAGACTTTAAGACTAGAAAAAGATGAGTATTAAAAAAACAGATAAAATTTACAAAGGAAGGTGTCATGGCTTATCCAATACTGTAAATACAGGTTTGATATGGCATCTGGCTCATATTGTAGTCCCTCCTCACCTGTTCAGTTTCTTTGCTCACAAGTTCACCTGCCTGCAGCCAACCACAATCCAAAAATATTACAAGGACAATTATAGAAATTAAAAATGTAAAGTGTTACATTGTGCACCATTCTGAGATGTGTAGTGGAATCAGGGCTTGGTACTTACTACCTATACTTTCTGGCATTCACTGCAGTTCTTAGAATATTTCTCCCAAGGCAAGAAGAACTACTATATTTTTTACCCAATTGCACTCTTCCACCTTTCATATAAAAAGCACTGAGAGATCATTTGGTGAAGAGTAAACAAATTGTTCAGAAGTGAAGAGAAACTTGTTCCCAAACTTCTGTTCAAAATATAAACATAATTTTCATCTTAAGTTTGCCTGAAACAGGACACCACCCCTGCTAGGCCCTACTAAGTCATGGTGGGATTTCTAGCTGCAAAGTTTAGTAAAGATTCTATTTTTAGTAAATAATCTCATGTTTACCTTGGCTGCAAGATACCTAATTATAAGCTGTCATTAGAAAAAAATTTCATCACTGTATTTGCAAAAGCAAACCAAAAATAATAGGACAGCTTGTTACCTTGCAGTATGTTCCAAATATATCAAGTATCTTGGGGAAAACCCACAGGTATCCAAACTGTGTTCCTCTATTGTAATTGCTGTGTATTACATGCTGTCACGAAAATGAACACACACATCAGATACTCTCTCACCTCCACTGGAGTTTGGCTCACTTATTGGGAAGTTTGTCCATTATGATAAAGGCTGTTTGTTGGCATGCCCATGCATCTAGGACTGCCTTCTTCTCCCTAGAATACCTGAAGGTCAATGATGTAAGTAATAAAAGACTTCTCTGGAGTGACTGCAACCTTTTTTGTAATCTTCTCTGGTAATGGGACAAAGGATTCTAGTACTAAAGTAAATCCATTAATAATTATGTTGTTACATTTAAAAAAATAAGTTCAACTTCCTTCTCCCACGCTGGCCTTTCTTCAAACTGATAACAAAAATGACTGATTAGAATTTCACCCTTAGCCACCTTATCTTCTTGTCTCAAACCTTTCTAGCAGGTGCTAATATAAATGAGCAGAAAACAGAGAGGGAGACAAACAAAGGACCTCAGAGAGATTAATCAGCCCCTGAAAATCTGAAAGTGACTTTTGTCACTATTATAAATCAATATACAGGATTTCTTTAAACACCAGATAAAAACCATATAGTATGTCAAAACCATGATTAAAAGGTAGATAAACATAATGAATTTTAGCAAGATCATGAATTTATTTTGCTGCTTTTTAAAAAAAAAACTAGGATAGATTGCTTTCTTCTTTCTAGTTTCCTTCACACGATGATTAAGGGAAAGTTTCAAATTTTCCACATTGTATATCTGGGCTTTTAACCTCTCCCAAATATTAGATAAAAACTGCCAAACCAAAAAGCATTCTTGGCTCACGTACACAACTCATTCTTTAAATAGGAGTTTCAGCACGTCTAGGCAGGAGCAAAGACCTCTCCAGAGTCTTTATCTATTGATTAACTGTAGAGGATATTCTGTTAAAAATGAATCTTGAATACCTTGTAAAATAAATGTTTTATTCTATTCAGGACAAAGGGCATAAAGGAAAAATGAGGCACAACCATTGTCCCTCACTCTGGAAATATGTTTCATCACGTTTGTGCCCATGGTGCCCATAAAAAGCCTAAAACAGAAAAAAATCTATTTAGCAATGAGATTGTATTTCTTCTCCTTAAATGAAAATCCAAAACCAACTTCCAGTTACCATTGCACTGGGAAAGAGGTCAGTTGGTGGTCTTCTAGAAATTGCTTTGAAACTTTGATTAAACTACTCATGGGCCCACATATGAAAGGCATCCAGAAAATCTTTTTCTGTGATTCTGATGAGAAGAATACACTACAACTACTAGATGGAAGCCTGAGGAGCAGGCCACAGTGAAGGGGTGAGCAAGAAGTGAGAATTCTTCCCATGGTCTCTATAGTCATTACCTTTATAATTCTTACAAATGGTGTACCAGCCAGGGAAACTGAAACCACTCCATCCCAAAAACAAGGAATTTAGCCCAGGGAATTGGTCAATGGGTGAAAGCAGAGCTGAGAAGCTAAATGAGATGGTGGAGTCTATGCCAATTTGGAAATCAGGGACAGCAGGATGTCACTAAGGCAAAAGCTGGAAAGACACAAGGTGGCGGTGCTGTTACCACAAACCAAAAATAGGGGTCAGAAAGTTAGCTGGACCTATAATGGAAGACTTGCCAGCAGAAGTGGAGACCATAGAGGAAAGGAAATAATATAACAGGGACTGTTATGAAGGAGATGTAGCAGTGGAGAAAGGTTCTCTTTCTCCTGTTTTCCAATCTTCTACCATTGCCTCCCATTGGTTAAGACTAACAGAAACACAAGGCAAGGCAGTCTGGGAAATGTAGTTCTTTGATACACATAGCCTACAGTATCTCAAAAGAGAAGCAGGGAGAAAACAGGTAACTAACTAACTGTCTGGCAAAAGTGGCCATTTAAGATCTCTGCTTAACCTGAGAGGTCTTCATTGGAATAAATGATCCTGAAGCCCTCAGGAGCTAGAATCTGTTAGGTTTAGAGCCTGCTTGCTATGATCTTTGTTTTCTTTCTGAGCTACAGCAAAAATATTGGACATATTATTGTGCCAATATGAGTTCTTTCATATCTCATCAGTAAACTTGCTAGTGAGGAGCTAAAACTTCTCTACCATGAAAGTTCAAAAAGATGCCTAACAAATAAATGCTCTCAAATAATAGACTTCAAAGAAAAAAATCTGGGAGCCCATGAACTATTTCTTCTCAAAGGAAGACAGACCTAAAATAAAACCTGCAGAAGGCATTGCCATCAAAATGATCATTTTACATACCAGTGATTAAACTTTGGCCACCTGGCTTTGAATCACAATTCATCCTAAATCTAATTTTCATGTGACTGATAGTAGCATTTTGCTAAGCCTTCATCTGCCAACCCATATACCTCAGCCCAGTTTTATAGTCTACTTAATGGAGCATAAAAATGATGAAAGCTAAATAATCATGCCAGAGAGATAACTTAGATTTTTTAAAGAAACTGACTCTATTAGTTTAATAGCATTCACTCGCCCAGAATCTGTGACTTTTTTAAAAAAATTATTTAAAGAGACGTTTTCAGAACATTGATTCTGCATTTCTCACTGGGGTTGGATGGCAATGCCTACTCTTTCAAGCCCAGTTTAAGTGTCACCTCTGAAGTCTTCTCTGTCTTCCTCCTTTTTGCTCTGTTAGCGTCTGTATGCACTTTAACTCATGTTCTTACTTAATGATATTGAAATTATTTGTTGCCTGTCTCTCTCTACTAGTAATTTAGACCAAAGCAATTTGCCAAAAGCAATTTAAATTTACAAATTGAACCCACTACAAGTCAGCCAATAATGTAATTTGGTTTAAAAAAAAGTGAATCACCAATCGCCATTGCCAGGTTTGATAATTTGGTTGCATTGCAGCACTGTGTCCAGTATTTAGGTATTTTTATCATTTTTTCAGACATAGGATTTGGGCTTCTTCACATTTTGTTAATTTTTTTTCTTTTCTTTTTTGGCAATATTGGGTTTGAACTCAGGACCTCACACTTTCTAGGCAAGCACTCTACCACTTGAACCACATCCCAGTCCTTTTTTGCTTTAGTTTGTTTTTAGATAAGACTGTGATCCTCCTACCTCTGCCTCCTGATTAGGTGGGATTATAGATGTGCACCACCACACCAAGCTCTGCTAATTTAATTTCAATTAGTTGTTGCTACTCCATGCTATTTTTAATAGGTAAAAGTTGAAACAACCATAATAGGCAATTTAGGAAACTGCTTGAAACAAATTTTCAAAAGATAAACTGGAAAATGTTTAAAATCCAAACTTGACTGGAAAATATATGTAAGTTATGTGTTCCTTTTTGTAGAAAGATTATTGTGCCTACTCATTTTTCACTTTAGCTCATGATATATGATAGACACCTAATAAATGAATAAGAATATAGTTTTTGTTCTTTTTCCTTCTGAGTTCATTCCATATCAATAGATGAATCTCAGTCTTTTAAGCATGTTTCAACAGATGTGTGATTGGTTGGCCGGAGGTCTTTCTTTATCAAAGCCCTTAGATTTTGCATGAATGCACTGTCAAATGTGATTCTGCTGAGCCAAGATGCTACTTTTCAAAATGGGAAATACATGCTGTCCCTCTCCCCACTTTTGTCTCAGACAGCAGTCTGTTTCTTTGCTATTCAGTTCTTCTCATTCCCCAACTCCTTCTCCCCAAATGCTCCACAGAAGGCTCACTGCACAAAAACCATAAGGCAGTACAGGTATCCCTTGTATAATTCTTTTCTGCCCAACTCTAAGAATTTCATTTAGACAATCCTCCTGACTCTTCAGGGCCCTCCATATCTGAGTTGCATATTGTTGTTAAAGGTACCAGCAAACTCATCAATTGTTCTTGAATAGTTATTTGCCTTACAACATGCATCTTTTACCACTAATATGAGCAAAGTGTTGACTGGATATTTCCATTATATGCTGCAAGAGATGTGAAATCTAATTTGCTATATAATGAACATTAATGGTCTATAATCAGTTTGTAATAAGAAATCAGTTCAATAAACAAGTGACTGGCTTGCTTAACATGTAATTAGTAAAATTATTAATTCAGGTCTGAATATAATTTATTTTGACAGGACCTTTTTGGGGGTTATTTTTAAGAGCAAGCTTCTCGGAGTGCTATGGAGAAAGGTTGTTTTATTAGTTTTCTCAGTTAACGCAAAGGGCCTTATGCTTAGCATCCACCCAAAAAGTATCCGTCCTGCAAAGAGTAGGTATGCAATGCTTTTTAAAATGCATCACTGAAGAAGAACAAAGAGGAACTCTAGATTGTAATAATACAAGGGCCATATTTTAGAGTAGTTTCCATACAATGAATTACATGCTGTAACATGACATCACTCAGCAGCCGTAGTGTTGATTTTTAAATGCCAGTGCAAGTAGTAATATCGACATTCTCACATTTGACTTTTTATGACATGTCTCCACGTACATTATTTTATCTAATTAATCTGATAGTGAAAATGTCCTGCACATATGTGTGTGTATATATTTAAGTGTAAGCAGTGTAATTCTGGCACACTTCTAGAGGGCTTCCCAGAGAATAGATAAACACAAGAAATTTCTGGCCTTGTGTCAGATAAGTGATTGTAATAGAAGGGCCCGTGCCTAGGGCTTCAGAAGATGTGACTGCATGTGATGAGGATCCAAAACTGTATATCCAGTGGAACCAAAACTAAGAGAATCATCCAGAATTAATTAAAATAATGCCATGCTCATTCCAATATTAAGATATTTGCAGAAATCAACTTCTTGTGGTGGGAAATCATATATAAGTGATTTATTTTCAGCTGGGTCATTTTCTAAGTGCTGTTCACAAGAACATGCATTGGTTTCCTGTATGCCATCAGCCAAGGCCTGATTTGTGCTTGTGTTCAGATTTTTCTCATCATAACATTCCCCCAAATACTCTGCTTTGTAGTCATATGTGCAATCGATCTCTACATAGAGATTTATGTCCAAATAGATGCCACAGCTTAGGAAATGCTAAATTAATCCCATTACTCTCTTTTGTTGTTGACCAAATATCAGTCTAACTGGCTGCTCTTGGGTTAATATGTTCCAGAATGGTATTCCTGGGCAGTTGGAGTGTTCATTAAAACATTAATTCCAGGGCTACCCTAGAAACACGAACAATGAGCTAGGAAGTATGAGGATAAATATGAATGTTCCCTTTCACCTAGCAACCTTATAATGTGTAACCTTTCATTACTAAGCTATTGAGATTACAATGAAAGTTGTCCTTAATGTCAACATACACAAGATCAACTACTAACAGGAACAAAACCAAGAGAAACAAACAGAAACCAGAACCACACGCATTACAAGTAAAGGATCAGGTAAATGGAAGTTCAGGAGAGAATCTAAACTGAGGAAACAGATTTCAAGATGCATAGCTACATATTTGCATCCTTAAAGCTGGTGGAACCTACTAGTTAACTCAATTCTGCCCTCATAATACAGGGTTCACCCTCATCCCCAATCACTTTCATCTCAAACCCTAAGTAAAAAGAAAATAGAACAAAAACCACTGCAGAGTCCAACCATGCATTCCTGTTCAGAAAGCAGCCACCCAGTAACGTGTGGTTTCCCTGCTCCACTGGCTTCTCATACCCTCCCAGGCTCAGTTTGCCCTGTCACCTTCAGCTCAAGTCTAACAAGCCCCAGCTGTTTCCCTCCATCATTTCCTAGAAAGCAAATCCTTTGCACCAAAGTCAGGAGCCAACTCTGGATTTGACAGGTATCTGACTTGGAGAGATCTCAAGCACGTGTCTTGAGCACACAGCTTGGGCCTAAGAGCTTTTGCTGTTTCCAGAATGGGCTCATTTGACCACTTCCCAGGACATATAGCTTGATGTCCTATGAATAGAAGCATGCCACCTCAATGGAACAGCAGGATGCCAGCAGTGGTTGGGCTCATGGGGCAAACCAGTCACCCAGAAAAAATAAGTCAAGGTCCTGTGGTCACAGACATAACTCTGGTATCTTTGCTGTTCATGAGCAGTCTAATAGAGACATCTACTTAACAGGCATCTCTCAAGCAGTCAACTGTGTACTTCTCACCTGGATAAGCCATGGGCTCTGTGGTGGGAAGGCAAGATGACCAGCTTTGGAATACACCCTCATATGAGGTCAAAACTAAGGTAACCTTTCATTAAATTGATTCATCAGCTACTGATGGTCTGCCATATGCCAGTCACAATTCCAGTGCCTAGAAATATCAGTGAACAAAAAAACCCCAAGTTCCCTGATTCTGGGCAGGTTACATTGTAGAAGACAACAAATTTCATAAATAATAAGCTATATAAATATTAAGAAATAAGAGCTATGGAATAATTTAAATATAGAAGATAAGACAATCAGGAATGCCAGGGATGGATGAGTGCATGCTACATAAGTTATAGTATTCAGATCTTTTTTCAGGGTGGGCCTCATTGAGAACAGGAGATTGGTGCAGAATCAACCAAGCAGTTATTTAAGATGCCAAGGGGAAGAGTACCGCAGGCAGAGGATTGGCTATGCCAAAGAACCTAAGATATGATGGGGCATGGAAAGTCAAGGAATAGGGAGGATACCAGGTGGCGGCAGGGGAATAGACAAGGGCACAAATGAAAGAAGAGGACATCAGCAGGGTGACAAGGAGACCACTGTCAGGACCAAGTACCTCCTCTTATTTCCTCTTCTGCAAGGGACTGTGAGAAGGTGGTGAAAGATGAAAGCCTCACACAGTGAGGCCTCCATAAATGTCCATGGTTTTCATCAACATTAAATTATTTAGCTTCCACATATGAGTGAGATTATGTGGTATCTATCCTTCTGCGTTTGGCTTATTTCGTGTTGATGGTTTTTCATCCTTCTATAGATCTCCACTAAAGAAGAAGCCCAATACAGGAAGGCCCTTCTACATCTTTCACCCCAAATGGCATAACTAGAACAAATGAATTCCAAATTAGGACAGGAAAGTGGGAACTGTGCAGAGTGTAAATGTAAACATTTTTAAATAATAGGTTCAAAAGTTTTTTTCCAACAAATTTGAACTTTTTTATTGCTCTAGACTCCCACCTCCAGTCAGCAGTTCAAGCTCAAGGCCACTTCAATCCACTGGCAATGGATTCAGACTGTTCAATCTCAAAATCCAAGGTCAAGGTAGGGAATCCAGGATGGAGGAACATTTGTGCAAGGCATTCCTCTTTGTCTCCTTTTCCTTTCCTCATATTCCCCATCCCTATGCTTGTCTAGGCCCTAAACTGGGGTGAGGTCTTACCTTGCTCACAGGATCTGCCACAGGGGCCATCCTGGTGTGTACCACTTAGTACAACTAAGAGGTCCCTGGGGAGGGGGCGTGGGTAATGACCCAGCAGGTTCTTGGGAACAAGATGGACACAACAGAAAGGAGACAGAGGACAGGTAGAAGGTTTGCCAGGACAGAAATACATAGTTCAAAGGGATCTGGAGAGCTGCCCACTTCCATCCCTGGTGGGAAAAGGGCAACTAGTTGCAACCTTCTCACACTTCCTCCTTATGACCAGTAAGAGGAAATCGAGAGAGAGAAGTGTCTGTGCTCTTCCTACTTTGGAAGAAGTGCAGGTGCTTGGACAGAAGCCTACTGCAACCAGACTTTCAAAAGCATGATTTCTGCAGCAAATGCCTCTCTTCACACAGAGGCTCCCTACCCAGGGAAGGGCCCAACACAAAGAAATGGTGCAGATTCCTCCCAGAGGTACTGCAAGCTGAGTTTTCCTTTCCTGCTCTGCTTTATGTATAGCCTAAGGGAGAAAAGAAGGCAAGAAAGGGCAGGAAGGGGCAGGAGTCCTTCTGCCCTCCAGGACCTGTTCAGCGAGTATGTAGATGAGCTCCAGGAATACTTAGCCTGTCAGCCAGCAGTTGCCCATTCCATATTCTCTGCAAAGAACTGGCTGCTTTATCCCTACTGTTGTACAGCAGGTCACAGCTAAGAGCATAGTTCTCCTAGCTACAAATTCCTAAACCCAGGGTGTTCATCCTGTGTGTCTTTTGGTTCTTTTGGTTTTTGGCTTTTCTTTTTTTAATATACTTTACATTTTTGCAAACTCCAGTCATCATACTGTGCCATAGAGCGCTAGAACCTACTTTTCCTATCTATGCTTTGGTAGTTGTTATCTAACTCTCCTCCCTACCACTCTTTCCAGCCTCTGGTAAATCAATCTTCCTCTCTCTGCATCTATGAAATCAACTCTTTTTCACTTCCACAGATGAGTGAAATCATTATTTATCCTTCTGTGCCTGGTTTATTTCAGTTAACATAATGTCCTGTCCTATCCATGTTGCTGCAAATGACAGGATGTCCTTATTTGTGGCTGACTGATATTCTATGCTGTATATGTACCACATTTTCTATAACCATCCCTCAATGAGCCATTTGGTTGACTCATATCTTGGCTAGTGTAAATATTGGTACAATAAGCATGAGACTATAGCTATCTCTGTGATATACGGATTCCCTTTATCTGTGTTTACTGACATGGGGCTTCTGAGAACTGAACAGTGACCCTGACCTCAATACCTTTTTAAGAGTTGGAGGAGGGAGACAAAACTGAGACAAGAGACCAGGGTGAGTTTTAAGAAAGAGCACATAATTCATTACAACAGGGTGATAATTACCACTAATTATAGGAAGGGAAGAAAGTCAGGAGACCTGAAAGATTCTACTGAAGACAAGAAATTGAGTAATGAGGTCAATAGGTTGGCCAGACTGAGGAAGTGATATTGAGGACAAGTGCAAAACAACTTGCATAAGCAGGGTGGGGTCAGACTAAACACACTAAACACAGTGTCCAAAGCCAGGAGGAAATTGTTGGAACTCTCTATGTTAGAAATGATCCATTAAGAAATACAGGGTCATTGGAGATTCCATGTGCTGGGCTGATGTGGGTGATGCAAAAGCATCTGCACAGCTCACTCAGCTCCACACCATGCACAAGGCCAAGAGGGTGGCACCTGTCTAACTCATCACCAGAAACAGAAGGCTGCCTGAGTCCCAGTGAGTGGGCAGCCACAAGGAATGGTCTTCTTGAATGGATCAGATCTCAGGGGAAGCTTCTCAACCCGGATACTCTATTTCTGGCTGGCTAACAAAGAAAGCTGCCAGGAGATGGGAAGCTTTGCATATGAAAATAATGTCATCCACCTCTACAGGAGAGGTTGGAAGCAAAATCACTCTGAAAACTCACAGATGGCAAGCACAAACTGCATGGCTTTGGCACCATCCATTTTTGTTCTTTTATTTTTCCAGATTTCAGCCACAATGGCCTGGGAAACATTTCATGACACAGAACTGAGTTAGGTAGAGGGACAGGGACAGTAAGGACCAGGAAGGTCTAGGGTGCACTGCTACCAGACAGAATTTCCCCCTCTGGCTATTGCAGACACCTCACCTAACAGCTACAGTTGGCTGCCAGACATTCACAGCTACCCCTTGTCATCTACCTCACACCCCCTTTCATGTTTATACTAATCCACAAAGGAAGGAGCTTCTTCTTGTTCTGGTTGTATCTGGCAAAGCTTGCCCTAAGGCCAAGTCCTCTTCCTTCCCTATTTGGTTGTCATGGCTTAGTCTTAACATCAAAAAACAAAAACAAACAAACAAAAAAAAAAACCCTGCAGGGGACAAAACAAAAAGGCAAATGTAACCAAATTTATCCCCCATTACATTATCCAAGTTGCCCTCCCTTCAAAGACTAGATGTGGGGTGCGAAGGGTGGCTGCTGCTTAGAAAGAACTAGTGAACTACAAAAATATTTATTTACTTCTTACAATGTTATTGATAGTTGAAGTTACTGGGTTTTTTTTTTCTTCAGTAAATAGTTATAGCTCTAATTCACTTACTCTATGTGTGATGTGTATGCTTATGTTGATCACCTGTGTTTATTTGTTTTGATTTGCTTTGATCTGATTTTTGAGACAGGATCTTGCTATGTAGCCCAAGCTAACCTAGAACTCTCAAAACTTCTGCCTCAGTCTCCCAAGTGCTGGAATTAAAGGTGTGCACCACCACACCTGGCTTTGTTGATGACCTATACAATTGTTGGGTTTTGCTTACTACTCAAGTCTTGGCCAAACTCCCAACCCCTGCATTTCCTTGTTCTTAAGTACAGACTAAATCACCATTTACTAACTATACAATTTGGCTGACTGTCAGAGAACTAAGAGGGGCTGCAACAAGGTGGGCAGGAAGCCCCACTGGGAGTGGTAAAAAGCAGTGCTGGCTGGGGTGGCATCCATTAAAGCAAGCAGCAGGCCTGGCCTGGTCACGGATACAGTGAGCATTAGGTGAAAGATGGAAGTTGGGCCTGCTTTGAGGTCGATGATCTTAAGGAGACCTACTCCAGGCTCCTGAAACTGAACTCCTGCCAGTGCTAAGATCGCTCTTGGAAAACATCACTGGCATCTACTGAGGCAAAGGCTAGGCTGGGAGAAGTTCCCAACTCTAGTTCTGAAATATTCTCATGGTTTTAAAAGGTAGATCGCAGATCTTGGCTTCCCTGCCTCCAAATGAGAGGTGCTACTCGGCCTAACTCTAGCCCACAAGTCAAGTAAAGTACAGAGGTGAGCCCCTCAGCATGAAGGGGCAGGCTCCCACCGATACATTCTGACTCACCCTGATACACACATGAGCTACATAGCTCATTTCCCTGGTATCTCTAGTCTCTCACAAAAACATGGTGTTGTGCTATGTACCATGATATTCCAGGGTAATTTGGCTCAACATCACAGAGTGTTGGCAGTATTTAACAGCCTTGTAAAAATATATTGGCTAGGGTTGTTGGCTATGTGATTCTTTTTTTAAAACCACAGTGTTTGGGCTACAGTTAAGTGTGTGTATCACTTAGCTAAACTTCATGCTATTAATAAATGCCTACCTTAATCTTGCCTGTCATCTATCTCCAGACAAAGGGTTTCTTTTAGTCCTAAACAAGAAAATCTCGGAGAAGCAAAGCAAACTTGTTGGCTGTTAACTTGGACATGTTAACAGTAACCTGAAGCCTCCTCCACCACCATTTTTATTACCCTATCCTAGCCTGTGTGCTTATCTTACGACTGGGGTGGACGGTTTTCAGCACACCACTCCAATTCCCCTTACTCTCTAAGGGCTTCTTTCTGCTGGACCAGTCAATCTCTCTGGAAACTCTAACCCAAGTAGAAGTGGGTGCTTGGTATTCAGACCCTCTTGACCTTCCTTTTGACCACACAACCATCTCGAGCTTCATCCCAGATGATCAGCTGTCTTACTATACATGACACTCTTCTAGCCCTTATTCCTTTTTTAACTGGGGACCCTCGTCCAATGGCAGGAAAGATTTGCACAAGTGCCTGTGCACAGCTGAGCCCATAGCCAGTTTTGAGCCTTAAGCCCTATGGAAATTTCTATTCAATTCAGTTTAAAATCTATAGCCACTTAAGTCTCAGTTCTAGAGCCACAGCAAAGACATACTGTGCCTCCTTCCATGGAGGCTGACATAGCTTATATAAAGTATTGGGCAAAGTATTCTCCTGTTCCAATGGGATATTTTAGGCAGCAAGAAGAAAGGATGGTCTGCTGCCCCACACTGTCTATATAGTCAGCTTGTCCTTGAGTCCGGTCTCTGTGTCCAGAATACTCTGCAGGGGGTTACCAGGAGCATAAACTGAGGATGTAGGTTAGGTCAAGAGCTTTTTAGAATGACTGAAAGCTATCATAAAAATGCACTTACCTTTAATCCTTTCCACCTAAAGAGCACAATTCTAGTGGACCCCATCAATCTTGGCTTTTTCAGAACCCTTCTTAGGCCATCATGGGAATGTCTGGAGTACCCAGATTTCGGAACTGGAGAGGAATTCTAACCCTATCTAGGATAAAGAAACAATTTACGAGGTGGTCATAGGTTATGGTTGTGGAAATTATTGGATCATTATGTTTAAAAAAGGACAATTAGCACATTAATAGTTGGTAACCATGTTTACCTTTATCCAGGGTCACTAATGAAAAGCAGAAAATAGAAGTGTTTACTGCAATATGCTGCCCTGAACAATTTGAGAGTAAAAAGACTTTTAGAGATCTATTCTAAGTACACAATCAGAAACAAAATTTACATTCAAAGTTTTCACTGCAATATTATTTATAATAGTGAAAAATCAAAACCAAGCTACATTATAAGTAATAAGAGAAATAACTAAAATTACAGCACATCAATAAGTCAGAATATTAATATCCAGAATATGAGGAATTCAGAAAGCTGAATGCCAAGAAAACAAATAATCCAATTTTAAAAACACTAAACAAATACATCTCAAAAGACATACAAATGAGCCAGGCACCAGTGGCTCATGTCTATAATCATAGCTACTCAAGAGGCAAAGATCAGGAGGATCATAGTTCGAAGCCAGCCTGGGCAAATAGTTTGTGAGACCCTATTTCGAAAAACCCTTCACAAAATAGGGTTAGTGGAGTGACTTGAAGTGTAAGCCCTGAGTTTAAACCCCAGTACTACAAAAAAGAAAAAAAAAAAAAAAGACATACAAATAACCAAAGTATGTGAAAAATTGCTCAATCTCTGTGATCATCAGGGAAGTGCAAATGAAAACCACAATGAGCTATCATCCCATTCCAGTTAGAGTGGCTATCCTCAAAAAGGCAAAAAACAACAAATGCTTGTGAGGATGCAGAGAAAGAACTGGGTGGGAATGTAAATCAGCATAGTCATTATGGAAAACAGTAAGGAGATTTTTCAAAAAGATAAAAATAGAACTACCATATGATCCAGCAATTCTACTACTGGATACATATCCAAAGGAGATAAATCAAACTAACACTTCCGTGTTTGTTGAAAAACTATTCACAATAATTAAAATACAGAATCAATCTGGATGCCCAACAATAGATGAATGGAAATGTTAACATTTTCTTTATCCAGAGAGAGGGAGAGAGAGAGAGAGAGAAATTCCCAACTCATAAGACTGATTAATGCTGAAGAGATGGAAGTGTTTATTACCCTGATTTAATTGTTACACATTGCACACAAGTATCAAATTACTATAATGTGCCCCATAAAGATGTATAAATGTTATGTCTCAATAAAAATTTTTTAATAAGTCAGAATATTGCACAGCCATTAAAAATGATGGCAAGCCAAAAAGATTGATGATTTAGGAAAATAGTTACGATTAAGTAAAAAGCGGGATAAAAAATTGTGTATCTAGTATAAATGGGACAATACTAACAGTTCTAAATTTGATGTAGGAGGACTCTGTGTCATTTTTATTTTCTTGTGTGTTACCCAGACTTTCTGCAATATGTATCACTTGTATAATCAGAAAAAACTAAAAAAAGACTAGAAATTTTACACAGGCAAGATAATCACTCTACACAGGAAATATCACATGTTTCTCAAAGTAATTAACAAGACTATTGACTGATAATATGATTCAATTGCATGTAAAATTCATTAATTGAAGAAATATTTATTAAGTCCTATGCTTTTCCAGATAACTTACTGATCTGTGTGATATTTGCTGGAGAATGAGCGGAGGTACAGAAAATAACCCTTCTTGCCCTCTTGGCACAAGAATCTGCTAAGAATTGATGATGCTGAAATAAAAGACAAAACTCTATCTTAAAGCAACTTACAATCCAGAAAGAGAGACAGACAAGTTAACACCAAATGATTCCTCGAATGAGAGTCAACACTCTGCTAAAGATACCCTGGAGTATCCTTCTGCAGAGCGAGAAACGAAGAGAGGGCAACAGGGCTATGTCAGAGCCTAGCCCTTCACTCATGCAGGTCAGCTTCTCAGGGTCTCTTTCTTTAGGCTTATGTTACCTATTTCATTATTTCCTCTACTCAAGGCTTTTCAACTGTGTTCAAAATAGGCAACTTACAAAATGGTCAATTTGTTTTTAAAAGGTCTGAGTTCTCTCTCCATGTTCATACTCATTCACCAGAGTAGTCACCACCTTTCTTTGTTAAGAACACAAAGGAAACCTGAGTTTAACAACAACTGCCAAAAACCCTAGAGTCAGGACAAAGGAAGCAGGAAGGAGTAACAGCTGCCTTCAGTCTCCACCTTCTCTTTCCACCTTCTAAATGGCTTTTAAATGATAAAATCCTATACTGGTAGCACTTTATGTAGGAGAATCTTCCAGGGGAAAGAACCTAAGAGCCTAAGTAGGATCCCAAATTTGGTTCCATTATAATTATCCATTTCTAGTGACCATTACCTGCTCCACATATGTTTGCACAAATTGTTCTTGTTTTGTAATTGCTCTTTTTTTTATACTGGGGTTTGAACTCAGGGCCTACACCTTGAGTCACTTTACCAGCCTTTTTTTTTTTTTTTTTTTGATGATCTTGCAAACTGTTTGCTTGGGCTGGCTTCAAACTTCGATCCTCCTGATCTCTGTCTCCTGAATAGCTAGGAGGAAAGGCAGGAGCCACCACCGAGCCACCGGAGCCCGGAGTAATTGCTCTTCTTTGTCGTTGTTATTGTTTGTTAGTGTTGTCACTAGAAGAACTATGGAGATGTAGAGAAGTGGGAAAAGAGCAGGGTATGGAGGTGAAGAGTCTAAGATGGACAAGTTGGGGCTAGAAGTGGAAGCACAGTGTGTTATTCACAGAAGTGTCATCTCATTGTACTAACATGCTGGTGGGACTAAGAAAATTGAAGGACCACATATCCTGTCTTAGAAGACTCACTCTTCCCTCTGATCATGAAAATCTTGTGACACTTAACCTTTGAACTTTTAAGAATCGCAGTCATATTTAAAGCTTAGTCATGAAAACCTCTGTCCAGCCAGTGAACATATTTTTCCTTAGTCTTCACTTTCCAGACTTACAAATATTATGTGTAATTTCCTTGTTCCTGATTCTTTAATTTTATTTTACCATTCTTATCTTGTGGTATCTGTAGTCAGCCAATCAAAATCTTATGTGGTGAAAAGCTGAATATTAATAAAAACATGAAATGTCATCCCCAACAATAGCCTGTAAAACAGCTAGCCCACGTGTCTCAGCTTTCCAGATGGGGAAACTAAGGTGCCAAGTGTCAAGTTTTGTTCCGTGTTTTTACTTTGAGTATTTGTGTGTGAATCACAGAGCAGAATTCCTAACATCCACATCGATGGGGGAGATCTTTATCTTCTTCATATAGGCTGGTCATGTCACCTGATACCTCATTCTTCTTACTAAAATATGACCTATTTAGCTAAGTGGCAAAAAAAAAAAAAAAAGACTGAAAAAGAATAGTCAAGAGATATAAAAGGTAGTATTTGCTCTCTAGGGAAGGACCAGGGACACAGGCAGGAGGCTCAGCTGCTGGAAGAGAAGAGAAGGGAGTGGCAGAGAGCTGAGCCATTTTAAATGAAAAATTAAATTAATTTAAAAATCTAATTTGAAACAAAATAGGGCAGCAGATGTGGAGGGAGTTGAAACTCCTCCTTGGATTGTATCTCCTAAACTTTCCTGTACTTTCTTTCAGCCTGAACATCATCCTATTTATACCAAGTAGCAAAACTGGATTAATTAAGAAATAAAGTACTCCAGACAGTTCATTTCTAGGGATTATTTGTACATAGCATGTATGAGAGGAAGGAAATGCTTGCAATTTTAATTTTGCCAGAAAGAAAGACCACAAATGCTTCCTACTTCAAACTTTGGAAGGATATTTTCCTTTGAGACTGCCCTAATGATTTTTATGCCCCAGAATCAAGTATTATTAAAAATACATATCTACCTTTGCAGCTCATTTACTCTTACAACACTTATTGTCACACACCTCCTATGAGTTGGGATCTGTGCTACCTTCTCTGCTGGATTGGTGCTAGTAGTGATTATGCTGACTTAGAGACAGTTTGGATGTCAAGACCCAAACACAAGTGACAGTCCAGATGGGTTCCACAAGACTTTTGCATAGTTGTCATCAGTGAGACAGTTCATATCAAGAACAAGGAGGATAAAACAGCATCCTTTGTGCTGTCAAAGAACAAGTGTAAAAACAGCAGCCACCATTCCCTGGAGATGTGTGAGGGCAAATCAGAAAGCCATATTCCCTCACCCCCATCCTGCTGGTTTTTCTTATGCTAACCATGGGCCTGACACCTGCCAGAACACCTTGCTATTTAATCATGGATGTTGTGTGGTTCCACCTTTACCTTGTACATTTAAAAAAAAAAATCTAACCAACAGGTTGATTGAAACTGCTTTTGTATATACCTCTCTGCATATGTGTAAGCATCACAATGAAAAGCAAATCCTAGTAACCAGGCAGGAAAAACCAGCTTGGAGCATTCTTGTGCAAGGGAGCAGATGGTAGAAAAAGTAAAAATCTCACTAGCCAACATCAACAGCCATAACTCCGAACACTTTGAATGCTCACTAGGTACCATGCACTGGGTTACATGTATCCATCCTGCAGTAGTTTGCTAAGGCTTCCATAAAGTACCACCAACTGGGTGACTAAAAGAAATGAAATTTGTTGCCCCACAGTTGTGGAGACTGGAAGTCCCATGTAGGATGCCCTGATTCTCATTGCCCCACTGGCAGCTTCTCCAGGCCAGAAGTCTCCAATCAGAGCACACTTGGAGACTTTCCCCTTTCCCACTATAAAGCTTTCTGCTTCTCAGGGTCCCAGGCTGAGGAGCTCCCTGGAGTCAGAGCAGGTGGGAAGAGAAGAGTCCAAGCAGTGGGGGTTGGCCATGTTGGCACATGGTCAGGAGGCTGGCAGAAAGGAAATGTATCTGCTGAGGATTAGGGCCACAATAGTGGGCTTAGCTTCATAATAAGCAGGGTTGGTTCCTTCTGAGGGCTGTGAGGAAGAAACTGTTCCATGCCTCTCTCCTAGCTCCTGGTAGTTTTCTGGCAATCTTCGTCAGTACTGGCTAATATATGCATCATGTTGATCTCTATCTTCATCTTTACATGAAGTTCTCCCTGTGTGATGTGTCCAAATTTCTCCTTTATATAAGGACATTAGCTGTATTGGATTCAGCCCTCCCTAATAACCTCATCTCAATCTGATCATCTGCAAGCCTTATTTCCAAATAATGTCACTTCACAGGTACTAGTGGTTAGAACTTTCATGCTTTTGAGTGGACACAAGTCAACACCTACAACCCTCATTATCTCACTCACTGCTTACACACAGGCAGGGGCTCTGACTACTGACATTAGAGACACTGAGGTTACAGCTTTGATTTTCTGAATCGTCTATCACACAAATAGTCAAATCAGGGTATGGAATTCTGTTATTCACCACCTGGTATTTCTGAAGGAGCACTTTTCAGGAGCCTGGCCACAGGTTACACATTATGATCATCCACTCTACTCATTGAGCACCTACCATGCATAATATCTCATCTAATCCCCTAAACGACCTTACATGTCAATTCTCTTTACTCCAGTTCACAGATAAGCAAATTGACCATCAAGGAAGTGGAAAACATTTGGCCAAGGTCACAAAACAAGTAAAGGTTGAGTCCCTTGCTACCACCCACCACCATTTGATCCTGAAGATGTATCTTCTCCACTCAACATGGTCTTTCACACAGATCTTGGGGATTCATGGGCTATTATTCCATCACATTAAGAAAAAAAGGAAAAAAAGAAGAAGAAGCTAAAGTAAATTCCCCAGTGCTCTGTTTTTAAAAATGTATGCAGAACAAACCTCAATTCCAAAGAATTTGATTTAGCCAGGGAAGGTATAGGGAAAAAAATCGAATGTTTGTATGATTACCCAGGCAACCTATGTAAATGCGTGATGCCTAATCAGCAAGGGCAGCCCAGGGAGTTTTCTAGATATGGGCATTTTTCATTTGTGCCTGTGATTTGCTCAGCTATGTGTGTGGAGAAGGAAATGGCTTCTGTTTATTTAGCATAATGATGGACCCAAACAAAAAGAGAAATCATTTCACTCATGCTTAGGTGAGACATTTCAAACTTTCTTCAATTGGTGTACGTCTATTTTTATGTTTACAGGAACTGGCAGACTAGGATCCAAATGTGCCTGTGGAGAGCAAAGAGAGGGGGATGTGCACTGAAGAGGGAGAGTTAATGCTGGGCAAGTGTCAGACACAAATGGCCATTGATAGAAAGAATCTTCGGCCAAATAATCTTAAGCTTTTCTGGGGATTGTTGACCATTACCAGCTTTTTTTTTTTTTTTGACATTCACAAAAACTGAAAAATGCAGATCTTGACTACCTGGGATTTTGCAGTTTGCAACTCTCTGAGAGCATTGGTAGCTTTATACTGCCATCATGAGGTCATTTCTCAACTTGTTTAAAACTGCTGCTAGAGCCCAGCCTGGTGGTGTGACAGGATGATTCAAATACCACCTTGTCAGGTGGGTGAGCGTTACTGGCTTTGCCCATTTGATGTAGACAGTGGCAATGTGTGTGCTGGGGAGGGGTTAGGAAGAAAAGATTGAGGAGCTCCCAGAGGCAGACAAAGTGCAATGAGAATGAGGAGAATCCAGGCAATGTTGACAAGCAGCTGGTAGGCAGGAAACTTATCCACTGAGGACTGGGGCCACAATATTTGGCTTGGGTTCATAAACAAGGCTTTAATCTCTAAGAAGGAGAAATTGGCAAGAGTAAGACCAGGCCATGGGGCAGATGGGACTGGAAAATAATGTAGAAACTGGAGCTGAAACCCACTTTCAGTCTTACCTGATCCCTGGCTCTTGAGAGAAGCTAGGAGAACACCCAGAGTTCCCACCCAGACACACACCTCTGCTCCCAGGAATCCTACCCACACAGGAGAGAATGAGGTCTGGAGTCTTATCACTAAGGGCCCTAAGGTGGGGTGGGAAGAAGGATAAGCAGGTTACAGGCTTTGGGGGAATAAACAAGGCTCAACCAAATGAAAAAAGCAAGGCTATTTATTCTGAGCCTGCTGTAGTGAAGGAGACAGCCACTGGTACTTGCATTTTGTAGAAGCCCCAGTGCAGTCAGGGTGGTGGGAGGCAGTTTTATAGTGGGAGAGAGGGAAGCACAAGTGTGCCCTGACAAAGCTGTTGCCCTGGGGAAGTTGCCAGGGAGACAACCAAAAGCAGGCATCCTATGATTGTTTCGGAGTGAGTGTATACTTGGTTTTCTGTGTTTATTTCTTAGTTGCAAGTGAGAACAAAAATCAGGGAAGCTAACAGTTATTAATCAAACCCAGCCATTTGGGGCTTACTGCAGAAGTTATCGTTTAGCTTTCTGGATTGTCACTAGAGATAGCCATCTGGCTTCCTGCAAGTCTGACTTATGTAGGCTGGCTTCCTGGTTGTTTATTGGAGAGAATAGGGTGGGTTTCACAGGATGGTTCTCTGCTGCAGATTATAGGTCAAAGTTCTACCTTTATGTATGGTCTGGCCCATTTGTATATTCAGTTTTTCAGCTTGAGGGGTTATGATTCAAGGGTCAGCCTAGAAATAAGTGATCAATTCTCGGAAACCTTATCTTGAGTCAGACAAACAATGAGGAGTTGAAGTTAACAAAAGACCCCATCTGTATTAGTCAGTTTCCGGCACTATGACAAATTACCTAACATAAATAACTTAAAAGAAGGAAAGACTTATTCTGGCTCATGGTTTCAGAAGTATCAGTCCCTGGTCAGATAGAGCCATTGCTTTGGGCTGGAGGAGAGACACAATATCATCGAAATAGGAGCGTGTGGTAGAGCCTGCTCACTTCATGGCAGACCGAAGACAGAAAACAGATAGGGCAAGATCTAGACCCCAAGTGACCTGGTTCCTCCAGCTAGGCCCCAATTTCTAAAGTTTTCAACACCTCCCAAAATAGAACCACCAGCTAGGGACTAAGGTTTCAACACGTGAGTCTGTGGGAGACGTTTCAAGCTCAAACCATAACACCATCACTCCCTATCCCTAGTCAGAACCAAGTCTTTAAAGACACAAGACTAGTTAGAAGTCTGGTGGTCAGTACTGGGGTTTATCATGGTTCAGACAAACAGCTAAGATGGACACATGCTAAACCCTTCCTAGCCAAAGTATGCGGACAACACAGCTTGATTATTTGCTGCCTTAGTTTTGAATGAGGACCTTGGAAGAGACAAGCTTCAGGAGGAGGAGGAGGAAATAACATCGGAGTTGGTGATAGTGGGGTTAGGGTGACACAGTTTGAAAGTATCTCGGGGAATGGGAGACATTAAATAGAGCCTACCTCTGCCCCACAGGTGGCTTGATGCCTCTACTTAGGGTTTGGGGTCCTGTTCCTGTCTTGTCGAGAAACTCTACTTGATGTTCTAGAAATGCATAGCCATTATTTAGAAAGGAAAGGGTGCTGCACACGAAAGGGCACAGGGAGAGTAAACATCTCTGGGAGGAAACCCCATGCACAGACACACTTGTGTAATTCAAATATAGCTGAAAGAGCTCCAATGTGTGCAGCTGGGAAGCTGTGGCCTTTTCCTTTCTTGTTGGTGTATTTATTCTACTCCCACTTTTGCAGCATCCTTCAACTAGGAAAAGTTACACGTGGACCCACACAACTCCCATATTATGCTGACATTATGCCATTGTCAACTCCCTTTGAGCTGATTAGTGGCACAGAAACCCTACTTGTAGCAAAACTGGTTGCATTATAAAATGTCTCTGGAAATGGGCAAAATATGGGTGAGTTAATCTGAAAAGAATTTGGAAGCAGATGGGTGTAAATGTAATGTTTTTTATTTCTAGCAATCTTGCATGGAAAATCAGGGCTCACTGAAAGCCAGTGTGGAATAGTACAGTATTCCCAAAATTTTAGACATATCTATACTTAGTCTAGTCTTTTAATATTTTTCTTTAAATTTATTTATCTGTTTTTGTTAAATTTATTTTGAAAGAGAAGTATCACTATTGAAAATGGAAAACGAATTATTACCTGTCACAAATAAAAAGTAACCGTAAATATAAATACACAAGTTTTCAAATAAAACTCTTCACCTATAGATGGTCCCTAAGTCATCTTCCATTCCACCAGTAGAAGTGGGGCCACATTTGGGGATTATTCATACAATAATTAAGAGTTCTTGCTCTCAAAAAAGATCTGGGTTCAACTTCTACCTATAACATTGTGAGAAAATATTTAGCCTCTGTAAGTTTGACTTCCTTGTCTGGAAAGTTGAGTGTTTGCCTCATGGAGTTGTAAGAAGATACAGAAAAGATTTAGCACAACACCTGGCATATGATAAATACTAAATGTTAGCTATCACTATCATTGTCATTGCTAATTTTCCTTTTGAATTGTGTCACCAGTGCACCTGCTGTTACCTGGTCCTCAAAACATTCACACCTTATCTATAGACAAGAACAATGGTCAGAACATAGAGAAGGTAGATGTCTTAAAAGATGTGCAGACTACAGAAGATAAAAAGCCTGGTCAACGGAGTTGTTGGGCCTTTCATGTTAAAAAGCCTGGTCAGTGAGTCAGTGAACTAAGTGTATCAATAGACCTTTGATTTTTATTTTGAATATTCTCTGTCTTTTTCTAGCTCTTGGGTTCTCTGGGATACATTTTTGTGAATCAGTCAGAGTCCCAGCAGGAAGCTGATGGTACCCAAAGGAGTGATTGGAGAGTTTAATAATAGAACTATTTACAGAGGTGAGAGCAAGAATGAAAGAAGCCAACAAAAGATAGTGAACAGCAGGTTTTAGCAACCACAAGGAGCTATTACACCTCTAAAACCTAAAGGGCAAGAGGAAGAATCTGTTGCCAGAGGCAGGGAGAACCATAGCCATGAGATTCCACTGACACCACTGTCATAGAAGTGCTGACCTTAGTGGGGGCTAGCAGAAAGGGAGCAGAGAGAACACTGTCATGGTTCTCCTTCTGCCTGCCTGTCTCCTGCGGTGCCTTCCAGGAACAGAACCCAGTTGGAAGCTAGAGGGTAATGGGAATCAGGACGTGCCACACTTGGAGGTCAGCAGACAGAGGCCAGGGAACACATAACATTATGATGTTTGTAGCCCCTTTGTACCCCTCAAACTCTCAGTAGAAAAAGCTATAAATGTCAATCAATCAGGCTGTGACTGCATGTGTTAGTGGTAGTGCAAACACCACTAACTTACAATGGGATCATAAGACGCCCATCATTAAGTTGGAAATATTCTAAGCAGAAGATGCATTTACAATACCTTGCTTAATGAACATCATAGCTTTAGCTAACCTACCTTAAATATTCTCAGAACACATCATGTTCGCTTATAGTTGGGCATTGTGAGAGATTATCTGCTTCATATTGCTAGCCTGGGAAAAGGTCAAAATTCCAAACTGGAAGTATACTTTCAAGTATACCTCTTTCGTGCCATTGTAAGGGTAAAAACAATCACAAATGGAACCACTGTAAATTGGGGACCATCCGTAAAGGCATCTAGAGCCCTGTGAGAGTGCCCACAACAGGCCAGGGAGCACTTCACAGGAGGTAGCAGCAGCTCATGCAAGAAGCAGAGAATTGAAGCAATTTTTCAGTGAGGTGGTCAGGCAACTACCCAGAAGCAGGATCTTGTAGTTGAACAGGGAGTCCTTGGGAGACAGCATCGTGACTTCCTTCTTCACCACAAGCTAACATAATCAGGAAGCAATACAATTTAAACCACTCACCTACTAACAAAGAAAGGTATATTCCCCAAGTCTTTTGAGAGAAGAACATAGCATTATTTTAGGGGCAGATGCTAAACCCCTGAGCCATAGTGTCTCTAAAAGCACTTTAAATAATAGTGTCAGAGCATGTGCTGGTGTGAAGCCAAAGCCAGCACCTGTCAGAGCTGTGGGCTCCCAGGCCCCACTGGAGGGAGGGAAGAACCCTCCCCATTTGAATGGTTCTGTAGAGTACAGTCCCAGGTAGGTAGGAATAATATTCTTGAGTGAGAACACCAGCTTTCTCTGCCTGGCCATCTCACAGCAAGGCCAACCTAATAATCCT
Source organism: Castor canadensis (assembly GCF_047511655.1). NCBI lineage: Eukaryota > Metazoa > Chordata > Mammalia > Rodentia > Castoridae > Castor > Castor canadensis. The sequence goes on from NC_133386.1 coordinate 44,103,719, forward strand.
GTCATCAGAGCAGGCCCATTCACGTCTCTCACACTTGGTTTTAATTGTGGTGAGAACACAGATAAAATTTACCGTCTTAATCACTACAGTCGAGTAGTGTTAAGTACATTCACATTGTTGCAAAACCAATTTCCAGAACTCTTGCGTCTTGTAAAGTTGAAATTCTACACTCATTAAATAATCTCCCATTTCCATCTGGTTTTACTACTTTAGTTATCCCTTATTTTAAAAAAAAATGTCTTCATACAATATGTGTCTTTTTGTGACTGGTGAATTTTACTTATCACAATATTCTAATGGTTACTCCAAGTTGCAGCATGTATCAGAATTTTGTTCCTTGGTAAAGGTGAATAATATTCCATTGTACAATCACATCTTGCTTATCCATTCACCTGTTATAGGTTATTTAGGGAGTTTCTACTTCTTGGCTATTGTGAAAAATGCAGTGAACAAGACTGTAGAAATATCTCTCCAAGACCTTGCTTTCAAGTCTTGAGGATGTACTCTGAAGTAGAATTGCATAATATCTCTTTTATCTACCTTCATATCAACTGGTTTTAGAGCTATAGATTAACTGATTTTCTGAACAAGACAGTGTGGGCTCTCCTTGCATCCCACAAAGCAAGGTCATGTGGAGGGAGGAATCTAAAATTTGACATCAAAACTGTGTTAACCATGTACTGGCTATGTGATCTTGGACAATTTCCTTAATATCTCTGAAACCCATATTTTTTTGCTGTAAATGGAATACTCAGAGTATTCGTTTCCTAGGGATGTCATAACAAAGTATCAAAAACTTGGTGGCTTAAAACAACAGAAATGACCAGTGCCTGTGGCTCACACCTATAATCCTAGCCACTCAGGAGACAGAGATCAGGAGGACTATAGTTCAAAGTTAGCCAATGCAAATAGTTCATGAAACCCTATCTCGAAAATAGCCAGCACACACACACAGACACACAAAAAGAAAATACCCAACACAAAAAAGTCTGGGGAAGTGGCTCAAGAGGTAGAGCACCTGCCTAGCAAGCATGAAGCCCTGAGTTCAAACCCAGAAATGTACTTTTTTTTTCACAGTTCTAGACACTAAAAGTCCAAAATCAGCTGACAGCAGGGTTGGTTCCTTCTTGGGAGAGGGAAATTTTGCCCTAGCTCTTTCTCCTAATTTATGGTGGCAACCCTTGACATCCATGACTTGTAGCTCTGTAACTCCGATGTCTGTCTTCTTTCCCTTGTGTGTCTGTATCTTCATGTGGCATTCTCTTTTCTGTGTGTTTTAATTTCCCTCGTCTCATAAGGACACCAGTAATTGGATTAATGGCCATCCTGACTCAGTATGATCTCATCTTAACTTGATTATATCTGCAAAGACCCTTTGTAAATAAAGTGACATTCACAGGTACTGAAGCTAAGAATTGTAAGAACTGAACACACTCTTGGGGAGACACAGTTCAACCCAAACCCTCCCTCCATGATTTCTGTGGGGATTAAATGCACTGTGTAAATGCTGAAGCTTCGTACCGAGTGGGAAGAATGGTCACTGCTGAGCTGATACTTAGCTTGTGTACCTTCTGAATTTAAGAACTTTTTTCTCCCTGAGCTGCTTGATTTAGAGTGTTATGTCCATCCTTGTTTATTGAGTGCCACTCTAGCTCCAACTGGGACTGCATTAACTGCGAGTTGTTAGATGTTCAATGTCGTTTTCATCCCTGGGAGGAGGAAGAATATTAAATGTGGACTCCAGTAGATCAGGTTTGGCTCCTTAAGCTTTCTATTTTTTGTTGCCATCGGTCTCTGAAGAGCACACCTTGTGCTGCTTTGCATTATACCCCTTGTCCTAGAAAACATGGTGTTCCAAGGAGTGAGACCATCAGGTCTGCAAGGCCACTGCGTCCTTCCCCAGCTTATTCAATACTCGCTACATTCAAAATTACCACACACCAGAGAGGCCCAGGCTGCCTAACTGATATATCATCTTCAGATGTTCTCCCATGTCCTACATAATCTTCTCCAAGCTGGGACACACAAAACAGATTTACTGGGAGTAGTGATGGAAATGATTAACAATCCACAGTTTAACTCTATTGCTGCTAAATTACTTACTTACCCATGTGTCCTGTGTGCCAGAGTAATAACCATTTTCTAACATATGACAATCAACATTTCTAGACTAAATAAAAATTAAGGGATGAATAATTGTGTTTTAAAAGAATTCATTATGTGATTCCTTTAAGGAAAAGATGCAATAACAACAACAACAATAATATATGATTCATTTAAAATTTTCCTGAGCCTATCTACTGAAAAAGATGCTACTGAATATCTATCAAACGGCCTCTTTCTAGAATATGTGGGTCTGGGGTCTGGAGATGAACTTTTCATGGAGTTCAGCCAAAGTGTTCCACTGAGCTCCATCTATTAATCAGCCCAGCAGCTCTGTGACCTACACTCAACAGTGGGATGCAGGCAGCTTGAAGGAGAAGTGACAAACTCAGTAACACGGACTTCTCAGAGCTTGAACAGGACCACCTGGTGATTTATTTACAGAGGCAGCTTTGCTTTAAGATCAAAACCAGGGTAATTTGATTAGGCAGGTTGCTAAACCCTAAGGCGATGTCACAGTTTTAAAGTTGGTATTTTACGCTCTCTGTGTCTACTTAGTTTTAATGAGCTGAGGATTTCTAGTAAAAGAATTAAAGAGTGATTCCTAATGTGAACAAATCTAAACAAGGGACTTGAGACACAAATGGTTACATTCTCCTTGGTCCCTGCCACCTACTCTCAGCCATATAAAGTAGCCTTGGCTTCCACACATCCCGGCAGACAGAGCATCATGGTAGCTTATCTCGACTTGTAAAAGCCTGCTTAATGCTACTAATAGCATAAGTAATTTTGCTGGAAAGCCTGGGGAGGATTCTTCCATTTATTACCTAGTGAATTAATTCCAGCTTTAATAGAAAAGATGGTGCCTGTACACTGTAGTGCACAATAAAGAGCTGTGTGTAAATCCTAACAGGTTTTGATGCCAGGATTCTGAAAGGGAAGGAGAGACTCTCTCTTATCCCCCCTTTCACCCATTTTTCTGCTTGGCCTGTGGGAAAGGAGATTCTCTTCCTCTGCAGAAGCAGCCTCTGTTCTTCTGTGGTGCCCTTGAGACTTGAGAGTGCCATGGTAGAGAAGGAAGGCGAGGGAACCAGGTTGCAGACATTGTGTTGCCAGTGGCTGAATGGTGCAGATGAGATGATGCTGATTACAAGGACTGATAGAAAGTGGAGAGCAGGGTTCTGAAAATGGCTGAGGGAGGAAGAAAGAAATGCCCCATGACTGCAGGAAAGTGGATATTGCCTATTGGGTACCTCTTGTGCATTTGTTCTTCAAAGATGAAGCTCATTCTGCCTACAGTTAGTTTCACTGCTTCTCCCAGGGGTTCTCTGACAAGCAGACAAAATGGAGAGTCATTTTCACTGACAAAGAAAATGAGACCAGATGACCTATCAGCATGGGAAATGACAAACCTGAAGTTCATTTTCCTGCCTCCTTTCTCATCATATCCTTACATCTCCCATCACACCAAGGCAACAACTCATAAGGGCAGATTGTATTCACTTTGTCTCCTAGAGCATTCTAGTACCCACCCTCCCTCTTAAGCCCACTTCCACCCCATAGTTTAGTTACTCTCCACTGCCAGTGATTAATTCCTCTTCCTCTCGGGGGCTCAGGATCAAACCTACTTGGGCAGTCCTTGCCAAACACGACCATTCAGAGCTGAGGCATGAGCACCCATGTTTAAGACAGCTGCAAAGCTCCCTCATTATCTCTGCAACTGTAAGCTAATTTTTCCCTTGCTTTCTCTGGAGACCCTCATCATTTGCTTGAAGGAACAAGGAGGACTTGAACACAACCCTCTGTTTCTTTCTCATAGATGCTTCTTTACAGGGGCCATGGGAACTGATTTATAAAACTGTAGCCTGGCCCCTGATGATGAAATATCAATTAATTTCATTTTAAATGGGTCACTGAATATCCAAGATGATATTTCCTCTTATACTGTAAATATGCAATCATTATGGGAAAGTGTAATACTTTCAGGAATTGCTTATTATCTTTTCCCCCAGAAGGAAACAAGTTCCATATTTTCTTATTCAACTGAATGTTTTTCCTGTCTCTGCTGTAAAATGTGTCAGAAATGTGTCATTAAAGAGCCTATCTGTTTTTCCCACCAGTAACCCCGTAAGTAGAAAATCTCACTCTGCAGTGCACTCATTTGGTAAAAGCTTTCTGGACGCTGACTAGAGTAACTCTGAGAACAGTGAGCCAAGTATAATAACCAGAAAGAACCTGCTGGGTCCTTCTCCCCAGCAGCACCAGGAGAGGCCTGCTGACTTGACACTTGACTCCCTAACAAAGAGGAGGCTCTCTGGGGTTCTCTTGAAGCCTCTCAGGCACAGGAATAAAAAAGACTGATTTACCTTTGGTCGGCCCTACATTTCAGTCACTTTAGTGCTTAGATGTACACTGTGAACATCTGAAAGGAAACTGAAAGGAAAGAAAAGAAAATTTGGCTCTGTTTCATGAACTAGGCCTGCTGAAGGTATGTGGGGAGAGCAGAATAATAGGGACCCCAAAGACAATCATGTCCTAATCCCAAGAACCTGTAACTATATCACTCTATGGGACAAAGGGACTCTGCAGATGAGGTTAAGTAAAAGATCTTGAGACAGAGAGGGTTTTTTTTGTTTTTAAGTCTAGGTGAAACCAATATAATCACAAGAACCCTTATAAGTAAAAGAGAGAAAGGAGAGTGAGGGGCAGACGGGTGGGATGCTGGACTGGCCATTGCTGGATTTAAAGAAAGAAAGCAGCCATAAGCCAAGAATGCAAGTGGCCTCTCAAAGCTACAAAAGGCAAGGAAATGGATCCTCCCCCAAAGCCTCCAGAAGATAGCTCTACTGATGCTTGGATTTTAGCTCAATGAGAACCAGTTTACACTTCTGACCTCCAAACTCTAAAAAGGATGCATGTATGTTGTTTTAAGGCTCAAAATCTGTGGTAAACTGTTATAGCACTAATAGGAAACTAATACCAGGAGGAAGCTGACAAAATTTCTCTAGAAATCAATAAAGGACAAATCCCAAAGTAATCATTCACATTTGAGTGGCTTACATATCTCATTTGATCTTCCCACAACCACAGAAACAAGCAAAACATTTTCTAGGAAGTAAACCTCTGAGGACAGAGTCTTTGTTTTGTCCACTGCTATATGCATCCTCAGCACTTGGAAACATGTCTGACACACGATAAGTGCTCAATAAATGTTGTTGAGTGCATTACTCAATAACAAACATGCTGGAGCACTCAGACACATAGAACACACTCTAATGGCACAGTGACCTTTGCAAGAAATGGCTAGCATGTTTCTATACTCCTCCCCCAACTGTATTCCATCCTCTCTGGACACTTCACTTAACAGCCACCTCTACTCCTCCATATTCTAGTTAAGTGATTTAAAAAGAAAACATACACACACACTCACACACACACATACACACAGTGGAGTATATCTCTCCTTTGCTGTCTCTCTCCTAGCACAAGTGCTGGAACAGAAAACAAACTATTTGCAGAGCCTGATAGAGGCACACTCTTGACCTGCCTTTCTGCTCAGCCTCATCACACATCATATTTTCCTAATTTTCTGGCTCCTCCTACCTCAGATCCTGCCCCCATGCCATTCCCTCTGTCTTGAAGGGTTTCCTTCCCTGCCTGCCTCCACCATTTCTCCTTGGTAACTCCTGTTTAACCTTCATTTCTCTCTTAAGAGTCACTTCCTCAGGAAATCCTTGAGTGATGTGCACAACCAAATTATTATACCTCCCTTCCTCATGCTCTCATAACACATCACTGACTTTCCAGTAACTAGCACTGGAGGCTGAGAGATTTCCCTAAATTCATGCAACTTGTAAATGCTGGAGCTAGGAAGAGATCATAGGTGTTCAGATGTCCAAATCCTTCCACTACTCCACATAGCCATTCTAAATAATTCCTGTTGCATGGTCTGAAAATGGACAGATAAAACACTTCAAATACTGGAGCAGTGACTGCTGTAGAGCTGAACCGCAGAAAAGGAGTAGATTCAGACAGTCAGCCTAGTACATGGACATTGGAGATGGGGCGTTGGCTTTGAGAACAGTGTTGCTTGGTCCAGGAGGAGGAGAGGTGGGGCTGCCAAGAGCAATAAACCCCACAGAGACTGACAAACTCCTGACAGATTACCCAGGAAGCAGCTGGCACTTGCTCACTGGTCCTTGCCATCACATTTGTGCATAGGAACAAGAAGGCAATCAAAAGTGAGTTAGCACATTGTCAGTCCCATGGTGGGTGCCCATTGTAGACTAAATTGTGTCCCCTGAAATTCATATGTTGAAGTTGTAACCCCCAATGGAGGGTTACATTTGGAGACAGCACTTTTAGGAGGTAATTCAAGTTAAATGAGGTCATAGGGTGGAGTCCTAATCCATTAAGATTGGTTGTCCTATAAGAAGAGAGAAATCTCTCCACAAATGTGCATTAGGAAGGGCCATGTGAAGACACAAGAAGGAAGCTGTCTGCAAGGGGAAAGAGAACCCTCACCAGAACCCATCATGCTGACACTCTGATCTCAGACTTCCAGCCTCCAGAACGGTAAGAAAATAAACTTCTGCTATTTAAGAATATACCACCCAGTGCAAGGTATTTTGTTACGGCAGCTAAGCATACAAGGAAAGAGTCCAGATGTTTATAGCACTGGTTTATTTTGTTCTAGATAAGAATATTACAGCAAAATTAATTTTGCCAAAGAGGTTACAGTAGATACCTGCTTTGTGCCAGCCCAACATTAACATCCCCATTATTTTAGGAATTATTTTAGGAATAGCACATTGGTTTATCTTTGGAAAATCCTGGACCTCTCCCGACACCCAGTCCTGTGATGGTAACAACCTGGTGACGTTGCCAATTAAGCCATACCTCCCTCTTGTCAAAACAAAATGGCTACATGACCCAAACCAGGGCAGATTGTAGTAGGAATGTGAAAGTTGAACAAAATGACACGTGAATGGAAAAAGGTTGAAGCTAGTACCTAGAAAAAAGTACTGCCGGTCGCCCAATAAGTTCCATTATCTAGATTCCTGGAGCTACCACTGTTCCTAACTTTACAAAATCTGATTGGTGAATTGCTTCTTCACTTTGACGAAAGATATCCTTCTCATAAATTTTATTTTAGTTTGAGCCAGTCATATTTGAACTTGGTGGCATACAACTAAAGAACTGAGTGATACGTGGTTCTATCAAATCTGTGCTGCTGGCATTTTTATGCCAGTGAATTATTTTTATATGATTATGCAATTAAAATGCATATACATTATTGAAAGCTATCTATAACTTGGCAAGAATTTTACTTTTAAAAGTTTAGTGATTAGGCACACGTGGTAGTATGTCCCAGTACCCCAGCATTAAGGAGGTGGGGATCAAGAAGATCTCAATTTTGAGGACAGCCTGGGCTATAAAACAAGACCCTGTCTCAAACGAAAACAAAAACAAAACAACCCTCCCCCCAAAATTAGAATATGCATTAGAAAAATGTGCTTTATTTCTTGAAAATTCTTTCTGCTGATTTTTTTGTCAACAGAAGTCTAATATTTAGCACCATTTGGGAAATAGTGGAATTGATGAAATTTCGATTACAAAGAATTTGAATTGCAATTAGAAGAATAAAGAGGGCAATATATATTTTAGGATTTAAATCATGAATACTATAGACCTGAAAACAGTAGAATTCAGGGGGTAAATCAATTTGTCAAGTTCTAGTCTTTCTCTTGATGAAGTTTGGATGGAGGCTTATCATTCGCAGTCGTTTTAACCCTTCTCCTGCAAACTTGCATCAGAGATCTGGAGCCAGACAGTGAATCAGAGGGAGAGTGGAGGGCAAATACCATGACTTGTGGAGTAACATTTGTGAAAAGAGGCAACTCAGGTCTCTTTCCCAGGTTTGGCACATTATACTTTTCTATTTTGACAGGGAGGAATGGAGGATGGGGAGATGCTTGATGTGTAATGATGAATATTTAAGAACATTCATTTGCTCACTGAAATAGCCCTGACATTTTAAATTGTATCTTTTTAAAAGAACACTTTAATTTTCAATGTTTTCCATTGTGAAGCATATCATTTTTACAAAAGGACTATATAAATGTGTCTGTAGAGTTTAAAGAATAATAATAAGCTCTTGTGGCTTTTGAGAAATAGAACATTACCAGTTCCTTACAGCCTTTCATATACCTTTCTCCAATTACTTCCTGATCTCTCTCCCAAAGAAATAACTACCATTCTATATTTTGTATTGATCATTCTCTTGCTTTTCTTTATTATTTTACCTCATATATATGACTCTAAAGAAGATATATGTGCATTCCTTTGTTATTTGAATCTTTTGTTCAACATTATTTTTTAGATTACCTAAGGTTGATATATGTTCATTGATTTTTTTGCATATCTCTGTTGCATATTCCACTTTATAAATTTATTGTAGTTATCAAATTTGCATTACCACAATAAAATAGCTAAGGCAGCTACCTTTATAAAAAAGAAAATGTAGTCCATAGATGGGGAGGTTCGAGGTCACGGTGACTGTCAGCTCAGTCTTGGCGAAGGCCGCACTGCGTCACTGCGGAAGCATGTCAGGGGAGCATCAGCGCATTTGCTCATAACTTACAGGAACAAAAAGACAGAGCACCGGTGGGGCCCCATGAGAATACCTCATGTTCCTACTGACCCAAGGACCTCCACTATGCCCCTTCTCCCAAAAGTCCTCCCCCTGCCCAATAGTTCCACCTTGGGGACCAAAATTTTAATCAATGGACCTCAGGAAAGTCAAATTATATTTAAACTATATCATCATATACCATAATTAGTTTATCCATGTATGAATTATTTTCTAATTTTAGCTCATAAGAGCCAGGCTTCTGTGAACATGTTAGCTGGTACACATGTACAAAAGTGCCTTTAGGACAATTACTGGGGGTGGAATTGCTGGATTACAAGTTGGGCACAAGTTCACCTTTCCTAGGAAGTACAAATACTTTGGGGTATGGTTGTATCAATTTGTATTCCCACAAGTAGGATGTAGTGTTTCCACTGCTCCACACTCTTGGACTGAAGAAAGCCAACATGACTTAAAGACCTTGCAGCAAAAGGATGGAGAATCCAGGCAACATGGCAACTCTTCTGCCAATGAGTTATCCTGGTGATCCTTGTGAGTGTAGATGTGTTCCTTTCATAGCAAAGAATGACAGATTTTTAATTTTTGTCCATCTGTTAGATGTGTAGATAGCATCCAAGATAGTTCTCAATGATTCTTCCTGGTATTCACATCCTATGTAATCCACTCCCACAATAAACACAGTTGATTTGCACAAGCAATAGAATATTAAAGAAATGCTGGACTGTGATTTCTGAGGCAAGATCACAAAAGACATCATAGATTTTGTCTGTCTTTTCTTTTGGAGCACTTTCTGTAAGAGAAGCCAGCTGCCATGCTATAAAGGTATTCCTCATGAAAGCAGCCAACAGCCAACATCAACTTGGTTTCATGTGAGTGAGTCATCTTACAAACAGATTTTCCAGTTCCAATCAAGCCCAGCTAACTTCTTCACTGTAACCTCATGACATCTCCTGGCTCAGGACTTGGGGCATGGCTCAAATAGTACAGTGACTGCCTATCAAGCAGGCAACTAACTCTGAGTTAATCCCAGTACCACCAAATCAGTCAATCAATGGATCAAATAAATCACCCAACTAAACTGCCTAAATTCATCATCAACAGAAAATGTGAGAACTAATAAATATTTACTTTTGTTTTAATATGTTATGTTTGTGGGCAAAATATTATTAATAATTGATACTACTCAATTTGGTTTTAGTTTGAATTTGTGAAAACTATTAAGTTGATTTTTTCTCTGATTATGGACTGTGTTTTTCTTCTGTAAATAGCTGGCTCATATGTTTCCCTACTTTAATATTGGATTATTTTTCTTCCTTCTTCATTCTTCCAAGTTTTTGTATGCTAGATGCTAACCTCTTATCAATGGTGTGAGTTGAAAGTCTCTTCTCCCAATTTTTAGTTTATCTTTTTCATTCTCATCATTGTATCTTTTGATGATCTGTATTCTTTATTTTAATGTAGTTGAGTGCATTAATATTTCCTGTGGAGCTTTCACTTTTATGTTTTCTTCAGTAAATTTCCTGCATGTTAATCTCCTCTTAAAAAAAAAAACTTACCCAGTCCGCGGGGTTTTGTGTTATTAACATCAGAAAATGAAAAAAAAAAAAAAACAATATAAAATGGACCAATAGAGCTAGGAAATGTAGCTCAGTGGCCGAATTCTTACCTACCATATACAAAGTCCTGGTTTCAATCCCCAGGACTGTGCCAAAAAAAAATTATATATTGTCTAATATTAATTGAGCCATACAAGTTTTTCTTTGGAGAGAGGTCACACTAATTTTTATTCATAGCTTTTCTCACCTTTATTAAGCTATAATTGGCAAATTAAAATTAAATATATGTGTATGTATTCTGTATTTATGGTGTTCAAGGTGAAGTTTTGATATATGTATGCATATGAAATGATTACATCAACCTGATTAACATACCACTTCACATACTAATCATTTTTGTGGTGTTAACACTTAAGATCTACTCTCTTGGCAATTTTCAAATATATATTTGCTATTAACTATAATCACCATGCTTACCATACATCTCCAGAATTTATTAATTCTAATTGAAACTCTGTATGCTTTGATCAACATCCCCCAGCTGTTGTTTAGATGTTGCTGTGATCTTTCCAATCTTTTGGTTTTTAATCTTTTTGTGTTTTTTGTCTTTAGCTATTCTCTCATAGAGCATGTAGCAGGATTTTATTTAGTTGGACAAAATTTACCTTTAACTCAAAAGTTATTGTTGCCTTTGGATTTATTCCTACCCCTGTAGCAGATGCTTTCCATGTATCTTACATTCTCTGCTTTTTCCTCCTTAGATTTCTTGCCTTCTTTTAAATTGATGAAGGCTTGGATTTTTCCCCCATTCCATTTTTCTCATCTATTTTTTGGAAGTTATTCTATTTCTAGGTTTTTAATGGCAATCCAAGATATTTTAACATGCATACTTTAAAACTATAATTAATCAACATCTTTTTTTCCATCTTAATATCAGAACCTTAGAAAATATTTAACTTTACCCCTCCCCACTGTATAAGCTACTGTTGTCTAGAATTTTAGGTTTACCTTGTTTTTCTTGCACAAATGAAACATTATCATTGTTTTATACAATACGTGCTTGTGTTTATCCATATATTTAGAAATATTTTTGCCCCCCATTCCTGATGGCATCTCAGACCTTCAAGCGGGACAATTTTATCATCTCCATGGTACATAGAAACTTTAGTTTCCTTTCATGAGGACCATGTAATGATAACTCTCTCCATTTTTTGTTTGGCCAGTTGCTTCAGTTGAAGCAGCTGACTGGCCAGTCAAAGCCAGTTATCCAAGGGTACCACCAACCTGAGACCAACTTTAAATTATACTCTGCATATGAGAAATTTTTAGCTATGTGGGCAGCACAAGGTCAAAATACACACCCATGTGAAACAGCATCAGGTTATGAAGTCTCCAGAGAATTGTTCTTTGTCCTTTACTTGGCACCAAGGACAAGGCATACAAGTTTCCTCACTGCTCCCTCTGTGCAGAAGTCTTTATTTCTTTTTACCCTGAGACTGAGGGTGTAGCCCTATGGGATCTAATTTTATGTGAATACCTCAGATGAATTTTTACCTGGATGTATTAACCTGAAAGGGTCTTCAAGGTCTCTGAAGCTTTGCAGAACCCTTAGCAAAAACTGATTTGCACTTGATACTTCCAGAGTTCCTGCTTTCAATTCTGTTTGGGAAGACTTCACTCTCTTTACTTTCCCTATCAGAGCACCAGTGCATTAGAGGATTTAAAAAAAAAAAAGGTAAAAACTACTTATCCAATATTTCAGTGTTTCAAATAAGGAAGCCATTCCGAATGACTTATCCACCCTACTACCAGAAGTAAAAATAAAAAATTTCTAATTTTTAATCAATTAAGGTAATTCATAACGAACTAGAAAAATAATCTAGAAACAATAAAACTTACTTGAAAAACCTATATAAGAACGGGGCTGTAGAATGCAGCTGGCAAAACCCAACTAAAACTAAGCAGAGCTTAGTTACATCCCACTTTGCTAAACTTCTTCCTGAGAATTTATTACTTCTTGAACTTGTGATGAAAGTATCACTCATTGGCCGTGCAAAACATCCACAATTGAGAATAAACAAGCAAAATCAAAAAGATTTACTATGCCCCAGTTCTTCAACTCAGTTGTAAGTCTCAGACCAGTAATGTTTATGAACAAATCCTGTTTTTATTGCTTGATTTGGCAGTTTATCCCTTGATATTTTTTAACTCTAAGTGCTGATTAAAATGAAGGGAGCATTCTGTGAACATTTGAGTCCCAGTTCAACTCATTTTCTTAGCCCTTCACCACCAAGGGAAAAGTTAATTGAAATCTAACGTACCTGAAAGGTGTAACTTAGAGCCAAGTTAATGAGTAGATTTCACCTCAAGAGCCAACTTCCAGTGATTGGCAGCAACTTCTTGGATCACTCTGTTGCAAAGGATTCGAGGATTCTGTCTCCATTCAAAGGAAAAGAAAGCTGAAGCCCATTAGAGATGCTGCTCACAGAGGACAGGCAGGGCACAAGTGGGGAGTGGCTAATAGTGTAAGTAAGCACAAGACTGAGAAAATCAATAAGAAATTTGCAAAGAAGAAAGGAGCATTTACAATTGTCATTACCTTTCTCTTGAAAAGTGTACATTTGGTGCATCTGAATTATTGAGATGGGGATCCATGCAGCTGTTGTAGCATAATGATAACATAATGGTCTTGAGGTTGGAGCTGTATCAGAACCCTAAACAAGAGCTCTTGTTCTCTAGCCAAGCCAGTGTCTAGGAGTTACCAAGGTTTGCTACCAACTAATGCTGCAAATTGTATTGCATTTGCAATCCCAGACTGATAAGAGAAAACTGCTCAGCAGAAAGGGGAAGGCGAGGGACTAAAACTGATTCTGCAGTCATTAGGGGCTGGCTAACAATGTAAATTTATGCTTTATCATGAGAGAAATGACATATTCTGAGACTCAGTATCATTAAAAATTACAGAGAAACCAGCACTTGTTATTTCAAATCAGGAATGCTATTATGGGGAGCAAATTTTTAAAAGTTATATTCTTAAAATGAGACATGATACTGCAAGAAAAGAAATATAATTAAGTTAGCTAGAAATGGAATTTTATTTGTCTGACTTGGAAGATTTGAGTATAGATTGTTTCTATATTGTTCTCCTTTAATGTAGCCTCCCTTCCTAATGCTAGTTTGAGGATAAAGAATAGCTTTATCCCTATAGCTGTCCTTGCCTCATCTTCTATTACTCTACTGTTCTCTATGTGTTAACTGTACCTACAGCATAAAGCATGAAAAAGGATTATATTTTATGATAGAGCAGATTAGGATATAAAAGGGCATAAGGATCCTCCATACACCATAGACAAACCTTTAAAGAAAGAATAAGAAAGAATGCTGATTGCTGGCAGCCTGCCCAGATCCCTCAGGCAGAAGCAGAAAAAGAATCTTTTTTCCCCACTTATCAGGGTCTGTTGAGCATACTGGGCTTTGCAATGTTTTTTCTTATTGCACTAATTAATTAATCTAGAACAATCTTTTTGGAGAAATGCTTTCAGTCTGACTAGCTCAGAATCTTATGCTTTTAGATGGAATAAGTTTAGGAGGCATTCCCATTCATCTTTGATTCAGGAAATACACTATCATTAAGAAATATAATTTTGATGGAAATAGGAGGGTCTCAGTCTAAGGCCAGTCAGACAAAACCACAAGACCCTATCTGAAAAACAAGCTAAAAGCAAAAAGGGCGTGGCTTAAGTGGTAGAGCACTTGTAAGAGCAAGACCCCAATTTCAAAACCCAGAACCACCAAATGATAATAACAACAATAATAATTATAATGATAATAATAATAATCCTGAGCATAAGATTAGGGCAAATGCCCAATTAGGGTGGACCCTGGGAGAGCAGAGCATTGTTCTGAATTTTGACATTAAAGTTTGAATTTCAAAGACTTATTACAAAGACCAGCTCATATCGTAAAGATTCTGGTTATCTGATTTTTGTTTATTTTTTTGCCCTTTATTTCTTAATTTTATTTTTTATATTTCATTATTGTTGTTCTGGGGGTATATTGTGACATTTACAAAAGTTCTTACAATATGTCATAGTTGAATTCACCCTGATTTTTGTTTAAACAAATAAATCTGTAATTTCCTCAGTGTAACAGAATCTATAGGGAGAGTAGCTCTGTGTTTCTTTAACTAGATTATTATTTTTTTCCTATAATTTGGATTATCTAACAAACTTTTCTATAAATCAGTAAGGTTATCTCCATTTTATTTTAACTGCTTTTTGTAGGGATAGAATGCTTTAAATTCTCCCCAGTGACAATCCTATGGCCTCTTTTCTTCCTATAATTCCAACTCTTGTTGTTGAGCCAATTTGCCAGATGTATTTGACACTATTGGACTGAGGGCATTTATTTCTGTTCACTGCATAATATCTACAGGAATCTCTCAGTCTTTCATGAGATGCTTATTTTAGAAACAATACACTGTTTTATGATTTAGGGGCTCCCTAAAATTTCATTTATAGAACTGGAAGTCTTCCTGGAATAGTAGTTTTCAGATTTTCCTCTGGCTCTATGTAAGTCACATGGATTCTATTTAACAGTTGAAATTGTTCAATTAGAAAAATATATGATTCACATTCCAAATATTGACAGTCTCCAAGTATTCCACTTTTATCTTTCTTATGCTTAAATCCTTGTGAGCCTCTGTTCTTACATCCTGCTTAATATGCTAAAAGTGTTCAGTGTGCTTCTGCCCTTGTTGGCTTTAAATTTATATAGTCAAGTGGATTTTTGACAAAGGCAAGGGAGATTCCAGGCCTCTTTCCGATAGCTTCTGATGTAGTGGGTCAGGATCAGACCTAGAAATATATATGCTGCATTTTTAAAACTCCCCTTCTTTCAATTTTTCTGTAGACATAAAACTGCCCTAAAAATCTATTCTAATGTAAATAAATTAAAAGACAAAAAAAAAAAAAAACCTTCCTCCCTCCCCAGTGATTCTGGCAGTCGGCCTGCTTTGAGAATACCAGGGAATTTCCCTATTACTGACAATGTTGAGAACCTTAAATAATTTTTCTTGGCAGTGCTATCTGTTCCCTCTGGTTCCCTCTAGTGGACTAGAATAAAATGCACACTCCACAATCCAAACAATTGTATGTAAAATTAGGTTAAATGCATATAAAGCTGTGGCTCACATCTATAATCCTAGCTACTCAGGAGGCAGAGAACAGAAGGGTCATAGATTGAAGCCAGCCTTGGACCCTATCTCTAAAACATTCAACATAAAAAAGAGCTGGCAGAGTAGCTCAAGTGGTAGAGCATTTGCCTAGCAAGCTTGAATTCCTGAGTTCAAGCCCCATTATCATTAAAAAAATTAAAAATAAATAGATAAAATACACATAAAGACCAATAGATCCATTCTGAAAGCAATAATATGCATCCTAGCAAATATTACTCTAGACTCTATAAGAGCAGAAAAGTCTCACTATCCTTGCTTCATATCTGGTTTGCTGGGGGAAGAGAGCCCACATTGGCACTAGGAATGTGAGCCACATGCAGAAATGTCTCAACACCGTTCTCTGCAGACCCCTCACAGTCTCTCCCCAGCCACAGACTCCCCCAGATTGTGATTTCTGAGGACAGAGCAAAATGAAGATGTTGGCTAGGATGTGGGGAAAAAGGAACCCTTGTACACTGCTGGTGGGAATGCAAACTAGTGCAACCACTCTGGAAAAAAATTTGGAGGCTTCTTAAAAATCTAAACATAGATCTGCCATATGATCCAGCAATACCACTCTTGGGGATATACCCAAAAGAATGCAACTCAGGTGACTCCAGAGGCACCTGCACACCCATGTTTATTGCAGTACTATTCACAATAGCCAAGTTATGGAAACAGCCAAGATGCCCTACTACTGACGAATGGATCAAGAAAATGTGTGTATCTATACACAATGCAATTCTACTCAGCCATGAAGAAGAATGAAATCTTATTCGCAAGTAAATGGATGGAAGTGAAGAATATCATTCTGAGCGAGGTTAGCCAGGCTCAGAAGACCAAAAATCGTACGCAGACTTTAAATCTAGGGCAAATACAGCAATGTGATTGGACTTGGGTCACATGATAAGGTGAGAGCACACATAGGAGGTTTGGGATAGGTAAGAAATCCAAAAAACATGATAGTATTTGAGGCCCTCACTGCAGAGGAACTAATACAGAAACTTTAAAGCAACAAAGGTCAATATGAGAAGGGGATCAGGAACTAGAGAAAAGGTCAGTTAAAGTTGAATCAACTTAGAACGTAACACATTTGTGCATGGAAGCAATGCTAAGAATCTCCCTGTATAGCTATCCTTATCTCAACTAACAAAAATGTTTTGTCTTTCTTATTATTGTTTATACTCTCTCTTCAACAAAATTAGAGATAAGGGCAGAAGAGATTCTGCCTGAAAGTGAGGGGGGATGCAGGAGAGAGGGAGGGGGTGGGGGATAGAGAGGAGAAATGGCCTAAACAATGTATGCACATATGAATAAACGAGAAAGGAAAAAAAAACTCAATACATTTTAGATTGAATTTATGTCATTCACTGTCCTCAATGCATCTTCCACTAAGGAGAAATTCAAGGGAAACTGAATCTGGTTGAATACTCCCTGTTCAAATTAGATAAACTTGCCATGAGACACACTGAGCAAATTTCAGAGACACCAAGATATGAA
Organism: Castor canadensis; assembly: GCF_047511655.1. Lineage (NCBI taxonomy): Eukaryota > Metazoa > Chordata > Mammalia > Rodentia > Castoridae > Castor > Castor canadensis. The sequence goes on from NC_133386.1 coordinate 44,120,745, forward strand.
GTCAAATTTGCAATCATGACTCTCTCTATTAAGCTTGCATTACTTCTGGGCCCAAAGTAGTGCAAAAGTTCTTCTTTGGGGTAGCCTTGCTCCAACTGTGCACTGCACTCGGGTCAGTGCCAGCTCTTTTATTACTGTATCTGGCAACTCGAGCCAGTTTGGGGAGAAAGCAGAGTGAACCCAGTGCCTCTGAGAAGCTGTCATGGGTTCTGTAAGGTCAACCCCAGAATCAGTCTTTGAGGTTTCAAGTCAACATCTCATTGAGCAGATAAGGAAACAAGAATCTGAAATCCAGATCTGTATTTTGCTTGAGTACTTATTCCCAATGGGTTATCCCATGCCAAAGGAGTAAGGGTACAGGAAGATTTTCTATCTTGATGCAACCTAAAGATTTGTGAATGGAGAAGAAACAGCTTGACTAGCATAAAGGGGCAACTGTAAATTAAAGTACATGAGGACACATTCCATTCTGTGCCTCCTATAACTGGAGATGTGCAGATCACCCTGCACATCCAAGACACCACTATGCTGTGATTCTACTCTCCACGTCTTTTTCAAAACTACCTTCCTCTTTCCAGGCTCCCTGACAATATCCTGGTCCTGGACTTTGGGAATGGCCTCCATGACTCTTTAATGCAGCCACCTTCTTCACTATAAACTATTTTTCAAACCACAGCCAGGATGATATTTTTAAAGTGCCAATCACTGCAAGTCACTTGAACTTAAAACTTTTCAATGTTTCCCCACTGTGCTTAGGATAAAAGTCTAAACTCATTAGCATGATTTATAAGGCTGGCTATGAAACACGTACCAACTCAGGTCATAGTGACTAACTCTAGCTCCTTAATGTGTCTTAATCAATTAAGATTCCACCTGTTTTTGTTGTTGTTGTTTTTGGTGGGACTGGGATTTGTACTCAGGACTTCATACTTACAAAGCAGGCACTCTACCACTTGAGCCATACCTCTGGTCCATCCCACTCTGGTTATACTGGAGATGTAGTCTCATGAACTATTTGTCCAGACTTGCCTCAAACCATGATCCTCCCAATCTCAGTCTCCCAAGAATCTAGGATTACAGGCATAAGCCCCTGGTCCCTGGCTTAAGCTTCTACCTCTTCACAAATGTTTCCTTTGCCTGAAACAGTGTCCGCCTTCCCACATCACTTCACCCCATCCCCATCCTCTTTACCTAGCTAATGCCTACTCAATCATCACTTCCTTGAGGAGGTCCCTTACCCTCAGCTTCCACAGCGCTTTATGGTCCCCATTCACAAAAATTCACAGTCTTACAATCTGTTTCACCCACTAGTAGAGAAGCACAGCCTGGTTGCTTTCTTTGCTGTGGAATTTCCAGTACCTGGCACAGTATTTGGCATGAAGTAGGTGGTCAATGAATGCTTATTGAATGAATGAATGGATGAGTGAATGAGGATGACTTGAAGAGCATTTCCACACTGTACATGACCATCCCTCCCTTCTTAACCTTTCTCTCCCTCCTCCCAACACTCTTACAACATCTTGAAAAGGAAGGGGAAACACTTGTTTTGAAAAAGGTTCTAGGCGACTCTATGGTAGCTGTTTCCTTCCTTCCTGCTGGCACCTGGCTGGGAGTCCTTGAGCTATTCAGTCCTCTCAGCTGCAGACCCAGAGAAGTTAAATGATCTGGCCAAGATCACATGACCATTTGGCGGCAGATGCAGATTTTCTAAATCCTAGACCAAGTCCCAGATTAAGTATCCTGCTTGAGGTTAAGTACATTGTCATGTATCCATAATATGCCTTCTCATCACCAGCACGTGTTTCCTATTTTTTCTAAAGAGCAGAGAAGAGTCCTCCTGCTACTTGTTTGTCTTGCAAGATTGTTGATGCTACTCTTCCAGTGCTACTGCCATGGTAGGCATAACTCAAATCTGTCCTCCAAGATATCCCCCACCACCAGTGTACACACACCTTTGCCCAGTTTTTCAATCAAACAGTAACCAACATGACTGCTATAAGAGAATTTTGCATGTAACTTAGGTCCCAATCTTAAGGTCTCCTTTAAGAGATAGAGAGTATCCTCAGTGGGCCTGACATGGTCAGATGAGTGCTTAAAGGAACTGAGTTCTTCCAGGAAAGATTTCAAAGTATGAGGAAGATTTGATGCAAGGGATACTCTCCATTCCTGACTTGGACAATGGAGAGGCCATGTAGTAGGGCACAGCAGCCCTAGTTGGTAGGTTGAAACCAACCCTACCAGTAAGAAGGTGGCAACCTCATTCCTACAACCACAAGGAACAATATTCTGCTAACAATCTCAACAATCTTGGATAATTCAGCCTCAGTTGGATAATTCAGCCTCAGTTGAGAATCACAGCCCTGGCTGACACCATGATTTCAGTCTTGTGAGATTCAACAAAGAAGCTAGCTCAGACTTCTGACCTACAGAACTGTAAGTTAATAAAGGGTTGCTCTTTCAAGCCATTAAATCTTTTTTTTTTTCATTTTTCTTTTATTATTCATATGTGCATACAAGGATTGGTTCATTTCTCCCCACTGCCCCCACCCCCTCCCTTACCACCCACTCCGCCCCCTCCCTCTCCCCCCCCAATCAAGCCATTAAATCTGTGGTAATTTATTATGCAACAATAGAAAGCAAATATATTTCTTCACTGAAAATACAACAGATCATATTTAGAAAGATTTCTGTAGTTCTGTGTGCCACTGGGGAAAGTCTCCTTACTTTCAGGTTTGTTAGTTGCTCCTACCAACTACTTTCAGGGTGCATTCTGAGCAGGATTCTGAAAAACAAAATTCTCTTCACAAAAAGATGACCCACAGCTCTCATCTACTCAGGAGGCTGAGGCAGGAATATCAAAAGTTTGAGATCGGGTGGCGTCACTTAACAATACCCTATCTCAAAATAAAAATGGTTAGGGATGTAACTCAATGGTAGAGCACTGGCTTAGCATGTACTAGGCCCCAGGTTCGATCCCCAGTGACCTCCCTCTCAAAAAAACGTTGACCCACTGTGGAGTTAGATCAACTATTTTGGAAATTCAAAAGTAGTTTGCCAGTTATGGACATAAAGTCATAGATTCATAGTTTGTATGCCAGAAAATGCATAATATCCAATGCTGTAAGTAAATTGGTGTATCCATCTAGATTATAGGTAGCTCTTTAGTGAATGTAAGGAAACAAGCCTAAAGAAAAAGTAATAATATTTCATGTTGTTGGCCTTACTTAAAGAGGGCAACACAGTAATCATTAACCATACATGTATTGATTGACTGATTAATAAAGCTAGATCCAGTCATAGACCAGACTTGTATGCAAATTTTCTGAAAGCTTATCTTAAGAAAACTATTCATAGATGTAATTGCAAGAAAATGAACTAAAATGCTTGAATATCAAGCCACACCATGTTTGGAAAAGAATGATCTTTTCAAAGTATTAGTAAAACATAGCTTAATTACAATAAATATTTTCTCTGTAACTGAGAAGGAGTTATAGAGGCTGGGGAATCCCTGGGATTTTTATGCAAAATTAAATATGAATATATGCATTTCCCTGGGGAAAAAATAACTTTTATCAGATACGTAACCCTAAGAAAGCTAAAACCAATTGCTGTACTGTAAACTTTCTAAAGCTGTATCCATTGGGAATATACAAATTAATAATTGTTACCAAAAGTACTTTAAAGATATAAAGTAAAATAAACCATTAGGAGCACAGTTTATTTGATCTTCTAATTGGGCTATTAGTTTGTTCATGACTTAACATCTTTTCAAGTATTAGATTTTCTAGATGGAGAAAAAGACCTCTACTACCAGGGCATAACTTATTTTTATATCCATTATCATTTAGATGAACCCCTTGTAAGCAATGATTTCAGCATGACTCATTTTAATAGCATATAAAACCATCATCATTTTAATAGAGTATGAGAAGGCTTTTACACCCCCAGGTAAAATTTTATAAATAAATGTCTATTTTTAAATTATAATTATAATTACTGGCATAAAATTAAAGCCAAAGGGCTAGTTATAATCATTATTGCCTTGATTTAAAAATTTAAGAGATGACTTCCTAAGTTCCAACATAACCTAATTCTAAAAATTACATAAAATATTGCCAGTCAGTAAAAGTTGTTGAACTTTTATACTTTGAACTTTTTAGTTGAACTTTGATACTGTAAAGCTTTTTCTGTAGTTAGCATATATGAAAAGTCTACTATACAGTTGCTAAGAACTGGAGTAAGAGTAACCCTGCTGTAATTTAAGCTATTACAAGTCAGACAATTAAATCAAATGAAATGAAAACTTTTCAAATAAACAATTTCTTTGGCTAACATCTTTAACTCCATAAACACTGAGTAGCTAAGACTATGAATAATCTAAGGATATTTTAAATTTTAAAAAGAAATAAAATGATAGTTTTCAAGGCCAATTTTATAACTAGTAATATGAGGACCCATAAATAGCAATTGTCAGTTACTCTGTATTTGATTGTGAAAAGTTGTATTTTGAAGCTGCTATAGTTTGGATCTTAAATAACCCTCAAAAGTCCACATGTTAAGGTTTGGTCCCCAGCATGGTGCTATTGGGATGTAGTGGAATCTTTAAGAAGTGAGGCCTAGTTGGAGGTCTTTGGGTCATTGGGAGAATGCCATTGAAGAGAATGGTAGAACCCCAGTCCTTTCTTTGTTTGATTCTCTGTTTTTCTCTTCTAGTCACTTCTTTTACTTTTTTTCATGTCTTGATTCTGAGATGAGCAGTTTTGCTCCACCATGCACTCTCACTACAATGTGCTACCCCAGGCCTAAAGTAATGGGATCAGTCATGTACTGAGATTTCTAAAACTGTGAGCCAATATAACCTTTTCTCTTTATAAGTTGATTATCTCAAGTATTTGTTATAGTAACAGAAAGCTGACTAGCAAGAAGTATACTTTGCAAATGTTGATGTTTAGAGATTCATCTAACCCTGCATTTAACAAGTATAACACAATCCAACTATCTGAATAACTCTTAGATGGAATTAAAAATAGAGGACTGGGCTATAGCTGAGTGGTAGACAGCTTGCCTAGCATACACAGGGCCCTGAACTTGATCATAAGACCTGAAAAAAAGAAAGAAAAAAAAAAACAGAGAAAGAAATAAATGTTTCCAGATATATTTCTCTTAAAAAGTATAGAACTGAAAGATAAAAGATTGCAGACACTCATCACATCACTGCATGTCCACAAACTACAAAGAAAACCTCAGGTACATGGTTACAAGGAAAGCGAGGCAATTGAGAAAGGCAGGAGATAGCACCAGTAAAGGAACAGACCATTAGTGACTAAAGAAAATCAAGAAATATTGAACTTTAGATCTATAAAAGAAACAAAGGGAAAGCATTAGTTGGTAGTATGCAGAGCAGCCTTGTAGAAACAAGAAAACTACAGAGCAGGACCTGCTCCATTCCTTGACCCACCACCCTGTATATCTGTCTGGCAAAAGCTACTGTGAGCCACTCAACAAATGAAGCAGCACCCCAGAGGCCTATGAGGAATCCACCAACCCTTATTCCAGTCAGGTGGGAACCAGTCAGAGCATAAGTATCCCACTTAGGCAAAAGACAAACCCAAGAATGAGCTAACCCATTGGAGTTCATCCTAACTCCCTACATCCCTAGATTCATTGCCCACCATATTTGTGCTATGGGGCACCATTCTACAAACCAAATATCATCCTGAGGACTAGGCAGAAAACTGCAAAACTCACTGCAGACCAGCTAGAGCTGTGTAGGGCAAGACATGGGCCATGAGAGTAGATGTAATTGGCAGAGCACCACTACCCCACAAGCTGCTAAAAGAAGTCACCCCTCTCACAGCTGTTAGCACACACACCTGAAACTACCCACCCTCACAAGAACCCCTGCAGTGGAACACAGCTGCCTGCCCCCCACAGAGCAGCCCTGCTTGTGGAATTGCTGCTACTGGACAGGACCTGCTCTGCCCCACTCCAATTCTATCCCTGGCCCAAAGCTTTAACCAACCACCAAACACTGCACCTAGGCTGCATAAAGAGGGGAATCAGACAATCCTGGGGCCAGAGGGGTTTTGTGAGTAAACACAAACAGGAGAAACACAGACAGAACACTGAGGACTAGAGGTTGAAGAATACCTACTGCACTGACAGAGCTCAGTTGGTATAAATTCTCCTTCTCATCAAGAAGTACTAACTTTTACTGTTTCTATTTTGTATTTTTATTTTATTCTTTCTTTTTTTGTTATTCTTAATTTTTTCTGTATTTCCCCAACTATAGCATCTTTTTCCACTAACTGAACTATATTCTTGCACACTATTGTTTTATATATCTTCATCCTGTATATTTCATCCCTTTCCCCAACTTCCAGCCTGGACCACTATCCTACTATTTTAGGCTTCCTGTTGTAGGTGGCACATGCCACCACACCCAGGCTTTTTTTCCTGATACACGGTCACACAAAGTTTTTTGCCCAGGCTGACCTAGAACTACAATCCTCCTGATCTCAGTCTCACAAGTAGCTAGAATTATAGTCATGTGCCACTGGCACCCAGCTGTACTTAATTTTTAAATCCTATACCTAGAATAATTTATTAAGCCCCCAACACACCCTATAGAACCTACTTTCTTTCTATAAGAATCCTACTTTCTTTCCTGTATAACCTTATTGGGGGTATAGATGATGTTTCCAATTTTTTTTTCGGTGTTTTTGTTTGTTTGTTTTTTACTTTTTTAAAATATCTGGTTTGGTTTTGAATTGGTGAATTTGTTATTGGTGACGTATTCCCCCAGTCCAGTGGTGAGAAACTTCAAAGTCAAACCTGCCACTACCCAGTTCTTCCGCAACATTGAGAATATTTCAACTAAACTACTGCAGGTGATTACATCTCCAACCAACAGCCTTCACTCCAGATATGCAAATCCCAATACAGAAATATAAGAAATATGAGAAAACAAGGCAACATAACTTCTCCAAAAGCCAACAATTTCCACAATAAAGGACTTGAATGACAGTGAAGTAGATGAAATTTCAAACAATGAATTCAAAAGAATGATAAGAATGATCAATGAAATTAAAGAGAATGTGTATGAACACCTGCATTAATTCACAGAGGATTCAAGTAAACAGCTGAATGAAATGAGTAAGGGACATGCAAGATATGAAAGGGGAATTGAATAAAGATATAGAATTCTTTAAAAAGTCAAATAAAATTCTGAAAATGAAAACTCAATAACTCAAATAAAAAACTAAATTGAAAATCCTCATAGACTGGATCAAGTTGAAGATAGACTATCAGGGCTTGACAATAAAGTAAAGGAATTAAAATGGTCAGATAAATTTTCCTTCTTAAAAAGTAAGAAGGAAATATTAATGGAACATTTAAGACCTCTGAGACACCATTAAAAGACCAAACCTAAAAATCATGGGCATATAAGGGGAAGTGGTACACATAATGGCATAGAAAACATATTCAATATAATAATTGGAGAAAAAATTCCAAATCTTGAGAAATAGATGGTCACTTAGGTATAGGAGGCTTTTAAGACACCCAGCATTGCTTGAGGTTCAGGTGAAAACAGAGTGATGAGCCTAAATACCAACATAGCTTAGTATATGGCCTTCAGGGCCTACCTACAGGCTTGTGTGTTGACTGCTAGGTGGGTCAGAGCCCTGAGCCCAAGCTCTGAAAAACACATTATAGCCATAGCCTCCGTCTAGCAGGGATAAGAATTGTTGGGCAGGGCTTGAAAACACTTGATTCCACCTTTAGGAATTGCATCCTGGTGTGTGTTTGCTGACAGTCAGGACTGAGGGCTCAGGGTCCAGACCCTCTGAATCAGGAAACATCCACAGCCTCTCCCACCCCACAGGAAACTAACTCCTAGACATAATCTGTAAGTATTGTGACTAGCAGAGCAACTATATTCCTCAGTTGTTCCCCAGCTAGTGCAGACTTCAGTGATGGGTGTTCCCCAACTTTCTGATACATGTGGGGGGGTCACATGCTGGCCTTGGGGATACAAACTGGAAGGAGATGGACCAAGTGGGAACTTGCCCAACCCACCAGCTACAAAGCTCCATACACCTAACGGTGGTTCCCAGTACACAAAGAAGGGAAGCTTCTATAGTGATAGCATCCCAGAAGCAGAAAACCAATCCTCTAGGTACTTACTCTACCTCACCTCAATCTTAGAAGTGCTGGGGATCAGGCCTGGTGCTCTAAGTGTGTAGGTAAATGCTTGGCTACTGAACCATACCCCTAGTCCACTACACTATCCTGTAGTGGCTCCTCATCCCAGCCATTATACTGTCCTGCCTGAACATTGAGACTATTTCAACTGAAAGACTGTAGGTGGTTAAAACTTCTAATCAATGACTTGGCCTCAGGTTCATAAATTCTAATGCAGAAACACAAGCAATATGAAAAATCAAGGCAATGTGTCTCCTTCAAAAGTCAGCAATTCACAATTAATGACAGTGAAGCAGAAGAAATTTCAAAATAGATACTAAAAGAACAATGGTAAGAATGATGAAAGAAATTAAAGAAGTAATATATTAGCACCTGAATGAATTCACAGAGAATACAGATAAACAGCTGAATAAACTCAAAGTGAATTCATATAAACAGCTGAATGAAATAAGAAAGACAAAGCTGAATAAAAAAGAGGAATTCACTAATGATAAACACATTTTTAAAAAAATCAAATTGAAATCCTAGAAATGAAATGCTCAATAACCTAAATTGAAAATTAAAACAGTTGAAAGTCTTACTAACAGAATGGAACAAATTGAAAATATAATATCAGGGATCAAAGATAAAGTAGAGAAATTAGATCATCAGACAAAGATAAAGAAAAAATACTAAGAAAATGCAAACATAGCATGCAAGATATTTGGGACATTGTCAAAAGATAAACATATGGATCATGGATATAGAAGAAGAGACACAGCTGAAGATGTAGATGACAGAGCCAATAAAATAATAGTGGAAAGCTTACCCAATCTTGAGAAAGGGAAGATCATCCAGATCCAGGAGGCTTTCAAATAATCAAGCAGGCAATATCAGTAAAGAAACATCCATAGACATATCATACTTAAAACACTAAATATACAGAAAAAAGGAACAAATATTGAAAGGTTTAAAAGAGAAGTGACAAGTCACATATAAAGGCAATCCCATCAGAATAGCAGTTGATTTTTCAACAGAAACTCCAGAGTTCTGAGTCTGAAAGAAAATAACTGTAAATTTGGAATAATGTACCCGGCAAACCTACCCTTCAAGCTTGAAGAAGTAAAAACTTTCCATGATAAACAAAAACTAAAGGAATTAATAAATACTAAATGAATACTTCAGAAGATACTTAAAGGAATCCTACATGCAGAAAAGGAAGATTAACACAACCAGGAAACTACAAGAAAGAATAAATTCCACAAGTAGATTAGAAAATGAGAATTGGGAAAGAAGAAAACAACAAAATGACAAGACATACTTCATATAGTTCAGTATTAACACTGAATGCTTGCAGTCTCAATTCTCCAACAAAAGACACAAAATGGTGAGTTGGATTAAAAAGCAAGACCCAACCATTTGTTGCCTACAAGAGACACATTTTACTAACAAAGACAAATACTGGCTTAGGGTAAAAGCATGAAAAAAGATTTTCCAAGAAAACAGACTCCAAAACCAGGCAGGAGTAGCAACATTCATTTGAAGAAAAAAAGACTTCAAACCAAAATTAATCAGAAAAGACATAAAAGTCACTTCATATTAATAAAGGGAACAATCAAAGAGGAGAGAATAATTATTAACATATATATGCCCAAACTTTGGCACACCCAATTTTATTAAACAAACACTACTAGAATTTAAAGCACAGATAGACCCCAACACAATAATAATGGGAGACTTCAATATCCCACTCTCACCCATACATGGGTCATCCAGACCAAAAAATCAACAAAGTAGCTTCATATATATAAACATATATATAACAACACTATATACCAAATAACCTTAATTGTCATCTACAGAATATTTTATCCAACAGCAGCACAATACATGTTCTTCGCAGCAGCCCATGGAATTTTCTCTAAAATAGATCATATTTTTAGGACATAAAGCAGTTCTTAATAAATATAAGAAAATTGAAATAACCCTCTGAATCCTATCAGAATGCAATGGAATGAAACTAGAAATCAACAGCAAACAAAAGTACAGAAAATATTCAAAGACATAGAGACTGAACAATACATTGCCGAATAACCAATGGATGATCAAAGAAATAAGAGCAGGATGAAAAAATTTGTAGAATGCAATGAAAATGAAAACACAGCTTATCAGAACCTTTAGGATATGGCAAAGGCAGTACTAACAGGAAAGTTTATGCTTATAAGCACCTATGTTTATTTGAGAGTTCTCAAATAAACAACCTAGTAAGTACACTTCAAGCTCCTAGAAAAACAAGAACAAGCCAAACCCAAAATTAGTAGGTGGAAAAAAAAATATTTGGGCAGAAGCTAATGAACTGGAGATAAAAAAAATACAAAAAAAATCAATAAAACAAAAAGTTGGCTCTTATCATTAATAACACAAACAGCATATGAGGGAGAACATACTATTTTTGGTCTTTTGGGCCAGGCTAACCTCACTCAGAATGATGTTCTCCCATTCCATCCATTTACCTGCGAATGATAACATTTCATTCTTCTTCAGGGCTGCATAAAATTCCATTGTGTATAAATACCTCATTTTCTTAATCCATTCATCAGTAGTGGGGCATCTTGGCTGTTTCCACAACTTGGCTATTGTGAATAGTGCTGCAATGAACATGGGTGTGCAGGTGCCTCTGGAGTAAACTGTGTCACATTCCTTTGGGTATATCCCCAAGAGCGGTATTGCTGGATCACATTTCATAGATCAATGTTTAGATTTTTAGAAGCTTCCAAATTTTTTGGACTTTGAACACATGATAAAGCAAGAGCACACAAAGAAGGTATGAGGATAGGTTAAGACACCCAAAAAACTAGATAGCATTTGTTGCCCTCAACACAGAGAAACTAAAGCAGATACTTTAAAGCAACTGAGGCCAATAGGAGAAGGGGAACAGGAGCTAGAGAAAAGGTTAGTTCACACATGCACAGGAAATCAATGCGAGTCAACTCCCTGTATAGCTATCCTTACCTCAACTAGTAAAAACCCTTGGTCCTTCCTATTATTGTTTATACTCTCTCTTCAACAAAATTAGAGATAAGGGCAAAATAGTTTCTGTCTGGAAGCGAGGGGGTAGGGGGGAGAGGGAGGGGGCAGGGGAAAGGGGGAGAAATGACCCAAACATTGTATGCACATATGAATAAAATAAAAATTAAAAAAAGAAAAAAAAGTACAACTATCTATCATCTTGCAATATAGAATAAAGCAAAATCTCTACCCTACCCCCCAAAAAATCCCACAAACAGCAACAACAAATGTTGGTAAGGATGTGGGGAAAAAGGAACCCTTATACCCTGCTGGCAGGGATGTAAATTAGTATAATCACTATAGAAAACAGTGTGGAGGCCCCTCAAAAAACTAAAAGTAGAACAATCATATGATCCAACAATACCATTCCTAGGGATATACCTAAAGAAATATAAATCAGATTATAATAAAGGCACCTGCACACCCATGTTTATTGTAGCATTATTCACAAAAGTTAAGCTATGGAAACAGCCAAGATGCCCCACAACTGATGAATGGGTTAAGAAAATGTAGTATTTATATACAATGGAATTTTATTCAGCCATAAAGAAGAATAAAATTTTCTCATTTGCAGGTAAATGGATGGAACTGCAGAACATCATCTTAAGTGAAGTTAGCCAGGTTCAGAAAGACAAAGGCCACATGTTTTCTCTTATATGAGGAAAACAGGCCCAATGCAAATACAAGCAATATTATAAAAATCAGATCATGCTAAGGGGAGGTCACATATGCAAGGAGGATAAAAGAAAGAAGTTAAGAGGTGAATATGGTTGATATACTTCCTATACAAAAACCAAATATAGAATTTTTAAACCTGTTGAAATTACCATAGAAAGGAGACTAAGGTAGAAAGGAGAAAATAGAGGGAACGAACCAATTTGGGTTATAATACATACAAACAGGGAAATGTCACACAAAAAAATGTCTTTTTTTAAAAAACAGAAGATAAGAAGGTAAAACAGGTCCTTTCTGGGGGTTAGCACCAGTGGGAGGAGGGAGGATATAAGGAAAGGGTGTAGAAGGGTGAATATCATGGAAATATTATGTACTAATATATGAAAATGGAAAAATAAGACCTATTGAAACTATTTCAGGGGCAGAGGAAGAGGGGATAAAGGGAAATAATGTAGGGGGCAAATTTAACATGATACATTGTAAGAAGTTTTGTAAATGTCACAATGTACCCCTAGTACAACAATATGATAATAATAAAAAAGTTGGCTCCTGAAAAAATAAATATGATTGATAAATCCTCAGCCAAACTAACAAAAGGAAGAAGGGAAAAGACCCAAATTAATAAAATTAGATATGAAAAATGATGTAGTACAACAAATACCAATGAAATCCAGAGAATCATTAGGGAATAGTTTGAAAACATATTCTAATAAACTGGAAAATTTAGAAGAAACTGACAAATTTCTAGATACAACTGACTTATGAAAATTGACCAAGAGGACATAAACCACTTAAACAGATCTAGAAAGCAATGAGATTGAAGTAGTAATAGTCCAAGAACAGATGGATTCACTGCTGAATTCTACCAGTCCTTTAAAGAACTAACATCAGTGCTCCTTAAACTACTTCATAAAATAGAAAGGGAAGGAGCACTACCAAACTCATTTTATGAAGCCAGTATTACCCTGACACCAAAACCCGATATCAACAACGAAAACAAGAAAATTACAGGCCAATTTTTTTGATGACCATACATGCAAAAATTCTCAATAAAAGACTTGCAAACTAAGTTCAACAACACATTAAAAAGATCATATACATCATGATCAAGTTGGTTTCATTCCATGAATGTGAGGATGGTTCAACAAATGCAAATCAATAAATACAATACAGCACATAAACAGAATCAAGGACAATAGGTCATTTCAATAGATGCAGAAAAACCTTTTGACAAAATTTAACATCCTTTCATAATGAAAGCGCTGAAGAAACTAGGAATAAAAAGATTATACCTCAACATAGGAAAGGCTATATGTGACAAACCTACAGCCAACATCGTACTAAACCAGGAAGAACTAAAATCATTTCCTCTGAAGTCAGGAATGAGACGAGTGTGTCCACTGTCCCCACTCTTATTCAATATAGTACTGAAAATCTTAGTCAGAGGGAGAAGGCAAAAGAAATAAATAAAAAGGATTCAAACAGGAAAGGAAGAAGTCAAATTAACCCTACTTGCACATGGTATGATCCTGTACTTAAAAGACCCTAAAGAGTCCACCAAAAAACTGGATCTGATAAACTTTCCGCAAAATGTTTACATTAAAAAAATCAGTAGGTTTTCTATATAACAACCATGAACAGGCTGAGAAAAAGTCAGGAAAACAATTTCATTCACAATAGTCTCAAAAAAAAATACATAGTAATTAACCAAGAAGGTGAAAGACCTCTACAATGAAAACTACAAAAACTTGAAGAAAGAGATTGAAGAAGACACCAGAAGTTAGAACAATCTCTCACGTTCATGGATTGGCAGAATTAATATTGTGAAAATAGTTATGCTGCCAAAAGTAATCTAAACATTCAATGCAATTCCCATAAAAAGTCCAATGCCATTCTTCACAGAAATAGAAAATCAATCCTAAAATTAATATGTAAATATGAAAGACCCCAAATAGCAAGGATAATACTGAGCAAACAGCACTAGTATCACAATACCAGATTTAATTATACTACAGAGCCTAGTAACAAGAACAGCATGATACTAGCACAAAAACAGACACAAAGAACAGTGGAGCACAATAGAAGCCCAGAAATAAATTCACATACCTATAGTCATCTAATTTTTCACAAAGGAACCAAAAACATATAATGGAGAAAAGACAGACTTTTCAAAAAATGGTGCAAGGAAAACTGAAACCAGACCACTATCTCTTACCCTGTATAAAAATTAATTCAAAATGGATCAAAGATTTCAATGTAAGACCTAAAACTTTGAAATCACTATAGTAAACATAGGAGAAACACTGGAAGATACAGGAATAGGTAATTATTTTCTGTATAGAACTCCAATTGCCAAGGAAATGAGAACAAGAATTGACCATGGGATTCTATCAAATTAAAAGGTTTCTGCACATCAAAGAAAACAATGACCAGAATCAAGAAACAACCCACAAGATAGGAGAAAATCTTTGCCAGCTATCCAATGAATAAAAGATTAATAACTAGAACATACAAAGGGCTCCAAAAATCGAACACCAAAACAACAAATAATCAAAATAATAAATGGGAAAATAAATTTAGCAGACAGTTCTCAAAAGGAGAAGTACTAATGGACAAGAAATACACACACAAAAAAATGTTCATCATCCTTAGCCATAAAGGAAATGGAAATCGAAATGCTACTGAGATTGCATCATCAAGAAAACAAACAACACATGTGGTGAGGATGCAGTGAGAATGGAAGCCTCATACATTGTAAGTGAGAATGCAAACTAGTGCAACCACTATGAAATCAGTATAGAGGTTCATCAAAAAAACTAAAAATAGACCAAGGTTACCTCATGACCCCACTGTACTACTCTTGAGCATACACCCAAAGGAGTATAAATCAACATACAAGAGATATATGCACACACCATGTTTATCACAGCAGTATTTACAACAGCCAAGCTAGAGAAGAAGTCTAAGTACACCACAAACAATGAATGGGTAACGAAAATGCAGTATATATACACAACAGAGTACTATTCAGCCACAAAGACAAATGAGATTATGTTGATTGCAGGAAAATGGATGGAACTGGAGATCTTCATGTTGAGTGAGAAAAACCAAGCTCAGAAAGACAAATATCACATGTTTTCACTCATGGTCAGAATCTAGACCTAAAAAGTAATGATTTAACATGATTTTAAAAGGTGGACTATTTGGGGGGGTACCAGTGGAGTGGGAAGGGGAAAAGAAGTGATGAGTGTGAATATGATCAAAGTACATTGTGTATGTGTGTGTGAGAGAGAATAGCATAGTGAAACCCACTAGAACTGTTTTAAAAGGAGGAAGCAAAGGCAGGGAGTAAGGAAAGAGTAATAGAGGGGGTGATTTGGTCAAAGTACACTATATGAATGTATGGAAATATTATAATGAAACCCCTTTGCACAAATAATTTACAATAAAAAGTGTAGAACTGCCTAAATTTTAAGTGTATATATCTCCCCCAAAATTCTATGACCCTAAATCTCTACATACTGTGAATAGTGTGACTAGCAGTCAAGTCATCACCGTAATCAGGGTTTTTACAAAGGAGCTTGCTCTTTTTAAGTCAGCAATAACTGAATTCCCCTTAGAAGCCTTGTTTGTGCAAGACATGCCCTTTGGAGGCTTTTTCTGGTTTCCCTCTGCCACTAAGGCTGAAAGTTCTGGCACTGAGAGGACTGCCCTTCTGGTGAGCAATAGTGTTCCTAGGAGATGGGTTTATCAATTCACTCTTACAAAAGAGATGTAATAAAAAGAGACAAATAGTCTACTTAGAAAGGATACTAAATAGAATCCAATTCCGTTATGTACTGCATCACTTTCCTCAGCAAAGCAGAGTCTGAGTTCAGATCTTCATGCTTTTTTGAGAAATCACCTTGCCTGTTCTCAAACCACTTAGCCTTGTAATCTACTTAGCATGAAGCATGATTGAGAGAGCTCGTGGGCTAATTTACACTTAGAGGTCTGCACTAGAATACTTATTTGTAAATAAGTATAACTGCCCCTCCACATTTTCTGACATCACTGAGTTTTATTAATTACTGGTCCACACAATTTCAAGGACCAGTTGGCACTCAAGCTGAAACTCTCATACTGCTTAAATAAGGCTCTGAAAAAAAATACTTTTCTATTAAAAATGTAACACATTTCTTCATCCAAATAACACAACTCTGCAATGAGATACTACTTCATATAAATAGAATGACTATTAAGAAAACAGAATGACACGTGTTGGTGAAGATGCAGAGAAATTTATACATTATTGGAAGGGATTGTAAAATAATGTAGCCATTTTAGAAAACAGCTTGAAAGCTCTTCAAAATGTTAAATATAGAGTTTCCATATAAAATTGCAATTCCACTCCTAGGCATATACTCAAGAGAACTGAAAACATATATCCACACACTTGAACACTAAGTGTTCAAAAAACAGAAGCAACCCCAATGTCCTTTAACTGATAAATGGATATCAATAAAATGTAATAGATGGATGTGATGGCATATTACTGTGTCCTAAAAGGACTGAAGCACTGACACATGTTGAAACATGGATAAATCTTGAAAATACAGTAACTGGAAGACATGATACAAAAAAGACTACTTACTGTATTTAAAAATTCTATAAAATGTTCATAATAGGTAGGAGACAGTAAATTAATGGTTGCCAGGATCTGAAGGAACAAGGAGATTGTGAATAACAATTCCTTCTGTAACAGATACAAAGGAATTTTTGTGCTGATAAAATGTTCTGAAATTGGATACTGGTAACAGTTGTACAATTCCTTGCATATACTAAAAACCTCTGATGGATCTGTATACTTAAAGGGGGTAAATTTTAGGTATGGGAATTATCTCAGTAAAGATATTATTTTTAAAATAGCAAAAACTGATGATATATTAGAGAAATTTTACACAGTCTCTTTTTTCTTATGTTTTATAGCTGTAATTGTATTGTGTTTATATAGTCAAAATCCAAAGATTGTACTATCTTATTACAAACTTATCAGAAATGTAATTTTAAGGGCTGTATAAATATTCTCTTAAGATCATTTACCACAGTAATAAAGGTAGCCATTATCAAGTACTTAATATGAACTGAGTATTGTTCTAATTATCTAATACTGACAACTTCAGAGCAGGTAAATTAATTCTCACATTTTACCAAGGTACAAACTAATATTAAATTAATTGTACTGCTAGTGAGTGGTAGAGTCAGTTATGTTATTTCACATTTTTTTCCAGATTTTCACTACTATAAAGTAACAAGAATTATCTTTGGTGTTGAAAACCGTACTTTCTCTGTGTCTATGGCAGGTCCTGGCTTAGTATCTATAGGCTTGAGCCATCCATGGCCAAAAGGCCATGTAAAATACTGGGAGAGTAAAATCTGTGCTTTAGGATTCAAGTCATCTTTGGTGTCTCCTGATCTCATCATGACCCAGAATGTGGACTTTGCCTGTCAGACCCTTTGGCGCCTGTCCCTTCTCTCTCCTTTCACTGAGTCCCCTAGCTGGCACTTTCTCAGAGAGACTCCAGCTCAATCTCTCTCAACCCTTGGCTGGGTAAACCTGCCAGTGAGGCAGACTCCACACAACAAGCCAAACTAACTTCCGGGTTCTAGAAATCGTAAACCAATTAAGTTAATCATGAAAAAGAGGGATTCAAATCTTCATTTCTAACCAGTGAAGTAGAGAAAATCAGCAGGAATGCATCTGTTCAGTTCTCTGTATAAAAGGTGATGTAATTCTGAAGTATACTTCACAGCGTTGATTTAAGGAGTACCTGAGATAAGGTAAGTGCTTCATAAACTGTGAAAGTATGTAGAATGAGGTAATACCTTCAAGTCAGTCAAGTTCCGGAGCATTAGGGTCACTGGCAGCATCCACAGAATTGATACAATCTCCCAAAGTGACCTCTGTGGAGGAGGCCACCTGGGTTATGCTATCATTATAATTATTGTCCTCAAATTTATTATGCTACAGAATGGCTTTTTTCCAACTTTCTCTACAATGAGTAGTCAGGAAACATTGCCAGAGGCACCTCAAATTCAACAATCCCTACATAGATTTTCTTATTTTTTCTCCCTGCCACCACCATGTTTCCTGTCTCAGTTAAGGGTACCACCATGTGCACACTTTACCAAAATCAGCAATCTAGTGATCCTCCTTGAGTTCTAGTAGTCCAAGTAAAAAAATCCCAAAAGTTAATTTCTTGTTCTCCTTCTCCTTCACACACAAACTGATCTAGCCATTTGGTCCCTCAAATCTAAATCCACTCCCCTCCCCTTGTTCTTAGTTAACATCTCCTACCTAGACAATGCAATAGTCTCCTCCCTGCTCACACTTGGTGGTTCTACTGAATCACACCCTCTCCAATTTTCCAGCAATCTATAAGAGCTGAACGACATTTCTAACAAGCCAATGAAACTGTGTCTTTCTTGGCTTTTCCACTTTCCAAGTGATGAAAGTCTAAACTTTCAGAATGGCATACAGGGTCCTTCACACTCCTACACTGTCTCTCTTCCTCCTATCCGAGACTCCTCCTCTGGCCCCTGCTCCATGCAGATGCCCCTTACTTTCTGAATACTGTTTCAGAGCATACTACGCACTTTCACACATGTGATTTTCCAAATACTTTCTTTAAGCCTGAAAACACCTTCTTGCCCTTTTTAATACTTTTCTGCCTTGTGAGAATCTTCTTTTCTTTCTAAATCCAGGAACTGTCACTTTGATGAAATCCTCCACAGATAATTGGACATTCCCTTCTCTGGGCTTTGATAGCACTCACTGTGGACATGGTTCACCTAGTACTGTTGTTATTGATTTGCCAGTTTTTCTTCACTAGACTGAGAGTCATAAAATCTGATGCTATTTTTGATGTTTCACTACTGACAGTTTTCAAGCCCCATGTCTCCCCTTTCCTTTATTGCCCCACATCTGAGCAAGCCAGTAAAACATCCTTACTATCTTCCCTTTAAAGCTGATCAGAAACTCAAATCTCTGCACGTTCTGGCCTCAAATGGGGGAATATTCACCTTGGCTCCACCCACAAACCCCTATAAAACCCCAAAACAGTCTCTTTTCCCTGCCTCCCTTGGAATCCTTACCTGCTCTACCCAGGAAGCTTCATTGTGTAAATAGCAAACCTTTTCACTCCTTTGGTTATCCCTCTTGATGTCTGATTCAAATTTTGGATGAGGATCTGCAGAGTGATCAGAACAGGATTATTAGGCACACACACTCTATCTTACTTATTTCCCTTTCCTCAGAGCCTGCAATAAAACATCTAATGAATAAATGGCTATAAAATGAACTATATCTAAATACTGCTGGAGTATGACAACTCAATTACCTGTAAGCTGTGACATTAACACTTAATTTGTGAACAGTTTAAGTGGTCAGAGGGAAAATGAACACCATCAGAAATAATTTTGGAAAAATAAAAGTTTATAAATTGTTTGACACATTAAGTAGATATATAAAATTAAAATCTCTACTTAAATAGGTATTTCTTTAAAGGTTGTGTACAAATGGCCAGTAAACACAAAAAATGCTTGGTATCTGTAGCCACTAGGATGCACACCAAAACTACAGTGAGCTACCACTTCACACACACTACGCTGATGTCGGCTAACAACATACATTAGGAGGATATAGAAAAACTGAAGCCCTCACATATTGATGGTGGTAATTTAAAATAGTGAACAATTTTGGAAATAAATTTGGCAGTTCCTTAAAATTTAAACATACAGTTCCCATATGACATAGCAATTCCACTGCAAGAGAACTTAGAACATATGTCCACACGAATTTGAGCATAAATGTTTGTTTACAGCAGTTTTCTTCATAATAGTCAAAGAGTAGAAAAAAACCAAATGCACATCAACTGATGAACAGAGAAACAAAATGTGGTATATACATACAGTGGAATATTACTCAACCAGAAAAGGAGTAAATTACTAAGATATGATAAAACATGGGCAAGTCTTGAAAACATTATGCAAAGTGAAAGAAGCTAGACACACACGACCATATGTTATATTATCTGTATATGAGAAGTCCAGAATAGGGAAACCCATTAAAATAGAAATCAAGGATTGGGGAGATGGAACAAATGAAGAGTGACTGCTAATGAGAACAGCTTCTTTTTGGGAAAAATATCCTGGAGTAGTGGTGATTAGATTATATGAACTTGCAAACATACTAAAATCCACTTTATCATACACTTGTAAAAAGTAAATTTCATTGCATGCTAATTATACTCAAATTTGTTTGTTTTTGATGGGACTGTAGTTTTGAACTCAGGGCTTGAAAATCAAGCACTCTACCAATTGAGCCACCCCTGCAGTCCATTTTGTTCTAATTATTTTGTTTTTTGATTTGTTTTAATTGATTTTCCCTTTATTTTCTTTTTAAATTTATTGTTGTTGTACTGGGGGTCCATTGTGACATTTACAAAAGTTTTTACAATATATCACAGTTGAAGCCACTCCTTCCATCGTTCTCCTTCATCTCCTCTCCTCCCATTCCTGGAATAGTTTCAACCAGTCTTATCTTTCCATTTTCATACAAGTGTACATGATATTTCCACACACATGGTCTGGCCTAGAACCTCAGTCTTTCCAATCTCAGCCTCCCATGTAGTTAGGATTGCAGGCATGAGCCACCAGCACCCATTTAATGTTGTTAAATCTATCTAGAGATGTTTAAAATATGTGTAGGAACTGCTCTAAAAGACCCACTAAAAAAAATAGCTTTTGCCTTCTCACAGTCTGTAATTTAGCATCAAGAAGAAAGGTTTGGCAGGTATGAATTATGGTGAAACATATAACATGCAAAGATTTAGAATGTTTGAACAAATAATAAAAGTCATTTAATTACTATTAAATAATTATTACTATTTAATAATATTATATAATAATTATATTATGTTATTAATAATTGTAACATTAATAATACATAATCAATATGGATTAATAAATAATTTAATAATATTAGATTTAAAATTTTTTAATAATATTAAATTATTAATCTAATAATTGGGTAAAGAAATGTGCTACATTTTTAATAGAAAAGTATTTTTTTTCAGAGCCTTATTTAAGCAGTATGAGAGTTTCAGCTTGAGTGCCAACTGGTCCTTGAAATTGTGTGGACCAGTAATTAATAAAACTCAGTGATGTCAGAAAATGTGGAGGGGCAGTTATACTTATTTACAAATAAGTATTCTAGTGCAGACCTCTAAGTGTAAATTAGCCCACGAGCTCTCTCAATCATGCTTCATGCTAAGTAGATTACAAGGCTAAGTGGTTTGAGAACAGGCAAGGTGATTTCTCAAAAAAGCATGAAGATCTGAACTCAGACTCTGCTTTGCTGAGGAAAGTGATGCAGTACATAACGGAATTGGATTCTATTTAGTATCCTTTCTAAGTAGACTATTTGTCTCTTTTTATTACATCTCTTTTGTAAGAGTGAATTGATAAACCCATCTCCTAGGAACACTATTGCTCACCAGAAGGGCAGTCCTCTCAGTGCCAGAACTTTCAGCCTTAGTGGCAGAGGGAAACCAGAAAAAGCCTCCAAAGGGCATGTCTTGCACAAACAAGGCTTCTAAGGGGAATTCAGTTATTGCTGACTTAAAAAGAGCAAGCTCCTTTGTAAAAACCCTGCTGATTATGGTGATGACTTGACTGCTAGTCACACTATTCACAGTATGTAGAGATTTAGGGTCATAGAATTTTGGGGGAGATATATACACTTAAAATTTAGGCAGTTCTACACTTTTTATTGTAAATTATTTGTGCAAAGGGGTTTCATTATAATATTTCCATACATTCATATAGTGTACTTTGACCAAATCACCCCCTCTATTACTCTTTCCTTACTCCCTGCCTTTGCTTCCTCCTTTTAAAACAGTTCTAGTGGGTTTCACTATGCTATTCTCTCTCACACACACATACACAATGTACTTTGATCATATTCACACTCATCACTTCTTTTCCCCTTCCCACTCCACTGGTACCCCCCCAAATAGTCCACCTTTTAAAATCATGTCAAATCATTACTTCTTGGGGTGGTGCAGGGAGAGAGAGGGGTCGGAGATGGGGGGAGAAATAGCCAAACAATGTGTGCATATATGAATAAAGAATAAAGAAAAAAAGTCACTTTAAAAAGTGGAGGCTGGGGACAGAGTTTGCTGTGGTGACTCTCATTCCCCTTGGGTCTTGACACAGATGGTCAGCCCCCCAGGACCTCTTCTGCATGGGGGTTCACTAAGTGAGTGTTTTGGACTATGGCAAAAAGTACCCAAAGAGGATCCAAGATGGTGACTAGGGTGCACAAGCAGACAGCGTGAGCTCCATGAATCAAAAACTTTGCTGAGATGCTGGAGCCACACTTGGCAGAAATAAAGCACCAAGGAGAATGAAACTTCAACATCCTGAATTCCTAGCCCATAGAAAACATCTCCATGCTACATTACATTGAAAAAACAGGAGGACTGCCACCACTACTGCCAGATACCAGCTCCAAACCTGCTTGGGAGACATTCGGCAGACCAAACAGGTGAGCAGCAAGCATCATGTGGTTATCGCCCTGGGATAAACCAGCATAGCCCTCTGGGCAGATTGACCACCCCCTCCAACAACAACAACAAAAAGAATAAATAATGAACTGAAAACTAGCACACAGCAGAGGAGGTGGGAACCTGAAAGCGCACCAGAGAAGAGGGGAGTGGGAAGAAGCCGATCTCCCTGCAAACTTTCAGTAAACAAAGGCTGGAAAGGCAAGAGGGCTGACAGCAGGTGAGTGATAAGCCACTGCCTGATAGGGCAGGTAATGGTCCACAAAACTCATCTCCTGAGCCACTGAGCAACAACCAAAGTCAAAGGACACTGCAAAATTGAAAAATAATCAGCAAACCATCATAACATGCTGACAGCAGGGGGACAGCTGAAGGATCACTGGCTGAGAAAAGGGCCAAGGCAAAGAAACAAGTCCCCAGTAAACAAATGCAGTGAAAACCCAAAGCAGGACAGCTGATGGGCTACAGAGCTGATTCTGGAACATGAAGCCAGCATACAAACTTAAACTGCCACACCTCACTGAGGGAGGAGCTGATGAATCAGCTGCTGCTTAAAGCCAGAAATAAAAAAAAAAAAACTACCCAACCACCTGGTAAGACTACAACAGAGGTTCGGCTTACATACCAACACCAGGACTGGATGCTGGAGGAGTAACACCAGAACTCAAACTAAGACTGAAATTCTTTGTTCCTGAACTCGGAATTTTTGGTTTTTTGTTTCTTTGTTTGTTTTGTTTTTTGTTTCTTTGTGTTTGTTTGTTCCTCTCTCCCCATTGATTTCTTTGGGGTTTTTTGGTTTTGTTTGGTTTTTTGTTTTGTTTTGCTTTATTTTTGTTAGTTTTACTATTGTGAATTAGTTAATACTAAATTACAACAAACCAGGGACAGAAATAGCACACACACACTTAGATAAAAACCCAATGTAGCCACAAAACAACATTAAACCAAGGGATAGAAAACAGGTGACTGAAACCACCAACTAGCCTATCAAGAACATAGTTACACGTACCAAGTGGAGTACTGGGAAGATGAAAAAGGGTTGAAAACCATTCTCCTCCCCAAAATAATTTAATACAGGATTCAGGGGGAAATGAAGAAAATGGATACCCAGTTCTGGACTCCAACAAAACAAAGATAAACAATACTGAGGAACCCAACAAAGCCCACAAGAACACCCTAAAAAAGAAAGGCTACAAGTAATCACTGAGAATTTCATGGAGATTTTATTAGACATGGTTAACCAAAATGTACAAAGAGGCACTCAAGAAATTTCAAGACACCAAAAATAAAGAATATGAGAAGACACAGAAACAAATAAATGAATTCATAGGAGCCCTAAATAAAAACCAAAGTGAAACAGACAACACTATAGAGAGATAAATGAATTACAGATGAAAATACACAATATTAAAGAGGAAGTGACTCATGATATGGAAAACCTCAGAAAAAAGAATGAAACAAAAACACAAAACACAATAGAAGGCCACTCTAGAAGACTAGACCAAGTGGAAGAGAGAATCTCAGAACTTGAAGATAAAATGGAAATTAAAGGAAAAACGGAAGAACTACGAGTCAAACAACTCAAACCTGTGAAAGAAATATGCAAGAACTCATTGACTCCATCAAAAGACTAAACCTGAGAATCATGGGCATTGAAGGAGAAGAGGTGCAAGCCAAAGGAATTTGTAATATATTCAGCAAAATAATAACAGAAAATTTCCCAAATCTAGAGAAAGCTATGCCCATTCAGGTACAGGAAGCCTCCAGGACACCAAACTGACTTGACCAATATAGAACCACCCCATGACATATTATCATTAAAACAACAATCACAGAGAACAGAGAAAGAATATTGAAAGCTGTAAGAGAGAAAAAACAAATAACATATAAAGGTAAACCCATCAAAATCACAGCAGATTTCTCAATGGAAACCTTAAAAGCAAGAAAGGCATAGAGTGAGGTATTCTGGGCACTGAATAAAAATAACTTCAATCCTAGGATACTCTACCCAGCAAAACTATTGTTCAAAATAGATGGAGCAGTAAAAGTCTTCCATAACAAGCAGAAACTAAAACAATGTATGACCACCAAGCCACCACTACAAAAGATACTTCAAGGAATTCTGCATACAGAAAATGAAAGCAAACAAAACCATGAGAGGACAGGCAATACCAAACCACAGGAAGAAAAGACAAGGAATCAGACAGTAACACTGATTCAGCTGCACACAATCAAACCCTTAAACAGAAAAAACAACTAAATGACAGGAATCACCACATACCTATCAATATTAACACTGAATGCTAACAGACTTAACTCCCCCATCAAAAGACACAGGCTTAGGGTGAAAGGCTGGAAGAAGATTTACCAAGCCAATGGCCCCTGAAAACAGGCAAGAGTAGCAATACTTATCTCAGACAAAGTAGACTTCAGACTTACATTGATCAAACAAGATAAAGAAGGACATTCCATGTTAATTAAAGGAGAAATACACCAAAAGGAAATAACAATTATCAACCTATAAGCACCCAATGTCAGTGCATCCAATTTCATCAAACAGACTCTGAAGGACCTAAAAACATATATAACCTCCAACACAGTGGTAGTGGGAGACTTTAATACCCCCATCACCAATCGATGGTCATCCAAACAAAAAATCAATAACGAAATTCTAGAACTACATCATACCATAGATCAAACAGACCTGGTTGATGTCTACAGAATATTTCATCCAACATCCACACAATATGCATTCTTCTCAGCAGCCCATAGAATTTTCTCCAAAACTGATCATATCTTAGGGCACAAAGCAAGCCTCCACAAATATAAGAAAACAGAAATAATCCCATGCATTCTATCTGATCACAATGCATTAAAACTGGAACTCAACAACAAAAACAACAGTAGAAAACATGCAAACAGTTGGAAGCTGAACAACACATTGCTCAATGATCAGTGGGTCATTGATGAAATGAAAGAGGAAATTAAAAGTTCCTGGAAGTTAATGAAAATAAAAACACAACCTACCAGAACCTATGGGACACAGCAAGGCAGGCCTAAGAGGAAAGTTTGTAGCCATGAGTGCATATATTAAAAGGACAGAGAGATCTCAAATCAATGACCTAATGCTTCATCTCAAACTCCTAGAAAAAACAAGAACAAGCAAATCCCAAAACAAGCAGAAGGAGAGAAATAATAAAAACAAGGGCCTACATTAATGAAATAGAACAAAAAAATACAAAGAATTAACAAAACAAAAAGCTAGTTCTTTGAAAAAATAAACAAGATTGATAGACCCCTGGCAAACCTGACTAAAATGAGGAGAGAAAAAAACCCAAATCAGTAAAATCAGAAATTCAAAAGGGAAGATAACAACAAACACCATGGAAATCCAGGGAATCATCAGAGACTACCTATATTCCAATAAATTTGAAGATCTTGAAGAAATGGACAAATTTCTAGATACTTATGACCATCCAAAATTGAACCAAGAAGATATTAATCACCTGAATAGATCTATAACACAAAATGATATTGAAGCAGCAATAAAGAGTCTCCCAATAAAGAAAAGTACAGGACCTGACAGATTCTCTGCTGAATTCTATCAGACCTTTAAAGAAGAACTAACATCAGCCTGCCTTAAACTTTTCCATGAAATAGAAAGGGAAGGAACACTGCCTAACACATTTTATGAAGCCAGTATTACACTCATCCCAAAACCAGACAAAGACATCTCCAAAGAGGAGAACTATAGGCCAATCTCCTTAATGGACATTGATGCAAAAATCCTCAATAAAATAATGGCAAACCAAATCCAACAACATATCAGAAAGCGCATTCACCATGACCAAATCGGCTTCATCCCAGGAATGCAGGGTGGTTCAACATACATAAATCTATAAATGTAATGCAGCACACTAATAGAAGCAAAGACAAAAACCACTTGATCATCTCAATAGATGAAGAAAAAGCCTTTGATAAGATCCAACACCACTTCATGATAAAAGCTCTAAGAAAACTAGAAATAGAAAGAAAGTGCCTCAACATTGTAAAGGCTATATATGACAAATCTACAGTCACCATCATGCTTAATGGTGAAAAACTGAAACCAGAGTCAACTCCCTGTATAGCTATCCTTATCTCAACTAGCAAAAACCCTTGTTCCTTCCTATTATTGCTTATACTCTCTCTTCAAGAAAATTAGAGATAAGGGCAAAATAGTTTCTGCTGGGTATTGAGGGGGTGGGGAGGAGAAGGAGGGGGCAGAGTGGGTGGTAAGGGAGGGGATGGGGGCAGGGGGGAGAAACGACCCAAGCCTTGTATGCACATATGAATAATAAAACAATAAAAAAATTTTAAAAATAAAAAATAAACTGAAACCATTTCCCTTAAAATCAGGAATGAGACAAGGGTGCCCACTGTCCCCACTCCTATTCAACATAGTCCTGAAATTTCTAGCCAGAGAATTAGGCAAGAAGTAGAAATAAAAGGAATACAAATAGGTAAAGAAACTGTCAAAATATCTCTATTTGCAGATGACATGATTCTATATCTTAAAGACCCAAAAAACTCAGCCCAAAATCTCCTAGACAACATAAACAGCTATAGCAAGGTGGCAGGATACAAAATCAACAGCTTTTCTATACACCAACAGTGAACAAATTGAAAAGAATATATGGGAACAATTACATTTACAATAGCCTAAAAAAATCAAATACCTAGGAGTAAACTTAACAAAGTATGTGAATGACCTCTACAAGGAGAACTACAAACCCCTGAAGAAAGAGATCAAGGAAGACTACAGAAGGTGGAAAGATCTCCTGTGTTCATGGATTGGTAGAATCAACATAGTAAAAATGGCTATACTACCAAAAGCAATCTACATGTTTAATGCAATTCCCATCAAAATCCCAATGACTTTCATCACAGAGATTGAAAAATCTACCCTAAAGTTCATTTGGAAACACAAGAGACCACAAATAGCCAAAGCAATACTTAGCAAAAAGAGCAATGCTGGAGGTATCACAATACCTGACTTCAAACTATATTACAAAGCAATAGCAATAAAAACAGCATGATACTGGCACAAAAACAGACATGAAGACCAGTGGAACAGAATAGAAGACCCAGATATGAATCCACCTTGTTTTTGACAAAGGCGCTAAAAATATATGATGGAGAAAAGACAGCCTCTTCAACAAATGCCACTGGGAAAAGTGGTTATCTGCCTGCAAAAAACTGAAGCTAGATCCATGTTTATCACCCTGTAGTAGTATCAACTCAAAATGGATCAAGGACCTTAATATCAGACCCAAAAACTCTGAAGTTAGTATAGGAAAGTGTAGGGAATACTCTGGAAACAATAGGTATAAGCAAGGACTTCTTCAATAGAACCCCAGCAGCTCAGCAACTAAGAGAAAGGATGAACAAATGGGACTACATAAAATTAAAAATCTTCTGAACAAAAGAAATGGTCTCTAAAGTGAAGAGACCACCCACAGAGTGGGACAAAATATTTGCCAGCTATACATCAGACAAAGGGCTGATAACCAGAATATACAGGGAACTTAAAAAACTAAATTCTCCCAAAATCAATGAACCAATAAAGAAATGGGCAACTGAACTAAATAGAACTTTCTCAAGAAATTTAAATGGCCAAAAAACACATGAAAAAATGCTCAACATCTCTGGCCATAAAGGAAATGCAAATCATAACCACAGTAAGATTCCAACTCACCCTTGTTAGAATAGCTATCATCAAGAACACCAACAACAACAGGTGTTGGAGAGGATGTGGAGAAAAAGGAACCTTCATATACTGCTAGTGGGAATGCAAGCTAGTACAAGCACTCTAGAAAACGATATGGAGGCTTTATAAAAAACACAGATCTGCCATATGATCCAGCAATCCCACTCCTAGAGATATACCCAAAGGAATGTGACTCGGGTTACTCCAGAGGCACCTGCATAACCATGTTTATTGCAGCGCTATTCACAATAGCCAAGTTATGGAAACAGCCAAGATGCCCCACTACTGACAAATGGATTAAGAAAATGTGCTATTTATACACAATGGAATTTTACTCAACCATGAAGAAGAATGAAATCTTATCATTCGCAAGTAAATGGATGGAACTGGAGAACATCATCATGAGCGAGGTTAGCCAGGCTCAGAAGACCAAAAATCATATGTTCTCCCTCACATGTGGACTTTAGATCTAGAGCAAATGCAGCTATGTTGTTGGACTTGGGTCACATGCTAAGGGGAGAGAACATACGGGATGAATGGGGATAGGCAGGAAACCCAAAACTTGAAAGTGTTTGATTGTCCCCACTACAGAGGAACTAATACAGTAACCTTAAAGCCACAGAGGTCAGTATGGGAAGGTGACCGGGAAGTACTGAAGAGGCCAGGTAGAGATGAATCAACTTGGGTTGTAATGCACTTGCACATGCAAGCAATGTTAGGAATCTCTCATATAGCTATCCTTATCTCAACTAGCAAAAACGTTATGCCTTTCTTATTATTGCTTTTGTCATCTCCTCAACAAAATTGGAGAAAAGGACAGAACAGGTTCTTCCTGGAAATGAGGGAGGTAGGAGGAGAGGGAGGGAGCAGGGGGCAGGGGGAGAAATGACCCAAACAACATATGCACATATGAATTAATGAATTAAAAAAAAGGTCTATTGCAAAAAAATTAAAAGTGAAGTTTATCAGCAATTAATAACATAAGACAGGGTTGTAAAATAGGTAGTGGGGGGTACTTGTGGGAGAGAAGAGGGTGAATGAAGAAGATGAAGGTGAGGGAATATGGTGATGGACTTTATACATATACAAAGTAGAACAGTGAAACTTCTTGCAATTGCTTTGGTGGGGAGGGGCTAAAGGATGGAGAGAGTGGGAGGCGATATAACCAATGTACAATGTAAGCCTATTTGTAACTGTTACAATGAACCCTCCCTGTACAATGAATATATCCTAATAAAATTTTTTTAAAGTTGGAGTTCATTACCAATATATTACTAGGAAGAAATCTAAAGATCTCTTAGTAAACCTCATTCTCAAATAAATTAATTATATTTAAAAAATATTCCCAGACCCATTATTTTGTCAGTTCAGGACATCATAACAAAAATGCATAGACTTGGGTGCTTTAAATAAGAGACATTTATTTCTCACAATTCTGTAGGCTGAATGTCTGAAATCAAGATGCCAATATGGCCAGGTCCTAGTGAAGGCCTGGCTCATAGATAGCTGCCTGTCACTGTGTCTTCACATGGGGAAGAGATGGCTCTGGTGTCTCGTCCGCCTTTTATAAGTTCACTAAACCCTTCTTGAGAGCCCCATGGTTGTGAGCACATCTATAGCTAATTATGTCTCTGAAAGGTGCTATCTTCAGATACCATCATATTGGGGAACAGGCTTTCAACATCTATATTGTGGGGCACTCAATTCATCCACCCTTGAAAACATATGAAGCTCAGTTATTCTGCCAACAGGTCATTTGCACACGTTGCAGGAGATGTCAACCATATCCTCGTTAGGGAGGCAGAAGAAAGCAAGTGCTAGATGATGAGTTCTCTGAGGGAAGGGCATGTACTCCCTGCACCTATTACATCTTCTGATATGATGTGTACCCTGGAAAAGAACGGTGAATGAATAAACCACCTTGAAATGACATAGTAGCTTCATGAGTGCCAAAGGAGCTCAGAGGTCTCAGAGTTCTCACTGATCGTTGGAGTCAGACTCTTGGCAAGATCTCCAGGCACGGGCTCTATGTCCTTGACTTAGAAATGAAGATTGCTCTTTTCATTTGCAGGAACTTCTTTCCCAGCTCTTTTGTTCAATATAATTAATATATGGATCTTGTAAATTTCTGTCATGACTCTCCAAATAATTTCAAGGGCTACATTTACATAAATGCAGATATAGATGTCAGCATAAGTTCAGATGCATTCTTAGCCAACTCAGTTTAGCATAATGGTGGAAATGCACAAATCACTGTGGGAAAATTGCTGCACAAGAAGCTTCAATTGATTTGAGTCCAGACATGATTCTTTGACAAATGCACACAAAACACAACAATAGACAGTGTTCATAATGCTACTCTTTTACATATGGGCTCTTACACAACAGAGATCTGATGGCTTTTCAATTAAAAATTATAACAGTATAAAAGAACAGTGAAAAAAAGATTCTTGTATTTGTCACTTCAACATATCTGTTTCATGTGCATGTTACTTTAAACCCTTATTCATCATAAGACACTTTTTCACTTTTGAAATTTCAATACATATTTAATTGTATATTCTACTTTCTGGATATTATAAATCTTATTTTCATTTATGATTTTATAATCATAATTCCATTTATGATTTTAAGGAATTCACAGTATTGTATTATATCCACATATCTTTATTTTCTAAGTTGGACAATCATTGGAAGGGGAATGGGGAATGATGTGTGCTATATTTATTTTCATTTTTGCTTGTAATTCTACTGCATTGTTTCAATGAGTGACACCCTCAGCCCAATGGCATATTTAAGCAAAGTGGGAAGTTATTGTCCTCTGTCCTATTCACTCTAATTCTTTTGATTAGAACTGAGAACCCCCTCACTAATATGCTCACAGGTAGTCCAACTAGTTTGCACATATAAAATTCATCACAACCACCACCAATCTCTCCTTAAGCCAACAAAAGGATACAGGATGTGAAGGAGAGATGCTGCTGCTCTCAGGGCTCTTTACCTTCTGCTCTGTGATGTTCCAGAGAGCAGGGCTGCCACTTATAACGGGTCTTTCCATACAACAACCGGAAGGACCAATGAGTCAGCACAATGACAAGCCATCTGCTTGTCTGGTTTGCTGCTCCTTCCTCCCAAAGGCAGCAAGTTTTAATATTGCCTTTGCAGAACTGGTATGTTGAGGTGAAGATTAGAAATTAATTGCTGTGTCCTTCCATAGTAATTCCCTTTCCACCTCTTGGTTCTCATTATCTCTGGTTGAGTTTCATTTATTCAATCACTATTTACTACGCACTTATACCAGATTCTGTACTGGGCAGTGGGGATATAACAGGTAATGAGACACACATAGCCATTGTCTTTATGTCTTTAATTTAAATGAGAATTTATATGAAACATATAAACTGCTTTGGTGGAAATTAAAGGGTGCTGTGATGAAGAATAGCCAGAGGAGTCTACTTTTAGCCTCACAGAGGAAGTCGTATTTCAGAGGAATGATGAGGGAGGAAAGGAGTCAGCCAGGCAAGACCTGAGAGGAGAGTGTTTCTGACAGAGGAAACTGCAAATACAAAGGCCATGAAGCTGAGAAGAGCTCAGTTCTAGAAACTACTGGAAGCTAGTACGCTACTGTACAGGGTGAAGAGGAGACTGGCATGGGCTGAGGTAAATGAGGCAGGCAGGGGCTACATCCTGCTGGGGTGGCACAGTTACACCTAGATTAAGTCTTATGCCTTCATCATTAGGGTGATGGGAGGTCTGAACAGTACAACCGAGACCCTGCTTCCCCTGCCATTTCTGTTTCTCAGCATTTGTAGCCTTCCACCACTGTCAACCTGAAATTCATCATCCTAGCACTTGTCTGCTTATATCTGTCACCTCAGAGAAGCCCAGGCTCCCCCCACATCCTACCTTCCAAACCCACAAGGCTCTGTGAGTCCCCTCTTCTGTCCTTTTCTCCCATCCCTCCCCAGTTCCTGAAATATTCCTAATGTGCCTGTGAGATTCACAGACCCTCATCAGCAAAATCTTCTACACCTCGACCACTTTTAGAAACAATTTGTTTTCTTACTTTCATAGGAATTGGTCTCTCCCCTGAGCACTCTCCTTCCCTGCATCCCTTTCAAGCGTCTGTTCCTTCCTACCTCCCCCACTCCACAGGCTGCAGGACCTAGAAGTGGGACAGGAGTTCTTATTACTGCTTTCAAACCAATCTTCTTTGCCTTTGCCCAAACATACCCTCACTTGTCATCAGCTCATATCATCCAGTACCTGTCATAGCAGCTGTCATCTATCAACCTCCAGTTCATTTCTCCTTGTTTTTCAATGATTTTAGCTCTTTATTCTCATCTTCACTTTCCCCAAACCCACTCCACCAGCACCCTTGTCCATCTCATCTGAACACAACTCTTCCCTGCCAAGTTCCCTGCCAAAAGTCCTTGCCATCATCCTTGACCTCTCTTTCTCTCATCCTTCATCCAATCCACCAAGAGATGCCGTTACCTCCACCCTCAAAATATATCATCTAGAACCTGACACATCTCACCACCCCACAGCTGCCTGCCACCGTCCTCTCACCTGGATTATTGCAACAGCCTGCTTTTTATTTTTATATTTGCTTACTGTGGGTATGCTTTAAAAACATGTTACAGTACAGTACTCACCTGCTTAAATCACTGAGGCAGCTTTCCATTTTATTCACAACAAGAGCCAAAGTCCCAACATTGGCCTACTTAGCCCGAGATGACCTGGCGCAACCTACTTACAGCATTACTCATAAGGTTCTGCTTGTACCAACCTCTTGCTGGCTCTTGAAGACAAAGACACGATCCTGCCTTATACCGTCTAAACTGCCTGATCCTCTCCTGTCAGACTTCTCCACAGAAACCATCTCTTCTCCTCGAATTCACTAATCAGTGCCATCTTCTTCCAAACACATCCACCAATTTAAAATTGTCACTCATCTCCCTCGCATTCCCCAACCTTCTCTACC
The DNA here is from genome assembly GCF_047511655.1 of Castor canadensis. NCBI lineage: Eukaryota > Metazoa > Chordata > Mammalia > Rodentia > Castoridae > Castor > Castor canadensis. The sequence goes on from NC_133386.1 coordinate 44,154,016, forward strand.
CTGCTCTACATTTATTTCATTTATTGTTAAATGAAATAAATTATTTCATTATTGTTTATTGTTATTAACTTCTCATATACTTTGGGTCTGGAGTGTGCCTCAAAAGCCCATGTGTTAAATGTTTGGTGCCCAGAGTGATCTTATTGAAAGGTGGTGGAACCTTTAGGAGGTAGGGCTTAGTGGAAGGAAGTTAGGTCATTATGCCCTTCAAGGAGATATTGGAATGCCTGCCAATTTCTCTCTGTCTATTCCCTTCCCTGTTGCTGTGAGGTGAACAGTCTACTCCCACATGTTCCTACCATGATTCACTGTGCCCAACAGGTCCAAAGCAATAGGGCCAAGTGACCATAGACTGAAACCTCTGAAACCATGAACCAAAATAAACACTTCCTCTTTGTAAATTATTTTGGGTATTTGGTCACAGTGACAGCTGACTAAATCAACTTCCTTCTGTTGACAAAAAATAAATTCTGTAAGGCAGAGATCATTTCCTGTTCTGTTTACCTTCATCCCCCATGATGAAAGGTTTAAGGGCTATGTCTAGCTATGTCTGGTGTGGGGGCTCACACATGTAATTCCTCCTATGTGGGAGGGGTAGGTAGGAAGATCATTGTCCAAGGATGGTTCCAGACACAAGATCCTATCCAAAAAACAAAACAAACAAACAAACAGAAAAACTAAAAAGAAAAAAGGGCTGGAGGCATAGCTCAAGTGGTAGGGCTATGCCTTTCACATAGTATAGAGGAGTTAATAGTTTTGTAATCACAGCACATGGGAGGTATTGGGATTATATTAAGAGTTTTAAGTAGGTACCTGAGATGATTGATTTATTTTTTTAAAGATGACTTTGGTTGTTATAATATGGCATAAGTTAGGAAGTCAATGTGGGAGTACAGGTGACATGCTGCCCACAGAGAAGGAAAATGGATTTGGTGTATATTTTTTAAGATATTTTGCACCTTTATGGAATGTGTCTAGGGAAAGAATGGAAAGAATCAAGGAGGAGTGTTAGGTTTCTGGATGGAAAAAATGTGTTGGGTGATGTACATATTTATTTAGAAAGAGAAAATGAGACAGTGTATTCATCCTTTCTTCTATACCCTGTTATATTCTCTGTGTTACCTTACCTCCTGAACCATCTGATATCGTGTCCTGCCTGGGCCACAAATGCAGGTTGAACGTTGTGCCACTGAGATCAGCCAACCAGCCACACACTCAGGGTCTCTGGCTCCTCCTGTCTTTTTGACAGTGGGAAGCAGGAAATGAGAGGAAACTAGGCAGAAAAATCATACCTGTCTTTCCCACAACAGACTGTTTCTAGGTATAACTTCTCTATCAGGCCTGTCCAAAGAGCTCCCCATGGTCAAGCCTTTCTCGACCACTTTCAGAAGTGTGACTGGCCAACACAAGAGCTTCTTACCCTGCTTCCTGCACCAAGGCTTAATGGGGACTTGAGAGGATGCAGGAGGACCAGGGGCCTCAGGATACGGTTGGGTTTCATTTTAAGCAGTTCAGGAGAAGTACATTGAGAATCCAAAGAGTTTTCCAGAAAGCATGGCACAGGCTGCACAGGTGAGAGTATGATGATGATGGCTCTAGAATTTCAAAGACTACAGTGAGATCATTTAAAAGGGAAGGGTAAGTTAAATAAGCTGATACTGAATGATCCAGGAGATGCCTGTGAAAGCAGTGCTCCATGCCACCAGGACAGGCTGGTGCTACACCCCTGCCATGCTCAGTCATCAGCTGCACCACTCTCGAGCCCTGTGGACCCAGAGGAGTAGCAGTTGAGAGCCAACTATGCTCCTTTCTGCCACAGAGGAAGAATAAAGCGCTCTCCTCTCCTTTCTCAAATAGCTCCACTTAGCATTCAGCATAAGGGGAAATATATGGTAAATGCCCTTTAGAGGCCATTAGCAATTTTGTTGCTTTTCTTTGCAGAAGTCATCCTTTATCTCACAGGGACAAGTCTTCAAGATCCTTTGGATTCTGCATCTATACTTTTTCATATTTTCTGATTTTTCAGTATCTTTCTCAATTCAGTTTCTTTTATTTATTTATTCATTTTATTTTTTTAATTTTTATTTTATTCATATGTGCATACAATGTTTGGGTCATTTTTCCCCCCTTCCCCCACCCCCTCCATTACCCCTCCGCCCCCTCCCTCTCCCCCTTACCCCCTCGCTACCCGGCAGAAACTATTTTGCCCTTATCTCTAATTTTGTTGAAGAGAGAGTATAAGCAATAATAGGAAGGAACAAGGGTTTTTGCTGGTTGAGATAAGGATAGCTATACAGAGAGTTGACTCGCACTGATTTCCTGTGCATGTGTGTTACCTTCTAAGTTAATTCTTCTTGAACTAACCTTTTCTCTAGTTCCTGGTCCTCTTCTCCTATTGGCCTCAGTTGCTTTAAAGTATCTGCTTTCGTTTCTCTGTGTTGAGGGCAACAAATGCTATCTAGTTTTTTAGGTGTCTTACTTATATCTTTCTCAATTCAGTTTCTTTTCCATGTGTTTCCTTAAAAAAATAGTGTGTCTACCTCAACTTAGGAAAAAAGATTGTAGTCAATTTTCTAAAAGACCAAAATGCAGTTTCTGTGCCTGTCATGTGGGCCACTCTTTAGAAGAATAACAGGTAACAGTTGCCCACGCTCCAAATCACAAGTACTGGAGTGGAAGCCAATTTTAAACTGAAAGGGGAAAGGAGGAAGAGACTGCTGCAGCCTGAAACCCATTAAACTTTCAGTGGCCAGAAAACTAAAAGCATTACTTCAGAAGAGTTTTGTAAATGACTTAAACTGTATGAATTCATTATATGCAATATGTTCAATTTGAAATATGACCATTCAGAAATTCTGTGTAATAGACATTTCATGGACACAGGAGGTCCCCACCTGCTTTCTTTCCAGAATAAATAAAATAGAAGGATTATATAGTTCTTAAAAGTTAAAATAAGATAAACACATAAATAACTTTGTTATTTTGCTATGTTCTAAAGTTATACTAAGAGACCATGAAAATAAAATGGGAAAAGACCATGAAAATGATTTTTAAAAATTATTTCGGGCTGTTAAACATCTCCAAAAGTATGTATTGTAATGAAAATTTTCAGCTCCACATACCAAGAAATTTCTTTTACAGAGAAATATGAATTGCACAAATTACCCTTATTTGTAGCTGAAATCATTACATTTTTTGTAGTATATTAAATCGCTGCATCCCTGATATTGCCAAAATAATGTTCATAACAATTGGTAGTAGGGAAGCCCATAAACTCAGTGCCAATTTATCACAACATGGTAATATAGGAATACACCCAGATTCCTCTTACTCCACTTCCCTAAGTCCAATATTAATTTCTTTTTTATTATAGTAAAATATACATGACATGAAATTTACCATTTTAAGTATTAAAAGCATTAAGAATATTTACATTGTTGTGAAACTACCACCATCAACCATCTTTGGAACTCTTTTGTCTTTATCAACTAAAACTCTTTACTCAATAAATACTACCTCCCCATTCCCTCCTCCCTACAGCTCCTGGCTCCCACCATTCTGCTTCCAGTCTCCATGAATTTGAGCGTTCTAGGAACACCACATAAGTGAAATTATTCAATATTTGTCATTTTGTGACTGGATTCTTCCACTTAGCATATTTTTTTCAAGGTTCATACATCGCAGGGTATGTCAATACCTCCTTTTTAAGGTTGAATAATATCCTATTGGGTGTATAAATCACAGTTGTACATCCACTTATCTATCAATGAACACTTGAATTGCTTTCACATTCAGAATATTGCTTAAAAATGCTGCTATGAGCATGGGTTTGCAAACAGGAAATTCAATTTTAAGTAATGAAAGGAAGCAGTAGTGACAAGGATACTCATCCTTTCTTTCATTTCCTTATATGCTCCAGTTATAGGTGATGACCAGAGTAATACCAAGTTTAAACTGCAGGTGGCAGCAAACATCCATAAACTGATAGTAATGTTTGAAAAAAAAGCAGTGTTTTTTGTTTTGTTTTGTTTTTGTTTTTAACTGTGTTAAATTTTGCCTTTTCAGAATAGAACCAACATTTTTCTCCAGGTCTCTGCTGTGGTTTGGATATAGTTTGAGTGTGTGCCCTCCACCCCCAAGAGTTCATGTATTGAAATTTTATCACTATTGTGAGGTATTAAATGGATGGAAACTTAATCCAACAACATATGGATGGGGAGCTTTGGGAGGTGATGAGGATAAGATGATGGAGTGAAACCTCAGTGATCAAATTCTGATGGCTTTATAAGAAGAGAGGGAGAAAGAAATCAGACCAGAGGGAACACACACACACACACACACACACACACGAGTTTGGCCTCCAGACCATGAGTCAGTCAAATCTCTTTCTCTCTCTCTTTTTTAATTGACATAGTGTCTTACTATGTAGCAGAGGCTTGCTTTGACCTCATGTTCTTTATACTTCAGTCTCCTTCCCAAGTGCTGGGCTATAGGCCTGCATCACCACACCCGGCTCTAAAATCCCTTTTATTAAATTTACCTGATTTGTGGTATTATGTTATTGGCTACAGAAAATCAACTAATACTTTCTCCTGTGTTCAATGTTAGGAACACCTGAAGCATTTATTCGATCTTACCTAATGAGTACTTTAATTGTGAAACAAAAGGATAGTATATGAGTGCTTGGAATTCTGCTCAGAGCTTTCTCAAACTTAGGATATCTCAACCATCCACACTGTCATGATCTTGCCACATACTGAAGCTCTGATAGTAGGTGTTCATCACTCATGAGGAATTGCTTCTGACCCTTCTATGTGACAGACACTGCCCGTTGTCTATCTAATATTCTCACCTCCTTCCCTACTAATAAAAAACCCAACTTTGGACAGGACCACAAAACAGCCAACTAAAACATAACACATTTCCTCACTTCCCTTGCAGCTGCTGTGACCATATGACACAGCGCTGTCCTTTAGAGGTAAGTTCAAATTTGCTGAAGATAAAAAGTTTTACTCTCCTGACATGTTGTTTTATTTTGTTTGCTTCTTACCAAAAACCTAGGTGGGAAACAAAAGATTGGGCAGCAATACTGAAATTGTGAAAAATGCCAGGAAAATAAAAATATACCAAGCCTTACAAGTAGAAAAGGGAATATGGAGCCATCATGACCCAGGTGAGACTGTCCCTCCTTGGATCCCACATCTAATTGGAATCACTTTCAAGTAGGTCTTCCTAGTTCCTGTTATGTGAGAAGAATATTCCCCTATTGAGTTAAATTATTATATTAAGATTTGTGCTAGGTGAAACAGAACCCAACCCCTAAATGGGATGGATGGATATGCTCTGAGAAGAGCAAATGAGATAGATATGTGTTTAGAGATAGAACCAATAAATATACTAAATGTTTTCAATTGAGAAGAGGCCCTAAAAGATAGTGTAGAACTATATTTTTATCAGATGTGAGTCTATGAACACTAAGACAGATACTGCATGTACAACGTTTCATGTAATGAGTTGGTAGATCTTTACATAAATGAAGGAATGACATTTACGAGTTCAAATAACAGAAGGGAATAACTTTTTAAATAATAAAAACAGGGCAGGTTTCCTAAGATTTCTCATAAAACTCCTCATGAATGAATATTAACAGATTCAATTTGTCAGAACTTATCACAATGCCATAATAACTCATTTATGAAATGCCACAGTCAAGATAATCCATAACTATATTTTACAAGTATACTTGGAGGTTTACATATATAGATAAAATATTTATCCAGTGGAATGAACATTTATTAATATCCAAGAGAAAGAGAAGTTATTCACAGAAAAAGCAAAATGAGAGAGCTGGAGAAATTGAGAATTGGAAAGAGTGCCAGTGGAATGGAATTAAACGGGAGAAGGGTGAGGGAGGCTGAGAGCCTCGTGCTAAAACTAGGTGTAAATCTGTGGTACTAATTTCTCTTCTGCACTTACAGGGGTTTCTGTATTTGTAAAGTGAGAGATGTGAAATGACTCATTATGCTTATAATTTAGTTGCAGAGCAGAAAAATTAGACACATTATCCCAAAAGCAAATAATATGGCATAGTATGTAGTTAATGGTTAAATTGTATGGTTTGGAGGACAAGTGCTTCAGAAATTGAGAAAACAGGGAAGCAAGAATAGTCAGAAGTATTTCATAAAGAAATGGAAATAGGGAAGTTTTATAGAGGAAGAAGGTTGAAATAAGAACCTTTAAGTAGAAAGAAATGAGACATGCTTATATGAAGATGATTGACTTGTTTGAGGAAAGGAAGGCTAGCTTTGGAAAATAATGAGAATAGATTTGGATTTGTAGTATTGGGCCAACTTATGGATGCCCTCAAAAGCTTGGAAGAAAAAGCTTTGAAGGCGATGAAAAGTAAATCTTATTTACTGGAGAGTAGTGATTGTTGACTCTGCCTTCCCAGCTCCACTCAAAGCCTTAATGGTAGGGAAACAATTCAGCATCACAAGTTCCCAAACTTGTATTGAATCTGTACTCATGAGCCAGAAGGTCCCTTCACTCTCTATCAAACCTCATCTACCAAGACCTGGGTGATACCTTCCAAAGAAGGAGTCAACCCAGAGAGGACCATCATTTCCAATGCACAAAGAAGAGATAAGAAATCGATTGGCTTCTGCAATTTGAAGAAAAGTGTATAGTGTGAAAAGGCAGGCAGAACCTAGTAAAGTGTTAAGAAAGAGTTTTCAAGAGTAGCAACTTTGTTACACTGCCATGGAACTTTGGCAGATAAAAATAGCCACTAGGGTTGCTCCTTCCAATGCTACTGCCTTGGAAAAAGCAAACTGAATCTTGAGGAGCACAGTACAGCTTGGATGGGGTGGAAGGCATGCAGTAGTTTTGGAAGACAGAATAGACCCTAGTTCCTGCTGATGGTTCCACTCTGCTCTAGGCAAACTTTCAAAATCTTCTCACTTTCATATCCTCATTCAACCAAAACGTAGCTAAGGGTCAGGGTGCCAAGGGGAATTCACTCCTCCTATGTAAAGGTATCAAAAGGTATGGATGAGTAACACATACTAACTAACCATCAACAAGAAGAAAAGGAATTTCATGGCGACCATGCAAGAACCCAACACACACATATAAAAAACTAACCAATGCTTCTTAAACTTGAGACTACTGAGCATAATTATATAGTGAGCTCACTAAAACAGATTCTAGGCCAGAAATCCTGATTCTGCTCTCTAAAGAACCCTAGTCAAGAATGCAGCAATGCCTGACTGAACTTTTACTCCAATTTGGTTGATATTTATAAAGAACATTTCTGCCTAATGAATAAGTCTTCATTTTCTTTGGAATGCTAATTGAGGAAGAAAATGCCTTTTAAGACAGACTCAAAAAAAAAAAAAAAAAGAGAGAGAGAGAAACTTTGGAGATTCTCTACCCCATAGTCTTTCCATCTATGACATCTTCAAAAAATATTTTTCAAATTTATCCTTGTAGCCTGAAGTGATGGAGTGGCTACTATTTGACATTTCAAACCAACACATGGGACAGTTTCAATTGCTATAAAACCTACCCTGGAGGCAGTAGGTTTGTCTCTTCTGAAAAAGATTCATTTATATTTTGAAGAATAAAAATCTGGGATCCTTGTCAAGGGACAAAGACCTTGTTCCTGACTTTCAGGAGAAAAGAGGAGATGGCTACCCCTTTCCTATATAAACATCAGGTCTATATTTTCAGGGTTCTTCACCTAACCCTGATAGGTGCAGGATGCCACCACCTTACCTTTTATAGTTAAAAAGTGGAGCAAAAGAAAACTGGGGAAATTATTTGCTGCTGTGCTGTAAAAACTTTGTGCTGTCCTTCAGGATGATATTAATAAATACGGGTACTTTAATACTTGGCAATTCCATGACAACCAAGGAAAGGAGTGGAAACATGAGTATTTGTAAGAGAGGTTACTGATTTTGGGAGACTGAGATCATTTAAAAATTATGGCCATATGCAGCTTATATGCTTAACTTACTATATGTTTAGTCATATTTTCTATTAATTAACTCTTATTACAACTTCAGGCTAGTAGATTTACCTCTCAAATTTGATATTCCTATGAGAGTTGTGAAAGGGATATGTAGCCTACATAAATATTTCACAGTGACTAACTTGGATAAATTAGTATAACAAGCATATATGGCTTTCTCTCATTTTTGGAAAAATTTATAATTACTAATCTCTCTTCTTACAGAATTTTTCCCGTTCACCAGAACATGCCAGAGTTTATTTTTCAGTAAACATTTGTATTTACAAAGAATGTTTTGTACTCTGAAATGTCCCTTACCTCCCAAACACTTTTCATACCTGATGTGATCTGAAGATGATTTGTCTCCTCTAAAACTCACGTTGAGATTTATGCTATTGTGACTGTGTTGGGATGTGGGGCCTTTAAGAGGTGATTAGATTATTGGGGAGATTAATGCCTTTCTGGAGGGAGTTAAGGGAACTGGTTAATTATCCGGAGAGTGGGTTATTATAAAGTGATGCCATCCCTGTATTCTCTCTCTTCCTTGCAAGCCTTCTTGGTCTTAAACTTTTCCACTCTGTTTTGATGTAGCACATCCTCAACAGATGTGGCCATCTAATTTTGGACTTCTAATCTCTGGAGCTATGAACTAAAAAGAACTTGGGTCCTTTATAAATTATCCAGACTCAAGTATTCAGGTATAGCAACAGAAAACAGACAATGTCTTATTACTTCACATATCATCATGACAACCTTGTGTTGTATCAGATAATTACTATTAGTCCTTTTTAGAGATGAGGAAATTGAGACACAAAAAAACAGCTAAGTAATTTACCAAAGTTCATTCCAGTTAATTGTTTTCAAAACTAAAGTTCAAACCCTGAATAATTCATATGATCTCTAATTATAAAAGTTAAATTAATAGCCTAATAGCATAGCCAGTACTTGCCTTATTTTTCAAGATCACAAAAGTGTGAAGGCAGATGAGAAGACACAAGGTCCTGTTCTGGGTAAAGGCTGTACAAATTGTCCTTTGGTATCCACTTATTTTAAAATAAGTCAGTACAATTTTGTTAATAGCACTTCTCTTCGTACTAGTATCCAACTTACAAATGACACTTTGCAAAAAGCACTTCAAAATACAAAACTATTCTGTGACCTTAATTACTGTCATAAATGTATTTGATATTTGCTGTCAAAGAACAGGCTATAATTAATTTCTGTGATGTGCATATGCTTTTTTTTGGTGTTACTGGAATTTGGACTCAGACCCTTATAATTGCTAGGCAGGCATACTACACTTGAGCCACACCCTCAGTCCTTTTTGCTTTGATTTTTTAATAGGGTCTCAAATTTTTGCCAAAGGACCAGCCTTGAACCAAGATCCTCTATGCCACCTGAATAGTTAGGATTACAAACACATACCACTATACATAGCTTATTTGTTGAGATGGGGGGGTCTCAGTGTTTTCCCAGGGCTGGCCTTGATCTGTGATGCTCTTGATCTCCACCTCCTGAATAGCTGGGATTATAGGCATGCACCACCATACCTGGCTACTTTTAAATATAAGTTTATTATCAATAGGGCAAACCCAGCTCTATATCATGAGTAAATTATTGGAAAATGGGAAACACAGATAAAAATTAAATGTATCTGGTTTTGGACCATCTATTTTTAAAATAACTTCATTTTTGGAATACTTTATAGGAAAAATGTGAAGATAGTACATAGAGTTACCATACATCCCAGACATCCTATACGAAGTTTCCCACATTAACATTCTATATAACACATATAAAGTTTATATTTTAATTAACTAGAAGCCCATATTTTATTCAGTTTTGTCTTTTCCTTTTTACCTAATGTACTTTTTCCATTCAAGGATCTCACCCAGGATACCACATTATATTTAGTCATTGTGTCTCTTTGGGCTTTTCTTGGCTGTTGACAGTTTCTCAGACTCTCCTCATTTTTGATGACCTTTATCTTTTGGAGAAGAACTGGTCAGTGTTTTCTACAATGTCTCTCTCCTGAAATTTACCTTATGTTTTTCTCATAATTATTCTGTGCTTATGCATTTGGGGGAGGAAGACCATAGAGGTAAGGTGCATTTTCCTCATTGTATCAAAGGTTTATATCCAAATGACTTATCACTGTTGATGTTGAGCTTGGTCACCTGGCTGAGGTAGTGATTGTCAGTGTCTGTACTTTAAATTACTCTATTTCCCTTATTTCTACAGTGCTTGTTAGAAAAAAGGCTCTATTTGCCATCCATACTTAAGGAATAGAGAGCCATTTATATTTTTATGTAAATAAAATGGAATTTATAATTTTGAAAGTATACACCATTACAATATGAAATAATCAAAATCCTGGAAGTTTGGGCATCTTGAAATTTTGCACAGCAAGAATCCTATTCTTGAAATGTTTGTAGAAATACCCCCTGTGATATCATTTGGGATATACCTTCCCAGTTTTTCAGTGTGTTTATTTGACAAGCCTTTATTTATTAGGTTCTATATTGGATCCTGGGAATACAAACCTGTGACATCATTTTTGTCCTCAGAAGTTTAAGTTTCCATATTAAAGATTTCACATCCTGACAGCTAGTCCTTTCCTCCTTTCTCTTACCATAAAATTTGGTATAGCTGAAAATAGGAATATCTTTTAAAACTGTCCTCATTTTCAGATAAATGGGTCGATGCATCATTACTGGGGAAAAAATGAATATTCCTCCCTCTCTTTTAAAAAAAATTGTACTTTTTCTACTTTAGGAAATTGTGGATTTGGTTCCTTAGAGTTGGAATTTCCCTGAATCTTTTTTAAGAAGTAAAAACATATAGCATTATGTGACATCTATTCTAACTTGCTCTTCTTCTATTATTGAAAGGGCACTTTGAGCATGCTAGAATGAAAAGTATGAGCATGAAAATTTGAGCATGCTAGAATGAAGAGTATAATCCTTATATCAGCTGAAGTGTCTTTACCTACTTTTGTTAGAAAATCCCTCTGCCAAATTGACTTAAATAATATAAATACATTATCTCAAATATCAGGGAATCCAGAAGTATTCAGTAACTAGGTTGGGGGTTGCTACTCACCATCATCACCACGGATTTAGCTTATCTCTTTTCTCCATGCTACCATCAGCAGTGTCCTGGCTTCATGCTCAGGTACAGTTCCAGGCTTCAGGTACAGACACAGCAGGTCTGTACAGGTCCTGAGCAGGTCCTGAGGCAGGTATGGAAATAGATCTTAGCATATGGAACCTTTACCAGAGATTCTTACCTATCTTGTTCATGGGCAAAGACCAGGTCCCTGGGCCACACACTCAATTTCTGGCAGGGGAACAATAATATCCAATTAGGATTGAGTGGAGCTGGCATTACTTCATATGCAGGATAGATGAGTATCTGAACAAAATAGGAGTCCTGTTAACAGTGAATAGATTCTACAGAGTGTGAGCAAAAGCCAAATGCACGTGTCCACATGGTCTTGTAAGACCCCTGGAGTACTGGCCCCGCCAGAACACTGGTTTCAGCCTTTCTACACCACATTGTAATTTCCAGTCAATTCTACCATACTGAGCCTTCCTGAAGGGCACATTTTGCCCTTCACTCTAAGTCACTGAGTGTCTGTGAATGTGTCATTCTGTAAATACATGAAGTGAGAGCCAACACATTTTCACCACCTCTAAGCACTTTGAAAAGTCCCACTTTCCTGGCAGTGAGTTAGCAAAGTTGACCTTCCAGCCAGTCAGTTCTCGTTTCTAAGTATAGTTGGAGAATCCATTCTAAATGAATTGTATTCTTTTGTTTTGAATGCTAAGTTGTGACCTGAACTCTTAGTCCTGTGTAAATCAGAATTCATTAGGTTCATGTTAAACACTCACAATGTGCCTGATACAGGGACAGGGTCTGGAACTGTAGAAATGAAAAATGTCATTTTTGAGAAATTTTATCCAAGACTTGGTGGAATTAGAAATCAAATACCAGAACCCCCAAACTCCAATTGTTTTCAAGAAAAAAATTCTGAATTTTGAGGTGATTGGCGATTCCCCTACCAACCCTTTCCTAAACAAGCACAGGAAATACAGCTGAATAGAATTAGCACTGTCTTTTTTCCCTTTTGTTTTAACTTCCTCTCCTGACAAGTTATCAAATTAGTCAACAATTATTAAGTGCTTGATATATACCAGCACTGGCCATGCAGTGAGCAGATGTCAGATTCATGAGTGCTATGAAGAAAACAAAAAATGGGTAACATGGTAGGAGTGCCAGAGAGAATTAACCAGAACAGAGACATGATAGAATTTTACTAAATTCATAGAATTAATTTTTAACTGAAAGAGAAAAAAAATAGAGAGGGGAGAAGTATAGATCTTGTATGTGAAACCAAGGCCTGCTATACTCTCTTTGCAGTATTTCCTGGCAGGATCATTGATTGAAACCTGCTTTTAGAGCTTATATTATTCTCTGGTAGTCTCTGTCTTAATGATGTATTCAAAGTCAAGATTTTCTCCATGGTAAAGCTCTCTGCCTCCCTGATACATAGTGAAGCTCATTTTTGCTACAATTCTTTTTGGTTTGCAAGCCTGACTCTAAGTTGAGATCAGTTTAGGCTTAGGCCTCCTTGGTCATTCCTTCTTGGTCTTTGGCTTCTGATAATTTAAATAATATTTGGGAAAATTAAGAATTACACTGTTGGCCTACAGTATCGTACATTTATAATCAACTTCACTCTTGTCATTGAAAATTACATTCCCAAGCTGGAAAGTCCAGCAATCTACTAATTCTGTGCCCTGCCCTAACTCCTAGTCCATAACAGAAATTGTTTAGTTCTTGTATTTGTGATGGGTTTATGCCCTTTGTTCTTTTAATATTTGGGGGAATATCATTATGGTGGTTCATTGTTTTCTATTATGTACCCCACATGCACCAGCTAGGGATGTGGGTACAAGAGAGTCACATCAAGAATATAACCACAAGAGCTCACTTTGGCAGCACATCTCCTAAAATTGGAACTATACAGAGAAGATGACCATGGCATCTGCACAATGATACGAAAACTCATGAAGCATTCCACATTTAAAAAAAATAAACTTTGAAATGACAAAAAAGAATGTTAATATGGTTAGTTCATAGTATTTAAGTATTATTTTAATATTATATCCCATGCCCACACTCAAGAAATTTGTGCTGCTGCAGGAGATAAATGTGGGTATGATGAGAAAAGTACCAAGATCAGAAACAAAAGAGCCATGTTTGAACATTTGCAACTTTCCTTCTTTGTGGGTTTATGAGGGAATACTTAACTTATCCTGGCCACAGTTCTTTTACAGTAAAGTAAGGCTAGCAATATTTATCTCAAGGATTGTTTTGATATTAAATGAGATCATCAATATGAAAGTGCACTGTAAGAAATGTGAGACATTGTAAGGTATTACTACCATCATAGAGCCTAGAAAAACAACAAAGTTATAGGGAAGTAAACTTAATGTGTTTTTTTGGTGGTACTGGGGTTTGAACTCAGGGCCTCCTGTTTGCTAGGCATGCACTCTTCTGCCAGCCCTTTTTGGTGTTCGGTATTTTTGAGGTAGGGTCTCATGAACTATTTGCTCTGGCTTTGAACCACGATCCTCCTGACCTCTGCCTCCTGAGTAGCTAGGATTATAGGCATGAGCAGCTGGTGACTTGCTAAATTTTAATATTTTAAGAAGAAAAAAACACATAGAAAGAAAAAAATGCTAATTAATGTTTTATTTAGCTAGAAATATGCAACTGGTTAATGTGAGTACCCAGCTCACATCCCTCATTCTACCCCAGAGGTCACCTGTGTTTGGATAAACAATTTGCTTACTTCCAGTGTTTTCTCAAATTTCTCTCTGCATGAGGGATCCCAAGGAGTTAATTTCCTGGGGAATAACTTCTCGATGGGTAAATACCCTTCACTTCCTTGCCTCTTATTGAGAAAATTTCAAATGAGTTTTATACAGTCTCTCAGAGGAGGCACAGTGATACTGAATCCCAACTGCTCACAGCAATAATTTGAATAGAAACAGTGAACAATCTTTGGCCTTTCTCCTGACATTTTCTATCTCATTTCCCCTATCCCTCACCATGCTTCCTGGGATCACCTCCTACATAAACTGCTTGCACCCAAATCCTTGTCTCAGAACCTGTTTCTTAGATATTTTTAAAATGCAGTTATGTTGATATGTAAAACTTATTTTTACAGATGTGTGTGAATGGTACTTCAACATTTTGTGTCACTCTTTGATTTTAATCTTTTTATAAAGTTAGCAAAAGAAATTGGAGAGTAGAACAGGAAAAAGAAGAACAGCAGTGGAGAAATGAAAACTAAGCTCTTTTACTTAAGTAAATTGAATAAACATTTTTAGAAAAAGTGTGAATAAAACCAGTCATGAGACAGAGGTGAGATAAAACAGTGTGAACCACTAGATGGAACAAATGCAAGATAAATGTCATCATTGCCCTGACCCCAATATGCCCTTAGACATAATTTTTCTAAATCTGACTCTTATTACTGCCTTTTCTGCCCCCCACACTTTGTACTCCTCGAGTTCCTCTTTCTTAACCCCATTTTTCACCAAGATGACATAGTAAAATCTACAAATGAGAAAAGAGAAGAAGCTTCAAGTAGGACTATGCAAAATGCACTGCTTTATCTCCACGTTCTAAACTTGGATGGACTGCCTGGAGACTAGCCCATGTCTACCAATGAGCGGGACAGGCCCATACCTGATTGGAGCAAGTAGGGGTGAAGAGAGTGACTGATGTTAGGAAGTACAGACAAATGTGTATCCAAATATTTAGATAGTGCTGTCACTCCATGTCAAATCTCAGCTTAGCAAGCAGTAACAATTCTAATATACAGCAGCATTATCATTTCCTTTCCTCTTATTCTTTCTAGTGCATTGTTTTACAGTACTTCCAATGTGTACAAACTAGTACCACACTGCAAAATCTGCAAATCCCAGATGTCAGTAGCTTGAAGAGAGCTCCAGGGGCAGGGAAGAAAACAAGTGTCAGAAGAAATGAGACTATAAAAACAATAAACTGAGAAGAATGTTCTCAATTCACTGATTCAGAATACACAGTGGGCATACCTTTTCCTCTGGCAGCAAATGGTACTGTAATGGGAGATTTGTGCAGGACCAAAAACCTCACTCAACCTTGCTAGCTCAGGTGTTTAGCCAGAGGGAATGTTAGCATTTTGGATTCTTTTCTCATGAAGCTGAAGAATGAACTTCACAGACAACAAAGGGTGAGTACAGAGGTAGAGAGATTTATTAAGAGAAAGAATGAAACCTCCCATGGAAAGGGAGGGGTCTCAAGTGGATTGCTAGAGAAGTGACATGGTCTAAGATTTTTATCTATTTTTCCAGAGCATTGCCATTGTTTAGTCTCTATGCTAATTAGGTGTGCAGAAAGCAGCATTTCAATTAGCTGTGTGTGTCTGTAACATTCTGATTGGTCATGCCCTAGTCCTACTAGTGTCCTTATTTGGTCCATCCTGTTTTTCTTTTGTTCCACCATTTAAGGTTATGGGGGGTTCATAATGGAGGTTTCCAGGGGCTCCTGTGTCCTAGCTCTAGTGTCTAATTTCAGCTAACTTGCTCAGCACTACCTTAAATGGCTGATTTTTGGCATATGGCCTGAAGAACTCTTTTTAAATGACCCAAGAATTGCTTTGAGGAGTGGTAAAAAGAGATAGGTTCAAGTACAAACAAGAGTCATACCAAAGTCCAAAGTCAGATAAGAAGCCACAGTAAAGAAGAAACCCCAGAAGAGTCAACCTCTAGCTACTTCAGCCTACCCGTCCTCCACTAGACCCAAAGAAGTTCACAAAAGAATAAAAAAACCCTACATTATTTATCATCTAGACATTTTAATATCATCTCTGAGAGTGTCACAAAAGCCAGAGCAAATGTCTGTCTCCTGGACACCAGATTTTGAAGCCAGGAATGAGGGATTGGATAGACCAACTAACAATTCACTTGTAGTTCTTTTTGCAGTAAGTTAAGGTGGAAAAAAACTTGACAGGAAATAGCCAACCCTACTGCTAGGGTCTCTTCCAACTTCAGTAGTAGTTATAAAACACATGTGGGATTGCTTCTTCTCACAGTGCCTCTGAAAAGACCCAGACTATCCTAGGAGGAGTGGATAGGGATAATAAGTTAGGGTTCTTAGCAAGGAAGAGATGGGGATATTTAATCAAAAGAGACTAGGAGCCTATTTATTGGCTTTGGTAATGAATCACATTCTCCCAGTAACTCATGCTGCTCCACTCAGTCCATCAGTGACTTGTGCCACAGCTGTAGTGGACATTTCTATGCATGCTGATTGGGTACTACCACAAGTGCCTTCTTTATCTCTCTTTCATTGCCAAGCCTTTCTCTGAAGAAGTGGTAGCTTAAATAGAGGTGTTCAGGGCAAGCCCAAAATATAGGGAAGAATGTCCCTAGGGGAAACCTCAACCAATGGGGCAATAAAGCCAGAGGATAAAAGTTTCAGCCTCCCTTTCTTAACAGGGACAACTGTATTCCACATGGGTCCTCACAAGGCTTGAGCCCAGTTGCCCACAGTGGTAGTTAGCTCAGAAAAATACTGTTTACTGACTTTTCAGTCTTCTCTCAATAACTATCCTCCCACCTTCCTCTCTTCTGTAGTCTGTAAAATAAATCACTTAAATGCAAATCCTTACCTCAGGCTCTGCTTTTGAGGAGACCCCCAACTAAGACAGTAATACCAAATGTACCCCCCAAGAAAACTGACCCATTCTGGAAATGGTTTATTTTCTAGTCAGATGGGAACAAAAACTCCCTCACCGGGGGGAAACTGTGGTGCTGATAACCTCTGTTGTAATTTTTAAACTCTCACCTGTGTGGAACAGATGTGGTGGAAGGGGAAGATTTGTTTGTATAATATCTAATATTGAAATGAAAAGGGGCAATGTTTATTATAAGAGTAGTGCAGTTGATAAGCTTTTGCGAGTTGCCTTAGAAGCCTTGAGGAATGCCAGTTCAGTTCCACCAACTCATAATTCAAGGCATTCTGTGAAAGCCAAAATTATTCTATGAAAGCAAGTAAAGACACCTTGTATAAAAAAGGGTAGTCTGCTAAAAAATCAGGTTCAGAACTTAATTTGAAGGATGGCAGAATAGCAAAGAAAACTGAATGTGAAGGCATCCTATGTCAAAGATTTTTTTACCTTGATTTTAAAAAAAAAAAGAGTGGGAACCTGAGACTTGGGATGACAGATCTGTGAAGAAATGGATGAGGACCTTATGCCCTGGATGCTGTTCAATCATGGAGGCCACAGAAGCCAGTCTCCTTCCCCTTGCAAGGACAGTGCTCCTTGTCCCTGGATCCCCTCCACTGACTGCCCTAATCGCTTGCAGATTGATGTGTCAGGTCCCAGCGTATCTAAACACAGAAGGTATGGTATCTACTGTGGGAAGAAATAACCTACTGAAAGAGTTACAGAAAAATTTGGACAGAAAAGCAGAGCTACAGTGATAAATTTGAGGGTGTTAAGTTGAATAGGATGAGTAGGATTTAAGGCTGAAGAGGTGAAAGTCATTCTCCTCTGACGTAGGGCTTAAAACCCTGTCAAAAACACCTGGAATTTGCCCCAATACACTGTTAAGAAGGTCCCTTGAAACTTGGACATAACAGTGATGCAGAGATGTCAGAGACCTTTGAGTTTTAAGAAATAGGTCAGAAGGCTTAAGGAGGTGGGAATTTGTAATGAGCTTTTAATGTCAGACCCATTGCCTAGGTTTCCTAGGATACTCCCTTCATTAGGGCAGTAAAACATGTTCTAGCATACTTTATTGTATTTCTGTTATTTTTTTTTGAGATCGAGTTTTGCTATGGAACCTAGATTATCCTTGAACTTGCGACCCTTGCCTCAGTCTCTCAAATACTGGATTATAGATGTGAACCACCATGTTCGCTTGCACTAATATTTTTAAAAAGGACAGTGGCATGGTGTTCTTGAATGAATCAGAGTTCATAGAAAACAAACTCTATGATAGAATGGGGCTCCATGGAGTCCACGGGAATGAAGAAAAATTGCATAATTTTAGAGTGCAGGTATATTAAATATCAGGTGGGTGTATTTAGTATAAGACACAAGACTAGAGGGGTAATTAGAGTGCTGGGATCTTAGGGATTTGTAGTAATGGCTAATGTATTCCTAAGGATGAGACAGACAGGTAAACTCAGAAATTATTACTTGACTTCTATAGCCAGAAAAAAAAATCGGAAGCAGGTATGCAGTGGGCAAGGATCAGCAAACACAATAGTAAAGCATAATGTTGAATTTCCAGATCAAAGCCAATTAGTTATCAGATCCAGAACTCAATTACTGAAGATGAAGCCCGATCTAAGGAAAGGTACATTATCAAGCTGCATAAATAAATAAATAAGACATAAATGGGATGAATGTACTTAGCTATAGTACTTTGTGTCCCTCACATTTAGGAAGGGATACTGCACAAATTTGGTCTCTTAATTTTGGAGGCAGCAGTTCCACGTGGAGGGCACTGCTGCAACCTATCTATTGAGTGACTCAGAAGTTTGCTAGTGTCAAGTGAGGCCCAAACCAAGAGAAGACTCCTCAGCAGATTCAGGAAATAATGCAAGCTTTCTTGTTGATACGAACATGATCCAACAGACTTGGGAGTGTCAGAGCTATCCAGTACAAGAGTAGCAACTTAGAGCTCCAGGATTCAGAGTCAAGCCATGCCTTCCGCTTCAGAGACCCACTCACTGTTTGAAAGCAGCTTCTTGTATACCACAGGGTCCTCCTAGAGACTGAACCCCTGAATATGGAATGTAAAAAACTGCAATTGTAGATGCCCACTCTGAGCTGTATGTTATCAAATCATATAAGTGCATGTACAGCTACCATCCATCAAATGGTGAAAATGATATACCAAGGAAGAGGCCTGAGCAAGTCCACAGGGCACAGGTAAGTTTCATGAACAGATTCCCATGCCACCAACATTCCATGAGTGTTGTGACTGTGATTCTCCACCATTCCACATTTATGGCTTCATGAGATATTCCCTGTGATCAACTGATGGAGGAGAAAAATGCAGGCCTGTTTTAAAAATGAAGTGATTCTTCTGCATTTTTTCACTCATATGTGGAATTTAGACCTAAAAAAATAACAATATGACAAGATTATAAAAGTGAGACTGTGGGGGGGAGGTAACCTTTTGGAGGAGGAGGGGGAAAAAAAAGGGGGATGGAGGTGACCTTGGTTAAAGATATATTATATATGTATGTATGACAACAGCATAATGAAACCCACTAAAACAGGTTAAGAAAGAGTAATACAGATGGGGTGAATTTATGCATGCATGTAACCATCACAATGAAACCCCCTTGTAGAATTAATTTATGCTAGTGAAAATTTTAAAAATGAAATAGTTCAATACAATTTAAGTGGTCTTTGGCCACACAATACCTCATTCACAAGTAACCCTAGAAGTCAATGGTGAGGACCATGGCACAGAATACTTGTCATATAAAGGAAGAATTAATCTGATGTAGAAAATATACATGGTCTCCTGTGCAATAGTGACAATTTGACTAGGGTACTAGAATGTGAAAGATTATAACATCAAGTGTGAAGAGTCATGTGGATGTACATATAGGAGCAGAAACAAACATGCACATCTTCATGTGTCATACTATTGTCCACTGGACAGCACCTGTCAACAAGGAGGCTCTTAACAATCAAGTAAATGGATCCTGTCAGGTAGATGTCACCCAGCCTCTATTCTTGGCACCCCAAAAATGCTAGTGCAATGGACCCATGAGCATAGTGGCCTTATTGGAAGGTTTGGAGGCCATTTGTGGCCCCAATAGTATTCCCTTCTCTCACCAAACTAGCATGACTAATGTTGCTTCTACGGAAGTTCTGACATGTTAGCAGCAAAGACCAATGCCAAGCATTTAATAGAGTACCAACCCTTAAGGATACCAGCCAGGCACTTAGTGGCAAACTAATTACATCTGCTCTCTTATCCTCCTCTGAAAAAGAAGAGAATTAATCACCCTTACTGGAACTGCCTCCTATTTTATAAATGTGTTTGGCCTCCTTGTCTATGAGTGTCACTTCTAGGATTATTATTTGATGGCTTATGGAATGCTTTATTTACAGATATGACAATCTTGCATTACACTATGAACCAAAGGACCCACAGTGAAGGCGGTACAAGAAGATAAGAAGACTATAGTTCCTACTATATACTACATTATCCAAAAGTAGTTAATCTGATAGGCTGCTGGGATGGATTATTAAGGGACAACAATGAATGGTTGGGAGTTGTCCTACACAATTTAGTAAAGGCTTGAGTCAATGACTGCCTTATATGGTGCTGTGTACATAACAGCTAGAATATGTAAGTCTGGAAACCAAAGTGGAGAAATAGGAATGGCTCCTCTCACCATCATATTTGGTGATCCCATAGCAGAATTTGTGCTTCCTATTCTTATATCCTCAGGCTATGTTAGATTACAGGTCATGTTAATTGTTGGGGATAAACCAATGAGACTCCCTTTTACAAGAGGACACCGTAAAGTTCTCACAGGACTATCACTACCATCTGCTCATTCTGGCTCCTCATGCCAAAGGGTTGGAAGACAAAGAAAGGCATTTTTTATACTGGCAGAGTAATTGGCTATCAACAGCATGTAGGATTTCTCAGTAATGGAAGCAGGAAGGAATATTTCTAGGTCTCAAAGATTTAGTGGAAGTACTCTGTCCTTCCATGCCTGATGAAAGCACTGAATACAAAAAATTCAGTAGTGACCTTAACGTGACACAGGCAAGCTCACCAAAAATGTGGATTCCTCAAAGAAATAGTTACTATCAGCTGAAGGTCTCACAAAGGATAAGGAATGTATAGAATGAGTAGTAAAAATCTAAAAGGGATGTGATGAACATCAATTATGGCCTTTGGGGAAGTTACAGAAGGAGCAACCCTAACTCTTCCCATCTTGAGAACTTTTGAGAGTTAGAGGATGGCTATGATGTTAAAAATTTGGTGACGGGATGGCTTTTATATAGAGTAAAATGATCTGAAAGGTCCAAGGGGTAGACTGTGAGAGATAGTTTTGGTGTCCTGTGCCACTGCTTTTGATTTCAGCAGCAAAGGTGTTGGACAGTTCTCTGCACCACAGTTTCCTTTTTTTTATTGTGGTACATACATTTATCATTTTTATTGTGATATATGCATTTATCATTTTAAGCCTGTAATGCAGTAGATTAAGGACATGTGCACTATTATGATGCCATTAGCACCATTCATCACTCGACCTTTTTATTTGCTCAAACTGAAACTCTAATCATTGAACACCAACTCATTCTCCTCACATCCAGCCTTTGGCTCCCACCATTGTACCTCTGTCTCTATGAATTTGACTATACTAGAAATCTTAAAGTATTTGTCTATTTTGTGTCTGGCTTATTCCACTTAACATAATGCCTTTAAAGTCCATCTGTGTGTACACCACATTCTGTTCATCCATTCATCTCTCAATGGACACTTGGGTTGCTTCCATCTGTTTGGCTACTATGAATAATGGGAATAATTCTGCTTGTGATTTTGATGCACAAATATCTTTAATTTCTTGCTTACAGTATCTTTAATATATATATAATATATATATTAGTAATGGACTTGCTTTCCTGTGGTTATTCTATATTAATGATTTTGAGGAACCCACAGTGGCTACACCATTTTACATTCCAACTAGTAACGCACACGGTCCCAATTCCATGCAACATTTGTTATTTTGTGGTTTTGGCTTATTTGTTTGCTTTGTTTTTGATAGGAGCCATCCTAATGGGTGTGAAGGGGCATCTCATTGTGGATTTCATTCGAATTGCCCTAACTACTGGTGATGTTGAGCATCTTCTCATGTGCTTATTTATATGTCTTCTCTGGAAGAATGACAGTTCAAGTTCCTGGTCCATTTTTAATCAGGTTGCTTTTTTTGTTGTTTAGTTTTAAGAGCTGTTTATATAGTCCAGATATTAATACTTTATCAGATGCATAGTTTACAAATATTTCTCACATCTAAGTCATTCTTTCTTTCTCTCTCTCTCTCTCTCTCTCTCTCTCTCTCTCTCTCTCTCTCTCTCTCATACAGTACTTGGGGATTAGTCTCAGGGCATCACACTTAGGCAAGCACTCTACCAATTGAGACACACACACACACACACACACACAGTCCTTTTTGCTTTTCATTTTTTCAGCTAGTGTCTTAAGCTAAGTTTGCCTGAACTGGCCTCAGACCGTGATCCTACCTCTACCTCCTAAGTAAAGGATTGCAGAAGTGCATCACCACTGCACTGTTTTTGAGTTGAGGTCTCACTGACTTTTGCCCAGGATAGCCTTGAACCACAATCTTCTTAATTTCTGCCTCCCAAGTAACTGGGATTACAGAAGTGGTACATGTGTACCACCATGCCCAGCCACTCATTCTCTTGACAGTGTCTTTTGGCACATGAAAGTTTTACATTTTGACAAAGTCCAATTTAATCTACTTGTTCCTTGCTGTCTTTGATTTTGGTCCACTAACATGTGTTACTTTTCTCTTTTTTGAGACAGGGTCTCACTATGTTGTCTGGCTGGTCTTAAACTCTGGGGCTCAAGTGGTTCTCTTGCCTCAGCCTCCCAAGTAGCTGTGACAACTGGCACATGCTACCACATCCAGCTTGTCCACTGACATCTGAACTCACATTTCAGTCCTAATTTAATTCTTAACTTTAGTTGATATTGACTGGCATTAACTTCAGTTTTCTGGGCCTGAAATATACATAATTTTGGAGGCTTAAGAGAAAACATTAAAAATATTACTTTTATACATTTTTACTAAATTTTATAACCATGTTATTGCCTGCTAGGACCCCTCCTGGAAACAGTTGTGCTAGCTCCATCTTTAGTCAGCCTTTGTAGTCACCTTCACCACTACTTTCTCCTTCTACCCCTTCCTTCACCATTTTTTAACAATCCAGAAAGTAGAGTTAGAATGATGCTATCTTTCACATACTTGTGGTTTCTGATCTGCTGTTAAAATTATTATTTATCTTCTGTTGTATTCTAGTTTGAAACTGTATTACATCTCCTATATTTAATTGCAACTGAATATCTCCACAAAGATGTCCCACAGGTAACCAAATGTTAATGTATTTCACCATGAATCTATTTTCCCCAACCTGTCCCTTGTTCCCTGTATCAGGTAGAGTATTTGACTGCTCTCTCTTCCTCAATGCCACAGTGTCCTGTTTGTTTTTCCTTATGGATGTTTCATGTCCATCCCTTTCTCTTTCTTCTCACAGCCATATTTTAGGTCAGCAAACATCATCTCTCACCTGAATAAAGCAATAAATTCCTAAATAGTCTGAATATTTTATTTTGCCTGTGTAAGGCCCTTCAAGCTTATAATTGTCTTCAGAATAAAGTTGCATGTGCCATGGTCAAGGCACATAAGTTGTCCCATCCATGAATACTATTGAGACCTGCTCTACCTCATGTTCTGATACTCTATTCAAACATTGCATCACTTGCCATTCCCTAAATAGGTCATACTCTCATCTCCAGGGCTTTGTCTTTGCTTTTCCCAGAGCGTATGGCATACCTTCTCTATTCCCTTTACCTAAAAAAGGCCTCCTTCAGAAGCCCATCATGCACCACCTTTTTGTGTGCTATTAAGCCTCTCTGACACCCCAAGGCTACCTTAAGCTCCTCTCGGAGTTCCTTGAACATTTACCTCACTGTGTTGCACCTTATTCTTTGTCTGTCTTCTTCACTACACTGTTAACTTCTTCCGGACAGATACTAATTCTTAGTCACCATAGCAGCCTCGGAACCTGGAGCTCAAAAGAAATTCAATAAATATTTCTGCATAAATGATCTCATGATAGAAACAGGAACTACCTTCTCTCTCCTATTGTATACCTCCTTTATTGTATTCTTTAAAAGTGAGCTTTTAGGTGATGGGATTATGAGTACATTATTCTCTATGCTTCTATGTATTATTTTATTAAATAGCATAAAAATCAAATAGAATTCTCTATCAAATCACTTGTCTTAACCATTTTCAGTAAGGGCAAAAATATTAAATTCAGTGAATGACCCTGGGAGTCTTTTGAGCATGGACTTTAGGAAAAGGGTCCTTTTGGGCTACTCCATGTCTTGATGACAGAACCTCATTGAATGGGGTTCAGAGTAAATTACAGTGAACCAAAATCACATCTTTAACTTCCAAATCAGAGCTGGAAGGGGCTGAAAACTGTGTCTTTTCAGAAAAGGCTCTGAGGTTCAGCACAAGTTCAGTGACTCAGCTGAGGCTACACATGGGTTTTCTTATTTTCAGTCCTATGTTCTTTTCACTATATCACAGCAGCAAAAACAAAATACCTTCTTTGCCCTACCAAGACTTAGCTATATAAGTTCAGTGAAACTTTCGAGCATATAGCTCTGTTTGGAACATAATAGACTTCCAAGAGTTCTAAAATAATTGTGAATCTTCCCTGCCTAGAATTTGATGAAATAACACAAATTCTGTAATTAATTCCTAATTCTCTTAACGTCTTTTAATCATTAGTGCTTAAGAAAAGAGCAAAATTGTGCATGATACTTGTTTCTGGCCATCTGCTTTATTTGGAACCTTGGAAATAGACAACTTATTTTCTGGAAGGTCTAGTGGTGGTGGTGGTTGGGGGGTGGGGAGAATAGGCAATCAAATACCTAGCTTCCAGGAAAAGATATAGCCAATTTCAGTCTTCCTTTCTGAAATTCCAACAGATCTGGAAATATTTCAGGGTCCTAGTCAATCTTTGCCTTGTTTAGATTTTATCACATTCAGACACTTTAATTTGGTCCTTAATTCAATCTGCTAAAATTCTCAGATGTATATGATGGATACTTGCATGCTAAAGAGCAATTAAATAAAGTAGGGTAATTCAGTTCTGCAAAACTGCACGGAGAACAGATTTTTTAAAAATAGATACAATTCTGTATTTTAGTGTTCGTATTCACATTACCCTGAAATGGTGCATTTACTTCAACACAGGATATAAGTATGTTAAAAAACAAACAAACAAACAAACAAAAAAGCAAAACTCATTTGACCTGCAGAAGCAGAGATACTAAGAGAAAATTAGTAGGGACTAGTACATTTAGGCAGGTTAAAAGTGCAAATAATGATAAATTTTGGCGCAGCCCCAAATCCTTAAGGCTACGTCTTGTTCCATCTCCTCTTTACCACTTTAGTCCTATTCTTACTAACTCCCAGTGAAGGAGATTTCATAAAGAATTGTATCAGGCTCCATTAATTGGGGAGAAGGGGTGCAATTGACTATAGACCCCCCCCAACACACACACCTGGCATTGAATGAGGGACAGCGGTCTGGCACATAGTAATAATCCTACTTGCGTGTATTTGGAAGGAACAGTCAGGGCAGGGATTAACGGATCCCCGCTACTCCTCGAGCCATGTCTCCGGAGCTGAGGTCGTCGTTAGGGAATTGCATGCGAGCGCGCACCTGTTCTTGGGTCCCCGCACACACGAGGATGCACGTGGAAGGACTCTGTGGGGCGTCAGGCATTTTGCTAACCGAAGGTGATCACGACCGAAGGCTGCGCGCTCAGCACACGGGGCTCGCCAGCCGGGCGGGGGCTTAAGCGGTCCCCTCCCCCGGGGGGACGCACAGGGCTGCGCGTGTCGCCTGGCGCTCGCACGGGCTGCGGGGCCGCGGGGCGCGGGGCGGAGCTTGGCTGCGGGGAAATGACGTCGCCAACCCCGCGCGCTCCGCGGGCCGCGCGCCGCGAGCCCTGGTAACGGCAGCCCGGCTCGGCGTCTGCCCGGGTCCCCGCCCTCCTCTGCTGCAGCTCGCCCCGTCTCCTCCTCCCTCCGCAACCCCGGCGGCGGCCGCCTCGCCGGGTCCCGGGTGCGGGCTGCGGTCGGGACGCAGGGAGCCGCGCCGCTCACCACGCCCCCGCCAGGCGCGAGCTGAGGAGCGGGCGACAAAGGGCCCGGCCCCGGGTGGCGACTGCGGGACCCGGGCGTCCGCCCCGAGCTGGTGTCGCTCGCCGCTCCGGACCGGCGAGACCGCCCCGTCTCAGGAAGGAGGGGGCCGGGCGTGGGGTAATCGGGTCGGGGGGGAGCGCACCTGAGGTCGAGGCTGCCCGGACCCCGGGCGTCGCGTGGGGCAGCGGCCGCCCCGCCCCTGGCCTCCCAGACGGCGTCGCTCCGCGGGCCTCCCGGGGACAGGTGCCCCAGCCGGGGTCGGTCGGGAAGATGGCGACCCCAGGCATGAGCTGGCAGCAGCACTATTACGGCGGCTCGGCGACAGGGGCAGCCAAATTCGCGACCGGGCACGGCATGGACTACAACCAGGACCTGCACCTGAAAATGAGCAAGAAGATCGCGCAGCTCACCAAGGTAAGGGGTGCGCCCTGCCCGAGCTGATCGCGGGGTTCTCGGGAGAAGCCACCGCCCATGTGAACTTCGGAAGGAAGGCTGGTGACAGTAGATTCGAACTTGACCCTACCACTGCAAGGCTGGATGTATGGGACTTGCACCTCGTGGCTCTTTAGGGCTACGCCAGCCCAGAGCAAATTTAGGGTTTGTGTTCCCTGTTTCACCCTGGTAATTAATCTTAACTGTGACTCGCTTGTGTCTGCGAGGCTCCACGAGGCACCATACCAAGGCACCCTGTAAGTACAGGACCGTTTTACCTAATGTGACCCGAATCCTCGGAATTAATGGACATCTGTTATTGGCTACACAGTTAAGGAGAGAATAAACTTTCTGAGATTATTCCGAGGAATGTAGGAGGGTAAAACGTACCTTGCATGACATTTGGGGGATTTAATGAATCATTCCTTATCCCGAGAAAAAGTCAAATAAGTCTTATTAGATGAATCACACCGTGTTTGCATTTAGGTAAGCGTTTCATTTGATCAAAAGATAATTTTCAAAGAGGAGATAGCCTGTAAATTTGGCGAACTGTAGTTTAGGATGGTACCCGAGTTAGTGAGTTCTTTTTCTCATTTAGTTAATGTTAATGGTAAGGAAGAGTTGGTTTCTGAAGCAGAAGCAATTCGGATTGGTTGCACTGCTCCTTTTAGATCTTGCTAGCAATCTTGCAGTGCCCTTTGAGAAGTGATTTGTGGTTTCTGGAAGTTAGAAGTGACAACAACTGGATCCCTAGTGTTGGTGTGATGAAGAGAGGTGGTGCCTTGAGGGGCTTACTGCCATTAACCTCTGAAGTCTGATACAACCCCCAAATTCCCAACATATAATTTTTACTTTGCGAGAAAGTAAAATAAGGCATTAGAATTGATAGAGGAAGAAATGAGACTGAAAAGGGATGAAAAGAGGGTAAAAAGATTTCAGTGAAGAAATGTGGTTGGAGATAGAAAAAAACATGACAGGACTAAAGAACGAGGGACAAAGAGAATCAAAAAAGAAAAGGTGCAGGTAAATAACAGTAAAACTCCAACATGCAAAAAGCAAGGCAACATTTTATGAAGTTTTCTTTTTTGTTCTTTGTTTTGTTGTCTTGTTTGTTCTATGTGAGCACCATCTCAGAGGTTGCTACAATTCCAGTTTTTACTATTTCGTCTTGTGACAGAGGGTCCTCAAATTCAGAGACAGGAAAGTCTAGAAAGACAGCAGTGTGCATTGAAACAGTTGAAGGCTAAAAGCCAGGCCTCCTGCAATAGCATTCGATCTTCAGAATACTGATGTCCAGAGGAAAGCACATGAATATTTATTCAGATTTTTTCTTGTGCTGGGTCCACAACATCCATTTTAGATTAAACCCTGTGGAGTTCTCTGTAAGTAATAAAAACACCCATAAATTGGTACTGATACTGTGTAGTGTTCATTAGGATCTGTTTCTCGTACTTTTGTCCTTGCTATAACATTTTTAATTTCCTGTTCTTTTGTCAGAAAAAAAACAGTTCAGCACCGCTGGTGAAGAAGGGATATTGAGTGGACTGTGGTATCAGTTTCTCTTTGCACTACCCACCTCAAGTCTAATGAGAGGCGTGCCCCGTGCCAGGGCTCCCCCACTGCTGAATGCTCCACCTAATCTCTGCTGAGTGTTACTTGGACTCTGATTTAGTGTTTGTAGTAACAGTTTCTAAACACTCTCACCACCCCATGTGTGTGTCAGCACTTCAGATATTTATTCCCAGTGCTCCTGTTTCTCAGTGTAGTGCAGTTGCCGTTGTAGACTGGAGCACTGCTTGTTGATGGGCTGACCGGCGCACCGCTTGTTGATGGGCTGACCGGCGCACCGCTTGTTGATGGGCTGACCGGCGCACCGCTTGTTGATGGGCTGACCGGCGCACCGCAGAGTGTTTGGCAGTATCCCTGCACTACCCAGCCGGTGCCGGTTGTGCACCCTCTGTTGCTCAGTTAGCGGTGAAAATAAACATGTCTGTAGACATAACCAAATGTTCCCGGGGCAGGGCAGGGTGGAAGAGGGGTGGCACAATCATGCCAGGTCAGGGGTGATTACCCCTGAGCTACACTGAAATATCCAGGACTTCTTACCCTTGCCTCTTGACTTTATATTTGTAAGATAAAGCCTGAGAATGAAAGAGTCCCATAATAGGACTCTGGCAGCCAGTTCCCTTCAGTATCTGAAAACATTCAAATAAGAACAGATTCTTTTAGGTACCATTCTGGAAGTTATCAAAATTTACATTCACAGACGCTTATTGTAAATACTGTATTACAAGCATGGCCTTGTGAATGTGTGTGTGTGTGTAGCTAGTTAGCAACTTTACTATAGTATGTAAAATTTCATACCACAGAGGTATATTAAATAGAATTATGGTTGGAACCTGATAATAGCTTATATTTAAAAAATTAGATCTTATAAAGTTAATCTTAAAATAGGATATGGTTTCTTTTGGGAAGGCATCAGTAGAAGTCAAGTATATTTATATTAACAGTGTAAATAAGGACATTCCTTGGGAATGTGACATGCACTGAATTAAAATTCCCATTCTACCACTTGCTAGTAGTGTGACCCTGACAAGTCACTAAACCTTCAGTGTCAGTTCCCTAAGCTATAAAATAGGGATGATGATGCCTGTTTTAGTGAGACATAGTAGGCTGTTATTGAGAATATGTATTATATAATAACAGTTATATTTTTAAAATACTTCTCTCTCCTTTAAAAAAGAGTTCTGCTTGTTTTGGAGATAGAGTCTCCATATGTACCCCAGGCTGGCATCACTCTTTTATTTATTATTATTATTGTTATTTATTGTTGTGCTGGGTGGGGATATGTTGTGGCATTTACAAAAGTATCATTGTTATTGTTCCTGTTTTGGTGGTGCTTTTGTGGTTTGAACTCAGGGCCTCAAGCTTGCTAGTTAGGTGCCAGGCTACTTGAGCCACGCCCTCAAGCCCTTCTTTTGCTTTTAATTATTTTTCAGATAAGGTCTCATACTGGCCTCAGATGGTGATCCGCCTACCTATGCCTCCTGTGTAGCTGAGATTATAGAAGTGAACTACCACACCTGGGCAGATGTCAAACTTGATCCTACTGCCTTTGCCTTTCAAATGCTGGGATCATAGGCCACCATGCCCAACTCCATTATTCTTTTTTTTCCCCTAAACTTCATTCATGTAAAGTGTGTAGTTCAGATTTTAACACCAGTGAGTTTTGACACCAGAGAAACCACAACTAAGATACAGAACATTTCTGTCCACAAATTTCCCTCATTCCCCTCTGCAGTCATCTTCCCCCTCAGCCCCAGACCCAAAAAATCTCTGGTTTTCTGTCACTATGAATTAGTTTGCATTTTTGCAATTTTATAGAAATAGAATCTCACATATGTTTTTCTTGAGATGCCTTTGTATTGTTGCACACGTACATACTTTGTTCCTTTTTGTTGCTGAATAGCATTTCATCGTATGGATATATGACAGTTTATTTACTAATCTGTTATCCTTTCTGCATTTAATAGCATTATATATTTATTTGAAGGGTTTTCTGCTAAACTGTAAAGATATAGTTATTTCTCCTATTGCAATATCAAAGTTTAAAGGTTTCACATTCTGCATTGTTGTAGCAAGCACTCCATCACTAAGCTAAACCGCAGTCCATATACATACATATACATAATTGTTTGGTGTTTTAAGATGGGGTCTCACTATGTAGCACAAGCTGACCTCAGCATCCCAAGTGCTGGGATTATAGGCGTGTACCACCTGGCTTGTTCTTTAGTGTATTTTTAACTAATGAAATAAAAAGGCTTGGCTGAATGCATATTTATTCAACCTTCTTATGGTAAGGAGAACAGTTTTATGTAAGGGAGACTTTTCTAAGTGGTAGAGATAGAGCAAGAAAAAAGACATAGTCTTTGCCTATAAAGGAAGTCTGGCATATTTAGGCCACTCATGTCAAGTTTTAGAATGAATATTAGATATTTGAATTAATATTAGATTCTTATGTTTTGGCACGTCCCTAGAATTGTTAATGGCTGAATCATCTCAGGATAGGCAGGAAGCTAGATGGGTTCAGTTTTGTTTTATAAGGCCACATTTGTGTACTTCTATACTTGACCCAGTGTTGACTGCAAATGTATTAGGTTGAGAATCAGGGCTAGTGGGATGTAATTATTAAACATCATTTTTGTCCCTTTCAATTTAATGTGTGAGTCTGGTTCATCCTCTTCCATGAATGAACTAGATTTTTCTGGTTGCTTTTAGATAATATAAATTAGTCTTTAGTAACTAAGTCACAGAAGTCTCAATTTAATGATTAAAATGTCCAGTTTCAGCAGTAAAAACTCCAGGCCAAACTGAAAGATGAAGCTCCCTTCCCACCCATGCTGACCTTTAGCCTTGCCTCTTGCAAGGGGAGAAACCAGTAGTTGAGGAAGGGGGCTTCAATGACTTTTTTTTTTCTGCTCCAGTTTTTCTACTTTTCCTCCTTTGATTTGCCATTCCTGGTTTCTGATCCCTCCAAAGATGGACAAGGAAAAAGGAACCAGAGGAAAGAGAGGCAACAATTTTTTACTTGATTAGAAGCTAAATGGTGGACTGACTTTGACTTTGGTCTTTTTTATGTTGGCAGAAGTTTAAAGCTCATTCTTTGAACTTGTGACTCCTCTGAAATTTTCACCTTAAGTTCTTTGACAACTGAAAATTCATCTAAATTCTGGCTGGTTGCTGGCTCCTTCCTCAGTCACTTGCATGGCATTACCTTTGTCTTCATTTTGTTAAGGTCTGTTCAAGTTCCAGGATATCCTTGTGACTCTACCCAGCTGACTCTACCCTAGATTGTGCTGTCTCTCTCCCATAGAGCTCACATTTGGTCCATAAGGAGCAACCTTTCTTTACACAAACTCTGGTAGTGGTCCCAATTCAGCAGTGTCTCTTGTTCTCACATGCATCTTTATCCAACTTCTCATCCTTCACATTTTCTAGGGGTGTATTAAGGTACCAGGTCTTCAAAGTGCTTGATGTATTTGTCAAGCTCTTTAAGTAGTCTCCTCAGAGTTTTCCCTCTAGGCTTTGCCGTGGGACAGCGTCTTTCACCCTTCCCCAAGCATGGACCCTTGTTACCGTAACTCTTTCTAAAGAAATTTCCAGAACTCACCCTATAATCTCAAAGCCTCATCTTACTAGTATTGGGGGCAGGAAGTAACACACCTCAACACTCCTTTCTTTTAGAATGTCTTCTGTAAAATTTTTAAGAATGTTCTTTGGAACATTGTTTTTATTGTGTTTGGTTCTCAGTAGAAACTTCCCTTTAAATATCTTGTTCATGTTAGCTTTTTATTAAATGCCCTTTAGTTGAGTGCACTTTTGATACAACTCAGTTCACTTATCACTTACAGTCATAACTAGTACAAGGTAGAGTAAAAGTCTCCAAAGAATAGAAAGTAGTTTTGTTTTCTGTCCTTAGCTTCAAGTCCTCTGCTTTCAGTACCTGAACTGCTGTGAGCACTGTAGCCCTCTTTGGGCTTTCTTTACTCTGAATTAGCATAACATTTATTATCCAGACTTCTCATTTGATATTTAGTAATACAGATTTGCAAATATTGCTTCTCATGTTTATAAATACTCCTATTTCTCTTATTTGATTATAAGTTTCTCAGCTACAGGAGCTATAACGTATTTCATATAACCTTAATATGAATGCTTTGCACATAATATTGACATTAATGAATATTGAAGAAGGTGTTGGCAATGATGGTGATGATCTACCATATAATTTTGTGGTACAGTAAATAAAGTGTTTTTGAGGAATTGTATCTGCTATCCTTCTGAATTAATGATAAATTATTTCAACTGAGTTAAAGCTTAGGTTTATACACTCATTGCCTTTTCCATACTGCTTCAAAAAGCTGTATTATTTTATAGTATGTTTACATTTTGATGTAAAAGTAAAAATATAAAGCTCTTTCTCTTAAATATAAACATTGTCATTTCAAAGTGTAGGTAATTGTTATACTAGTTACTTAGCAAACATTTAAAGTCTTACAACTAGTCATTTAATATTAACTGTGCTTTTACTGTATCCCAGACCAGAATGTATTTATGATACCAAATCACTGAAGTTTTCAAAAAATCCTATTTTCTATACATTAAATAAAATTGATTCTTCACTAATTGGTTTATTTGTTGCATAATGGTACTCTGTTTTGTGTAACACTTGGGCTTTTGAGCTGGAGTCTAAGTAGCCTTATGAAAGGTCACAGTTGGCTGTTTCAGCTTGGCATTAGCATATGCTAGTGCAATACCTTGTTACATTGCAGCTTTGCCATTTTCTTGTGCAGTGGCTTGTATATAACCTTTTAGTCATAGTTGAGAGGTTTGGATTAATTTCTGGTGTTTTACTAAGGTTTATAACTGGTAGAACCCTTAGACTCTAACCAGCTTAACCCTCTTATTTATAGGTGCAGAAGCTGAATACCCAAAGTTATTTGACTGTTATACAACCCGTTGCTGGCAGAATCTGGACTTGAACCCAGGTCTTTGGATCACTGTGGGAGGGACAGCTATATTGGTGTCTCTCTTTATCTATCTTTTTCCATTAGGCATTCAGCCATTGGCTATTCGGTAAGGGGTCACAGAATTATTGGGGTTTTTTTCCTGTTGGAGCCATATTTAACTTACCATATGAATCACATATTTTTGATAACATTGAAACTAATGTGCCTCTAGCTTCTCACATGCACTGTAAGAAATGTTTATAGGTTGTGCATTTTTTAAATTGTGGCTTGGTAACTTTGTAACAGTTATTTGTGTGTGTGGGTTCTCAGATAACTGTCATAATATTTCTATGTTTTTATTAACAGCTTTAGTCATTCCAGACTTAAAAAAAAATGTAATTGCATTGATTTAGAAACTGCTATGCTTGGTGTGAAAATTACTGCTGCAGCTACCTTCAGTGTTTTTCTTGGACTGCTAGCTTTCTTATGTTGTTGCTTAGACCCAGTTCCTCATGACAGTAAGTTGGAAAATTTCTGGGTTTTATTATTTTATTCTATCTCTGTGCTTTCTTTGCTTATGAAAATGCTTTACTTTCCTTCTCATTGCCAGCATCATTTTATTTATTTAATTTGTTTGGTAGTACTAGGGCTTGAACTAAGGGCCTCACACTTGTAAGGCAGGTGCTCTACCACTTGTGTCACTACACCAGCCCTTGCTTGCACTGAGTATTTTCAAGATACGGTCTCGTGAACTATTTGTCTGGCTGGCTTTAAACTGTGATCCTCCTGATCTGTGCCTCAGAGTAGCTAGGATTACAGGCGTGAGCCACCGGTGACTGACTCATTTGCCAACATCCTAAAAAGTGATACGAAGAGCCAGGCACTAGTAAGTCATGCCTTTAATCCTAGTTATTTGGGAGGTTGAGATCAGGAGGATCACAGTTCAAGGCCAGTGCAGGCAAATAGGTCTAGAGATCCCATCTCCAAAATAACCAGGACAAAATGGAACAGAGGTGTGGCTCAATTGGTAGAGCATCTATTTTAAAAGTTCAAACGCCAGTCCCCCCCCCCCAAAAAAAAGTTGTATGAAGGATAAGGGTCCATCAGGAATATGTGATTGAAATAATCTGTTCATTCTAGTTGAAATATGTAAATTCCCCATCTTTTAATTCCCATAATTATGAGTATTTTCTTTTAACTATTTTATTAACATGCATTAATAATACAAGGGAGTTTCGTTGTAATAATTCCATAGACGCTTACAGTGTACTTTGAACAAGTTTGCCCCCTATTCTCTTAACCTCTCCCCCCACACCTTTTTCAAACAGTTTTTGATGTTTCATTATGCTAACTTCATATATGTGTGTATATATACACAAAATGTACTTTGATCCTCTTTACCCCCAGTACCCTGTCCTTTCCCCTCCCCCTCCAGCCAACCTTCGCTCCCCACCCCCAGTATCCCTTTTACACTCATGTCCCACTATCATCATTTTAGGTCTAGATTTCACATATTAGCAAAAACATACTCAGATTTTTGAGTTTGGCTTATCTCACTCAACATGATGATTTCTGTAAATTATGTAACTCAGATTTGAGATGAGAATGAAGAATAACCTGAATCTGTAACACC
This sequence comes from Castor canadensis, assembly GCF_047511655.1. Taxonomy (NCBI): domain Eukaryota; kingdom Metazoa; phylum Chordata; class Mammalia; order Rodentia; family Castoridae; genus Castor; species Castor canadensis. The sequence goes on from NC_133386.1 coordinate 44,188,682, forward strand.
AGTTAAGTTCTGCGTGGCAGTAGGAGGTACCTATTAATGAAACACTGCCATTCTTTCCTTTCTACTGGTCTTGTGAAATTAAAAAAAAAAAATCCTCTTACTTATGAGCTTCCAAACAAAGTTAATATTATGCTTTGGAATGTTGATGTGAATAATGGAAATTCATAGTGCCATCCTTGGTTTCCACCACAGAAAGTTTATATCCTGTAGGCCACTGATGAATGAAAAGAACATCAAGTAAATCTGTCAGAATTGGCACCCCCTATCCCCTTATGGAGAGATAGTGCCAAAGGGGGGACAGTTGCTAACTGAATTTAGTGTTTTTAAAACAGTAAAAACAATGTTATAAATGGTAGTTTGATATAGGGGAATGTTACTATGAGGCTTGTGTTTTATATTTCCAGTGTGATGTGAGCTACAGTAACTCTTAGATTTACTAGGAACTTATGATCCTGTAAAATACCATATGAGTAGTCCTTATTCAAAATGCTTATAAAAGTGTGTCAGATTTCAAATTTTTTGCTTTTTGATTTTAGAATATCTAGTGGTTCAGCATCTCTAACCCAAAAGTTCAAAATCCAAATACTCCATAATTGAAGATCTTGGAGTGCCATATCAGTGTTCACAAACTTTTGGCATTATCTACAGCCTCAGCTTCTAGGGAGACTGAGGCAAAAGAATCTCTTGAACTGATAAGTTCAAGGCCAGCCTGGGTAACATAACAAGACCCCATCTCAAAAAAAAAAAAGTTGAAACCTTGAAGTATTTCAAATTTTGCTGTTCAGATTAGAGATGTTCAGCCTGTCCTGACTGCCAATCAATGATGAGTAAAAACATTTTGGAAATACCAACCTTTGCAAGTTGGGGCTTGTTAGTTGTGGTTAATATTTTGGTATACATAATGTTTGAGTCCAAAGACAGTATTTTAGAAAATGTTTCACTTTTATCAATTTATTAAACTACATTAGTGAGCAATTGTTATTTGTAGACCTCAAGTTTATATCAATAATGATTTCAACTTTCCCACTAAAACTTTAACAAAGGGAGATCCAAGATGGCAACTAGGGTATGGAAGCAGAAAGGCTAAGTTCCGTGACCCCAAAAATCTTCCTAAGACGTTGGAGCCACACTTGAGTAATTCTGACTGCTTATAGCCCAAAATAATAGTTGCCATCACACTAGGTGCAGGAAAAAATTCAAAGACTGACCCTCAAATCAGCCTTTAACTTGCACCTAATAGCTGAGACCCTCTGCATAGCCAGCAAGGCGGGTCAAGCCCTGGGGAAACCCTCCTCCCCCAGAGAAATTTTTTTTTCTTTTCTTTTTTCTTTCTTTCTCTTCTCCTTCCTCCATCAAGAGGAAATAAATCATCAACCAGAATCAAACTTTCAACATCACGAACCCATAGCTCGTGGAAAGCTTCCCCATACCACATTACACTGAGAAAATTTGGCACCATTTCTCACCGCCACCACTGCTGGCTCCAAAACTACCTGCACATAAATTGACAGAACAAACAGGTTTGAGAGGGAAATGAAGAAAAACAGATACCCAGTTCCTGACCCCAACAAAAGAATGATAAACATCATGAAGGAACCCAGTGATGCCCACAAAAAGACTCTCAAAGAAGAAACCGATGAAAATTTCAGGGAAAAGATATTAGATGTGGTTAACCAGTGTACAAGATTCACTGAAGAAATTTCAAGATGCCAAAAATAAAGAATATGAGAAGACACAGAAACAAATATATGAACTCAGAGGAGTCCTAAATAAACACCAAAGTGAAACAGAAAACACTATAAATAGAGAGATAAATGAATTAAGATGAAAATAAAAAATAATCAAGAGGAAGGGACCCAAGATATGGAAAACCTCAGAAAAAAGAATCAAACAGAAACACAAAACACAGTGGAAGGCCACTCCAGAAGTCTAGAACAAGTGGAAGACAGAATTTCAGAACTCGAAGATAAAATAGAAATTAAGGGAAAACTGAAGAAATGTTAATTAAATAACTCAAGAGCTGTGAAAGGAATATGCAAGAACTCACCAACTCCATCAAAAGACTAAACCTGAGAATCATGGGCATTGAAGAAGGAGAAGAGGTCCAAGCAAAAGGGATTCATAATATATTCAACAAAATAGTAACGGAAAATTTCCCAAATATTGAGAGTTTTGCCCATTCAGGTGCAGGAAGCCTCCAGGACACCAAACAGACTTGACCAAAATAGACCCTCCCCACAGCATATTATCATTAAAACAACAAGCACAGAGAATAGAGAAAAAATATTGAAGGCTGTAAGAGAAACACAACAAATAGCATATAAAGGTAAACCCATCAAAATCACAGCAGATTTCTCAATGGAAACCTTAAAAACAAGCAGGGCATGGAGTGAGGTATTTTAGGCACTGCAGGAAAATAACTTACTCTACCCTGCAAAACTATCATTCAAAATAGATGGTGCAATAAAAATCTTCCACGATAAGCAGAATCTAAAACAATATATGACCCTCAAAGCCACAACTACAAAAGATTCACCAAGGAATTCTGCACTCAGAAGATGAAAGCAAACAAAACCGAGAGAGGACAGTAACACTGAATGTCAGTGGACTCAACTTCCTCATCAAAAGATACCATTTGACAAACTGGATTAAAAGGGAAGATTCAACAATCTGTTGTTTACAGGAGACCCATCTCATTGACAGAAACAAACATTGGCTTAGAGTGAAAGGCTGGAAGAAGATTTACCAAGCCAGTGGCCCCTGAAAACAGGCAGGAGTAGCAATACTTATATCAGACAACATAGACTTCAAACTTACATTGATCAAATGAGATTAAGAAGGACACTTCATACTAATAAAAGGGGAAATAAACCAAAAGGAAATAACAATTATCAACCTATATGCATCCAACGTCAGTGCACCCAATTCCATCAAACATACTCTAAAGGACTTAAAAGCACAGATAGACTCCAACACAGTGGTAGTGGAGACTTTAATACCACCCATCACCAATAGATAGGTCATGCAAACAAAAAAATCAATAACGAAATTCTAGAACTAAATCAAATGGACCTAGATGGTGTCTACAGAATATTTTATCCAACATCCACACAATGTACATTCTTCTCAGCAGTCCATGGAACTTTCTGCAAAATTGATCACATCTTAGGGCACAAACCAAGCCTCAGCAAAATAAGAAAATAGAAATAATCCCATGCATTCCATCTCATCACAGTACATTAAAACTAGAACTCAACAACAAAAACAACAGCAGAAAACATGCAAACAATTGGAAGCCGAACAACACATTGCTCAATGATCAGTAGGTCATTGATGAAATAAAGAGGAAATTAAAAAGTTCCTGGAAGTTAATGAAAACGAAAACACAACCTACCAGAACCTATGAGACACAGCAAAGGCAGTCCTAAGAGGAAAGTTTATAGCCATGAGTGCATACATTTAAAGGTCAGAAAGATCTCAAATAAACTACCTAATGATACATCTCAAACTCCTAGAGAAACAAGAACAAACAAAACCCAAATCAAGCAGGAGAGAAATAATAAAAATAAGGTCCTAAATTAATGAAAAAGAGACCAAAAAACCATACAAAGAATGAAACAAAAAGCTGGTTCTTTGAAAAAGTAAACAAGGTTGACAAACCCCTGGCAAATCTGACTAAAATGAGGGAAAAGTCCCAAATCAGTAAAATCAGAAATGCAAAAGGGAGATAACAACAAGCACCAAGGAAATCCAGGGAATCATCAGAGACTACTTTGAGAACCTATATTCCATTAAATTTAAAAATCTTGAAGATATGGACAAATTTCTAGATATTTATGACCATCCAAAACTGAACCAAGAGGACATTTATCACCTAAACACATCTATAACACATAATGAAATTAAAGCAGCAATAGAGTCTCCCAAAAAAGAAAAGTCCAGGACCTGACGGATTCTCTACTGAATTCTACCAGACCTTTAAAGAAGAACTAATACCAACTCTCCTTAAACTTTTACATGAAATAGAAAGGGAAGGAACACTGCCTAACTCTTTCTATGAATCCAGTATTACACTCATCCCCAAACCAAAGACACATCCAAAAAGGAGAACTATAAGCCAATCTCTTTAATGAACATCAATGCAAAAATCCTCAATAAAATAATGGCAAACTGATTCCAACAGCATATCAGAAACATCATTTACCATGACCAAGTCAGCTTCATCCCACAGTTGCAGAGGTGGTTCTACATATGCAAATCAATAAATGTAATACAGCACTTTAATAGAAGCAAAGACAAAAACCACTTGATCATCTTAATAGATGCAGAAAAAGCCTTTGATAAGATTCAACACCACTTTATGATAAAACCTCTAAGAAAACTAGGAATAAAAGGAATGTACCTCAACATTATAAAGGCTATACATGACAAACCTATAGCAACAACATATTTAATAGGGAAAAATTGAAACCATTTCCCCTAAAATTAGGAATGAGACAAGGGTGTCCACTCTCCCCACTCCTATTCAACATAGTACTGGAATTCCTAGCCAGAGCAATAAGGCAAGAAGAAGTAATAAAAGGAATACAAATAGGTAAGAAAACTGTCAGAGTATTCCTATTTGCAGACAACATGATCCTGTACCTCAAAGACTCAAAAACTCTACCCAAAAACTCCTAGACACCATAAACAGCTTCAGCAATGTGGCAGGATACAAAATCAACTTAGAAAAATTATTAGCTTTTCTATACACCAACAATTAACTAATTGAGAAAGAATATATGTATGAAAACAATTCCATTTACAATAGCCTCAAAAAAAATCAAATACCTAGGAGTAAACTTTTTTTTATTTTTTTATTTTTTATTACTCATATCTGCATACACGGCTTGGGTCATTTCTCCCCTTGCCCCCACCCCCTCCCTTACCTCCCACTCTGCCCCCTCCCTCTCCCCCCTACCCTCTCAATACCCAGGAGTAAACTTAACAAAGGTTATGAACGACCTCTAGAACTACAAACCTCTGACGAAAGAGATTGAGGAAGGCTACAGAAGGTGGAAATACCTCCCGTGCTCATGGATTGGTAGAATCAGCATAGTAAAAATGGCTGTGATACTAAAAATAATCTACATGTTTAAGCAGATCTCATCAAAATCCCAATGACATTCATCACAGAGATTGAAAAATCTACCCTAAAGTTCATTTGGAAACCCAAGAGACCGTGAATAGCCAAGGCAATACTCAGCAAAAAGAGCAATGCTGGAGGTATCACAATACCTGACTTCAAACTATACTACAGAGCCATAGCAATAAAAACATTGTGATACTGGCACAAAAAGAGATATGAAGACCAGTGGAACAGAATAGAGGACCTGGATATGAATCTACACAGCTATGCCCACCTTATTGTGACAAAGGTGCCAAAAACATACGATAGAGAAAAGACAGCCTCTTCAACAAATGTTGCTGGGAGAAATGGTTATCTGCCAGCAGAAAACTGAAACTAGATCAATGTCTATCACCCTGTGCTAGTATCAACTCAAAGTGGATTAAAGACCTTAACATCAGACCCAAAACTCTGAAGTTAATACAGGAAAGAGCATGGAATACTCTGGAAGCAATAAGTACAGGCAAGGACTTCCTCAGTAGAACTCCAGCAACCCATCAACTAAGAGAAAGGATGGATAAATGGGACTACATGAAATTAAAAATCTTCTGCACAACACAAGAAACTGAAGAGATCACCCACAGAGTGGGAGAAAATATTCGCTGGCTATCTATCAGAGAAAGGACTGATGACCAGAATATACAGGGAGCTCAAAAAACTGAACTCCCTCAAAATCAATGAACCAGTAAAGAAATGGGCAACTGAACTAAACAGAGCTTTTTCAAAAAACACATGAAAAAATGCTCACCATCCTTGGTTATAAAGGAAATACAAATCGAAACCACACTAAGATTGCACTTCACTCCTCTTAGAATAGCTATCATCAAAAACACCAACAACAAATGTTGGCGAGGGTGTAGGGAGAAAGGAGCCTTCATGCACTGCTGGTGGGAATGTAAGCTAGTACAACCACTCTGGAAAAAAATTTGGAGGCTACTTAAAAAGCTAGACATTGATCTACCATTTGATCCAGCAATACAACTCTTGGGGATATACCCAAAAGACTGTAACACAGGTTACCCAGAGGCACCTGCACACCCATGTTTATTGCTGCACTATTCATAATAGCCAAGTTATGAAAACAGCCAAGATGCCCCACTACTGACGAATGGATTAAGAAAATGTGGTATCTATACACAGTGGAATTTTACTCCGCCACAAAGAAGAATGAAATGTTGTCATTCACAAGTAAATGGATGCAACCGGAGAACATCATCTTAAGCGAAGTTAGCCAGACTCAGAAGGCCAAAAATCGTATGTTCTCCCTCATATGCGGACTTTAGACCTAGAACAAATGCAGGAATGTTGTTGGACGTGGGTCACACACTAAGGGGAGAACATGTACAGGAGGAATAGGGAAAGGGAAGGAAACCTAAAACTTAAAAAAAGTGTTTTATGTTCCTACTGCAGAGGAGCTAATAAAGTAATCTTAAACTGACAGAGGTCAATATGGGAAGGTCACCAGGAAGTAGTGAAGAGGTCTGGTAGAGATGAATCAGTTCGGGTTGTGATACACATGTGCATGGAAGCAATGCCAGGAATCTCTCTGTATAGCTATCCTTAGCTCGAACTAGCAAAAACTCTGTCTTTCTTATTATCGTTTGTGTCTTCTCTTCAACAAAATTGAAGAAGAGTGCAGAACAGGTTCTGACTGGAAATGGGGGGGAAGGGAGAGGGGGTGGGGGGCAAGGGGAAGAGGGAGGGGTGGGGAGCAGGGGGGAGAGATGGCCCAAACAATGTATACACATATGAATAAATGAATAAACAACAAAAAAACTCTAACAAAAATGTGTAAAAGGTAATAAAATTTAATATATACATTTTTGTCCTGTATCTTTTACTTATGTCATTTTGAGATGTAATTGGAGGCTGAAGATAATAAACTATCTGTATAGTAGATGGGCAAACAAAAGACTTAGGGATGGGAATTGCACTGAACATGTGGATTGCTTTTGGCAGTATAGCCATTTTTTTCTATGTTGATTCTGCCACATATTTTTCTCATATATGAAATATAGGCCCAATAGAAATACAAGAAATATATACAAAGCATGTATCCAAAGGTGAGACTGGTAGAGGAGACCAAGGGAGAATTTATCACAGGGATTAATAATTTCCTACCTTCTTATATAATATACTTACTTTCATAGCATTATTCATAATGATACTAGAATCCTTTTCACCTTCTGATCATTGTTATGACCAGTAGTTACGTCTACAGGAAATTAGGCCTTATTTAAACTGATGTAACTGGAGTTTTTAGGGCAAAATGCCCTGGCTATGGTTGTTTCACCTGGACTGGGCTCAGCTACCCATCCCAGTCCACCAATTAAAGATACAAGTATAGTGAATAGCAGAGAAAAGAGACTTAACTGAGCGTGGCTGCGTTGGGAAGGCAGATAAAGGGGTTCGGTGATCCCCTGACTATCTTCAGAATACTGACCTGATCTTTAGGTTTAAGTAGAGAAAGAGTTGGGGCAGGGGTGAGAGGTATGCATAAGTAAGTGGTCCAGTTATCTCAGGATCAGTCAGAGGACTTGGTAAGAAAGTCATTGTTGTCTGGGAACAGTTTCTACTCTTGTTACAAGATGTTTACTCATCAGTCCTGTCCTTTCTGGAGTCCAACATGACTGTGGGGAGAGACTCAGGAGGAAAAGACTAAAAAGGCAAAAATAGAGCCAAAGAGGGACAAAATGGCCAATAACTGGCACCCTTCTTCACTATTCCTCTTAGGCTAACCTATAAATGCTGAAATTTCATTTCTGAATAAATTTTAATTTCCTTTGTATTTGCCATGTCTCTTTTATGAAATGAAGTGTAAGTTTGAATTTGAATTTCCAGACATTAGCCTTTTTTGGTTTAGTTTATTCTGTTCAGTGTGTGTGTCTATGTGTTCACAGGTACAGGTTGAAAATCCCTTATCTGAAATGCTGGGGTCAAAAATATTTCATTTTGGACTTTATCAGATTTTGATGTTATGCATATGCATAATGATATATCTTGGAGATGAGATCCAAGTCTAAATACAAAATTCATTTATGTATGTATATATACTCATACAGATAGGCTGAAGATAATTTTGTATAGTATTTTTGGTGAATATGCATTTTGCCTGTGACCTGTTACATGATGTCATTTATGGGATTTTCCACTTGTGGCCTCATGTTGATGTACAAAAAGTCTCAGATATGGGAGCATTTTAATTTTTTAAATTAAGGATACACAACCTGTATTTGTAATTCTTACCTTGTTCTTCCTTAAGCGTAGTCTTTATAGAATCTTATTTCTTTCAGAAAAATTTTAGGACTCTTCTTATTCTTAAATGTTTTGCCTAGTGAAACATATAAACTAAGTATGTATAATTTGGGGGGAAAGTTGTATGTTTAAGTGTGAGTGCATGTATTTGTTTAATAATATGATCAGAAATAGAGTACATAGGTCCATGTATTTGGAAAATCTGTTGAATGTCTAGTCCATAAAAGGCATTGTGCTAGGCACTAGTAATTATTTATTCCTGTTAATTTTCTATTCCAGTTTGGGTTATATATGTTTTTCTGATTTTCTCAATAGACAAGAAAATATAATTCTGACAAATGCTCAATGTTTAACTCTGGGCAACTTTTTTGTATTTAATTTGGAATTTGTGGAATGAAAATTGTATATCTGCTTTTCCTAGGCAAAAGAAAAAACTATGCTAGTGTGTTTCAAGCACTTCCTTAATAAGGTTTCCATGCCTCAGTGGATATATTCCCTGGTTACAAAATCTCAAAATACCTGGCCAGGGAGTAGAAGTAAGGGAAATTTCACTCTTCTGAAATCCAGTTAATATGTCTGTATTAAGTCTAGATTTCTCGTGAGTAGGTCAGAGAGTCACAGTCCCAGAGCCAAATGGGAAGGATGCAACTGCATCAGTCAGGTGGGGTCAGAGGTGTGGTTCAGCTTGATCTCTGTTTGAACCTCAGTCTCATCACTTACTAGTGTGTGACCTTCAGTAAGTGTTTTAGCCTCTCTGAGCCTCGGTGACCTCATCTAAGAAGTGAGACTAACAAAGCCTGGCCTCACAATATTATTGTAAAGGTCAAATGGTGTGATTTATGAAGGAGAGTGCAGTTAATAAATGGCAAGTCCTGCCAAGATGATGGCTTGCACCTATACTCCTAGCTAAATGGGGGCTGAGATCAATAGGGTTGCACTTCCAGGCCAGGCTGGACAAAGAATGCTAGTGATACCCCATCTCAACAGAAAAAGTGCTGTGATGCACATCTATCATCTCAGTTATGGCAGAAAGCCAGGCCAGCCCAGGCAAAAAGCAAGACCCTATCTTCAAAGTAGCCAGAGCAGAAAGGGCTGGAGGTATTCAACTGGTAGAATACACACCTAGCAAATAAGAAGGCCTGAGTTCAAAAAAAGAAAAAAATAATTACCCAAAACCAAACTGTCAAGTCCTATCCACTCTCCAGTATCAGTGATAAAATATGCATTGCGTATATATGTTAGATTTTGGAATCACACTTATATTTTAGAAAGCAGGTAAATTTGCAAATACAGCATCCATGAATAAAGAGGATCATTTTTATCTAAAAAAATGGAGGCAGAATTCTGCATCTGCTGTTTACTTAGCCCCTGCTCTGGCTTGTTAGCTGTTGTTGTGGGCCCATGTGTCTTATAACCACCCCAAACACCCTCACATGTGACTATGACTCTTTTATCTCCCCTTTGATGAAAGGGGTAGAAGAGATGGCAGGGGCAGAAATAGTCATCTTTTGTGTGAGTTGCCAGTCACTAGCCTACCCTACAAATCATAAGTGTGGGATCAAATTGCATTCAGAGTCTCTGCTTATATGTTAATTGTAATCTTTGTAATTGGATCTGCCACATTGCTCTAGATCAGAAAAAGCAACAAAATGTATAATTATTTCAGAACCTGGAGCAAAAGCTTTAAAACCACAGTGTTGTTTTATTTTAATTTAAATAAAACCTTATCTTTTATATTCATCATTTGCTTAAAATCTGTTTGCAGTTTCTTCCTTCCCAGCAGAAACTGTAGGTGTGGGAGATGGTTTTGTTAAAAGTCTTTTTCTGGGTACCTAAAGATAACTAGAAATCTTATAGTCTGAGGCTACAGCACATTGGTTGGATGTTTATGGATTAATCTTATGCAACATGCAGGAAACTTAAAAAAAACTGCTTAAATATAGAAGACAGTCTTAGGCAAATAGTAAATCTTACTGGTTTCTCTTGTGACTTATGCGTTCCTTTAATGACCTAGACCTAGAAGAATGTGCCCTTTGAGTGTGGGATGTTTTTTGTTGTTTTTTGTCTGTTTGTGGTGCCTAGGATCAAAGTTGGAGTCTCACTTGTATTAGGCAAGTGTTCTATCACTGAGCTACATCCCCAGTCCCTTCAGTGTTTTTAATAGTAGCATATGTGTATACTCATCCATTCTTCCTTGTCATAGTCACCTGGTGCTTATCAAAAAGTGCCAATGAGAAAGGAGCACAAATAGGAGTACTTTGTGGACTGTTTTGTGGCAAGGAACCACTGGGAAGGGGAGAGGGGAAAGAAGAGGTTGATGGGGAGTGAATGTGATCAAAGTACATTTTATATATATACACATTATATGTGTGTGTATGTGTGTGTGTGTGTATGATAACATATTGAAACCTAAATCTGTTAAAGGGGGGTGGAGGTAAAGAAACAGTAAAATAGATGGGGTGAATTCAATCAAAGTACATTATATGTGTGCATGCAAATATCACCATGAAACCCCTTTTACAATTAATTTATTCTAATAAAAATGTAAAACAAAAAAGCCAAAACAAAACAAAAGAGTACTTTAAAGGAGTACTTTGTGGTCATTAGGAGTTATAAAAGTTAACTGATGTGGAATAACAATTTGATCTGAAGCTAAGCCTGTCACTTTAACATTGCTTTCTTTAAGACATATATGCCTTTAATCCTCAACTCTGAATCACCCTTGCCATTTGCTTTCTTTATTTTTATTTCTTAATTGTGGAGCATTGCTAGAGAAAATTATAGATTGTGGCAGGATAACTACCGCTCTCCAAAGATATCCACCTCCTGATCTCTGGAACCTGTGAATATGTTATCTTACATTTGCAGATGTGATTAAGGATTTGAGATGAGGTGATTATCCTTGAAGATTTGCTTGGGGCATGTGTAATCCCAAAGATCCTTCTAAGTGAAAGAGGGAGGCAGAAGAGACCATGTCAAAGCAGTAAGAAATAATTTGGAGGATAAAAGTGTGCCACAAGCTAAGGAATGCAAGTGGCCTCTAGAAGCTGAAAAAAACAAGAAAGTAACTTTTCCATAAGAGCCTCCATATTTCAGACCAATGGAATTATTTTCACACTTCTGACCTCCAGAGTTGTAAGATTAATAAATTTGAGTTACATTTAAGCCACTAAATTTGTGGTAAATTGTTACAGTAGCAGTAGGAAACTAATGCAAGAATTTACATGGCTCTCTATGAAATCACAATCCAGTTTTATCTTATTACTTAGTATTGCTGTACTATATAATGCTGTCTTGGAACTAAACATTTTGCCCTTTCTTCTTTCTGCATACATAGTGGGTAGAGAAGGTACTTTCTATTTTCCTGAAACTATCAGGACTTTCAGACTTAAATTCTTGCAAAGACACTTGGGGTCATTCTCTCTTTGGTGTTAGAGGTTAAGTGACTTGCTATGGGCCATGCTGCTGGAGAAGCTGGGATTTGGGCCTAAATTCATCTGACTGTGCCATGTTGCCCTTTTTAGAAGACAGCATTGGGGCTAAGTGAATACAAAAATAAAACTCTTTCTGATCCTGTGATGAGTTATGTGCAGTGTAAAGTACAGCTTTGGTTGAAAGAGAACCTGGGTCCTTGACTGAAACCAGGTTTCAGCAAGGAGTAGGGCAGAAAGAGGGTTCTGAGGATGGGAATTAGATTATTTTTGTGTGTTCTTTTGGATTGTTATTGAAATACTGATTTGGGAATTCAAGAGAATTTAACAAGCGTTAAGTGGCGGTGGAGGGAGCCAGAGGATGACAGTGACACTGGAATTTAACTTGAGGCCTGTTCTGCAATCATATGGCTGAAGTGGAATGCAGAATTTTATGTACTTAAGTTTTATTTAACAGCAAGTAGAAATGTTCAAGCACACTAAAATTTTAAAGCAAAATGTGATATATTTAAAGGGATTATTTGATCAAACTGTTTTCTAACTTGATTATTTGAGCAAAATTTTTGTACTTTTTTTTGTCATATTAAAATAAGTAACATCAATAAGAGTACCAATATTCTCCTATTTACTGAATATATGGAATTCTAGCTTTAGGTCTGTCATCTTTTCGTAGATAATCTTACAACTGAAAGTGGTATTTTATCATCTAAATCCCTTTAAGACTACTAACAAAAGGAGAAATAAGTTAAATATAGCTTAGGTCTTTACTTTGTTTCTGTATGGATGTTGCTCGGCATATGTTTTTGAATAACTAGTAAATATAGTCACTGTAGAGGATACAAGGGAGGGAAGCAGCTTGTCCTACAGGAGATTTGAATGTAACACATGCATAAGACAGATACTGTGACAATACTATGACAAACAGTGTTTGGTAAACCTCTTAATTTTTAGTTTTATCTGAGTGAAACTGTTTCCTCTACTAAGCCAAGGTGCTTTTACCACAAAGTAGGTGTCAGTAGAACTAACCTGTCTTGTCCTCTGTAAACCTGGGTCAGAATTTCTTGAATGAAACACGTCAGTAACAACAAATACACCAAGCTGTAGCACTGCCCCAAACAAAATGACAAATAGAATTAAATAGACCAAAAAGCATATTGTACATTACATATTTGTACAAAAACATATTGTAATGATAAGCACTTTACATGTATTATGTAATTTAATTTTCATAGTTTGTTTCTCATTCGTACATATTAATTATGCAGAATAATGGGTTTCATTGTGACATTTTTATACATTCATATAAGATATTTTTATCATATCTACCCATTATCCTCCCCTAGTCTTCTTTCCTTACTTTATGTGATTCCTTGGTTTTTTTTCAAATAGACTCCTTTGTATTTTCATGTTCTCCTTTTTTCTTCCCTAGATTACACATCTGAGAGAAAACATGATACTTGTCTTTCTGAGTGGTTTATCTTGCTTAACATAGTGTTCTCTAGTTTTATCCATTTTCCCTCAAGTGACATGATTTTGTTGTTCTTTATGGGCAAATAATACTTCATAGTGCATATTCATTGTATATCTCATTTTGAATAAGAATGGTGAGAATTGACACCTTCCTGATTCCTGATTTTAGAGGAAATGTTTTCATGGTTTTTTTCCTATTCAGTATAATGTTGGCTATAGGTTTTTCATATACAGCCTTTATTACGTTGAGGTATGATCCTTGTGTATCCTGTATCTTAAGTGCTTTTATCATGAAAGGATGTTGCGCACAGGAAATCAATGTGAGTCAATGCCCTGTATAGCTATCCTTATCTCAGCCAGCAAAACCCCTTGTTCCTTCCTATTATTGCTTATACTCTCTCTACAACAAAATTAGAGAGAAGGGCAAAATAGTTTCTGCTGGGTATTGAGGGGTGGGGGGGAGAGGGAGGGGGCAGAGTGGGTGGTAAGGGAGGGGGTGGGGGCAGGGGGGAGAAATGAACCAAGCCTTGTATGCACATATGAATAATAAAAGAAAAATGAAAAAAAAAAAATGAAAGGATGTTGAATTTTTTTCAAAGGCTTTTTCAACATGTATTGAAATAATCGTGTGATTTTTTTAAAAAAATCTATGATTCTGTTTTTGTGCTGTGTTACATTTATTGATTTGCATATTTGAACCATCCCTGCAAACATCCCTAATTGAAAGCAATTTGATCATGGTGTATGATTTTTTTTAATGTATTGTTGAATTTAGTTTGCAATGAGTTTTCTTTTTTTGTTGTGCCCTTTTGAGGTTTTAGTTTCAGGGTAGTACTAACCTCTTAAAATGAGTTTGGAAGTGATCCTTCCCTTTCTATTTTCCAGGATAGTTTGAGAGGCATTAGTGTTAGATGATCTTTAAAGGTCTGGTGAAGTTCAGCAGGGGATGCATATGGTCCTCGTCATCTCTTTGTTGGGAGATTTTTTTTATTATTGCTTCAGTCTCATTGCTTATTACTGACATGCAGAATTTTTTATATCCTCTTGGCTTAATTCTGGTAGGTTATGTATGTCTAGAAATTTGTCCATTTCTCCTATATTTTTCACTTTATTTGAAAATAAGTTTTCAAAATAATAACTAATGTTCATCTGAATTTCAGTTGTGCCTATTGTCCTCTTTTTTACCTCTGGCTTTATTAATTTGGGTCCTTTCTTTTAGATTGGCTGAGTGGTTGTCAATTTTGTTTATTCAGAGAACCAAGTCTTTGCTCATTGATTCTTTATTTTGGCATTTTTTTGGTCTCTATTTCATTTATTGCAGTTCTTATCTTTTGTATTTCTTCCCTTTTTCTACTTTTGTGCTTGGCTTATTCTTATTTTTCTGACTTTGAGATGCATCATTCATCTATTTATTTGATATCATTCTGGTTTTTTAAATGTGTGCACGCATAGCTATAAACTTCCCTGTTGGAACTGTCTTTGCTGATTCTCACAGTACTCATAGCTGTAAACTTCTCTCAGAACTGCCTACAGATTCTGATATTTGGGTTGCTATTTGCATTTCAATCTAGGAAAATTTTTTAATTTTCTCTAATTTCTTCAGTGACCCACTGATGGTTCAAAAGTATATGTTCAAAAGTGTATTGTTGCTCAAAAGTGTTTGTAAAGTGTCAACAGTTTCTCTTCCTGTTGATTTCTACTCATTCCAGTGTTGATGAGAGTGGGGTATTGAAGTTACCCACTATCGTTGGTTATGAATTTCTTTAGTTTATACCTATCTTGTAAAGATTTTATTTCTCTATCAATTCTGAAGGATATCTTTTCTAAATATAGTAATCTAGGCTGATAGTTACTTTTATCAGGGCTTGAAATACATCATTCCTTGCCCTCCTGACCTTTAGGGTTTCTGCTGAAGATATCTGTGGTTATTATGGTAGGCTTCTCTTTATAAGTAACTTGATGATTCTCTCTTGCAGCTTTCAATATTATTTTGTTGTTCTGTACTCTTGGCAATTTAATTTAATATATGCAGGGGTTCTTTTCTGTCCATGCCTGTTTGGGGTTCTAAATGCTTCCTGTATCAATATATTCATATCTTTCTCAATATTTAATAAATTTTATGCTATTATTTTGCTGAATAAGCTTTCTATACCTTTGGCCTGTACCTCTACACCTTTGTCTGGATTCAGAGTCTTAATTGTGACCCATAGATCTTATAAATTCTGGTCTGTCTTTCTTTCTTATTATTGCTATCTGAATGTAATAATTTATCAACCTTGTCTTCAAGCCCATTCCTTCTTCCTTTATCTAGTCTAATAGTAAGACTAACTTTCAATTGAGTTTTTGATTTACTGAGTTTTTCATTTCCATGATTTCTGTTTAGTTCTTTTTCAGAATCTGTTTATTGAATTCTTCTTTCATATCCTACATTATCTTCCCTAATTCATTCATCTATCTTATCTTTGAAGTCAGTCATTGACCATTTTTAACACTAGTATTTTGAATTCTGTGTCTAGCATTTCATTTACTGATTCAGTTACTGAGAAGTTATGAACTTTTGGAGGAGTCATGTTGTCTTGTTTTTTCACATTTCTTATGTTCTGTTGTTGAGATTTGTATATCTATTTTTTGTTGTTTTTGCAGTACTTGCCATAGAACTCAAGACCCCAAGCTTATAAGCAAGTCCTCTGCCACTTGAAACCCCACCCCCCCGAAGTCCTTTTGCTTTTTAGTTGTGGGTTTTTGTTGTTGTTTTTATTTATTTTTTGATAGGGTCCTGTGCTAACTTTTCCTGGGCTGGCCTCAAATTGCCATTCTCTTACTTCCACCTCCCAAGTATCTGGGATGACAGGAGTATGGCACCATGTTTTTGAGGTAGAGTCTCACTCATTTTGCCTGGGCTAGCTTTGAACTGTGATCCTCCTGTTTCTACTTCCCTAGAAGCTGGGATTATAGGAATGGTCCATAACACCTGGTTCTCTTCCACTTTTATGTGAAGGTCTTCTTTTTTTAATGATTTTTTTTTTGTTGTGCTGGGTGGGGGTACATTGTGGCATTTCACAGAAGTTCTCACAGTGTATCAAATATATTGTACTTGAATTCACCCCCTTCTTCATTCTCCTTTATTCTCCCTCCCCCATTCCTGGAATATTTTTACCAGTCATCATTTTTCAATTTATATACAAGTGTACACTGTATTTGTACTATATGCACCCTCCCACACTCTTTTCCCACTTCCTCCCGCCTCCCACTAGTACCAGTACTCCTTTACAGGACCTGTTCAGCCTGCCTGTTCTCCGATTTTGTAAAAGAAAAAAAAAATGACATTTTTGTTTAGGATAGCTACACAGGGATTTTCCTTGTGACATTTCCATGTATATGTTTATTATAACTTGAATTGGTTCATCATTTCTATTTTTCTTCTTCCTACCTTAGTCCATTTCTTAGGGTGGTTTCAACAGGTTTAAAAATTTTATAGTCATTCTTGTATAGAGAGTACATCTACCATATTCATCTTCTTAACTTCCTTATTTTACTCTCCCCTTCTTGTATGTGACCTCCCATGAGTATAACCTGTTTTTCATAATATTGCTGTATTTGTATTAAGTCTGTATTCCACATATGAGAGAAAACATGTGGGTTTTGGCCTTCTGAATCTGGCTAACTTCATGTAAGATGATGTTCTTCAGTTCTTTCCATTTACCTGCAAAAGATGAAATTTCATGCTTTTTTGTGGCTGAATAGAATTCCATTGTATATAAACCCCACATTTTCTAATCCATTCATCAGTAGCGGGGTATCTTGGCTGTTTCTGTAATTTAGCTGTTGTGAATAATCTTGCAATAAACATGGAGTACAGGTGCCTTTATTGTAACCTGACTTATTCCTTCAGGTATATCCCTAGGAGTGGTATTGCTGGATCCTTTGGAACTTCTATTTTTAACTTTTTGAAGCACCTCCATACTGTTTTCCATAGTGGTTGTACTAATTTACATTCCCACCAACAGTGTATGAAGGTTCCTTTTTCTGTACATCCATGCCAACATTATTGTCATTTTTATTCTTGATAATAGCCATTCTAACAGGAGTGAGATGGAATCTAAACATGGTTTTGATTTGCATTTCCTTTATGGCCAGGGATGTTGATCATCTCTTTGTGTGTTTTTTGGCCATTTAGACTTCTTAAAAAGCTCTATTCAGTTCATTTGCCCATTTCTGCATTGGGTCATTGATTTTTGGAGAGTTTGATTTTCTGAGCTCCCTGTACATCCTGATTATTAATCTCTTGTCAGATGTATATCTGGCAAAGACTTTCTCCCATTCTGTGGGCTGCCTCTTCAATCTGGTGGCCACCTCTTTTGTTGTGCAAAAGCGTTTTAGTTTCATGAGTCCCATTTGTCAATCCTTTCTCTTAGTCACTGAGCCATTTGAGTTCTATTTAGGAAGTCATTGCCTATACCTATTAATTCCAATGTATTCCCTGCTGTTTCCTGCACTAGCTTCAAAGTTTCAGGTCTTATTTTAAGGTCCTTAAGCTACTTTGAGTTGATACTTGCACAGGGTGAAAGACATGGATGTAGTTTCAATTTCTGTATGCAAATATCCAGTTTTCCCAGCAACATTTGTTGAAGAGGCTGTCTTTTCTCCATTGTATGTTTTTGGCACCTTTGTCAAAAATCAGGTGGACGTAGCTGCATGGATTCATACCCTGGTCTTCTATTCCACTGGTCTTCATATCTCTATTTGTGCCACTACCATGCTATTTTTATTGTTATGGCTCTGTAGTGTAATTTGAAGTCGGGTATTATGATACCTCCAGTGTTGCTCTTTTTGCTCAGTATTGCCTTGGCTATTTGCAGTCTCTTGTGCTTCCAAATGAACTTTAGGGTTGATTTTTTCAGTCTCTGTGATAAATGTCATTGGAATTTTGATGGGGATTACATCGAATATGTAGATTGCTTTTGGTAATATAGCCATTTTGTGAAGGACTTATTGAGCAGCCTTCTCTTGAAGTCCTGACCCCCAGTACTTGTGCTTGCTTCTTTGGGTTCTCCTCCCTCTCAGGGAGCTGGTGTAGACTGATTATTATTTTTTTCAATGTTGCCTTTCTATTTCTTCCTGTGTTTTTAAAAAACTCTCCTGTATCCTACTTCTTGCTTCATGGTGCTATTCTCTCCTTCTTGGCATATAGTCTCTCCTTTCTTTCACTGACTTCTCAGTCGCTGAGTTGCATGGAGGAAACTTCTAATCTGTATTCTGAACCAACAAATCTTCATTTTCTCATCATACCTTCTTGAAGTGTAGGTAACATTCTCTTCATTCTCTGGAAAAATGCTTGGGCATAGAGATGTTTAAAATAACTTTCCCAAAGTTCTACAATTGTAAATAAGAATCCTGGTCACATCTCTGCAACATACTTGAAATTCTGTGTAAAAACCACAGTTGACTGTTGAAAATGGTAACACAAAAAGTGTCTTGGAAGCTTCAAGCCGGCTTATTCCATCTTGGCTCATACTCTGTCTGTTGAAAAATGCAGGCTGCTGGGTTCTATAGCCTATCATTAGGCACCTATGTCCCTCCCTTCCTCTTTCCCTTCCTCTTTCCCTACCTCCCTCTCTCCCTTCCCTCCCTTCCTCCCTCTCTTCCTTCCTTGTTTATCTCTCTTATTCTCTCTTTTTGAGGATAGCATTTCTTTCTTTTTTTTAAAATCTTCTCCTGGACACCTCTGCTTTTATAGTTGCTTTCTAGAACTCTTACTCCATGCCAAAAACAAACATCTCTGTAGCCACGTCTCTTTATATAAATAAATAATAAAAAAAATAATAAAACTCTGTCTCCTTACTTCAGTTGAAAAGTAATCCTGGCTTTCTCACCAGGGTACTACTTTTTATGCAGCCTCAGCAGGGACCACTGCTTACTGTCACACATTTCATCAGCCAAAGGTCCTAGAAGTACATCTTCTAGATCTTGTTGCATAAATAGAGTTCTTGGAGTTTAAGCCAAGTCACTCTTTTACCTTCTGTTACTTTCTCCTCTCACAGTGTTGCTGTCTATGGGTCCATCTAATATCTTACCTTCACATTTCTTTACCTTTTCAAATTATGTGTTCTCCATCTTTATGCTAGCTACTCATATATGTTTTTCTCTGACTTTTAAATTGTATAGTAATTGTGTAGAAGGTATTCATTCTATAAACATTTGTTGGCAAAAATGAATGAGTTTTTTTTAACTTTTCAATATTCCCTTTTCTTCTCAAATTTTATTATTTCTCCAGTCCCTCTGATCTTTTTTTTCAGCACATTGATTTTCTTCCTATTTAAAGCCCCTTTTTTCTTCACTCCATCCTATGTGTGTACATATATATATGTATGTATGTTACTGGGGATTGAATCCAAGACCTCATGCTTGCTAGGCAAGAGGTCTACCACTTGAGCCATACCACCAGCCTTCACTTCATTCTTTATCTGTTCTAGGGTAGTTTGGCTATTACTTCAGTCAATTTGTGAATGACCAATTTATATCTGTGACATATAATAGCAAGCTGTGAAATACACTATAGCAATAAAAATGCAGTGGTTGGAATAATTTATAATAAAGTTATGTATCAAACAATGATATTCTGAAAATATTAAAAATACACTTTTCTGTCAAAATAGGAAGAGGAGAGATATGTGAATTAAAATAAGTATATAAAATCCACTATAGCCAACTCTCATTAATAAAGTATTTATAATGGTAAATATCTGAAATACTGCTATAGTGCTTTGTTTACAATAAGTGCTGAATAAATGTTCACTTGTTTTGGTTACACTTGGGTGCATAACATCTTTCTTTATGTAATTATGTCTTTAGTCATGACCTAATTCAAGCATAGGTTGGAATAAAAGATTGAAAAGACTGAAAATTCTAATAAATGGAGAAGATGTTGAAATAGAAGCTTTTAACACAAGTAAGCTGGAAACCAAATCCTAGGACATGATTTTCTGAAGTTGAACTACCAAAATAAAAATGAGAACTTGTTAGCAAGCATTTATTGACAAAAAAAGTTAATTGGGAACAGCTCTTTCAGTGGAGAAAAAAATGTGGACTATGGTCACTACAGGAATGGCGCTCTTATCCAACATTAATTCAATTGTCTGTTGCTGCTCTGTTTACCTCTTGCTGCTGTTTATCTCTTTTACACCACCTAAAACTCTTGTATAAAACCATAATCATTTCATTATGCTCACAAATTTTTGGTTCAGAATGTGTGGAGCCTCAAAAAGATTCAAATGGCTGGATGTGATTTATCCAGCTGAGAGTTGAAACAGCTGGAATTGGAGGATCTCTTTAAAAAATGAGTTTTTTATACATCTTAAACCTGGATGACTTAAAGGCTCAGCTGGAATAGTGGACCAGAGGGTCTACACTGTCCTTTCCACATAGTCACGTGTTTATGATAGTTGAACTCTTCTTCTTCTGTCTCTTTGCTTCATTATATCATAATATAGTTGCTTGATGTGCTGTGAATGCCCAAATTTACATCACTTTGGAAAGGAAGGAAATGCCTAACAAAAATTAAGGAAGTTTCTAGTGCATTATATGACTAGCTTTAGTGTTTGGAAATATTTGAAGATTTTATTGGGAGAGTTTGGTAAACTTTATGATAGAACCATAATTTTAGTATCTGGTTGGTTTGATATCCCAATGCCAAGTGATGCCCCTGGATAAGACAAGAAATATATTCTGGTGAATATACAGTGTTGCTGTGGGATGGAAGAACACTAAGCTTCTTTCCATTTCATTTGTTAAGACTTCTCCATACCTGGTTGTCTACCATTACCTCAGTGCTGCACACCCACAATTAAATTTATCATCTTTTCCATCAGACATCCCTCATATGCCAAAGAATGAAGACATAATAAAAAAAATCTAGTTTCCTTTCTCAGTTCTAGCATTTCTATCTACTCTATCTTAAATCCAGCCTTTGAAAGTAGAATTTTGGAGTTAAATTTTCCTCTTTTTTTCTTTTGAGTATTTTCATTTTTGTCTTTGAAAATATCTTTTAGTTTGTCTTTTTCCTTTCTGTTCCCCCCAGAAAGGTCAGTGTTGACCTTTTGCAAAATCTCTTGACTTTCATACTCTCCTCTTTCAGTTTGCCTTGCTTAGTGCTATGGTGCTATTAATCAGTGTAATCCTGTGCACAAGTACTCATTTTCTCTTTATTCACTACATCAAATATAAACTCCTGGAAAAGAAAAACACATAATTGGAGATGGGATAATACAGAGAGGTATATGTGTGGGGGGGGGTTCATTGAATTAAACATGAATCTTTTTTTCTCTAAAGAACCCTGAATGTTTACTGTTTTCGACTTCTAGAACTGCATTACCTTTCTTCAAATCCTTTCGTGATGACACTGAGATTTTCTGAGTAGGAAGGGCATCATAATATTCATTTCATTAAACTATATGTCGTTCCTGCTGAGAAGTAGATTGAGATCTAAAAATGTTTATCTCAATAGCAAGCAACAGAAAAAAAAGTATTTCAAAACATAATTGCTTCTCTTAAAATTCTATTTGGGTTGCCACTGTTATATTTGAGAATTCTTACTCTTATAAAATTGGTTGACGTAGCCTTCCTTTTTAATAACTACATTAATTTTATTAATGCTTATCTTTATATTTAATAAAGCAACAAGTAGTTCTTTATCTCTTCCAGTCAGTCATTCCCCTTGGTGGGTGTGTGGATGGCCCTCAGGCTGGAGGAGGGAATGAATATGTAGGGGCTTTTTTAGACCACTTAGTGATTATTATACCACCTCCTATTCCTACACCAAATTCAGAATATCTTCCATAGTGATCAAAAGTTATTAATTAACACGGATTATCTTCTTGGTTGTTGGGCAGAGCAGTGGCAAAGCACAGTTAGCCTTATTCTGTCATACAGAGAAATTTGGAGTGATGTGTTTTTAGAAATGTTTGCCTTGCTAGGAAGATAGGCACTAAGAACAGATATATAGACCTGGAAGCCAGAGGTGCCAGAGTTATATCCCATTCCAGCCAGGCTTTTCTGCAATAGCAGGTTATTGTCTAGGGAACGTAGAAATCCAAATTACTAAGTGCTGTATAAGTCTTCTGTAACTCATGAGGTGACCTAGTTCATTTTGTGCTGCAATAACAAAATACTTGAGGCAGGGTATATAGTAAGTAAGAAGTTTATTTGACTCATGATTCTGGTGTCTGGAAGGGCTGAACGCCATGGTACTCATGTCCTGGAAGGGTCCACAACATGGTGTCAAACTGGGAAGGGAAATGACTGTGTGCAGAAAAGACCAAGCACATGGAGGTAGCCTCTCTTCCTAACAACCAGCTTCTGTGAGAACTCACCCACCTCTAAGAGACCCAGCCTCCTCCTTAAGACCAGCATTAATCTACTCATGACAGTGGAGTCCCATGACATAATTGCCTTCCATTAGCTCCACCTGTTAAAGGTCTTATCACTCAACTCCCCTCCTAGGGGCAAGCTTTTAGCATATCAGCCTTTGAGTGACAAACCATACCCAAACCACAGCATACAGGATGAACCCTGATTGAAGACACAATGAAATTTGTAGAGGTACATAATTTCTTTAGCAGATTGAATAAGTGGGACTGGATATCTTTCCTACTTTTGGTCACATACCAGATTCCCTTGCTGAATGACCTCCTGAATTGGTCTTCTGTTAGGTCTCATGTCTTTACCTCAGGGCCTGTGTTAGGAGCCTCAGGGCTCTCTTGAGTTATGGATGACTTTTGATTTTCCTTTAATCTCACCCCTTCCAATTTATCCTCCATAATGCCACCAGAGCTATAGTTTTCAAAATGCAATCAAATTCTTTCTCTGCTGAAATACCTGCAAAGAAAGGAATGTGTTGAATTCAGTAAAAGATGCTTTGGGTTTGTTTCGTTGATTCATTTTAGTGGGGTACCTTCTTGTAACACAGCCCAATAGGTTGAAATTCAAATTCCTCATGAGTTTTGCACAAAGCCTCTATCTACACAGCCTGTGTGATGCTTGTCTCTCATCTAGAGCTTGCTTTCTATTCTGTCTCTGGGGGGTGGTGTTTTTTATTCATTTAGTAAAAGTATCTCCAAGTTTAAGTCAGGTACATCTTTGAAGGCCAGAGAATTTGCCATCTTTTTTTGTCTGTACATGTGTGATGGGGAACTATTACTGGGTTGTAAGCAAGGATTATATCACTTTGCTAAGTGAGGAATGGATCATAGCACATGAGAGAAAATGGGAGATCAGTGAGAAGACCCCTGTGGTAGTCCTGTAGCCAGAGATGGTGGTGGCTCGCCGTAGGACGGTTAAAATGAAAGTGGTGCTAAGAGCAGAGATTCATGACGTATTTTGAAAGTAGAAGTGATAGGACCTAATCATGGCTTCATATAGTAAGTAAGCTGCTGAGAGCCTGCAGTAAAAAGGAATCAGAACAACTTAGGAAAAGCCCTGAAGTTCCCAACATAAACCTAGCAGTCAGCATCTTAGCTCAGGACCAGTCTCACGCATAGATACTGGAATCTGGGCTATGGAGGCTGTGGCCTTTCAAGAAGTGTATCTCACCACATTCACTAGATTTAACAACACTTAGTATGTGATACATAAAGTGACCTTTCAGTCCTATCTGACTCACTTCATTAAATTTTATTGACATCCAAGTTCTTATTCAGAAGCCTATTTAGTTTGAATCCCGTGGTCAGACAAGGTAACACATTAAAACCTTCCCTCTTACTCTTATTCTCAGTCCAGTGGCAGAATGTTCTTACCAGTAGTCTCCAGTAGTGTGATGTACCACATAATGGTCAAGTAGCAGTTACTCTGAAGATCTGTCCTGCATTCCTAGCCATTCGGAGGCATAGGACTGGGGTATGTCTGAGCAAGACTAAGACCTCTCCCAAATACTAGAGAAATGCCAGTCATATGGGCTTTGCTGATTTGATATATGCCACAGGGAATTCATCCTTTTGATGTTTTGCAAAGAAAGGCACAGACAGAGAAGTATCACTCCTGGAAAGAAGTTACTAGCCAGCTGCTGGAATATTTGACTGGCTGTCTCTTCCCTCTTCCTGGCTGAGCACATTTAACTCTAGGATCTTTGTAACATGACTGTCCTTTTTTTGTTTTTTTTTTTTTTTGACAAAAAGCCTTCAAAGACATGAGTAAAAGTGTTGGTTGGCAATTCACTTAATACTGCCAATGCCTGTTTATGTATAAGATGCCACATGTAGCCAATTATTACAAAAACACCAAATACAGAATAAAAATATAAGTATATACAGAGATGGAATGTGTTATAGCATGTGAAATAAAAACTATAGAAGAGATTGTGTTCAAAATATTGTAGGAACCTATATACTGTGACTCTCCCATAGAGTACAAATGCTGATTGGAACAGAGCTGATATTATAGTAGGTTTTAAAAATACTTTACATGGTCTTAAGATACCATTTTGACATGCTGATCAGTGTGATTACAAATTATACATCTCTGATTTTTTTGGAAATAAAAATAAAATTAAGAGCAGAAATAACACGGATAGGAAATTAGCTGGGCATAGTAAAAATTATTCTGTATTTTGGGTGATTTTTATTTGCTAGGCATAGCAATTAGTACAAAATTGTCTGGTAATCTAAAGATCAGCTTGGTGCTTTTAGCCTATCAAAGTGTACCTTTCTCCATTATAGATACAGTTTCTTTCCTAACTACTCACATTGTAAATAGTGATGTGATTTTAATTCTTTGTATTTATTTCCTCATATCTAATCTCTAATTTTGTAAATTTTAATACAAGAAGTGATATGAAACAAATAAGAAGTGACATTTTCCTGCTTTCTCATTTTTCTCTTTATTTTCCAAATTTTCTACAATGAGCAAAGATTATTATATCAATAATCAGGAAATGCATGGTGTATGTAATTTTTCCAAAGAATAGTTTTTGTTAACTAGACAAGACAAAATGAGGACATTCCTAAAAGAGCTACTGTATTGGCAGCATCATAAGTTATGAGACATTTGTGACTTCCCTAAAAATGATTTTTATAGTATAAATGTTTTAATATAAACAATTTGGCTTTATTGTATTCAAGAAGAAAATTTGAGTGAACATGAAAACACAAGAGATCTTTTTTTTCCCCTTGGTGGTACTGGGATTTGAACTCAGAACCTTGTGCTTGATAGGCAGACACTTTACCATTAAGCCACATTTCCAGGCCTTTTCACTTTACGATATTTTTCAGATAAGCTTGCTTTTTGCCTGGGGCTGGCCTTGGACCATTATCCTCCTGCCTGTGGTCTGCCAAAAATAACTGGGATCACAGTCAGATACCACAGTACTGGATTTGTCTTGTTGAGATGGGATCTCACTAAATTTTTGCCCCGGCTGGCCTTGAACTGTGATCTTCTTAATCTCTGCCTCCTGTGTATCTGGGATTACAAGTGTGTGCCACCCGGCTGGACTCAGGAAATCTTCATTATAGCAATTTGAATATTTGTCGCTCTCATTACTTGAATTCATTGTGGTTCATTATGCATCTTCTATCTGTGGATGTGGATGGCAGGCAGTCTGATCATTGATGGCAGGCAATCATTGATGGTAGGCATTTTATAGCCTACTCCACATCCCTTCTCCATTACTGATCTGTCTTTTCCAAGTCCTAGATGCAGCCACAAAGAACAAAGTCTCCTGTTGTGTTACTACACTGTTGTTTTGCAGGTGGTTCTTCTACCTGAAAAATATGGCTTGGCAAGGAAGAAAGTCATACCAGAGTGGCTTTTGAGAGGTCTGCTTGAGACCTGAGCCAGAGCCAGCACTAGAACACTGTTCACGTAAGCTGTTTAGTAGGTAGGAATAAGAGGAACAATTAGAAGTCAAAAGGTTCCCCTCCTTGTCATAATTAGAAGAACAACAAAAAAACAAATAGATTTTAGGAAACTCAGACAGCTGTAGGGTTTTATTTTGGCAAGTAGAAGAGAGAAACAGCCTCCCTTTTCTCTTAATCTGTTTTTATCAGTATAGCAGAAGTTTCCCAGCTTCTTTGTACACAGGAGCCAGTTTTCTTCTGTTTAGGTCTTTGATACCACTATAGAGATATAAACTATATTAGTAGATGAGGGAAGGAATGTCATTTCTGTCTCCATGTCTGTTTCGCTGAGAATATTAGTAATCTTTGGAATGGATAGAGGGACAGGAACTGGTTGGAGAACCCATATATAAGGCTTTAAGAGTGAGAAGTTACATGTTACAGTATTTCAAATTAAAAGAGACTTCTAGATTAGTTGTGGTTGTCAGGACCTTTTTTGTCTCAGTCTACATGATTGATTTGTTTGCCTGTGTAATATATTTTAATATACAGAGCCAGGTTCAGATCAACCCCACAAATTTTGAGAGAAAATAAAGCACTTACATTAGTTTTATGTTGCTGTGACCAAATACCTGAGCAAAGCAACTTACAGAAGGAAGGATTTATTTTGGCTTATGGTTTCAGAGGGTTCAGGGCTGTGATTGCTTGGGCAGAACATCATGGCAATAGGAGCATTTGGCAGAGGAGAGTAGCTCACATAATGGTGACCAGGAAGGAGAGGGAGATATGAATGAATGCCTGTACTAGTGGACTCTTTCCTTTTCCCCCTTGTCTTCTATCTAGGCCCCCACTCTATGGAATGGTGCTGCCCACATTCAGGGCAGATCTTTTCCTCTTCATAATCTTCCCTGGAAATGCCCTCACAGATACACCTAGAGGTGTGGTATACTAATCTTCTAGGCACTTCTCAATCCAGCAGTGTTGACAGTCAAGGTTAACCATAGGACTATATTTTCTGACCACCGTACACATTAATGCTATCAGTAACTCTTACTTCTCTAAGTACTGCAACATAGATTAAATAGATTGTTATTTGCAGTTCCCAGAGTATCGACCACTAAGTCTTTTGCTTTACATTTGCAAACTTTGCACTAATCTTATACTCTGTACATTTGCAGAATTCATTTATTGATGCTAAAAGATTCTTCATGCAGTTAGATTGGATGGGTGATAGATGATCTTAACCACGGTTCTCTGAAGGCCTGTGATAGCAGTTCTTTTGATTTCCCTACTTCAGGTTACCCAATTAAGAATCTCAAGAAGTTGGCTATAATATTTCTAATTTATAGGTACAGAAACAGATACTTAGAGTTTGGGTAATTTGGTCAGGTTTTCACAAAAGGCATCAGGGATTCAAACCGAGGTTTTGTTCCACCACAAGTCTGGGTGCCTTTGCTATCATAAAACACAGGGCATTTGGTAGAATCTTAGAGGATTTTTTTTAGCATAAAATGATGTAACAAATATTATAGCTTAGGAAGATTAGTCTAATGGTGGTGGCCAGGAAGGCTGGGAGCAGAAACCTGAGCCAAAAGAAACAGCAAGGGACTTTTTAGTAACTCTAGCATGGTCATTAAGGGCAAATGGGGTGATAGGGAATGGATGACTGGAGAAAGTTAGAAGATAACTGGTAAACACTGGTCACTGAAAGTCAGTGGATTCAGGGCCAGAGGATTGGGAGAATGATACTGTCGAAAAGAAAAAAAAAGAGACTGCTGGTTTAGGTAAAAAGAATTGGTGAATTATTAATTTATTCTTCCTCATGGCTTCTTGTCACTGACAATTCATAGTAGTGGTTGATATTTATTTATTTATTTTTATTTTAAGTAAGAAAAGGAATGTTGTCAGTTAAGTGCTAATATTCAGTTTATTGTATGATGTACTCTGTCTTGAGAAAGGTTTAAGTGTGCAAAAAATGTGTGTCTTAGAATCACTGTCCAGCACCATTGTGGACATACAAATAGAACAAAATGTGTGAATTTGAAATCTCTTTAAAATTGCTACAAACTCGTTTTCCCTGTTAAATTTCTGTGACACATGTAATCACCAGAAATTTTTAGATTTTAACTGGCTTTTCCTGGCACTTCCCTTTTTTGTGGCAGGTTATCTGACCACATCAAGCACCACAGGCGTTGCTATCTTAAGCCAAAGATCAAGTTGCGTTCCTCAGTTCTCTGCAGCTGCCTGTGACCTTTCAAGCCTTTCTGTTCACTTCAGTCTCTATCCACTTCTATGTACTCAAAACTTCTCATCCTGTGTACAGTATCCTGTACTCTACAGCTTGACGCTCAACAGGTATTATCTAAAATTGTCTGCCATTATTTTGTGTACCTTTTATATTTTACATTTAAGTAAAATTAAGAGCACTCATACTTTTCTTTGCTGGAATGCATGTAAAAATAATGAGCATGTAGCAGGAATTGACAAAAAGTTGTAAATTGTTTTGTTTTGTTAAAGTTTAGTACCATAGAGCTGGTTGCATGGATCATATATGATAGTAAGACTTCTGTGTTCTCTTTCAAAATTGAAGCCAAATCTTTTGAGGAAGTAGATGTATTTTATATTACCATACAGGAAAATAAAATATTATTAGGCCTTGTAAATATTTTCCTATAATAATTATAGAAACACTTAGATAACAAATTTATCTTTAAAAGTAATTCTTTCTCATAGTGATTATATTATCAAGTTATTTTAAAATCAGGGTTTTAGAGTGCCCATGGCTTAAATAAATCCAAATGAGCTTTTTTTGTTAACTGCTTTGTAAATGTTTCATTTGGATACAAGTCTATTGCTGGAATTAATTTAACTACATATTGTATGAAGAACAGCTTTTTTAAAATTTTCCTTTCTAATTTAACTCAAAAGAAACTTGGTGGGGTGAGTAGGATGGAGGTAATTAGTGTTCAGTCAGAACTGGACAATTCTGTGGTAACATTTATTCACGTTCCACTCACCTTTGCACGTTTTCTAGTAGAACCTGTTCTGTAGTCATTAGGAGAAAGTGAAATACATGGCTGAATATTTTTGTGAGAATATGATTAAAAGAGTTTTTGTCTTATGTCTTTGTGAAAGACTATTAAAATCCTCTTTAAATGTCTAGTCTACTAGTTGCTTTGTTTCTCTACTATTCCCCAGCCTCTTAGAAGAATTCCCTCCATAGTTGTGAGTAGGTTAAGCCTCTACTCAGCAAAGGAAAGAACAAAGATAGCTGTTAATACTCAGGCAATCCCTCTTGTAGGACTTGTCATTCTTGGGTAGGATGGGTTTCCTTAGGGATTAAACTTTTTGTAAGCAAAATTAAATTCTTTTTCTAATTTTTCATAATGGATTTTAACTCAGCAAGACATTACAAAACAACATTTATAAAGAAGAAAGTAGGGGAAGAGTAATGTAGTAAAAACAGACTGATAATGTGCTGTTAGATACTCTTAGTGCTTACAGATGGAGTGTATTGAAAAAACAATGTAAAAATTCTAGAAAGAAGAACTTGATATAAAAAAAGTATAAAATGAAAACTATAAAGTCCTATGCATCATTCAAGTCAACTAGCCTGGTCTTTTTAAAAAATGTCAATGTCATGAAGTTTAAAAATAAAAAGCTTGGTGGTGGTGTGTATGTGTTTCAGATTAAAGAAGACTAAAGTAATAGGACAGCTCAGTGCAATGTGGGATCCTTGATGAATCTGCATTGACAAAGAAGAGCTGCTCTGTTTTGGTACTAGAATAATTTGGTAAACTTGAATATGGGCTGTTTATTAGAGAATATCCTATTAGCTTAAATTTCCTGGATATGATAATGCTATTACCTTTAATCTTAGGAAATAATATTCTAAAGTATTTAGTGGTGATGAGATATGATAGCTACAATTTATTTGCAAATGGTTCAACAAAAAGAAAACTCTGTGTGTTGTCATGCACATGTGTGCACATGCTCGGGGCCAAGTGTTTGGGAATTTTTTTCTGACATTTATCTGAACTGGTGTTCTGTAGGTTTGGCCTCACTTTTATTCTTCAGCATACATGCTTCTTTATGAGCTCCTCATTTTATATTTTATTTATCTCATTTTACTAGGTGTTCATGCTATGATCATTTGAGTTTTATAAGCATAAAATTCAAAAAAATATAGAGAAATACTAAATCTCTTAAAATTGCTGCATTAGTTTCTGTTTTACATTGTAATGAGTAATCCAGTGCATCATTGAGGTAATCTAAATAGCATAATTGCCCGCTAATTTTGATCACTAATAGAATAGATTAAAAAAAATATTGAGGGATCTATTCAATTTTATCACCTCCAAAAGAAAAACAACTTTAAACACATTTTATTTTTTAATTTAGTTTTTCTAGGTAAGGTTCCATTAAGAGTTCATTTTTAAAAATATTTTATTAGCATGCATTAGCCATCTGGGGGATTTCATTATGACATTTCCATATCTGTTTGCAATATATTTTGATTAGGTTCACCTCCCAACATCATTTTCTCTCCTCCCCTCCCCCGACTTAAAACAACTTCAGCAGGTTTCATTGTTCTGTTTTCATACAAGTATATAAAATAGGTCACTGTTAATATGCATTTATTTAGTAAGGATAGCACATTTCGGTGTGGTAATAATATTCAGGCTCCAAATACTGAATCATTTTATAGAAACATAAGATTCCCTAAGTAATCTACTTAGTGATTATCAGAAATATTTAATAATTTATGAATTATCTTTAATAATTCATGACAATTTTACTTATAAGGCTGGTGCTTGAGTACTGTTGAGTGTAAATTCAGGCATAGCGCTCTCATCTGTGTTACTGCTATAAAACAAATGCAACAGGCCCTAATAGAATAGGTAAGTAACCTACTATTTTTGAGAAATTTGGGAGATTCTTTTCAATATTTTTAACTCTGATGTCTCATAGCCCAAATATGACATTGGTCTTATGACCAATCTTTTGATTTAACTAGAACAATCTAGAGTTTAATAATAAGAACACTACCTTTGTGTATGATGTATTTGATCTTTTTGATATTCCTACTGAATCTGAGATTGCTCCTTTATTACTTTGTAAGTATCCCGTACCTCATGTAGTACTTAGGAGTGTGAGTTACTTCTCTTCCCTGTACTGTTGTCCTGGCAATGATCAGAAATGGAAGGTGAAACAGGATCCAGAATTTGTCAAATGGGCAAAAAAATCAAAATTGAGAGTGGCAGGAAAGCCATCTCCTGTGTGGTTGAGTATGTCCTGGGGAAGGCTCACCGAGGCTGACGTCACTATGGTTAGTAGCATCATTTATGACAATCGAGAGGAGGTACACCAGTTAACCCTTCTCTGGATCACATTTTCATTGCTCTTTAATCAAACAAAGCCCTCCCTAAACTTTGCTGCCTCCTAAATCCACCTCCAAGCTGTTGCTAGTTGTTTCCTTCCTTTTACCAACATATTCTTCGGGATTTCTCCTCTAGCTGACTGCCTGCTCTCATTAACTGTCCACTTATCCTCCCTCCCCTTGTCTTCAGCTCCTACTCTCACCATGCCAATGAATATTCTCTCTCACAGATTAGTTCTAGGACTTAGATTTTGAATGCATCGGCCTAGAGTCCTGTGTGACCGCAGACTGTCCCTCACATCTGAGCCCAGAGGTTCTACTTCCAATGCACTGTTACTCATCTCCCAGCATACTGTCTGTCTGTGAGTCCTCATTCTCCTCCCTGTCCCAGTGACTCTGCCCAGGGACTTGTCCTCAGTACTTTTTCACTTTTCTTGGTAGTTCCTCCATCCTAGGACCTGTCTGGCCCAGCAGCAACCAGTATCACCGCACTCCTGGTGCTGGAGACCATCTTTCCTCTCAACGGAGCGCATGCTTCCTGTCTTCTCATGTCATTCTCTCACTGTTTCCCGAGTCTGGGGTTCTCTGTATAGCTTTCCCTTTTACATTTTGATGAAATTAAGAGATTCTGGTTATGATGAAGTAAAAGCTTTTTACTCAGAATTAAAGGAAGACTTGGGAAGACTCATATCACCATCCTTACTCCCACTTCCTGAAAAGACTTATTGTGTGTTTATCCTCCTTTGCGAGCAAACATTTCTTTAAGGTCAGTCTCCACCAAGCTGAATGACAGTAATAGACATTGCACATGCATCTAGTTCATTGTTGTATTTCCTGTGCCAATTACAGTTCTTGGCATATAGCAAAGATTGTATAGTCAATTTATACTGAAGGGCAAAAATGAACAAAGTTTAGGATTGACCATTAAAGATTTGTTAGTAAGCTATCAAATTTTATATGTTTAGATTTTTGGGGGGAGGTGGGACTGGGGTTTGAACTCAGGGCTTTACACTTGAAAGCAGGCCCTCTACCATGTGAGCCACAACTCCAGTTCATTTTGCTCCAGTTATTTTGGAGATGGAGTCTTGAATTATTTGCCTCAGATGACCTTGAACTAAGATCCTCCTGATCTCAGTCTCCCAGGTAGATAAGATTACAGGTGTCAACTACCAGTGCCGGCTCTATTTAGATTTTTAAAATTTTCCTCAAAATATGTAAGTTCTTTTCTTATAAGTATAATGATTAATATTTAGAATTCTTTCTCTTTTGGTGGTGTTGGGATTTTTTAATACTTAGTATTCTTGAAAAAAGTTTTAAGAATAATTTTTATAGGTCAGCTTTACTTGAGTGGGAAATATTTAAGGAAACATGTCCTCTTAGTAATTAATGAATGTTCCTTAAATTTTCTGCTTTCATTTTCATTAAATTTTTCTAAAGCTAAAGGTGTTTGAGTATTCATTCTTCTATCCGTGTTAATGTCCATTTATTTAAAAGGTTTAATGTTTCTGATAGTAACAGTAACACACATTGGTTATCGATGATTTAGAAACACTGAATCTCCTCAATTGAAGTTTGGTTCATTTCCTTACATACCTTTACATGTGTTTATGTACTCTTCTTGTCAAATTGAATATTCTGTAGAGCACTTTATGCTTGTCTTTTATTGTAAGCATTTTCGTTTTGTTTTATTATAGTTTTAATGCATGTTAATTGTACATATTAGTAACTTTCACTGTCGCTTTTAAAAAAAAATACTGTCCTACGTGTTGAATCCAGGGCCTGGTGTGTGATAGACAGGCATTCTCCCACCGAGCTACATTCTCACATTTTTAAATTTTATTTTGAGATGGGGTCTTGCTAAGTTGTCCAGGATGGCCTCAAATTTGTGGTCCTTCTGTCTAGGCCTTGTAAGTAGCTGGGATTACAGGCATGCACCACCAATCCTGAATTCATTGTGGCATTTCCATACATGTATATATTAGGCTTTGATTGTGTCTCCCCTTCCAACTACCATCCTTAGCAGTACCTCTACTACTTTTAGGTCATCTATTGTTTTTCTTTCAAATTCTAGTTTTAACAGATGGGAGAAAACATGTGATACATTTTGAATCTGGCTTATTTTGCTTAACATAATGATCTCCAGTTTCATCCATTTTGTGGCAAATGACAGTATTTTATTCTTCTTTATGGCTGAATAATACTCCATTGCGTATATATACCACATTTTCTTTATCCATTCATCCATTGATGGGCACCTATGCTGGTTGATAGTTTGGCTGTTGTGAACAGTGCTGCAATAGACATGAGTGTGCAGGCATCTCATGTATGCTGACTTTGTTTCCTGAGGTATTTACCCAGAAATGGTATAGCTGGATCATATGGTAGTTTGAGTTTTAGTTTTTTGAAGAAACTTCATTCTGATTTCTGTATTGTCTAAACTAATTTACATTCCCACCAACAGCGTATAAGAACCCCACCCCATTCTTGCCAGCATTTGTTGTTTTTGTTTTCTTGATCACAGCCATTCAAGTGGAGCGAGATGGAATCTCAGTGTACTTTGGATTTGCATTTCCATATGGCTGAAGATGTTGAACATTTTTTAGATAGTTGGCACTTTGTCACTTCTTCTTTTGAGAAGTGTCTGTGCCATCATTTTCTCATTTAGTAATTGGATTACTTGTTCTTTCGTTGCTAATTTTTTTAAGTTCTTTATATATACTGGATATTAATAGTGTCTGAAGAACAGCCTGCAAAGATTTTCTCTCATTCTGTAGGCTCTCTTTACTCTGTTAATTGTTTCCTTTGCTGTGCAGAAGCTTTTTAATCTAATGCGATACCTTTTGTCAGTACTTGCTATCATTACCTGAGCAATTGGAGTCCTATTGAGAAAGTCTCCACCTATGCCTGTATCCTGAAGTGTTTTGTCTATGATCTCATGTACTAGTTTCAGAGTTGTAGGACTTACCTTCAAGTCCTTTATCTATCTTGAATAGGGCAAGAGAAAGCAGTCTAGTTTCAGTCTTCTATATGTGGATACCCAGCTTTCCCAGCACCATTTGTTGAAGAGGCTGTCTTTCTTCAGTGCATGTTTTTGGCACCTTTGTTAGAATCAGATGCTTGTGGCTGTGTGGGTTTGTTTCTCTGGTCTTTTATTCTGTTGGTCCGTATGTCTATTTTTAGCCAATACCATGCTGGTTTTGTTACTATGGCTCTGTAGTATAATTTGAAGTCAGGTATTATGATACCCCCAGCATTGCTTTTTCCCTCCTTCTCTGGATTGCTTTGGTTGTTTAGGATCTTTAGGGTCTTTCCTGCTTTCATATGAATTTTAGGGTTTTTTTCTAGTTAAGAATTCCAGTTAATTCTTAACTAGAATTAAGAATTCTAGTTAAGAAGCTGTAGATGACTCAGGAATATGGCTATTTTCACAATATTAATTTTGCTGATCCATGAACATAGGAGTCTTTCTATCTTCTAGTGACTTCTACTTCTTTCTTCAGTGTTTTATTTTTCACCTCTTTTTATTTCTAGATATTTGGTGGGGGAGGCTATGGCGAATAGGATTGTTTACCTGATTTTTGTCTCAGTAAGTTCATTATTGGATACACTGATTTTGTATCCTGCACTTTGCTGAATTTGTCTAATAGTCTTCTGGTAGCATCCTTAAGGTTTTGTAAGTATAGGATCATATCATCTGTAAATAGGGATAATTTGACTTTTTCCTTTCCTATTTGTATCTCTTTTTTTTCTCTTGTCCGGTTTCCCTAGCAAAAATTTCAAATATGATTTTGAAGAAGAGTGTACTTACTATATTGAATTAGATGTGAGCAGTGGACACCTTTGTCTCATTCCTGATTTTAGATGAAATATTTCAATGTTCCCCTATTCACTGTGATGATGCTTATGAGTTTGTCATATATATCTTTTGTTATATTGAGGTATGACCCCTCCATATCTAGGTATGAAGGGAGGTTGAAGTTTTTCAAAGGCTTTTTCTGCATTTATTGAGATGATCATGTGATTTTAGCACTTGAATCCATTTATGTGCTATATTACATTTACTGATTTGTGTGTGCTAAGCTGTCCTTACATGCCTGGAGTGAAAGCAACTTCCTCATGGTATATTTTCTTTTTAATGTATTGTTCAGTTTGGTTTGTAAGCATTTTATTGAGGACTTTTGCATGTGTGTTCATCAGGTTATTGATTTAGTTTTCTTGTTTTGTTATACTTGTATGAGGTTTCAGTATCTGAGTAATTGTGACTTCATAGAATATGTATGGAAACATTCCTTCCCTTCCTATTTTATGGACTGGCTTGAAGCACATTTGGGGGAGATAGTTTTTAAGGTCTGGTAAAATTTAGCTGTGAATCCATCCAGTCATAGGCATTCCTTGTTGGGCAACATCTTATTACAGTTTTAGTGTCATTGCTTGTTAAGAACTTTTACTTATAACATAAAATGTTCTTATAAGGGCCAGGTGTGGTGACTCACACCTGTAATCCCAGCTACACCAGAAGCATAAATAGAAGGACTGTGGTCCAGGCCAGTCTGAACAAAAACCTGAAACCTTATTGAGAAAATTAACTAAAGCAAAAAGGGCTGAGGGTGTGGTATAGTGGTAGAACATCTGCCTAGCAAGTGAAGGCCTAGAGCTCAGACCCCAGTACTACAAAAAAGAAAAGAGATGGTAATTTCTTACAGGTTAAATTTGCTTTTTTTGAGATGTGTTTTTGATGGCTTCATTGTATCAAACTGTATAAATATACCATCAGTTACTTAATGGTTCCCTTACCTTAGCAAAGAGAAGCCTGTAGGTATAATATGCAATAATAAAAGTCCAGGTAAAGTACTTTAAATTAATAAGCTATTTTGTTTCACTGGATGTACTTAATTACTGATTTTTAAAACTTTTTCAATAAATGTACTTTTTCCTAATGAGTTGGATTTTAGTGGAACATATTTGTATATTGCTAGTGTATTTGCCATCTCAGGCCGCCAGAATCAAATGCTGTAGACTTGTGTCTTAAACAACAAGAATTTATTTCACACAGTCTAGAAACTGGGAAATCCAAAATCATGATGCCAGCCACTTTGGTTCCCAGTGAGGACTCTCTTCTTGGCTTGCGTGTCTCCTATCTTGATGTGTCTTCATATGGTAAGCCCTTATAAGGCCCTGCCCTGTTGGTAGCATCTAAACCTAATTACCTCCCAACTACTGTCTGTCTAGGTATGGAGCTTTAACATATGAATTTTGGAGGAATGAAATTCAGTCCGTAGTAGCCAATAATGAAAAGAGTTTTTAGTACTACTTGTTTTTACCTAAGTTGCAATATAAAAAGTATATTCTAGAATTGTTTTATTTTTTCTGTGGGAAATATTATCTGAAAATCTTCATAGAAAAAGTAAAATTACTACCATTTATTCATCATAAAATATGTTGTCAAATTGTGCATTAGCCTAAAAGGAAATGTCTCATTATGTCTTTTAAAAATCTTATGAAAAGAGTCTTTAGTGAGTTTTCTTTTCTTGTTTGGAGAGCAGTAGCTAGTTTTTAGATGATTATAACTCTCACTCTGAAGTTGTGCAAATTGGTCTTATAGTCTCCACAGGTAACTGATACAGTCTATATCGAGGACTTACCACATTTTAGTGCTTCATACTACTCAAAAAGTAGTTGTATAATGTGATTAAAATTTGATGTTATAACAACGTCACTAAGATGGAATATATCTAGTTAATATTTGAGAAACTTGAGTCCACTTAAAGTCAAAAATCCAGTTGGGGTCAGTTCTGCTACATCAAGTCATATCTTTGTGTTCAAAGAACATGGGGATTTTTAAAGAAATGGTAATTAATCAAAAAAGATGCTAATAAATGGTAACCTTTATAATTATGCTAAAAATGAACTATTGGCAAATACTATATCTAGTAATCTCAACTTGAAAATTCATACTTAGCATTCTCATTTAGAAATAACGTAACTTTAAATGGTCACTTATGAGAGCAATATAAATTTATTATGCTTAGTATCCTTTTAAAGTTTTTGGAATTGCATTTTAATATATTACTTTCCCTGTAAGATGCCAATATATGGTCAGTATGAATATATGCTTCTTTTATGTAATATACTTTCAGAATCACATAATTTTATGTAATATACTTTCAGAATCACAGAATTTTGGGGGCTTCAAGCCAGTCCAGAATCATATAATTTCAGAATCACATAGATCACTATAGATTATTTTGTAGATGGCCAACAAGCTAGTAAAAATTCAGCTCTTTTTTATTTTTGATTCCAATTTTGTTGACTATGCCTTTCCTGTGTAAATTAGAATACAAATAGATAGTGGTCTTTTCCACAACTTCTCATCTGTGCTGTTGAAGTGAGAGAGCAGTGAACATAGTTATGCTCTACAGTTATGTTATGGACATAAACAAATGGACATTGTTGTTTACAAAGAGAAGCAGTAGCCATAGTTCACTGTCAAATTGTACTTTGCTGACTACCAGATTAGAATTTAAAGTGAAATAAAGCTCCTCTCTAATATTTTTCTATTATTTGTCACATTTTGTATAGTTGTAGTCCTATTCTTTCTAACTCATTGTGTTAATTACTTCTTCTCTCCCCTTTAAATTCCCCCTTTTTATAAAATTTTTTTTATTGTTGCACTGGGGGGACATTGACCAAAGTTCTTATAATATATCATAATTGTTTATTAACTTTTTTGAATGCCACAGTGGTTTTATATATTTAGCTTCTTTTCTGGGTTCTCTAACATCCTCATGCATCTTTCCAACCTTGTTGTCAATACTCCATCAATGTGACTAATCAAATATTTACTGGGTTTCAAGAGAGAACGATGGTCAATGATGGAGGTGCTGGATATTAAGAAAAGATAGTCCCACCAATAGTGGCTGTGGAAGACTTAATAAAGAAAGCAGGCAGGACTTCAGCTGGCTCTTTAAAGACTGAAGGGAAATTAAATATTAGAAGTAAGATTATTTCAATAAAACACTGACAGGGGAAGCTCACATATTGCTTCCCTTTCTCTTTTCATCCCCAAAATAGAAAATCCCACCATGGAATGGTCCTTTTCCTAGTGCAAACTATTAAAGATGTGACTTGGTTCTCTCTTAGGAGTTCCTTTGAATTTTGATTTCTTTTCATGTGGTTAGTAAGATAAAGTGGGGATGGCAACAAACTTGCCCTAGGAATGCCTGAGGCCTGTGGTCTATACCAGCTTTGCTCTAGGTTTTCTGAGAATGGTCTTGATAGTGTTAGATCCCAAAGGTTGAGCACTTAGTTCCCAGTTCCGATGCCATTTGTAAAGCCCCAGATTGTGACCTGTTCTTCACCAACCAGTGATAGTCTTGGGTTCTCATCACCCCCTCCTGTGTTGAATTAATGTGCTAGGATCACTCACAGAACTCAGAGAAACACATTTTCCCATTTTTTTAAAAGGATACTACAAAGGATACCAATGAACAACCATATAGAAGAGATGCCATAGGCAAGGTCTACGGGAAGGGGTATAGAGCTTCCATAGCCTTCCTTTGCACACCACCTTCCCAATGCCTCCACGTGTTCAGTAATCTGGAAGCTCTCCAAACCCCTTACTTTTATGAAAACTTCATTTTGTAGGTATGATTGATTAAATCATTGGCCTTTGCTGATCAACTCAGCCTTCAGTTCTTTCTCCCTTCCTTGAAGGTCAGGCAGGGAGTTGAAATGGGATTGAAAATTCCAATCCTGTAGTCATATTGTTATTCCTCTGGCAGCCAGCTCCCATCCTGAAGCTGTCCTGGAGTCCATCAAAGTTACCTCATTAGAAGAATCTTCTTCTATCATCCAGGAAATTTCAAGAGAATTCGGAAGTCTTTGTCAAATAATCTTACCACTTAGAAAATTATAAAGGTCTTAAGAGCTCTGTGTCAGGAAATAAGGGCAGAGACCAAATGTATATTTCTTATAATATCACAGTATATAATTTCTTCTGGGTATTGACTGGGTAGGCATGTATGATCACAGAGTATAGGAATAGCAAGCCACTCAGCTTTTTTTGGGTAGTAGTCTATCTTTAAGCTTAAATGTATAGATGAAAGGAGTCTTTGATGGGATCTGTGTTAGGGACATAATTTGGGATGTGGACTAGGGTTCTTGAAAAACACACACTTAAAAAGCACTTATTTCCAGTTTATGTGCATATTTTCCTATGGAACATCCAGGCAGAAGGTAGTTGTGAAAAAAACCAGAAGTGTTCCTGCCAACTCTCAGTCTTTTTACCTCTAATGATTACACCTCAGAATAGTTACCAGGTGAGTATATTGACAGGGTGATTGGTCTGAGGAAAGTTGTGTGGAGTGTGAAACCTCTGCAGTAAGGCCAGCTTCCCATGTATTGTTTCTTCTGCAAGTGTAGCTGCGGAACAAGATGATGACTGCTTATATTTAGCAAATAGGGTCTGGAGTTACCAGGGATATTTGGAGAACCAGCTAGTCTGCCTCGCTTGCCCCAAGCTGCATGTTGTTCTCTACAAAAAATTGCAGTATTCTAATTGTTTGACTAGTTTCTGGTGTCTAGTGCTAGAATTCACTTCTAAAGCCAGGATAAGATAATATTAAGATGAGCAGCTCTCTGGCACATCGAGTTTTAGCTTCTTGATTATTGGGTTGTATTGTGTCTACTTCATTTCACTTCAGTAAAAAGAAAGTTGGGCACATCTCTAAGCTTTAAATAACAGTCATGGATATCACACTGTTGGACCATAGTGGTTTCATGGAAGGCATCCAAGGAACAAATAGGAAGAATGAGAGTGCTACTGTACAGGGAACAATCTTGTGTGAAATTAAGGTTGAAAAATCCAAGGAGTAAAATAAAAATAAAGACCTTGTCCCAGCAGAGCACTGTGGTTCTAGGAATAGGACTTGTATTAAGGCAGTAGGAAAATTAGGTAGTGAGTAAAACCTCAGCATTTGGTATGTGAGGAGAAAAGTGCTAATTAGGATTTGGAGGGGACCACTAGAAACTTTAGAGGGAAGAGGATCAGCTTTAAAAGCAAACCATGGGCTCTGCACTGGCCCTTGGTGAAGATGTGCCAAGGAGATGTGGGTGTTCAAAGAGCTGAGCCGACATACTAGGATTAGACTCCAGCCCTTGTGAAAAAAAGCCTCTTGATGCCCATGGGATGCTCTGAAGCACAGGGTGTAGGGAAATGGACTTGGCCTCTCTGAAGCTGTAGGGGCACCAACCAGTCCAAGTTGGAGCTAAATTCCATGAGTAGAATTGGACTTTTTAAAGTACAAGAGATTTCCATGGATTTCTTTATCTAGAACACAGATTTTGTTCATATAAATAAAACAGTTCTAAACCCTTAAAAAAAAGAAAGCAAACTGTAGGGGAATTAGAAAAGAAAATTTCAAAATTTAAACAGAACTGGGCACTAGTGACCTGTAATCCTAGCTACTTGGGAGGCTGAGATTCAGAGGATTGTGGTTTAAGGCCAGCCTGGCCAAGCAGTTCACAAGACCCCACCTCCAAAATAACCAGAGCAAAATGGGCTAGAAGTAGAGTGCCTGCTTTGCAAGTGCTAAACCCTGAGCTTAATCCCTTGTCCCACCAAAAAAAAAAAAAAAAATTAAACAGGACATTAAACAGATAAAGGAGGCTTTTA
This sequence comes from Castor canadensis, assembly GCF_047511655.1. Taxonomy (NCBI): domain Eukaryota; kingdom Metazoa; phylum Chordata; class Mammalia; order Rodentia; family Castoridae; genus Castor; species Castor canadensis. Next base: position 44,229,882 of record NC_133386.1, read on the forward strand.
GGTCTTGAGCTTGTTATGTAGCCCATGCCAACATCAAACTCTTGATCCTCTTGCCTCAGTCTTCTGCTGGAATTACAGGTATGTGCCACAATGCTTACCTAATTTTGAATGCTTTAGAATCATAATTTAAAAGTTTATGCTCAGACAGAAATTTGCTAAGTAAATCAATCTGAGTATAAAAACAATTGTCACTATTTAATATTTATTATAACCAATATTATGTATATTGAAAAATATCAATACAAAGAAAGAATTAACTTCACGTAAAAGAATGTGGCTTATTCAACTCATCTCCCTTCTTCAAAACCATGCAGGTAATATATGCTTTGAACACTAAAAATGATGAGCACGAATCTGCAATTCAAGCCCTCAAAGATGCTCATGAAGAAGAAGTCCAACAAATTCTTGCAGAAACAAGAGAAAAAATACTGCAATATAAGAGCAAAGTGACAGAGGAGTTAGACCTTAGAAGGAAGATTCAAGTTTTAGAAGCATCCTTAGAAGATCACATAAAAATGAAGCAGCAGGCTTTGACTGAATTTGAAGCTTACAAGCACAGAGTCGAGGACATGCAGCTCTGTGCAGAAGCCCAGCATGTCCAACGCGTGGTAACCATGTCTAGAGAGGTGGAAGAGATTAGAAGGAGATTTGAAGAGCGGTTGCGGAGCTTTGGACAGTTCCAAGTGCAGTTTGAAAAAGACAAACGGTTGGCATTGGAAGGTTTGCGAACTGCTCACAGACGAGAGGTGCAAGAGCTGCTGAAGTCACAGCAGGATCACAGTGCCTCTGTGAGTAAAGGGCAGGACAAGGCAGAGGAGCTGCACAGGATGGAGCTGGAGGCTTTAAACAAAACACTTGAAGAGCTAAGACTTGAAAAGAAAAAACTCGTCGAGGAATATGAAGGCAAGTTGAATAAAGCACAGTCTTTTTATGAGCGGGAGCTTGATAACTTGAAAAGGTCACAGGTTTTCACAGCTGAAAGCCTGCAGGCTAGCAAAGAGAAGGAAGCTGATCTTCGAAAAGAATTCCAGGGACAAGAAGCAATTTTACGAAAAACCATAGGGAAATTAAAGACTGAGTTACAGATGGTGCAGGATGAAGCCAGCAGTCTTCTTGACAAATGCCAAAAGCTGCAGATGGCACTTGCCACAGCAGAGAGCAATGTGCAGGTGAGTCAAGAGCAGGGCATTCAACAGTGGGATTTCCTTCCAGAATTGTCCTTCTGTTGACTGAGAGCAGCCCAGCTGGCTTAGGATCAGCTTCTTTTCATTCACACCACTTAAACTTTTTCTTTTCATTTTTACCTTTTCCTTTGTGACAAAAATCAATGAAGGGATAATTTGTATTCTCCTAGATCTATTCTGTCAGAATTTCAGTTATCAAGGGCCCCAAAAGATAAATGTAAAACCTTGCTGATTACTTATGAAAGGATTTTAGTTAAATAACTTGTTAGTATTTTCCATGAATGGTTTGGGAAAGTTAAAATGTTGATATTAGGTTTAATTATGTTTTTTCTTCATTGATAATGGTCTACCCATTAGTTGACATTTAGACATTGACACTGATTGCTTTTAAAATCTGAATTTAATAAAGGTACGACGCAAGTGTGGGAAAAAGAGCTAAAAGCCTCTACAAGTTTTGTTTTATTGGCATAGGAAATTCATAGCTGTATTTTTAATAACTATGTAGCATTGCGATGCATTAGAAGGGTAGAATGGTCTTTCCTGACTGGATCGTGTGACTTGTGAAACTACCAAGTTGTGTCACCACCACTTTCAGATCCAACACCAGAGATAGGTAGGACTTCTCCATAAGAGAAAGCTGATGCTTATAATTTCAATAAACCATTTAGCTTAGTATCATTCTTGCATTTTGATTATGGCTATTTAATCTTTCCTAGGTTCTTCAAAAACAGCTTGATGATGCCAAAGAGGGAGAAATGGCCTTATTAAGCAAGCACAAAGAAGTGGAAAGTGAGCTAGCAGCTGCCAGAGAACGTTTACAACAGCAAGCTTCAGATCTTGTCCTCAAAGCTAGTATGTCTGCCCATACTTTGGTGTAATGCTCAGCTAAAACCAATACTTCATTATTTCATTCAAGACAAAATTTCTTCTAATTTAATATTTAAAATTTCTTCTAATATTTTAAAATTATTTGGACTCTAAATGTGTTAAAGAACTTGAATATCTTACTAATTAAGATAAGTAAATGACTTATTTTGGGAATATATTTTTATAGAAAAATTAAGAATTAGCAGGTAAAACCACAAATCAGTTAGTAAAAGCAAGATGAAGCACTTTTTCTAAGAGGCTTTGCCTTTTAAAAACATATTGGATCATTTTTAAATTAGTGAACTGTGTGTAACTTACAGTGCCTCATTTCATGGGTAGCAGTTCCTGTTACCAAGGTCAATCTGCATCCTAAAGCTGAGATGGGCATTCTAAAGTGGCTGATGTGCTCCTTTGCGTAGCCCTTAGTAGAGGAGGTGGCTGACCCCGGTCAAATCTGAAGTTATCTTTTGTAAGAGTGTTTCACGTGCCCAGTTAAGCTGTTGAGGACCTCATCTAATTTTGTTTTGGAGGTTTTATGAAACCACAGATGCTTGAGCCTATCCTCAGAGTTTTGACTTACTGAGTCTGTGTGAGCTGTTTCTAACTAGAGTTCCCAGGTGACCCTGGTGCTGCTTGTCTAGGTTACTTTGAGAACCACTGCTTTCTGTGTGACCCTGTTCTCACACTCTGCATTTCATCTCTCTTTTTCCACCTTTGACATGAAACACTGAGGAGTTGCTTCCATTTCAATTTCTGTAGTTCCGATCTTTTTATTCCCAATGTGAAATAGTGTTAAGTGCAGGGACATCAGTTATAAGAAAAAGGACATCCTAATTGAGTAAGAAGTATTCCCATAGTAAATATGTCCATTTTAAAAGTTAGGAAAATTTGTACATGTACAAATTTTCACCTGGTACATTTACCTTGCTTAAATATACAGTACAATTATGTCATTAAATAAAAACTTTTATGTCACAGGGCAACCAATTTATAAATTAAAGAGATTTTCTCTTTTGGGGGGTGGGTAGGTCATATTGGAATGCTTCAGGCAACTCAAATGACCCAGGAGGTTACAATTAAAGATTTAGAATCAGAAAAATCAAAGGCCAATGAGAAATTATCTCAGCTTGAAGAGGAAAGAGCTTTTCTGCAAAGCAGAACTCAAAGTCTGGATGAAGAGCAGAAGCAGCAGATTCTGGAACTTGAGAAGGTAAAAATGAAGGGCCACCACACACAAAAAGGAAGAGAAGAAAGGTTCAGTTTTCCTCTTTTTTAAATGTGAAGTTTCTGGAGTGCTTATTCCTGCTTCACAGTAACAATATATTTCTTCCTCTAGTAGTTGTTTTAAGTTTGATTTCAAGGAAAAAGGATATAAACTAGACTATCCTATTTTGTATATTCAAAATAATCGGGTAGTAATCAATCCATAATATAAAAACTTAAGACATTTCAGTCTATTTCAAACCAGAAACAGAATATGCATATTATTATATTAACTGATCATTTATTTTTCTATTAATGAAATATATCATTGCATATATTCCCAGGTAATTTTTACAAAACTGAAAAGGATGACAAATATCAAGTTGTAAAAATTCATATGCCAACACATCGTATTTCTAGATTGAACTAATAAGGTATTATTTATAGAGTAATTACTGAACATTCATTCTGTCTTTTTATACAATACCATAATATCAATTTGCTCACAAAACCAAGTATGAGTTTTGGTCATTTTTTTCCTTTCTCCTTTGCTCAATAACCAAATGTATTTAAAAATGTCTATTCCCCTTGCTCCTTGCTCAGTCTAATTCACTCCTTAACCTGGGGCACTATTCTCTTACAGACACCGAATTTGCATTTACTTCAGCTCCCCTGGGACATACTAGTTGCTGACCATGGTGAATCTTACCTTACTGTCCACATACTACCCACTGGTTTAAGTGTTTCCCTTCTCTTGGTATTTCATATTCTCTCATGTTTCCCCCCTACCTCCTTGGTGTTACAGTCTTGGAAATTTCCTACCTGCATCTGTTCCTTTACGATTGATGTCCCCAGGATTGTCATTTCATTCCTCACATTCATCCATTTCAGTGACATAAGTGTCACTTGTTCTGGGATTTGTTATCCATAGGTCCAGACCAGATCTTTTCCCTTAACTTGAGTCATGTATCTAACTTTCTACTTAATATCTCCATTTATGGTTTTCACAAAAATGGCAAATTAACATGGATAGAACTTTCTCCTCTTAAAAATTCTATATTTTTTTTTACTTACTTCAATCAATAATAGTAGTTGTTCTTTTTTATTGTGATTTTTTTTGTTTCCATCATTCCTTAATTAGAATTCTACTGTAAGAAATTTGCATTTATTCAATCATTCATTTAATATTAATATGACTCATGAATTGTCTTTTATTCTGTAGGTTAAAATTCATTACTATTAAGGCCAGGCACTGGTGGCTCACACCTGTAATCCTAGCTACTCAGGAGGCAGAGATCAGGAGGATCATGGTTCAAAACCAGCCCAGGCAAATAGTTTGCGAGACTCTGTCTTGAAAATACCCATCACAAAAAAAAGGGCTGGCAGAGTAATTCAAGGTAAAGGCCTGGGTTCAAGCCCCAGTACTGAAAAAAAAAAAAAATCATTGCTTAAATTCTCCTAGATTTGGCTATTGGGAGCTCCTTCAAGCTGGTATCCTTTCAACATGGCTCCATCTTTTTATGAGCACTTCCTTATTTTCTGACACTACAGCATGTACCAAGTTTACGGATTGATGTAGATATGCACACATACATATATGACATATGTATATAATATACTTAGTTTTTGTGGTGCTAGGGAATCAAACCCAGAGCCTTGTGCATGTAAGGCATGCACTCTACCACTGAGTCCCATTCCCAGCTCAGGAGTTATTTGTAATTACTCTTTCTTTTTTCTTTTCTTTTCTTTTTTTTTGGTGGCATTGGGGTTTGAACCCAGGGCCCTTACATGTGACAAGCAGGTGCTCGAGCACTCGAGCCATACCCTGAGCCTCACCTCCTTTTCTCACTGGCCTGGGGCCTCTTCCTACACATCCAGCTTAGATGCAGTCACTAGTGTGAACCACCATGCCTGGCTTGTTTGTTGAGATTGGGGGGGGGGTCTCACTAATTTTTGCCGAGGCTGGCCTTGAACCACAATCCTCCAAATCTTCACCTCCCAAGTTACTGAGATTACAGGCATGCACCACCACACCTGGCCAGTAATTACTGTTTCTTCATCCCCCTTATCTGTTAGAGTCCTGTTGGTTCTACTGCATTCATGTCTTTTTATTCTATTCTCCCCTGAAATAAAAATACATTCTTATGCCCATTCACAGATCCTAGATTGCAGGATCTGCCTTCATATAGCTCACTAGACTGCTGCCAAGGGAATTGTTTTTTAAAATTATGTCATTTACTTAAATTTCACTGGTTTCTCTTCCCTTTAGAATAAAAGTCAAAGTCCATTATATGAGAGACCCCTTCTCATCATTTGACTTCTGCGTATTTATGAGTCCCATCTTTCAGTATTCCCACCCTTATATCCTATGTCCTATCCACATTATTAGCTACATGGACTTTCTGTCTCCCTGAACCTCGCCTCCGAGTTAGCTGCTTCTCATATTTCAAAATACTGGAAGGACATAGAAATGGTTATGAGTTGCAGGCTTTGAACAGCAGACCTAGGTTTGACATTTTTTCATTTCTGGTTGCCTACTGGACCTTTTGTGAGAATTAAATAGAAGAGCATGTCATCACCAGCTCATCATCAGCTCTCTGTCTTCTCTTTCCTAATCAATTCATATTTTCTCTCTCTCTCTCTCTCTCTCTCTCTCTCTATCTGCTCATACTTGTACACACCCTTTCCCATCCAGGTTAGGCTTCTTTCCTATATGCTCTTGTAATACATGGTGAACTCCCCTTTCATAAAACTCAGTAAACTATATTGCCACTGTCTTGACCTTTTTCCCATCACTAGACTCTGAGTTCTTAAAAGATACCTGGTTGGCACTCAGAAATGTATTGAACAATACCATTTGAGTGGGTTAATCGATAAGCCATTTAGTGTACTACTTTGAGATAAAGGAAGCCTTTATCTCTTAAGCTTGCTGATTTGTCAACTCACATTTGGTTCAACCTAATGACAGTCCATTTTATTGCTTACTTTAAAATACTTTATTTTGCCTCATCCACCTCGCCACTTCCTGAGAACATCATCGATCTATTCTTGATGTATTCAAAGCCTAGATCCCCAAGCACTCATCTAAAAAACAGGTGCCAATTCTTGATCTTTATTTGTTTTAATTTAAGAAAGTTAATGAAGCAAAGAGAACTCAGAAAGAATATTATGAAAAGGAGCTAAAAAACCTGCAAAATAGATTGGAAGGGGAGGTGAATCAATTAAATGAGGCCCATTCTAAGACTCTGGAAGAACTGGCCTGGAAGCACCATATGGCTATTGAGGCTGCCCACAGCAATGCAATTAGAGATAAGAAAAAACTGCAAGTGGTGAGTAAAAATTCAGTTTTATCATTGAATTTTAAACTGATGAGATTTCAGTAATGTTCCAACATGACCTATGTTGAGGAGGAATGATTTGCTCTTGTTTTATAATTATTCTTTAAATAGTGGTTCCAAATTCCTGACATGGAACGTAGGTGTTGAACTGATATGAAGGTATTGCTACTTCATAAGGTATAACTCTCTTTGATGTTAATCTTTCTCTTCATGATGCAACCAAGTAACTGTACTTTTCAGGAAGTCTCAGATTGTTAAAGCATTTTTTTGTTGCAGATAGTTTCATTCCCTGGGAAAATTGTGTGGTGTGTATGTGTATGTATATGTATATGTGTATGTATTTTCTTCCTCAGTTAAATAACCAGTGTGTTAACTGTACTACACAACAAACAGTCTTGCACATTAGGAAAAGCAGAGTATGTGATGTGTTCATGTAGCCAGAAACAAAAATTAATGACACATTATTTCTCAAGATAGTAAGATACCTGCTTTCCTATTGGGAGTCTGGAATTTTGGTATTTACCAGGAAGAAGGTGCCTATGCAACCAGTCCCCATTAAAAAAAAAAAGAAAAGAAAGAAAAAAAAAAACTGGGCACAGAGTTCTTGGGAACTTTCCTGGCAGTTTTCTCTGTGCCAGCTCACTGTTCCAGGACCAGCTTGTGCTACTTTCCTAGGTGGTGTGTGTGTGCATGCTTGGTGACTCTGAATGTGTGGACCAGGGCTCAGGGTTATGTCGTAAAGTGCTGCAGGGTAATTTCTTTCCTAGCTATCTTTTGTTACTGTTTTTCGTTCTGTATCTATTTTCATGTTAGCCTTCTAATTTTATTTATTGGAACATTTAAGTTACAGGTGCCCTGCTTTTAGGTTTTATCTCTCTATATTAAGTTTTAAGTCCTAGCTGGGCAAGGTGGTAATCCCAGCTACTCAAGAAATAGAGGCAGGAGGATTGTGAGTTTGAAATCAGCCTGGACAAAGGTAGCAGTGAGATTCTGTGTCAAAAAGAAAATCAAAACAAAAGGAGGAATGTGGCTTGGTGGTAGAGCACTTGCCTAGCATGTACAAAGCCCTAGATTCAGTCCCCAGCACCTCAAAAAAAAAAAAGGTCCTAGTTCATCTTGATTATAAGTCCTAGTGTTGAGTAGCATGTTAGTAAATAGTAAGTGGTCTTCAGCAAGTATCTGTTTCACTAGTTTTGCTGCTCATTTGCCTTAAGTTTGTACTTGTGTATTCTCTAGTATATTCTGAGTTCCAGAAATGTTAGCTAGATTTTGGGTTTTTTTATGTGTGTGTGTGTGCGAATATAAAAAAAAATCTGAATTCAAGAAAATTGAATCTCTTTATCTCACAAGTTACCATTTTATGTCACACTTTTCTGGCTTTTGACTGTAGCTTGATCTAGACCAGTAATGTATACTCATGATTTAAAAAAAATAATGGCTACATCATCATAAGTGATTCAGAATTATGGAATATAAGCCACTAGAATTAAATAGAATTACTGTTAACTCATACTATTTAAGAGTAAAGCTAGTTTGAAGAGTAAAATAGGAAAATACAAAACAGAATAGTCTTTTTCTTGCAGTTTTCAAACTGTATGATATTTACAATCTTGTTAATTTTTTAAATATCTTTTTTCAAGGAATTGGAGGAACAATATAAAAAGGAGAAACTAAATATGGAAGAAGACAGAAACCAGCTTCAACTAGAGCTAGAAAATGTGAAGGAAGTACTAGGAGACAAACTGAATACAGCCAATCAAGAGGTAAGACTTCTTTAGGCCTGTCACCTACATTGCGTATCTTAATAATAACTTATTCTGCTGACACTGATGCCGCCTAGCAACTGTGGTGGGTCTGTTTTCCTTCTGTCTCTTAAAGAATTAAAAGATGGGGGACCAGAAAGTAGCAGGACAAAGAAAGTCTGTATTGCAAAGCAAAAGGAGAGGCTTCTTGAGAGCAAGAAGGAGGGTCCTGAACCAGTGGTTCACTAAAGCACTCAGGGAGGTCCCTTTTTATGGATCCCATTATCTTTACTTCTTTTTCCTCCCCCGTGTCTGGGTGATCTTTCTGGTATCTGCACCAGAATTCTCCACCTGTATAGGGTTAGATTTGGCACTGAAGGGCTTCTTGGGAATTGATTGGGGGAGAGTGTAAAGGTGGTGTCTTCAGGCACAGTCCTCTGGGAAGAAGACAGCTCGTTCCATCACACTTTCTCTCATCGCCATCTTTAGAGTAGCCTTGGCAGTTCCCCTTTCAACACTGTGTAGGTAGGTGAGCCATCTGGAGTAAAAATAAAGACACTTTAAATGATGCTGAATTTTTCACAAGACTTTGGTTATATCTCACTAGGTAAAAATTTGCTATCAAAAACAGTAAACCAAGTGGAAATGCAGTAAATTACAAAAGAGATCATCACCTTACTGGAAAGAAAACAAAAGAGGTATCTTGCTTGTTTGCAAAACTTTAGCATAGTCCTCTACTCTGTGTCTCATTTTTAAAGATAGAGAAAAACTTTGTAAGTTCTAAATAGTGACATCTTAAATAAACTATATGAACATACCATTTAGCCTGTAGAAAAAAAATGGTAAAATTCAGTAGGATAATAAAAATGTTCCTAGTCAAAAAATCTGGGAATAGAATAAATGTAAAGACCTTTTACATTATTAGTTCCTTCTTTTTCTTTCCTTTGCTGTGGCTGAGCTACGTGCTAGAATTCCTCCCTGCTATCTTCTTTTCCATTCTTTCCAGTTCATCCTTCGTGTGGCTTATTGGGTGATATCTCTCAATCTCAGTTCTCATCTTGTCAGCACTTCCTGCCTCACTCCTGTCATCTTCCTCGACAGCCTTCCAGGCATGCTTTCTCATTACTCTGTTTCTGTCACAGAAACCACACTAAATGCATGAGTGCCCCCTGGGCAGGCTAATGATTTGCTCTCAGTGAGTTATTTTTAAACATTTATCTAGAGAAAGTACCAAGCACTACCATTTGGAATGATAGAACTGTAAGTTTTGATTCTTAGTGGCCCAGCCTGTCTTATATTGTCCAAGATAATTCCACTGCTGGTCACATTTACACCTCTCTCAGCAGAGCATGATCCTCGTGGTTACTGTGTCCTGCTCCCATTAGAAGCACTTTAGTGACCATTGTGTTTCTTATGCAGGCCCCTTAGCTGCTTCTCTCAATTCTAAATGGTTTATCTAAGTATATGTTCAACCTACTCAGGGTAACTTCACGGAGAAGAGTTCTAGTAAATGTGTAACTTATTTTCCCTCTGGCTACATTTTCAATTATGTTTTTGCATCCTGGTAATGTCTTGGTGCCTCTTTGGAGTGGCTCCCAAGAATCTGCCTGACTCTTTCTTCCATATGTTTCTGCTTTCCCTACAGTCTGGGATGTCTTTTCTCTTGTCCTGCTTTGCTGACTAGGATCCCCAGAGATAGTAAACATTGTTTTTTAGCTTCCTGATCTTACAGGAAAGGATATCAACATTTTCCATTTAATCATAATGCTTCTCTAGAGTCTTGTTTTGTAAGTGCCCTTTACTAGGTCAGGGAAATTCTCTTCTAATTCTGGTTTTAAAAAAGTCATGAAAAACTGTTGGATATTCTACACTTATTAAAATCATACCTTTTTCTTTAATTTGTTAATGTGGTACCTTCTACTAATCAATTATCTCATATAAATCAACCTTGAATTTCTAAAATAGGTCCTAATGCTAGATTCAGTTTGCTAATATTTGTATTAGGCTTCTTGAGCCCAAGTTTGAGAAACATTGCTTTGTATTTTCCCTTTTTCATATAATCCTTTTGTGATTTTCAAGTCAAGATTATACTAGTCTCATAAAATTAAGTAGGACACAGGCATTCTTCTGTTCCATGAAAGTTATATGAGATTGAAATTATTTTTTTCAACCTCAGTTGCATTTCGTTTGGAAACTGGTTTGTATGCATTTGGGTTTTGTGACCTAGAACATGAGAAAAATTTAATGTTCTGAGTGCATTCAGTTATGTAATGCAATAGCAACTACATGCCTATCCATAATAATCAAGATGTTACAACTATTTTCTTTAAATTCCCTATATTCTTTCTAACATTTAGCATCCTATCCTGATCTTCTACTTGCTAAAAACTGATACTGTGATGGTGGATTTGTTTACTTTCCCTTAGATTCTGTCAATTTTTGCTTTGTATATTCAGGGGCTTTGTTATATGCATACAAAATGAGAATTATTTTGAGCTACTTAGTGAATTATATTTTTGGCTTATGCTATATTTTTTATACTGTGTAACCAGCATTCATTTAGTTTGATATGGTAGTTATGTCTTTTTCCATATACTATACATATATACATACATTTTTTTCTCTGTGTACATATATATATATACATCTGTATGCTCACATATGCCTCTTGCAAACCACATATAACTGCATTTTTAAAAAGTCTAGTCTGATTTTTTTTCCTTTTAAATAGAGAGTTTATTACTTTTTCATTCATTGGCTAGCACTAGTATGTATGTAAGATATATATATATATTTTGCACCTAATAAAATCATACTTTTTTCTCTAATTTGTTACTGTGGTACCTTATATTAATCAACTTTCTCATACTAAATCAACCTAGAGTATATATACATATATATGGAAAGATAGAAGGAAAGCATTAGGAAATAAAGACTTAAAGTGATTGTTTTAGAAAAATTAACAAATGTTTTCTCATCATAAATTTACAGATCTTGGTGCCCTTACAAATGATATAGCCTAAAAATGAGCTATGTGAATACAGACAATAAATACACAAGTACCAGAATCATAGCACAATGTTAAGTTATCCCCAAATCTCATGGAGAGAATAGCTGTTGTGATTTAAATATGCATTGTCTTCCACAGGCTCATGTTTCTGAATGGCTGGTCCACAGCTAGGTGGTATTTTGGGAAGTTGTGGAAACTTTAGGAGGAAATAGGTCCCTGGGGTGTGTTCGTATGGGCTGTATGTTACGTGTAGTCCCCCTCTGCTTCCTGCCCACCATGAGGTGAATGGCTTCCTTTGCCATATGCTCTCACTGCCGTGATGCTCTGCTCAAGTGCACGGAGCCCATAGACTGATCCCTCTGGATCCATGAGCCAAAGTAAATGTTTTCTACTTTTAGTCATTCCCTCAAGAATTTTGGCCACAAATATGCAAAAGTAATTAATGCATATGCTATCCCATGAAATTTAATTAAGAACACCCTCAAAAACAATACTTTGCAAATGGCTTATTAACCTGTTACAGTCTTTTTAAATGTCCTTATAACATTTAAGCTACAAATTTTCTTCTGGATGGACCCTAACTTTTTGTGCATTCTCTGTTGCTTCAGATTTCTTTGATTTTTTTAAAGGCTGATCCAATTAGGTTAGGCCTTCCCAAATAATTTCCCTTGTAATTACCCTAGAGTCAGCTGCTTAGGGACCTTAATCACAATTTATAAGATCTCCTTTACCATATAACATAATGTAATCATTGGGAGTGATCTCGTCTGATATTCACAAATCCCAAGAGAACTGAGGGTTAGGAAGAGTCATCCTTAAAATTCTACCTATTACAACAAGCAAGTAACTTACTTCTTTGACCCTTATATGGATGCACTAGCATTCATGCAATGGGAGACATACAGGATATCTCTTACTGTAACTTGTAGAATAGTGATCAAATTTTTAAACTGTATTCTCAGATAGTTATAATATACATCATTCAGAGTCATTGATTGGTAGGTGCTAATTCTGAATATTGGCTTTTATCAATTTAAGCAATTTTTTTAAAAGAACATCTAGAATGTTTCAGTTCTTCAGATTTTCTACTATGTATATATTAGAATATGTTTAATATGTACATATGCATTTTAATATAGTTGTAATTTCTATTCACTAATGCTTTGTGAATTTGTTTCATAAACCATTATTGTGTATAAATATTCCCATTTATAAACCTTGTCTACATATTAGAGACTTTAAGTATTCATATGGTACTCTGTCATATATCTTTACCATAGTTACTTAAATATTTTCTGTGTTAAGAATTTGATTATTACATTTTTTTAATTGTAAATAATGATGATTTTAAAGCAAATGCCCATCTTGTTTTGAGGTGGGGACGGATTGTCATGCAAAGGTCATGGCTGGATTCCAAGAGAGGGTTCTTCTAAAGCTGAATTTGTGTGTCCTGATCAGTGACCAGATGAGGCATATTTCACCATGAGTCCCAAGACACTGGACTGAAGACTATTAGAGAGGAATCCTGTTCAACTCTGCTCATCATATTAGTGTTTTTTCTAGGAAATGGGTAAATTATTAGGTCTATAAATACCTATGTTCATTTTTTAGAAATTACATATTTTCTGTCTAGTTCTTGCTGTATGTGAAATTACTGGCCCAATGAGGAGGAATAATCTTATAGCTCTCATTACTTGTTAGTAGATTTGTCTCCTGAAAACCTGGAACTACATTTCAGTAACATTAGTAACATTTGAATATTTTTTATGATTTAGGAAGAATTTATTATCTACATGATTCTTCTAGGTAGTAGAAATGCTATCACAAAATTTCAAGAAACTGGTAGTTTCAAAAGTGACTGTTATGATTCAGTGATAAGTACATTTCCAGAGTCCCCATGAGGGTTCATAAAAGCTCTGGAGAATGTGATAATGGAATTTTCAGAACTGTAATATGGGAGATGGTCTTTGAAAGGTGGATGTAAATTTACCAGATGTAGGAATATGGAAGTTAATGTGTGTATGAAGAATAATGTAAGTATGGTCATTTTGTTAAACCACTGTCAATGTCTTAGAGAACCATAAAAAGTTCTCTACCTTAGCACTGTTGACAGTTTCAGGCTGGATGATTCTTTAGGATATTTAGTATGTTTAGTAGTGTCTTTGACCTCCACCCACCAGTAGTGCATACCATTCCTTCTCATCTAATTGTAGCAGCAAATGTATTTCCAGACAATGTTCTTTGAGAGTAGTTGACCTCAGTGGAGAACTACTACACTTAACCATAGGATACATGCGGAGCTAGACCAAAAATATAGTAGAAAGAAAGTTGGAACCAAATTGTGAGGGACTCTTGTGCCATGACGAAGTCTGTGGACTTTATCATTTTAATAGAATGCTATTAAAAGAGCCACCACATTATCTGATGCTATTCTTAGAAAAACAATTGTGTTGCACTAGAAGGATGATTGTGGGGGAGGGGAGGCAGTTTTTAGAGTTAGGTAGATGACTTAAAATCCCATTACATTGGTCCTGGTAAAATATGATGTGCACCCTGATTTGGAAGTAAAACTAGAAGTAGAAAGGACTATTCAAAAGTAAAATTTACAGGATTTATGTAGTGAATGTAGGAAGTGACTCAGGTATCCAGTTGAGGTATTTGGACAGACAATGATGCCACTGTTGGAAGATAATTATAGGAAGGAAGTACATTAGAATGACAAGACGTTGAGTTGTTTGAATATGCGGACATTGAGCTCACTATGAGACATCTAGGCTAAAACTAAGTAGAGAGTTCAGCCTTGCAACTAAAGACTAGGCAGTCCTCGAGACCCTTTAAGTGAAGGAACTCACCCAGGGTAGCTGATGAGAGCAGAGTGAGTAACAAAGGAGAGGACCAGTATTGAGTTAATAGAGCCAGGAAAAGATACTGAGAGGGAGAAATCAGAAGCATGAGAACAAAAATTAATGGTTATCAGAAAACTATGAAAGTAGATAGTTACAAGAGGGCTGAAAGTACCTCACACAATGCTTCTTGTGTGAGTCTTCTTTGTGAAACTCACAAGACGAGTTTGAGTCTTGAAAAGAGTGTACTAGACTGTGTAATCAAGAGTTCTCTTAGGGCCTTTCTACAGTTTCAATGAAAAAGTAGGAGGGAATAGACCAAAAGGAAATAACAATTATCAACCTATATGTACCCAATGTCAATGCACCCAGTTTCATCAAACATACCCTGAAGGACGTAAAAGCAAATATTAACTCCAACACAGTGGTAGTGGGAGACTTTAACACCCACTATCATCAATATATAGGTCATCCAAACAAAAAATCAATAAAAAAATCCTAGATCTAAAACATACCATAGATCAAATGGACCTAGTTGATGTCTACAGAACATTTCATCTAAATTCTACACAATATACATTTTTCTCAGCAGCCCACAGAACCTTCTCCAAAATAGATCATATCCTAGGACACAAAGCAAGCCTCAGCAAATATAAGAAAATAGAAATTATATCATGCATTCTATATGATCACAATGCATTAAAACTAGAACTCAACAACAAAAATAAAGACAAAAAATATGCAAAGAGCTGGAAACTGAACAACTCATTGCTTAACGAACAATGGGTCATTGATGAAATAAAAGAGGAAATTAAAAGGTTCCTGGAAGTCAATGAAAATGAAAATACAACCTACTGGAACCTATGGGACACAGCAAAGGCAGTCCTGAGAGGAAAGTTTATAGCCATGAGTTCATATATTAAAAAGACTGGAAGATCTCAAATCAAAGACCTAATGATACATCTCAAACTCCTAGAAAAACAAGAACAAACAAATCCCAAAACAAATAGAAGGAGAGAAATAATAAAAATAAGAGCTGAAATCAAAGAAATAGAAACCAAAAAAACCATACAAAGAATTAATGAAACAAAAAGTTGGCTCTTTGAAAAAATAAACAAGATCGACAGACCCCTGGCAAACCTGACTAAAATGAGGAGGGAAAAAACCCAAATCAGTAAAATCAGGAATGCAAAAAGAGAGATAACAACAAACACCATGGAAGTCCAGGAAATCATCAGAGACTACTTGGAGAACTTATATTCAAATAAATTTGAAATTCTTGAAGAAATGGACAGATTTCTAGATACTTATGATGATCCAAAACTGAACCAAGAGGGTATTAATCACCTGAATAGATCTATAACACAAAATGAAATTGAAGCAGCAATCAAGAGTCTCCCAAAAAAGAAAGTCCAGGACCTGATGGATTCTTTAAAGAAGAACTAACACCAACCCTCCTTAAACTGTTCCACGAAATAGAAAAGGAAGGAAAACTGCCTAACACATTTTATGAAGCCAGTATTACACTTATCCCAAAACCAGGCAAAGACACCTCCAAAAAGGAGAACTATAGGCAAATCTCCTTAATGAACATTGATGCAAAATTCCTCAATAAAATAATGGCAAACTGAATTCAACAACACATCAAAAAGATTATTCACCACGACCAAGTAGGCTTCATCCCAGGAATGCAGGGGTGTTTCTACATATGAAAATCAATAAACGTAATACACCACATTGACAGAAGCAAAGACAAAAACCACTTGATCATCTCAATAGATGCAGAAAAAGCCTTTGATAAGATCCAACACCATTTCATGATAAAAGCTCTAAGAAAACTAGGAATAGAAATAATGTACCTCAACATTATAAAAGCTATATATGACAAACCTACAGCCAGCATTATACTTAATGGTGAAAAACTGAAACCATTCCCTCTAAAATCAGGAACTAGACAAGGATATCCACTATCTCCACTCCTACTCAACATATTACTGGAATTCCTAGCCAGAGCAATTAGGCAAGAAGAAGGAATAAAAGGAATACAAATAGGTAAAGAAACTGTCAAAATATCCCTATTTGCAGAGGACATGATCCTATACCTTAAAGACCCAGAAAATTCTACTCAAAAGCTTCTAGACACCATCAACAGCTATAGCAAGGTAGCAGGATATAAAATCAACATAGAAAAATCATTAGCATTTCTATACACTAACAATGAGCAAACTGAAAAAGAATGTATGAAAACAATTCCATTTACAATAGCCTCAAAAAAAATCAAATACCTAGGAGTAAACTTAACAAAGGATGTGAAAGACCTGTACAAGGAAAACTATAAAGTCCTGAAGAAAGAGATTGAGGAAGACTATAGAAAGTGGAGAGATCTCCCGTGCTCATGGATTGGTAGAATCAACATAGTAGAAATGGCTATACTCCCAAAAGCAATCTAAAAGCAATCTACATGTTTAATGCAATTCCCATCAGAATCCCAATGACATTCATCAAAATCTACTGTTAAATTTATTTGGAAACACAAGAGACCACGAATAGCCAAGGCAATACTCAGTCAAAAGAACAACGCTGGAGGTATCACGATACCTGACTTCAAACTATATTACAAAGCAATAACAATAAAAACAGCATGGTACTGGCACAAAAACAGACATGAAGACCAGTGGAACAGAATAGAGGACCCAGATATGAAGCCACACAACTATAACCAACTTGTCTTTGACAAAGGCACTGAAAATATACAATGGAGAAAAGACAGCCTCTTCAACAAAAACTTCTGGGAAACTGGTTAGCTGTCTGCAAAAAACTGAAACTAGATCCATGTTTATCATCCTATGCCAATATTAACTCAAAATGGATTGAGGACCTTAATATCAGACCCCAAACTCTAAAGTTGGTACAGGAAAGAGTAGGAAATACTTTGGAACTAATAGGTATAGGCAAAGACTTTCCCAGTGGAACCCCAGCAGCTCAGTGGGAGAAAATATTTGCCAGCTACACATCAGACAAAGGACTGATAACCAGAATATATAGGGAACTCAAAAAACTAAATTCTCCCAAAATTAATGAACCAATAAAGAAATGGGCAAGTGAACTAAACAGGACGTTCTCAAAAGAAGAAATTCAAATGGCCAAAAAACACATGAAAAAATGCTCACCATCTCCAGCAATAAAGGAAATGCAAATTAAAACCACACTAAGATTCCACCTCACCCCTGTTAGAATAGCCATCATTAGAAACACCAACAACAACAGGTGTTGGTGAGGATGCAGGGAAAAAGCAACCCTCTTACACTGCTGGTGGGAATGCAAATTAGTACAACCACTCTGGAAAAAAATTTCGAGGCTTCTTAAAAATCTAAACATTGATCTGCCATATGATCCAGCAATACCACTTTTGGGGATATACCCAAAGGAATGCAACACAGGTTACTCCAGAGGCACTTGCACACCCATGTTTATTGCAGCACTATTCACAATAGCCAAGTTATGGAAACAGCCAAGATGCCCCACTATCGATGAATGGATGAAGAAAATGTGGTATTTATACACTATGGAATACTACTCAGCCATGAAGAAGAATGAAATCTTATCATTTGCACGTAAATGGACAGAATTGGAGAACATCATCCTGAGCAAGGTTAGCCTGGCCCAGAAGACCAAAAATCATATGTTCTCCCTCATGTGGACTTTAGATCAAGGGCAAACACAACAAGGGAATTGAACTTTGATCTCATGATGAGGCAAGAGCACACAAGGGAGGTATGAGGATAGGCAAGAAACCCAAAAAAAAGATAACATTTGATGTCCTCAATGCAAAGGAACTAATGCAGAAACTTTAAAGCAACAGAGACCAATAGGAGAAGGGGACCAGGAACTAGAGAAAAGGTGAGATCAAGAAGAATTAACCTAGAAGGTAACACACATGCACAGGAAATCAATGTGAGTCAACTCCCTGTATAGCTATCCTTATCTCAACTAGCAAAAACCCTTGGTCCTTCCTATTATTGCTTATCCTCTCTCTTCAACAAAATTAGAGATAAGGGCAAAATAGTTTCTGCCGGCCATCGAGGTGGGGGAGGGAGGGGATGGGGTGGGTGGTAAGGGAGGGGGTTAGAGGTAAGGGGGAAGAAATGCACATATGAATAAAAGAAATAAAAAATAAATAAATACAAAAAATATATATTACACGACTAGGACTAGATTGTGCCCCCCCCAAAAAAAAGAAAAGAAAAAGTAGGATGGAAATTAGTTACTAGATTTAATCTGGATGACATTGTTCTTTTAAAACTATATGTGAATGGAAGAGAAAAGCAAAGTAAAGTTATATCCCTCTTCATCCTCAACATAAAAACTGTTCCAAATGTGTTAAGGATTGAAATGTAATATGAAATCATGTATATGAATATAAGTAACAACCTTAGGAAGTACAAGTAGCAACATTATAATGAAGACAACCTTTTGAGCATGATATTAAAAACACAGAATATTTGTCACGTTAAAGCTAGAAGTTCTATATACCAAAATATACCATAAGCAAAATTAAAAGATGGAAAAATATTGGGAGTCATGGAGTAAGTACTTGACAAATTGTGTAACTAACAAAGAATTCATGTGTTTAACATCGTAAGAGGATTTATAAAACAGTAAGAAAATATAGGAGCCACAATTTTATTTTTATAAAGTAAAGAACATGGAAAAATAATTTTAACTTCACTATATTTTAAGAACTCAGTGAAATCAGTGAGATTTCATTACCATAAAATTAACAGTGATTAAAAATTAAGTGAGACCATGCAGTGTTGATAAGGGTATAGAAATAAGCACTTAGAAGCTGCTGAGGGGAGCATAAAATTGTGTAATTTTCTTGGAAAGGGATTTAGCAGCATGAATGAGAGCCTAAGATAGGCATGTAATTTGATTCAGCAGTTTCATTTTTGTGTTTTCAACCTAACCAAATAATTAAGGATTATTGGCAAAATTTCATCACTGTTTGTAGAAACAACTTAAATTTCTTCCTAACTCTATCTCCCTAGAAGAAAAGAAGACTTTTTTTCTAATCTACACAGAAGCACTGTGTCTTTCTGTGCTCTGGGGGTGCTTTTACACCTAGGGGAATTTCCCTTTTTTTGCTTAGAGTCATGATATAGTTTAGCAATAGCTCCACTACAATATAGTGTTAAGAAACTAAAGCCATTGTACATCCTTTTAGAAGTTAAATACCTATATATTAAGTTGTTTAAAAAGAGATTTTTATCTCTTAATTGCTATTAATAATGTAGGAACTTTTTCAGTAATTGCCTCATTTATTCAGTAAATATTAAATGACTATTAAGTACTGAAGAAATGTGGCAGGCACTGTGGTCACTGTGTTTAGCAACATGGTCCCACCTATCATGGAGAGAAATAAAAGAATGAAGTATTTACAAATCTAGATAGACATATATTTCAAAAGTATGGTCAGTGAAAGCCCCATTACCACCAAAAGCATGGTCAGTGATTAAGAGGATCTTGACAAGAGATAAACTGAGGAAAGTTATACAAAGGTCCTGCAGCATTAGAAATTTCTGGGAACTGTAGTAATGTCAAAATAGTTGAAGTGTAATATGTTTACTGTGTCCCAGGAATTGTTTTATGTAGTCTGTCCTTTATATTTTCCTCTCCTTTAAGCCTCACAACAACTCTGTTTAGTAGATCTGAGTTAACTAAGTCACAGGAAAGTTACATAACTTGCCCATATCACATAGTAAGTGGATAAAGCCAGAATGCCAGTTCAGGCAGTGTGATTTCAGAACTCATTTCTTAACCACAGTACTACATTTTCTCCCAAAAAAATAAACAGACCAAAGAAGGAGAATTGACAAGCTGAGCCTGAGATTTTGGCATGCGTTACACTATGAGGCCCTGTAAGCCAAGCCCCATGAAAGATTTTGAATGCTATCCTACCGGCAGTGAGAAGCAGTTAGAAGATGTGAAGGACAAACATGAGGATATTGCTTGGAGAATGGAGTTTACACTGATGTTCATATTTTTGATTTATAAAAAGAAGAATGGATTAGACAAGAGCATTGGATAGATAGGTATTCCGGGGAGGATGTTTCAACTTTCTTTATTTCTTCAGGATGCACATTAATAAGAGGAATTAGAGCATTGACCTCTCTTGCAAATGATGGATATTCTAGCTCAAATTAGCCAAAGGGAAAAGGAAATGTATTGACTTTGTTGAATAAAAAGTTGAGAGATAATGTTAGTATCAGACACATCAAGATTGAGAACTCAAGTTGATGGCACTAGAACTGAGTTTCTCTTTTTCTCATAAGTTGGATTTGCTCTTTGTGTAGACTTCCTGCTTCAGTCATGCATTCTCATAGATACATGTGCAGCTGGAAAAAGGTCTTTTCTAGGAGATCTTTTTTCCTTTAAAAAGTCCTCAGATCACCATGAGTAGATAAGTATAATCCACATGCCTGTCCCTGAACATTCCCAGTGACCCACAGAAAGAGACAACTTTATTGGTTTATTCTTCCATCAAGCTCTTTGTTCTGAGTTTGGGTTGAATCCCTACCGAGACCACATGCACCGATGAAGAGGGTGGTAGACTCCCCAAATGCCGAAAGGAGATTTTTTATATTGGGAAACAACATTTTTTCTAGACCTAATCACTTTTATTGTATTTTAGAAAACTAACTTTATCAGTTATGTTTACCTCTTATTTGCTTCTTATGTTTTATTATATTTAATTATGCAGAATTTTTAAGTTTTGCCCAAATATTCATTCTGCCTCTAATTAGATTATTAGTTTCTTCAACACACTCTGTCCTTAATTTTAATTGATAACTAGAATGCTATCTTTATAAATTTTTTCATGTATTTGTATACATATAACTCTTAATCATCTGAAAATTTTTCAGATTATGGAAGAATATTTTTCCTATTGTTGAATTTCATTGTTTTTTCCTTATTTATGGGTACCTGATATCTTTCCTAGTGCAAGAATCTTTTCCTCTGTATTCTTGAACTTAATTACTATAGTAATTTTATGAGGTGGGAATTTCTACTCCCATATTTTATTGACAGATGCTGGACTTGAAAATTGATTTTCTGCTTGTTAATACTCTTTCCACTGTGACAGCTGCTTTCTTTATAGTCATGTATTATTCACCACTATAATACTTATTTTTGGCCAGTCAGAATACAAAAAGTAGAGAATATACAAGTAAGCAATATAGAATAGAGAAAGGGGAACATTTATAAAGTGACAGATAAAATTTTAAAACATTGTGAGTGAATGTTATATAATATGCCAGTAATTCTTAAAAATTAGGAAAGAAGACGCCTTTATACAAAAATTAAAATTTTTTTTTCCTTTTTCTTTTATTATTCATATGTGCATACAAGGCTTGGTTCATTTCTCCCCCTGCCCCCACCCCCTCCCTTACCACCCACTCCACCCCCTCCCTCTCCCCCCCCACCCCCTCAATACCCCGCAGAAACTATTTTGCCCTTATTTCTAATTTTGTTGTAGAGAGAGTATAAGCAATAATACGAAGGAACAAGGGTTTTTGCTGGTTGAGATAAGGATAGCTATACAGGGCATTGACTCACATTGATTTCCTGTGCGTGTGTGTGACCTTCTAGGTTAATTCTTTTTGATCTAACCTTTTCTCTAGTACCTGTTCCCCTTTTCCTATTGGCCTCAGTTGCTTTAAGGTATCTGCTTTAGTTTCTCTGCGTTAAGGGCAACAAATGCTAGCTAGTTTTTTAGGTGTCTTACCTATCCTCACCCCTCCCTTGTGTGCTCTCGCTTTTATCATGTGCTCATAGTCCAATCCCATTGTTGTGTTTGCCCTTGATCTAATGTCCACATATGAGGGAGAACATATGATTTTTGGTCTTTTGGGCCAGGCTAACCTCACTCAGAATGATGTTCTCCAATTCCATTTAAATTTTTAAAGTGACTTGAAAGTAGTGGAACAAACTGATCAAACCAACTATAATCATGAAAATATAACAATCCAACCTGTACCTACAGAGGCATTAGGTCAAGAGGATTTAATGAGTGAGTTTTACCAGAAAATTAAAAAATAGGTAATTCTTTTGCTATAGGAATATTTCAGAGCACAGAAAAGAAAAAAAAAAAAAGTAAGTAGGTAAGTTCCCCAAGTCATTTTTTGAGGTTAGCCTCTGTTTAAAGACACTGTTAAGACAACATGCTACCTCACAGGCTCGTTCAGCATATACACATATCAGCATGCACTTTCAGGGAAAGAGGACAGGAAAGCTGTGCATCTGGAAGGGAACTGTGGTTTAAAGAGTAGGTTGAAGAATTTTCATAGCTTTTTTTGTGATATCTATATTTATAAGGAGAAATATTCAGGTGTTATTTTTAAATTACTAACAACTTAAATTTTTGTAGTGTTTGCATAAGCTTGCCTATTAAAATTGGGGTTTTAAACTTTATAGCATTTTCCTAGATAGTTTAAAGTATGTCATTTATACATTTGGTTCTTATGTTTAGAGGGTAGCGATCTACCTAACCAACAGATTATTCATTTGCTCCTTATTTCAAGAATGCATAAATTCAACTCTTAAAGATTTCATGAGACAAACTTTGTATGGAAACACAGAAACTACAATTTATAAGATACATTTAGCAGATTGTCAGTATTGGTGTAAAAGTTTTACCTTGTAAATAGCAGAACTCACTCAAAATATAAATCAATTTTAAAGAATGGTTTATCCCGGAGTCAGGGATGGGAGGGTGGGGGCAGGGGAGAGGTGGCCCAAATAATGTAAACACATGTAAGTAATTGTAAAGATGATAAAATAAAAATTAAAAAAAAGAATGGTTTAAAAATACTTTAATTTTTTCAATCTTTAATATAGCCATTTATCTTGCTTCAATTTCTTTCTGTATGTGTTTTGTTATGTGATATTCTCTTTATTTTATATATATATTTATTTTTATTTTATTGTTTTTACATTTACTCAACACTGCCCCACTTCCAGGCAGAAAGGAATTCTCTTTAAAAGAGGTGAGAGGTATATCCATTTCTTTACATGATAGTCCTGAAAAAGAAAAACTAAATATGGAGGTCTTTTCAAAAAGCAACAGATGATAATGGTTATCCTCCTTATCTGAGTGCTTCTTCCAAATTCATGAAGGAAGGATCCGTTCAGTAAAACAAAACTCTTACAGTGAAGCATATTTAAAGTGCTCTATTTACTTGCAGATTGGCCGCCTTCAAGATCTGGTAAGGAAAAGTGAACAAGGTCTTGGCTCTGCTGAAGGACTCATTGCTAGTCTTCAGGACTCCCAGGAAAGGCTTCAGAATGAGCTTGACTTGACAAAAGGTCGGCTAAAGGAGACCAAGCACACTCTATTAAATGTTGAGGTAATTGCATCATTGTACTGTGAACACCAGCAAAATAAAAAGATAATTTAGCCATTTTTCTTAAAGCTTATTTGAAAATTGTATATAATTAGTGCATTAGTTTCTAGAGTTCCATTATAAGGTACTTCAAACTGGGTGACTTAAAACAGCAGAAATTTATTCTCTATCTACTTGGGAGGCTAAGATGGAGAGGATCACAGTTCAAGGCCAGCCCAAGCATAAGGTTTGCAAGACTACACCTTTTTTTTTTTTTTTTATTCATATGTGCATACAAGGCTTGGGTCATTTCTGCCCCCTGCCCCCACTCCCTCCCTTACCACCCACTCCACCCTCTCCCTCTCCCCCCAACCCCCTCAGTACCCAGCAGAAACTATTTTGCCCTTATCTCTAATTTTGTTGTAGAGAGCGTATAAGCAATAATACGAAGGAACAAGGGTTTTTGCTGGTTGAGATAAGGATAGCTATACAGGGAGTTGACTCACATTGATTTCCTGTGCATGTATGTTACCTTCTAGGTTAATTCTTTTTGATCTAACCTTTTCTGTAGTTCCTGGTCCCCTTTTCCTATTGGCCTCAGTTGCTTTTAAGGTATCTGCTTTAGTTTCTCTGCATTAAGGGCAACAAATGCTAGCTAGTTTTTTAGGTGTCTTACCTATCCTCACCCCTCCCTTGTGTGCTAAAGCTTTTATCATGTGCTCAAAGTCCAATCCCCTTGTTGTGTTTGTCCTTGATCTAATGTCCACATATGAGGGAGAACATATGATTTTTGGTCTTTTGGGCCAGGCTAACCTCACTCAGAATGATGTTCTCCAATTCCATCCATTTACCAGCGAATGATAACATTTCGTTCTTCTTCATGGCTGCATAAAATTCCATTGTGTATAGATACCACATTTTCTTAATCCATTCGTCGGTGGTGGGGCATCTTGGCTGTTTCCATAACTTGGCTATTGTGAATAGTGCGCAACGAAACCCCAGCAGCACAGCAACTAAGAGATAGAATAGATAAATGGGACCTCATAAAACTAAAAAGCTTCTATTCATCAAAAGAAATGGTCTCTAAACTGAAGAGAACACCCACAGAGTGGGAGAAAATATTTGCCAGCTACACATCAGACAAAGGACCGATAACCAGAATGTATAGGGAACTTAAAAAACTAAATTCTCCCAAAACTAATGAGCCAATAAAGAAATGGGCAAGTGAATTAAACAGAACTTTCTCAAAAGAAGAAATTCAAATGGCCAAAAAACACATGAAAAAATGCTCACCATCTCTAGCAATAAAGGAACTGCAAATTAAAACCACACTAAGATTCCACCTCACCCCTGTTAGAATAGCCATCATTAGCAACACCACCACCAACAGGTGTTGGCGAGGATGCGGGGAAAAAGGAACCCTCTTACACTGTTGGTGGGAATGTAAACTAGTACAACCACTCTGGAAAAAAATTTGGAGGCTACTTAAAAAGCTAAACATTGATCTACCATTTGATCCAGCAATACCACTCTTGGGGATATTCCCAAAAGACTGTGACACAGGTTACTCCAGAGGCACCTGCACACCCATGTTTATTGCAAGACTGCATCTTGACCAATAATTGGATGTGCCTGTTGTCCCAGTCATACAGGAGGCTGAAATTGGGAGGTCATGATTCCAAGGCAACCCCTGGCAAAAAAAAGTCCACAAGACCCTATCTCAACAGAAAAAGCTGGGCATGGTGGGACAAACTGTGGTCCAGGCTAGCCTGGGCAAAAAGAGAGACCTTATCTTCAAAATAACAGGAGCAAAAAAAAAAAAGGCTGAAGGTGTGGCTCAAGTGGTAGAGTTTAAACCCCACTACTGCCCTCCCCCACCTCTCACAGTCCTAGAGGCTAGAAATCTAAAATAAAGGTGCTGGCAGGGCCATCCTCCCTTGTAAATCTCTTAAGGTTTCCTTTTTCCAGCTTTTTGTAATCACAGACATTCCTTCACATTGTTCATTGTTCAGTCTTTGCCTGTCTTCACATTGTCAAGTATACTAGTACGATTAGATTAAGGGCTCACCAACTGGAGTGAAGTCATTTTAACTAAATACATCTGGATTGACCCCAGTTCCAACTAAGTTTACATTCTGAGGTGTGGAAAGCCCTGGGGTTAGGACTTAAACACATCTTTCCGGAGAAACAATTCCACACATCATAACTAGTATGTGCAAATTCTTTTACTGGTAGGAGTTGGAACTTTCATATTTATGAACACAAGTGAGTGCTTCTCTGTGATTTACATATTTCAGAAAGGCTGCCTTTCCTTTCCATTCTCATGAAGCATACCAAGTGTTAGACTGCTTAGATAATAAAAGGGGAAAAAAATCCATAAAACTAGGGAGGTAATAGCCAAGGAGTTCAACCTAAACTTTTTCTTCAGAGAGGTAATCTGAAGTATAGGCTCTGAAGTCAGGTCGGTCATGTATTAGGTATGCATCTACCACTTGGTGTAGCACTCTGGGCAAAGCCTCAACCTCCTCATCTGTGCAATGAAGGATGGGTGGGAAATAAAATACTTTCCATGTCTCTATTGCAGTAATTAAATGAGATAAAGCATTTGCCACACAATGCTTAGCAAAATAGGAAACACTCAATGCATGTTGACTTTATTAATATTACTCTTTAGCTTAGAACTGGTGATGTTTCAAAAGCATGTAAACAAGAGCACGGTAGTGGATATCTGTGCCTTCTCTACTGTGCACATTATCTAAGGTATAATCATGTGTACATTGGTTACTAATTAATTTTATTTTTCAAATGTGACAGATTATTTCTTCTGTTTATCTTTCTCTAGTGGTTATGTGATATGACAGTGTTAATAAATAATAAAAAGGTAAAAATACTAAGTTAGAACTTGAAGTTACTGTATTATGCAGCTTGGTCTGTTTAATTTATGTGATGTCAAACACAGCCTGAATGGTAACATCCTATGACATAAGCAGAATTGTATGACTAAACCATATTAAGAGGTATTTTTCCATTTTCAAAAATAAAAGGAAGAGCTGGTGGAATGGCTCAGATGGTAAAATAAAATAAAGTAAAGGAAGATGCTACTTAAGGTAATAAAATATATTCTAAAATAAATAGTCGGAATTTTGTGTGCAGTGTGGGAGTGGAGTGTGCCTGGTGATGGCTCTGGGGATTGATCCCAGGACTTTGTACATGCTAGGCAAGCATTCTGCCTTTGAGCTATGCACCCCCAGCCCCAGTTGCAATATTTGTAATGAATGTTGGTTAGTTATAGGTTGTGTTTATGTGGTACCGTGGAAGTTCTAGGTCTCTCACCTTGGATGTACTTGACTTTAGGGTATTTCATCCTGGTTGCTTTTCCTACCCCTCCCTATCCTGACACAAATATTTAGGCTTGTGTATTCGCTTTCATTTTTGAAGATCCTTTCTCATATTTATGTTGTTTTTCTGTCAAATAATAGAAAATAATTTGAAAATTTAAGCAAAACCTTACCAGTGGTTAATTTTCTGTTCTGCTGGCAATTTTAATTGTGAAAATATAGGTGCTGCATCATGGTTTACTACAACTTGTGTAAGCTCCTTAAGAGCAAGTAGGATTTTTTTAAACATCTTTTCCTTCAGCCCCATTTCAGTAATGTGTAATAAAGTGCTTTGCATTAAACAAAAGAAATACTTTTCAAGTAATTCTATTCCATTTAATGCTACCTATGATGGGAAAAATAGTTCATAGAGATAAAGTATTTGAAAAGAATAGTTAGCTGAATTCACTTTTAGTAGTTACTGCTTAATAGCCAGGTCAACAATGTTGTATGGCAATTTCAACACTGATTTGCTTTTTTCCTATTAATCTGAATATATCCCTTAAAAATTGCTATACCTCATGCTGTTAGCAAGCAGGTGATCCAGACCAGGCCATCATGATGACAGGGAGGTGGACCATCATCTGCTCGTCTTCTGCCTGGTCCCTCAGGGCAGCTGCATTGCTGGCAGCAGCCCATAGTTGCCAGTGTTGTCCAAACAGGTCACCTTCAGTACCCAGCTCCAGAGAGCTACTTGATTTATGCTAATCTACAGGGATTTCTTGTATATCATGTAACATTACCATAACACTAAGCACATGGACCACAGGCTTAAAGTTATATAATAAAAATAGTCAGTTGGCTAAATTCCACATAATTCTTGTAATCGTGTCAGTAGGATCTAGCCACAATGCTTAAGCTTTGAACAAATAACAGGCTTTTGAATACGAATGTTAATGAACTTGGATAACTTATCTGCCTAAGTGACGTGTGTACATGTCTAGACATTTCAGTAATCAATCTGTTGTTAGATACTCATGATAAGAAAGGTTTAGCTTAGATAATTGACTTTAAACTATTTAAATAATTGAAGTACACTATTTAAATAATGTAAGTCTTAACTATTATTCAGGAAAGGACATTTGAAATATAAAATGTTTGCTGTATGTTTTATTGTCAGAAAATCTTGAGTAATTATCATAAAGTAACTAATTATCATCAGTTACTGTGCTATGGAATTACAAGTTAAGATAAAAACACTCCACTTCTCTGTAACAACCACTAGTGCCTTTGTTTTTGAAGGCAGGTATACATTGCAAAGTTTTTGTTCTTCAGGCTGAGCTAGAACAAGAGAGGCACCAGCATGAGGAAACACTGGCTGCCATGAAAGAAGAAGAGAAGGTCAAAGTGGACAAGATGGCCCATGACTTGGAGATAAAGTGGACTGAGAATCTGAGGTATACCTTTTACACTGTAATGTAAGATTTTACTGACATAGTGTCTGTATGTTGTATTGTTAAAGACATACTAGCAGTATTTTAAATTATTTTTCCCATGATCTGCTGTAGAGATTTCAGAATTCTTTTTTTCCCCTGTTTGGATTTAGATTTACTTTTCTGATTTTATTTCCTTGAATATAAAATAGGCAGAGAACTAACATGAAGTCAGAAGACTTACTTGTTCTATTGCCTTTTCTGCCATTGATAAATTGATAAATGAGTGGTCTTGGGTAAGTTACCAGTTTATCTCATAGTCCTTAACTATAAAATATCATACTCATACTCTAAGCTCAAAAAACCTGTGAGCCTCTCTACAATAGTCACTAAGGGGGATAATTGTCTTTACACAGTAAATGGCTGTGTTTTATTCTAGGCAAGAGTGTTCTAAACTTCGTGAAGAGTTGAGGCTTCAACATGAAGAAGATAAGAAGTCAGCAATGTCTCAACTGTTACAGTTGAAAGAGCGAGAGAAAAACGCAGCCAGGGATTCATGGCAGAAGAAAGTTGAAGATCTCTTAAACCAGGTAGTTAGTAGTCTGCACTTTATGACTGTTCAGTTTCTTGACATTCTATAGCTGGGGAAATACTGTAAAATACTGTATTCAGTTTGTCTTAGGGAAACTTAAGTTTAAAAAATATATACATAATCAGAGACATATTCATAGACTTATGAAACATATTCTAAATAACTATATTGGTAGTCCTAAATGCAGAGAAGAATTTATGCATTTTTAGTTTGTGAACTGAACACTGAAGAGATTTGAAGTGAGAAAGTTAGCAATTTTTTAAAAATATAAAATCTTTTCTCAGGCTGTTAGATGCCCTTTGGACAACAGATGGTAATTAAATGTGCCCTGACTACCTAAAACCACTTACCAAAAGCAAGCAGTTTACTTCTTTCTCTCCAATGGAATTAGTCTTTAAGCCCATTGGAAAGAGTATCACATAAACAAAAGGTGATGGTAGTTCTAAACCTGTCTTCTTGTGTCTTGTCCTCTTATTTCCAGAATACTTATAGCTATAATTAAAATAATTTGCACATTTTTACTTAGTTACACAACCTCTAAGTTTATAAGTTCTTAATATCTCCTGTTAAACCAGTCATTAAATAAAGCTGACTGTATGAGTCACCAGTTGATAAGCAAGTACAGAACTTGGGCAAGAAGCAGCTTGTAATTTTGTGTTAGAAATCCACTATTATCTTTCTATTTGTGATTGTGATGAATTTTGAAATAAACAGGATAGAGATTTTGTAAGATAATTTGTTACCTAGGGACAAACAAGTGATATCTTTCAATAATGCTTGTGGTCTGCCAATATGTGTCTGATATTTCATAATAACTTATGATGTTACTCTGAAAAGGGAGAAGCCGTGTGTGAATTTTTATGAATCATTTGAAACCTTTGAAAATAAAACAAAAAAGAAATGCCTTTTACTAGAAGTTGGACACTTCAATAGCATCACTTATTAATACTTCTTTTACATTCTTTGGGATGCAGAAGGACAGATTTTCTGGGTAGACTGTTACTAATCTTCCATCATGTTCTATACCTAGGAAGATTTAATTACTTAAATTATATAACAAAAAAAGAAAAACATTCCTAAAAGTTTGCCCTTTTTCAACCAGAAAGGATTGAACACTGTCTGTTTGAGGGGTGGAGGGTAGGTTTTCACTAAAAAGAAGGCCACTACTACTCCCATCTTTTTTTCTTTTGTCTCCTCTTCTACCCCCCTTGTCTCTGCATCTTGTGTATCTGTGTACTATAAAATAATTACATCTTTGCTTCATGTTTTGCTAGGTTTATGAGGAAATTTTCAAATTTGTTTTCAAAGTAGATTAACTATAAATATCAATTTAATTAATTGAATCTAAAGATAAAACTGTTCTGTGATGCTCTATGCTATTAAGCCATTTGTAAGATTACAGTATCTTCTTCTCTCCCCACTTCTAAAATGTATAGGGCATACACAGGTATATAGGTAAATAGGATTATCTGTGCCTGAAGGAAATCAGGAAAACAAGTGAATAAGATGCCCTGTTGAAGCGAAAGTGGGAATTATGTTAATAAGACATATGAGATAACAAGAATTATAGGAGAGCCAGTTGTCATTTAGTGGGACTCTTGCAGAAAAAGGATTCCTCCTTCCATCTTGCTCTCTTTATGCTGAGATGTGTTCCTAAGCCTGTGCTCTGAAGCCTGCTGTACGTACCATTTTTGACTTGCCTGACACTGGTGCTATGCTCTGTTCCTTTTCACCTCCATCCCCACTCCTACACCCATATGACCCTGCTCACTGCTACTGATCTAATTCTGACTCCTCTTGCCCTGGCACTGCTATCACTCTCATCACTTAGGGAAAATAGACTGGGCTTAGGGTTGGTGATAAAAAAGGAGTGAGAATGGGGAATAGAATTGGAATGGCCAGGTTAGGCAGAAGTATGAGAGAATCTGCATTTTTCACATATTTTAACTATTTCTAAATGAACTCAACATGAAACTGTCTTTGTGCTTTAGCATAACTATATTTCATCCTACTTAGAGCAAAAAAGAAATAAAATAATTTGTCTCTCATATGAATTTAAATTCTGGTGTTAAATATGATTTAAACTCACCCTCCTAGCCTGCATATTTAAAAATGGGTACAAAAAAATCAGAAAATTTTCACTTGCCTTGAATCGGATTTTTTTTTTTTACTTCATGAAATTTTCTGTAGACTATTATTTTTATTCTGTACTTCAATTCAGAGGCAATTCCAGATATTTTGGTTTTCATTGTGTTCTCGTTTTCATCCCAGTGATAGCAGTTATTGATGTAGGTTCTCAAACTTCTAGTCTCAAAAATACTCCCTCCTCAGCCTCCTGAGGGAGTGGCACTGTAGGCGTGTACCACCATGCTGGGCTTCAATGATTATACTTTAGCCTCATGCAAATTATGCTCCCTAGAATAATTATTGCGTAAACTTGAATTATTTTAAAGCAAAAGATCTGCATTCATACTCTTCAACTCTAATTTAAAGAGTTATGAAGAAAATATTTAACCATATATTCTATTTGTAATCCTAAAATGCCTTCACATACTCCTTTATTTCCCTTGTTTTTAAGGCAGATTTTATTTTGGATCCAGCATGACAATTTATTTATTCAGATTCATTCAGAGCATTAGACTGAGAAATTAGAGGGACATCACTCAGATGTACAACTGTTGAATTTGTACTTTGAAACTAACTCTCCATTTTACAGATGTGAAATTTGGGATCCTATAGTCATTTAGCTGCTTGTATCCATGAATATGAACAGTTTTTACAGTTCAAAAATTTATAGTCTAATAGGATGAAGATCATGTATATAAATACTTATAGTAAAAGTCACAATGCAGTTAAGTCACTACATAAGTGGTACAAACAGTCTGTGCTCCAGAAGTAGTGGTGTGTTAGAGTTGACTCCTACCTGCTCATCAGAGTCAGTGGTACCTCTTCTCAGCTCTGCCTTAGGGACGTCATGCTGGCTTGCAGTCAACATGGTGGTTGTATTTATACCACAGCTCTCAACAAATGCTACAGGTCAAGACTTTGTTTTTCAGAGAGCTGTTAAACGTTTACCAGTATATCACTGGGTTAGAAGCAAAGAGAAACAGTATATAGCCAGCATGACTGGGAAAAATTTCATTGAAGAGAACAGGTTTAGCGTGACTCTTGAGTAGGGCATAAGAGTAACAAAAATGTATTTAATAGACATTTTGTTTCTCAGGCCCTATGAGGATTATAGTAATGAAAACAGAGGTTGGCGGGGGCAGTTTGGAGAGAGGTTATCATGAAAAACCTTGACTTTAGGAGTTTAAAGTTTACTCAGTAAACTATGAGATTCTGTCAAAGTTTTATACAAAAGCAAATGACATGCCAATAACTCCTCTCCTCAACCTCCTCTTCTCTTCCCTCCCCTCTCTCCTCCCCTCCCTTCCTCTCTCTTCCCTCCCCTCCTCTCCCCTCCCCTCCTCTTCCTTCTGCTCTATCTTCAAAATATATCAAAGAGGCCTTCCCACTTCTCACTACTTCCTCACTACCACCCAAGCCCCTTATGATTGTCTCCTGCCCTGAAACAGTAACCTCCCTTTGGCCTCCCTGCTTCTACTCTTGCCTGCCTACAGATTATTTCCCATCTTGCCAAAGTAAGCTCATGTTATTCCCCTGCTTCAATCCTCCAGTGATGCTCTGTCACATTTTGAATATAATCCACACTCTTAACATGGCCTTTAGTATCATCTTGATTCTCTCTCTTCCTTTTTTACAACCATATGGACCACTTGCAGTTCTTTGAACATACTTTGCAAGCCTAATGCAAAGGTCTTTGCACTTACCACATGGATTCCACTTTCCCTAGATATCAGCATGTTTTATTTTTCCTTCATTTTGTTCAGTTGTCTCCTCAAATCTTAACTCCTCCAAACGGTGTTCCTTGACATCTATCTCTGAAGTAGCACCCTTTATTTCCTGCTAGCCCCTTATTTTGCTTTGTGTTTTTTCAAAGCATTCATTACTACAGAGTATTATATCAATTTTCTTACCTATTAGAATGTAAGTTCCATCAAATCTGGACCTTTGTGTTGTTCACTGTTATATCCTTAGCATCTAAAACCATGCCAGACACTCAGTAAGCACTTAACATTTGTTGATTAGAGTGAACAGAAACTGAGACACAGGGACCAAAGAAGTTGTTAAATACATAAAGTTCAAATAATTCTGCCCAGTTAAGAATGTGAACAAGGTTTATTTAACTGACAATGGAAGAGAAACATATGAGATCTTCTGATGGAGTACTTTGGTAAAAAAGAAGGAAATGTAAAAGCTAACTTCAGATTTGAGTCAAGGTATTGAAAAGGAGAGCATTGTCTGAGATCAGGTCAGAACATGTTCCTTATATGGGGCAGATGGAAGAGTGATACGTTTTGTTTTAGAGGTATTGACTTTATAATCTCAGGATATTTTAGAATTTTTCACACTCAGTAGGAAGAACAGTGACTACAGAAAGAAATGCAGCATTAAAAGAACAGTTGCAAAGCTAGTTTTGTTAAGGTTTGCTACAGATTTCTTCCTGTTTTCTAGACCAATGCTGACTAGTAAATGGCTACTAGTCACATATGGCTACAGAGCACTTGAAATGAGATTCATCCAAGTGGAGATGTTAGTGTAATTTATCCACTGGGTTTCAAAACCCTAGTAGAAAAAAAGAATATGAAATATCTCACTATTATTTTTGTATAGTTAGATGTAGAAACAGTATGTTTGGATGTATTTGCTTAAATACATGAGTAAATTAATTTTACTTTTTCATGTGGCTACTGAAAATTTTAAATTATACCTAAGGCTTGCATTTGTGGCTGTCAGTTGTATTTCTATTAGACAGCCTCAATCTAGACTACCTAGAACCCAAAGCTGTGGGGCCACTTTGGCATTAGAGCTCAGCATGCATTCTGCCACTCCTTCTCCTGGCTTCAAATTAACTTTTTCTTTATGTTACCAAGGAAATTTCTTTCTATTTTTATTTTTTAATTTATTTGTATTGTTGTACTGGGTGGGGGTACATTGTGGAATTTGTAAAAACTTTTACAATCCTTAGCTGGCAGAATATAGAATGGCTCAAGAGGTAGAAAACTTACCTAGCACAAGCATAAGTTACTGAGTTTAAATTCCAGTACTGTCCAAAAAAGTGTATTCCTATATATAGGAGAAATATGTTTTTACCAGTTTTTATACACCTTTTCTTAAGTTCTTACATTTTGAAACTAGTAATAGCACTACCTATTGTTTTCTGGTGCTAAGGAGTAAACCCAGGGATGTTGGTCATACTGGTCAACTCTACCACTGAGCTACCTTTTAGTGGAAGAATAGATGGAAGTGGATTCTGAAATAGAGGGAGTAGCAAGGGACCTGGGATTACCTCTTCCCAAGATAACTTAGTCAGAAATGTGGCAGATGTCCTGAACAGTGGTAGTAAATCAGTGACCCTGAGCCTACAGGTTCTGAATCCTATCTCTAGAAATTAAGAGAGAAGGAAACCATATAGAACAAACATTGGAGATCCATTCTGATCTCTGAGAAAAGAGATGGCTGCTGGAAGGGTCAGAGAAATCCAAGAGAAAAGAGGCAGAAATAGTGGAGAAAAATTGTATGTGGAGAAAAAAAAACAAAGTAAGAAAGAGTGGTAGTAGCTGGCCTGACCTAAATTTGCTCTCTCAGAAAATGTAGAGTGGAATTAGTCTGACAAAAACTAACAAAAATCCATTGTTCCTTCTTCTTGCTACTTCACTCGTTCCATTCAAAGCTAATTTGCAGTATTTTCCTTAGTAAATGTGAGTTTGTCCTTAATTTCTCTTCAGTCGAAAAAATTAATGACAAATGAGAAGCAAAAAAAAAAAAATCAACATTACTTCAACTATTGTGTGAGTCAGACTCTTCCTCACTGTGAGAAGCAATTTAATGCAGGAAAGACTTATTTTGGTTCACATGGTCAGCTGACTTCATTGTTTCTGGGACTACAGTGAGGCAGAGCATCCTGGTAGAAGGGCATGGTAGAGTAGAGTTGCTCTCCTCCTGGTGGAAAGAGTATTGGGTAGGGGCCAGGGCCAAGGTATACCCTTTCAAAGGCCCTCAGCAACCCATTTTATCCAATTAAAACCCACCTTCCACAGTTCTACCAATTGCCAATAGCCTATTAAAATTTTGAATCCTTTATTGTATGAAATCTTTGATTACTTTGGAGTCCTTGTGATCTAATCATCTCTGGAAACATTCTCAGAGGTGTGTTTTACTAATCTCCAAGGCATTTCTCACCCCAATTACGGTGACAATCCAGATTAACCATAACACCTATATTATATCTTTTGTTTTTAATCACTTATATGGCTAGTATTCTTCCTCTTCTTGAGATTTTTCTCTTTTAAGATACACACTACAAAATGGTTTTCTGAATTAATCTAAAATTATTTCACTATTAGTTGACATTTGTTTAATTTTCTTTTCCCTGCCAACACTCCCATTTTAGTATTCAAGTCTGTCCAATTCTTAATGGACACCTTTGGGACAAGAGAGTAAATCTATAACTAGCTTTAAAATAGATACTTGGGTTTGGAACACACTTGAAAAATACTTAAGAATAACCAAATAGCATTATAGTAGCAGCTGAACTTAATTCATTCCTATTTCCTGTAGCACACTAAAAAGAATTAAAATATTTTGGACCTGCAAGGGTTCAATGGGCATCTGGTTGTAAAGTTATTTTAGATTGAGTCTTGGAGGAAAGTGTTAAGAATAACCTGTTAGCTTGTTTCTACCTTAATCTCATTCATATTCCTGTTATTACTGTTTTAATTTAAATATTGAATAATGGCCCATGAATTTTTCTTTTATTTTTCACTTTGAGAGAATTAATAAAGCTGTGAAATCCACTTCCAAATATTAGATTTATTGTGTTTTCTCCAGATATTAGGATACTTGAAATTATTATTAGAAAAAGACTTTACATGATGTGCTTTAATAAATTACAAAATTATACACTAAATATTTGATTTGCTATTTTTTAAGCTTTACCATATTTTACTTGAGTTTCAATATGTCATATTGTCTCAAGGAAGTTTAAAAAATCATGTGTCTTTTTGTTAGTAATGAAGCTTTTATTGTTGTTGAGATTTTTGTATTCAAACTAAAATTGAAAGTTCATCAGTAATTATGAAAATTCATGGACATGTGCTGTGCATATCCTCTGAGCATAAAGCATTGACAGTGCTTTTTATTAAGCCCCATGACAATGGAGTACTTTTGATTGTGCAGTAGTATGGTAATTCTGATAGTCTCCAGAGTGTCTCCTATTTTCCGTCTCCAACTTTCAGCATAACTTCAAAGGTTTGTGATAAATCCCCAGTTTCTTAAGTGGTTTTGCTCTTGGCCTATCTCACCCACATTTCTTTTTTAAAGAAAATATCTAGATACCAAAATGTAATGATAAGAAATTACTTTTATATTTTCTTTGACGAATTTATCCATTTATTCAGTCAATATTGAGCACCTCTGGTACACTAGGTTCTATGCCAGATCTTTCATGTGATCAGAATAGTCTTTTCCTTCTTGTACTTATAATCTACAAAGAAAGACAGGTATTAAATTAAAATGGTGATAAGAACAGAGACCTAACAGTTTGGGAACTTGGGATGGATTCTCTGAATGTGGTATTCTTTACTTCAGACCTAGAAGGGGAAGAGTCAGTCTGAGAGGAAAGTAAGAATCACATTCTCAGCAGAGGAGGCAGTATGTGTGAAGGCCTGAGGTAGCCCAAGTAAAACCTTCCTTCAGCAGAGTAGAGAACTAGGAAGCCATCCAGATCACATGAGGCCTTGCTTGCCTTCTTAGGATTTGAGATTTTATCCAAAGAGTAATGAAGAGCTGTTGAAGGGTTTTAATCAGGAATGGGAAATACTCAAATATTGTAATTTCAAAACTCTGGCTGCAGTATAGAGACTAGATTAGGGTGGTACAAAGTAGGTGCTATTCAATAAGTATTACTTCCTTCTTAGTAAGCTTTTAGTGTCAGATTTATATTTTCTGGACAAATATTAATATATTTAGTATACTCAGTTCATCCCCATGACAAGATACACTTTAAGAATATATTTGCTTTTTCAGTAGGATTTTGGCATGCGATACACATACACACAGGCTTTCCTAAATAACTTTTCTTTTTAGTTATCTAGAATTTTCTCTTTACAGCTTCTATTATTATGAGAGAGGGGAGACATGGAGAATGGTGGAAACTAACTCACTATTAAAAAGCCTATCTAATTCATTTAGTCTTTTAATAAACATTTACTGATACCTAGTTAAGCACTTTAGATGCCACAAGTGAAGAAAGGTTATGTTGGAGTGTTTTGTTGCTTTAATAAAATATCTGACATAACCAATTTAAAGGATGAAAGATTTATTTTTGCTCAGTTTCAGAGGCCTCAGTCCAAGGTCAGCTGAATGCAGTGCTTTGGGCCTGATGCAAAGCTGAATATCACAGTGTAGGAGCATATGGTAAAGGAGGCTACTTACCTCATGGCAGCTAGGAAACAGAGAGGAGAGCAGGGCTCTCCTCTAATATTCTTCTAATATTCATTAGAATATTTTTATTAGAATATATTCATTGTACAGGGGGAAATATAAGCCAAAAAGGCTTATATTGTACATTGGTTAGATAACCCCCACCATGTCTCCCCTTTGACTCTCTCCCCGCCCCCCTTAAAGTAATTGCAATAGATTTCATTGTTCTCTTTCATGTAGGTATATGAACTATTAAGAGCATTGTTTTTATGTACAAAATGCTAAATTTCTAATTAAGTGTAACAACTTTTTATAAAATTTTTGACTTTTCCTCATTTATCTGAAAGTCTGATTTACATTCATCATGTAAATCACATATTGAAAAACATTTAATAAGCTGCTACTCTCAAGTTTCTGAATGCTGCCAATCAGTTGAGGAAAATCTTTTGATTTTTTTTCATCTCAAAAATTAAGACACTTAAGAAGGTTTTAAAATACTATTATGTGGCATCTGTTCTGTTAACACTGATCTTACATAGAATGCTTACAAAATAATGTTTTTGCATAGGAATTCTTAATTTCTCTAACATTACTTTTTTTTGTTTTGTGGTCCTAGAGTTTGAACTCAGGCCTTTGCACTTGCAAGGCAGACAATTTACCTCTTGAGCCACACCCAAGCTTTTTGGCTCCAGTTATTTTGGAGAGGCAGGGCCTTGCTTTTTGCCCAGGCCAGCCTGGTCTGTGATCCTTTTATTTTAAGCTTCCCACCATCACTGGGATGACAAATGTGCACCACTGAGCCCAACTGTTGGTTGAGATGGGGTCTCGTGAACTCCCTGCCAGGATTGGCCTAGAACCAAGATTCTTCCCATCTCAGCTTTCCAAATAGCTACGATTACAGGCATGAGCCACCAGCACCCAGTGGCCAACATTCATTTAACCCTGGCACATTTATGGTCTTTGCTTAGGCTGCTAAAATAGATTACCATAGACTGGGTCATTTATTTCTCATAGTTTTGAATTCTAGGAAGTCTCCCATTCAAGGTACCAGTAAATTTGGTACTTGGTGAGGGCCTACTCCCTGGTTTATGGACAGCTGCCACTTCACTGCATCTTTACATGGTGGAAGGGCCAAGGTGGCTCTCTCAGGTCTCTTTAATAAGGCTCTCCTTCCTGATACCATAACCTAAAGGGATTAGGATTTCACTATATGAGTTATAGGGGCACATAAACATTCACCCCTGTCCCTTAATACTCAGGCTATTCTCACATGCAAAATATACTCATTATATTCCAACATCCCCCAAAATCTTAACCTCATTCTAGCATCTACTCTAAAGTCTAAAACCTATCCAAATATCATCAAAATCAGATTTGAGTAAGATTTAAATGATTCATCCTGAGACATACTGGTCTTCTGCTACAAACCTGTGAAAACAAGTATGTTAGTTTTCTGTCACTGTAACAAAATACATGTGATAATTAACTTATAATGAGTTAAGGTTTATTTTGATTCACAGTTTTAGAGGTTTCAGGTCATAGTCAAGTGGACCCAATACTTTTAGGGCTCTGATGGGGGAGAGGACAAAGATAGTAATGGCTAAAAGCATTAGGTAGAGAAAACCTCATAGCCGGAACCAAAAAAGTAAATGAGGAGAGGGTTGGTGTCCTACAATCCCATTGAAGAGCATGCCTCCAGTGACATAAAGACCTCCTACTAGTCCCAACCTTCCAAATGTTCTACCATCTTCCAATAGCACTTCCCTAAAGGCCAGACCTTCATCCCATGGATCTCTGGAAAACATTCAACATCTGAACTATAGCATCAAACAAGCTTTGCAATTCCCAAATAGGACACAAATAGGATAGGCATTCATTCCAAAAAAGAAAAATCAGAAAGAAAGAAATAATGGATCCCAAATTAGTCCAAACTTTAAGGCATACTCCAGAAGATCTTGAATCTTGAGAATAATCTTTTTGGCTTGATACTCCTACCATTTATACCCTTTGGGAAGGCAGGGATCCTGCCTTCTGAACCCATTGGATTGGCATTTTTGCTTCTGCTTGGCCAGGCAGCTGTTGAGTCCCCAAGGCCCTGGGTGGTCTGCCCCAACAGCTTTGGGTGGAGGCTTCTGGTCTGCTGAAAGTGAGGCAATGATCCCCTCTTTTGAAGCCAAGGAGGCAGCCCCGCTGGTCTCTGAATCACCTTCAGTGCCATTCTTCCCTTAAATAATAGTCCCTGGCTTCTGTTGAGATTTGTCCATACCCTTGATGTTTATTCTCTTCCAAACACACTTTCTCATGTTTGCAAGATGGATAGTCTGAGAGTTTTCCATATCCTTACATTCTGGCTTCCTTTTGCTTAACAGTTCCATGTTGAAGTCATTTCTCTCTCTTATTTTACTAAGAAATAAGGAGGAACCAACTCACACTTTCAAAACTTTGCTTAAAATCACTTTAACTTTCATTTTTTGCAGATTCTATCTTCCATAAGACACTAGTACAGTAGCACAACGCAGCCAAGTTCTCTGCCTCCTTAAAACAAGGATCACCTTCCCTCCAGTTTTTCATACCATGTTCCTTATTTCCATCTGAGACCTTATCAGATAGCCTTGACCATCAGCATTTCTGTCAGCATTTATTTTCAGGATTACTTAAGTGTTCTCTTAAACAAAATGAGGCTTTCTCCATACCTGTCCTCTTTTCTTTTGGAAACCTCAACATAATCACCTTCCAAGATCCATTTACTGGCTGGGGAGCATGGCTCAAGTGGTAGAGTGCTTACCTGACATCCTGAGTTCAAGCTTCATTACATAGGAAACAATGCAAACAAAAAACCAATTCCATGCACAACGATGTAGATTTTTTTCTAGCATGCAGCTCAAAACTCACAGCCTCTACTCATTACCCAGCTGCAAGCCACTTCCCTGGTTTTAGTATTCATTAGAGCAGCACCCTCACTTCTTAGAAGCAATTTCCTGCCTTAGCTTGGATTGTAGTAATAGAATACAATGGACCAAGTGGTTTTGTTTTTTTTTAAGTGGTACTGGGGTTTGAACTCAGGAACTCATCCTTACAATACAGACACTGTACCACTTGAATCACTCCACTAGCCTAGTCCCCAAGTGGCTTTTGAGCATAAACTGATTTTTTGCAGTTCTAGAGGCTTGGAAGTTCAAGCTCAAGGAGATAGCATATTCAGTAGGTAAAGAAGGCTTGCTTCTTGGTTCATAGACAGCCATTGCTTACTATGTTCTCACATGGTAGAAGATCTGAAGGAGCTCTCTGGGTTACTAATCCCACTTGTGGTAGTTTTGTCCCCATGACTTAATCACCTTCCAAATGTCCCACTTCTTAATACCATCACATTGAATGTTAGGACATCAGCATATGAGTTTAGGAGTGGAACGCACATTCAGTTTGTAGCACTTGGGGCTATCGTCCAGTCTTGTGATTTAAATGCATCTACGTGTCAGTGATGTTACATACGGCTAATAGACATCTCACACTGCACATGTCTGACTCAGAAATTGATTCTCACCCCACCATCTCTCTCAACATCTTGACTTTTTAGTACTATTACTCAAACAAAAGCTGAAGAGTAATCCTTGACTTCTCTTTTTCATTTATCTTTCGTGTGGTCTTTCAATCCTGCTTATTCCATGTCCAAAACATATTCTAATTCTATCTTCCCCTCCTAGTAGACACTGGTCCAATTCACTATTACCATGGACTTCCTCCCATCTCTCTGCCCAGTTTGACTTTTCTCTGAAGCACTCAAAGTGGTCTGTTATGATGTAAGTTAGATCTTGCCATTCCCTTGCCTAAAGTTCTCTCAGTGCATTCCATTGAATGGATACTAATAGTGGGACTCTTTCATACTCCTTAAGACCTACTTGTCTTCATGGATCCCCAATTTAAATGTTATTCCTAAAAGGTCTTTCTTAACCATCAACCCAGTGTTACTTCTAGTCATTGCCTATCACAGCAGGATAGGATAATCATAATACTTTTTAAAAATCATGACATGAACTTTTTCTTATTTATTGTTTTTTAGAATCTTAATACTTAACTTTTTCTAACTCATTTCTTCAGTATGTTTGCTTTACTATCTTATGTAGCTCTGAATCTCGTTCTGCACTTATGGTATTTTCAGGAATATAGTAATACTCTGATATAGTAATACTCTAAGGAAAAATCAAATCTTACTTCATTTATCTTTAATGAGCATTAATGAGTGGTGAGCACCACCACTCACCAGTGTTGGTTGTGCCTTCATCATATCCAGCTCTGTGATGTGTAAGGATCCATAAGATCATCTAAGGTCACAGTTTAAGGACTGTTCCTTTTAGTTTAGATGTTTCTGTGGCCCACAACTGTGTGGATACAGGCAGTGACCATGTGAGTTTAGATTTCAAACACTCAAATATACTTCTGTCATATAAAACCTAAACTCTAGACTTAGAGAAGTGAAAACCTGGCATGCCATTCTGATTTGTCATACTGTTCTAACTTACCAGATAATTTAAGAGTCTCAAATAAGAATTTTTGTCTGATAGATAATATCTTTAAGAATAAAAAATCAAATCTGCTTCATAAGTAAATAGCATACATTTTGGATTCACTTCCAGCAGCAGGGCATTTTTTTCTCAGAAAGACAGGTTAAAATACAACTGAAAATCCCTTAGATGTGCTTAAGTTTTATAAAATCTGAAGTTAGACTTCTCATTATATGTAAAGAATATAAGTATGAAAAAGAATAAAGAAAAAAGAAAATCCATGTAACATTTATTTTTATATGTTAGTTATGAAATAAATAGGAGAAGCTATGAAGTGAATAAAAAGTATCTTTTTCTCATCTTAATATTCAATTCTAGTAAACTGAATCCTGGAATATGTTAGTTTAAGACATTAGTAAGAAGTTATTTTCCAATAAAAACTATCTTTAGTTTGTGACACTCAAAAGAATAATCATATGCAAAAATTATGTTCTTTCTGAAAATTTGATTTGTCCAGAATGAAAGCCATTTTAAAGGAATTTTTAAAAATTGCATTGGTAATATAAATTGGAAATACTACTTTGTATTTTATGATGGTAAAAAATTGAGGCAATTAAAAATGAAATTACAATTTTCCTTATATTTGGAGGGAAGGGAGGTAAGTTTTTAGTTTTTACAATATCTTGTTCCCTAAAATTTCAGTGAACTTCTGAAAAATGAACCCAGAGCATAAATAATTTGGCCAAATACATCCTAAAAAAGAGAATTAAAAAGATTTAAAGGAATCTCATATTCCTTTCCCCTCCACTACAAAACCAGATTTTTATAAATCTTCACATTTTCAATGATAACCTCATATTTATTTCTTCCCCAAACTATTATAGTCAATCAAGTTAGTGTTGTGGTTCTCCTCTGCTGATTTCTCTTTGAGGAAACTCTATAAACCTTCAGCAGTAACGGGCATAATGCTTTGAATGGTTATGTTGTAGATTTCTGGGAGAAATTTAGAACAGTACTATCCTTGCTGGATCCTTCAATAACTATGACCTTTTAAATCAAACTCTGGTTTACCTATTTTAGTCTTTAGTATTTTGCCTTGGTAAGTCTACCAGGTCATAAATGTATCAGTTTTATGGGACTACAGATAATTTGGACTATGTCTTCAATTTCTTTTTGTCTAATTTCTTTCTCAGGACTGTTTTTTAGCTTTTTTTCTTGAGCATATTGTAATTAATGTTCTGTGTTTTACTCTCTTTCTT
The DNA here is from genome assembly GCF_047511655.1 of Castor canadensis. Taxonomy (NCBI): domain Eukaryota; kingdom Metazoa; phylum Chordata; class Mammalia; order Rodentia; family Castoridae; genus Castor; species Castor canadensis. The sequence continues at coordinate 44,273,096 of NC_133386.1, forward strand.
ATCCCTCCTTCTTTCACTCAGTTGATTTCTGAATGTTTCCTTTATTCCTGTGATCTTTTCTTCGTAGCGGCACTCTCTGGGTGAAGCTTTGCATAAATCTATCAACAATGTAAGTGATCCACACTTACAATTTGTACATAAGGGCATGTTGCACTTTTGATTTTGCATAAGTGACATCACTGCTTTGAAGCTTTAGTTAATATAAAAATGCACTTTGACATTCAGGAAGATGTTTTATATGTGGGTATTAAATAGCTTTGACTTTCAGCCATTCATTTGTGTGTATGTGTATACATCTACCACATTACACTAATAAATACACATTTTACTATAAAGCTAAGGAAGAGTTTATATCTCAGCTATAAAGTTCATATTTTAATGTTAACTTTGGAAGACTTAGTAGTATTTTTGAAAACTAGCTGGTTATAAAAATGGAAATAAATATAAAATCTATTTTTGTTAAACTAGTTTATCTTTAGTATCAATAGGCTTTTTTTTTTAAAGCATCTGATGTTTATGAAGGTTCATCAGGTTTAGAACATATTCCTCCACTTACCAAGTAACTGGGATTACAGTCATGGGTCACCATGCTCAGCTTGGATGAGAATATCTTGATTGATTCCCTAAAAGGGGAGGGGGAAGTAACATAATGGAGCCCTCATTTAATCAGTTCCCTCATGTAACAGCAGTCACTGGAAAGCACCTCTTCACTGTGTCATCATCCACAACAAAATGCAACCTTGTTGGTGTTGTCCTTGGAAGGCAAGTACCCGCCCATCTTAACCCCAGCTTCCTTCAGTATTTAGCAAGTTTTCCTCCATGTACATCATCTTTTTAAAAAATGATTATTGGTACGTTTTTTATAGATGCTTTTAGTTAGTTTTAGTTAAGAACGAGAGGATCATTGGGAACATATTTTATAATATACCTAGGGCATTTAAAAACTGTGTGGTTCTTACTTGATAAACTCAGTTTATAAATCTTCTTAGAAAATACTAAAAAATTAGGAGTTTTTTTAATTACCAAACAAAATTTTCAAAATGATCATAATGTCACAAGCTTAAATTTACTTTTCTTAACTTTACTTTTCAGCAATAGCAGATTTGTGGTTTTAAGAAAAGAATTAAAATATTTCAGTACCTTCAAACATTACACACGAGAATTTACTTAGATCATTGACGTGTTAATAAATTATTCCTATCATCCATTGATAAGCCTAGGTTAACAATTTTTAATGTTGCTTTATATATTTGAAAGCCTTGAACTTAATGTTAAAGCCTCAGAATTAGATGACTGAGACTTTCACATCCCAGTCATAATTCATCTTTTGGTGCTAGGAGAGGTGTCTACTTTCTTGAAGGTCAGGATTTCATTTAATCCCAGAACAAACTCAAGCATTCAGCTAACTGGAAAGAAAGGAAAGGGAGAGAGACGAGGAATAGTGCCTGCCACAGAAAATCTGTGTAGTTATTGAAAAGAATGGGGACAGGACAGGCATGTGACTCACACCTGTGATCCCAGATACTTGGAGGGTAAAGAAAAGAGGATTGTGGCTGGAGACCAGCTCAAGCAAAAAGTTAATGAGACTCTGTGTCAAAAACAAGCCTAGAGTGGTGGTTCACATCTGTAATCCCAGCTATGAAGGAATCATAGATAGAAGGATCATTGCTAGAGGTCGGTCGTAGGCAAAAGTGCAAGACCTTATCTGAAAAATAAGTAAAGCAAAAAAGGGTTGTGGATGTGGTGGCTTAAGTTGTAGAACACTTGTCCTGACTCAAGCTCCGATATTGCCAAAAAATAAAAATAAGAAAGAAAGAATAGGGATAAAAAACTGTACATGGTCCCCTTGTGTGTAAGGTCAAAACCAACCTGAGCAATATAGAGAGACCCTAGTTCAAAAGAAACCAGAAAAACAAAACAAAAAATAATGGGGTATGGAATAGATATGAAGACCATGTGTGCCATATGAATGCCATGTTTGAAAGAAAGGAAAAAACTAAAAGTATAAGCTAACTGCTCTCCCTAAAGGAAAAACAACCATCAAACACTAATAAGTAAATCCCTGGATGAACTCATCTTGAGGAAGCTGCCCTGAGTTGGCACTGTGAAAACCACTCTGTCAACACTGCAGGTTAGGACACGTGCGTGACTTCACATGTGAAGGAATTTTTAGTTCTGTCTGACACGGTTGTGATGTGTGGTCCCAGTCAACAGCGTCGGGGAATCCCTGTTTTGCAATAAGTCCTCATCTTTTTGAGCTGGGCTCTCTGGCCACCAAGAAACTTTGATTTAAGACATAGCCAATATTGTGTCAGATTGTACCACAATCTGCATTTGTTGAAATCCATACATCCACTTACACACTATATGCTTTTACAAAGAGAAAAACTGTATGATTGTGTCAAGACAGACATATGTTGTTACAGTCCACAGGGCACATACCAAAGTGTTAATCTTGGTTATTTCTGGGATTGGAATTTGACAAGGAAAGCTCTTTTTTGTTTTCAGTGCTTGGTGTTGAGCCTGGGGCCTTCTGCACATTATATGTTTCAATTTTTTTTAATGGGCACTTGTTACTTTAGTAATTAGGAATAAAAACATGTTGGTGAGCCTGGGGCCAATTCTGATTCTACCGAATTAGAATCTTAGGAGATCAGGGCCTAGGCAACTGTGTTTCCAAAAAATCTATAGCAATTCTGATGTGCAGGTCTGAGAACCACACGGGTTATCTACTATATCAAAGCATGTTCTATATTGAAGACAAATTGTTTTTATGCTTTCATTTATGTACTCAGATGATGGGGGTGAATAAAGACACCATCATTGCATCAAAAACTACTGTTTGTAGATAAAAATTTATATAATTAATGACACATCCCTGTTGACATCTTGTCATATCCAGTATCTCAGATGTGATGTTTCAGTTTTTATTTTGAGGGATTTCTACAAGCACTGTTGTGGAGGTACAGAAACCTTGTGAAACTACTCCATGGAAAGAAGTAAAACTTTTCATTTTGTCCTTTTTTCAAATGTGCCCATACATTAATGTTTTTTTCTTTTTGACATTTTAACAAAATTCTGTCAATAATACTATATTTTCAGAAAGATAGCAAAACTTCATTTAAAAAATAGTATTTTTAAGTGATAGAGATCATAATGTACTGATTATTACCAGTGTGGCTTAACCTTTAAAATTGTTTGCAGGACAGTGGACTGGCTCAAGTGGTAGAGTGCCTGCCTAGCAAGCATGAAACCCTGAATTTAAACCCCAGTCCTGCCAAAAAAATTTAAATTGCTTGCAAAATATCTAGTACCTATCAATCAGTTGAATATAGGATATAATTCTCACCAAAATTATTGTGGTAAGAATTTTAAAAATAAGGATTTTTTTCCCGAATGTATTATATTGAATGTAATATATAATTCCAAGCAGCTATTTCTCATTGACTATTCAATAAATGCCTCTCCAGTTATTGTACAGTTCTATAACAAAACTACACATCAGGGTTGCCAAAAACCTTGGTTCTCATTTGTTTTGAATTAATGAAGTTTTGTATTAATATGCATTTCCATAAAATGTATTAAACCTAGCTCTTTCAATTATAGCTATAAAGCATTTGTTCATTTTACATTGCTTTGCTTATTATTTGTCTTTTAAAATGCCATGTAATTTTCATGCTGAAGAAAGGCTGATTTATTTATTGTAGTTCTACCAATTTATTTGTTTTAAACAGTAAATTTTGATGCTTCCTTGCATGATTCAGGCTTTCTGCATATAATTCACATTAATGTCTTGAGCATGAATCTGAAGATTTTAGATAGCATTAATATTATTTTGGTGTGCTTTCAAAGTTAAAAATATAAAATAAATATATTTGAATATTAAATTGCATGATACCTTTCCACATATAGTTTATATTATCTTCTTGGGTGTAAATATAAAGACTAATCATACATCGTAAGTTGGAATATACTATTTTGGAGTTCTTTAAGGTAAAGTATGTGACAAATGTAAAATATTTAATCATTTTATTTAAGGTGGAGAAATTTAAAACTACTTAGATTTTAAATGCATGATTATATTACTCTGGTACTTGGGACATTTAATGTTCTGTTTCTTCATAAGTTTCATCTTTAAATAGTTAAAATGTGAATTGAATTATAGTCAAATTAACACAGTGGGAGATATATTGATGCAGTGAACTTTTAAAGTTGGTATTGCAGAAAATAAAATACATACTGTGCTGTGAAATGATTGACTTCTTACTAACCTAAGTGCACAATCAATTAAGAGGACTGGGTCCAGAGCTGCTGTTGGTCCTGGTGGTACCTTTATGCAAAGCAGAAAATGATGCCCATTCTTTTTGGGTGGACATATAACTGTACCAGGGCAGATAGCTTGGTAGGGAAATATTAGTCCCTATTTGGTCAGGTGCCAGGGATTAGTTTTGAGCGTATCCGTCATTAAATTTCTAAATGTAACACTTTCCCCAACTTCCTGTATGTATTTTAACAAGTTAACACCAGAAATGAATAAGCTAGTCACTCCATGGTGACTGTGCTGAGACTGACACTAGGGTTGAACTTGGGAAGAGTAGGTAGGTGTCTTTTCTATTCTAAGAACCAGATGGCTGGGAAGAGAATGGCTGTACTATTTATACATCACTGTTCACAAACATTTTTGTTGCTGACAACCCCTTAATAATTTGCCTTTTTTTTTCTGGGTTATGCTAAATATTCATTTCATCCTGATGGTCTTTGCGTAAGGTGAGCAGTGACATAATTCTCATTCTTCAAGTATGGTCTTAGCTGTGACCATGCCTTTTTCATGCAGGTTCCACATTTGTAGGGCTTATTTCAGTCTGTGAATCATGGTCTCTGCTGTCATTTAGAGCTATATAGAGAGTTGTATTGCCTGGAGTCAGAGCCTTGCAGCTCCTCCTCAGCCCAAACCTATAAAATAACCTCTGAAAGCTTACTTTTGTATAGAAATAATAAATAGAACTCATAAAATTATCAATACGTAGAGTCACTTCTTTGGAAATACATCATAACAGATTGAACATCTTTGTCAGTTGTCTCATTTCTTACCAGTGCTTGGCTATTTCCATAAAGACACAAATTAACCTTTACAACTAACCCTGATTTATAACTTTATCTAAAATCCTTCCTTACAGCTAATCATTCACCTAAGCTCATTATAGTAGATTCCTAATGCTTTAGAGAGAGATATCCACTTGTTTTGGCCTTTCCTGCTTTCCAATGAATGATTCTTTCCTCCTTTCTTGCTTTGCATCTCTGGTGATTTCCCACACTGTTCCTTCCTTTCCCAGGTGCTTTGTTTACAAGACGTGAGAGATGGCCTATATGTATCAGCCATCAATCAAAAGAAACACTTTTCCATTTCTTGGTCAAGAAACTGTTTTACTTGTATGTGAAGACATAGAGTGTCTTAAGTTGCTTATGCAACTTGTTTTACAACTTTCCATCTGATTCTTTCTTAAATTCCTTTTAGTTTCACACATTTAGGGTTTGGTTGAGTCATATAGTTATAAACTACAGTAACATAGTTTCAAGTCTGTATGTGAAACTACAGGTAGATCTAATTAAATGATTTCATCAACTGCATATATGGACCATGTATACACATGGTGGTTATTCTTACAAAAGATTTCATTTTAAGTGTATTAAACCATCTCCACAAATGATGCTTGACATATTACAGCTGATATTATCTGTTTTTTCAAAAGACTGACAAGTCAGCTTCCTATAATGAAAGAAAAGTACCTCACATTATTTTAAGGGTATATCTAGAGGATTGAGAGATGTTTGTAATTTTTTTTTAAGTATAGTGGTTTGCAGGTCCTTTGAATTAAATCAAGGTGCAAAAATTTCAAAATACAAAAATGAAAATTCAACCAAAATTTTACACAGGATTTTAAGTTATAAGGTGACAAACCGTTTAAAGAGTAAGTTTTTAATTCTCAAATAATGTTAGCTGTCATTTATTGAGCACTTACTGCATGACAGGAGTTGTTCAAAGTGAATGTATGTGCTCACACTTGATGAGGTGATGAGATTAATAGCAGAACTAGGATTTTATCTTACAACCCACAGTCTTAACTATTGCACTGTGCTGCTTCACAAGAAAGCAGTTTTACTTTCCATACCTTCTCTTCCACCTGACTATAATCTTAGGAATGTTAGTTGTCTTCTGTTTTTATTGCATATTAGCAGTTTTTCTTACTTGCAACCTCCGTGTGCATTAATTTCTCAGTGTAGGCTACAGATTCCTTGATCTTTAGTTTATAAACAACACAACTGAAGTATTTTTAATAGAATTAAAAATGGTGATATCCCAAAATTAGATTTTTATTGTAAAACAATTTAAAGGGGGTTATTTTATGAACTGTCTTTGAAAGGCAGTTCGTGAAATATGCCTTGTATTTGCTGTAAATCGTGTATGCTCTGTGGTGTAGATTTCCTTGCTGAAACAGAATCTGGAGATGCAGCTTTCCCAGTCTCAGACTTCTTTGCAGCAACTGCAAGCCCAGTTCACACAAGAACGACAACGACTTACACAAGAGCTGGAAGAATTAGAGGAGCAACATCAGCAAAGACACAAATCCTTGAAAGAAGCACACGTCCTTGCATTTCAAACTATGGAAGAAGAAAAGGAAAAGGAGCAAAGAGTAAGTTTAATGTGACACATGTTAAAATCTAGTCCAAGACCCCAAGAATAATTAAAATTCAAATTCCTAAGAATTCCATTTTTTTGTTCCAAAACATTATGTATTATTCTATTTAAATGTGTTTTTCAGGATGTGACTTTCTGTAGGGGTGTAGTGATTGAACATATACACTAATTATACACAATAGCAGACAAACTTGACAGGGGCCAGAATTTATTTGTTTCTAATCAAAAGTCCAGAAAATCAAGGAAGATCCTTTGGGTAAAAATTAAACTTAATTGCATTGCTGAATAATCAATTAATTAGATTCCATTTATATAAGTACACATGAACTCTCATATAAGTACTATAGTGTTGCACAGTCTTTTATCATTTAGCTTTGATTTTTTTTTCTAACATTATCTAAATGGAAAGTCTTTTATTTTACCTATACTGAAAGAAACTCATGATTTACTTTTCTGAAATAAAGCACTTTTAAAACAGTGAGCAGAAGTAACCAAATATAACTAACCAAAATATAATTATTTTATTTTTATTAGTATATTTTATTACTATAATAAATATAGTTTATTAATTAACACATTTTATTAACTGCACAAAGGGGTAAATACTTTTATTTACTCACATGTGTATACACTGTTTAGGCCACCTACCCTCCCCCCCATTTCCAGGCAGAACCTTTTCTGCCCTCTTGTTCTCTGATTTTGTGTGTGAGAAAACATAAGAGATAATAGGAAAGACAGCATTTTTGCTAGTTTGAGATAAAGATAACTATAGAGAGAGATTCCTAGTGTTGCTTCCACACACATGTGTATTGTAAGCCACATTGGTTCATCTCTACCAGACCTCTTCACTACTTCCTAGTCCCCTTCCCATAGTGGCTTCTGCCAGTTTAAGATTACTATATTTGCTCCTCTACAGTGAGACATCAACCACATTCAAGTTTTTGGTTTCTGTCCCTTTCCCTATTCCTCCCATGCTTGTTCTCCCCTTAGTGTGTGTACAATAGTATTACTGCATTTGTTTTAGGGCTATAATCCGCATATGAGAACATAAGATTTTTGGCCTTCTGAGCATGGCTAACTTCACTTAAGATGATGTTCTCCAGTTCCATCCATTTACTTGCAAATGACAAGATTTCATTCTTCTTCATAGCTGAGTAAAATTCCATTGTGTATAAATACCACATTTTCTTAATCCATTCATCAGTAGTGGGACATTTTGGCTATTTCCATAGCTTGGCTATTGTGAATAGTGCTGTAATAAACATGGGTGTGCAGGTGCCTTTGGAATAACCTGAGTCACATTCCTTTGGGTATATCCCTAGGAGTGGGATTGCTGGATCATATGGCAGATCTATGTTTAGTTTTTTAAGAAGCCTCCATATTGTTTTCCGAAGTGGTTATACTAGCTTACATTCCCACCAAGCAGTACATGAGGATTCCTTTTTCCCCGAATCCTCACCAACATTTGGTGGTGTGGTGTTCTTGATGCTAGCCATTCTAACAGGAATCTTAGTGTGGTTTTTGATTTGCATTTCCATTATGGCCAGTGATGGTGAGCACTTTTTCATGTGTTTTTTGGCCATTTGGTCAAAAAGTTCTGTTTAATTCAGTTGCCCACTTCTTTATTGGTTCATTAATTTTGGGAGAGTTTAGTTTTTTGAGCCTCTGTATATTCTGGTAATCAGTCCTTTGATATATTTGATATAGCTAGCAAATATTTTCTCCCACTCTGTGGGGGTACCTTCAATTTAGAGACCATTTCTTTTGTTGTGCAGAAGCTTTTTAATTTTATGGAGTCCCATTTGTCCATTGTTTCTCTTAGTTGCTGAGCTGCTGGTGTTCTATTGAGGAAGTCCTTGCCTAAACCTATTGCTTCCAGAGTATTTCCTGCTCTTTCCCATACTAAATGCAAGGTTTTGGGTCTGATACTAAGGTCCTTAATCCACTTTGAGTTAATACTAGTACAGGGTGATAAACATGGATCTAGTTTCAGTTTTTTGCAGGCAAATAATCGCTTTTTCCAGCATCATTTGTTGATGAGGCTGTCTTTTCTCCATTGTATGTTTTTGGTGCCTTTGTCAAAAATAAGGTGGGCATAACTGTGTGAATTCATGTCCAGGTCCTCTATTCTGTTCCACTGGTCTTCATATCTGTTTTTGTGCCAGTACCATGCTGTTTTTGTTGCTATGGCTTGGTAGTATAATTTGTGATACCTCCACTCCAGAGTTGCTCTTTTTGCTCGGTATTGCCTGGAGTAGGCACGGCCTTTTGTGTTTCCAGATGAACTTTCAGACAGATTTTTCAATCTCTGTGATGAACGTCATTGGGATTTTGATGGGAATTGCATTGAACATGTAGATTGCTTTTGGTACTATAGCCATTTTTTCTATGTTGATTCTGCCAATCCATGAGGATGGGAGATCTTTCCACCTTCTGTAGTTGCCTTTAATCTCTTTCTTCAGGGGTTTGTAGTTCTCCTAGTAGAGGTAGTTTACATCCTTTGTTAAGTTTATTCTTAGGTATTTGATTTTTTTGAGGCTATTGTAAATGGAATTGTTTTCCTATATTCTTTCTCAATTTATTCATTGTTGGTGTACAGAAAGGCTACTGATTTTTGAAAGTTGATTTTGTATCCTGCTACATTGCTAAAGCTGTTTATGGTGTCTAGGAATTTTTGGGTAGAGTTTTTTGGGTCTTTGAGGTATAGGATCATATCATCTACAAATAGGGATACTTTGACTATTTGTTTACCTATATGTATTCCTTTTATTACTTCTTCTTGCCCTATTGCTCTGGCTAGGAATTCTAGGACTATGTTGAATAGGAGTGGGGAGAGTCTCATTCCTGACTTTAGGGATAATGCTTTCAGTTTTTCTCCATTAAGTATGATGTAGGCTATAGGTTTGTCATGTATAGCCTTTATAATGTTGAGGTACATTCCTTGTATTCCTAGTTTTCTCCCTTTTTCATTTCTGATTTTACTAATTTGGATCTTTTTGCTCCTCATTTTAGTCATATTTGCCCGGGGGCTTATCAATCTTGTTTATTTTTTCAAAGAATCAGCTTTTTGTCCCATTGATTCTTTGTATGGTTTTTTGGTCCTATTTCATTAATTTTGACCCTTATTTTTATTATTTCTCTCCTTCTGCTTGTTTTGGGTTTTACTTGTTCTTGTTTTTCTAGGAGTTTGAGATGTAGCATTAGGTCATTTATTTGAGATCTTTCTGTCCTTTTAATGTATGCACTCATGGCTATAAACTTTCCTCTTAGGACTGCCTAAGAGCATTTTGGGATAATTATTAAAAAAATACAGTTCTAGTTGCAATATGCTGTCTTTCTTAAATGCTTCACTTCATAAATTACAGTAAAACAAAGAAACAATCAAAAACGCTCTGGCACAGTTCATTCTCTAAGCTTGAAGTACCGTGTGCCGTGTATTTTTCCTGTGTTTTATTCCTGTGGCCATGATTATCTCTTAGTCTTAACCACATGTATGCTGTTCTCTCTGACTAGACTTTTTAAGCCAATCACATGAAAGCCTTTGTTTTACTTTTTCAATTACCTATTCTCAGGGCTTTTGCTTTTTCACATAAAGGCAGCAGTAAAACAATAAGTGTAGAAAATGACTGTAAAATATTCGGTAAGATTGGAGATATAAAATTTCTCATCACCCTTTTCCCACAAGAAAACCTTTGCTTGGTTGTACCCCCCTTATTCTTTTTTCCTGACTTTGCACACAGAGGAATTTATTCATTAGTTTTAGGTACTGTATACCTCTTAGCAGCATTAGAAAATTACTTCATTTGAAAACTGCCTCAAGCTAAAGGTCCATATTTCCAATTTCAACAAAATGCATTGGGTCACTCTAGTTTCATGATGATTCATCCTATTGAATTGACCCTAGTAATTTGTTTTCTAGTAATGATTACCTTACAGCTAATTTTTCCTGAAAATGAACTGAAACATCTTGTACTTACTAATAACTGAGTTTTAGTAATTATTTTCTACTTTGTTTTTCCTTCCTATATTTGAACATAAGTTGGATTTGCTTCTCCTGTCTAGGCTCTTGAAAATCATTTACAACAAAAACACTCTGCAGAGCTTCAGTCGTTAAAAGATGCACATCGAGAGTCAATGGAAGGCTTCCGGATAGAAATGGAACAGGAACTTCAGACTCTCCGGTTTGAATTAGAAGATGAAGGAAAGGCTATGCTCGGTATTTTGAAAAGATTATAATCTTGTCATCTTTATTTTTACATTCTACCATTCTAAAATTCAACATAGAATCACAAGGTTTCATCTTTAAATTTTGAAAACATCAAGATGAATATCTTAAATGTGTTGTTGGTTTTACTGAAAGCTATCAGATAAAGAGGCAAACAATGTGAAATAGAGTGGGAAGTATGCAGGTCCCCTCAGTTTTCTCTCTCTTCTGTCTGTCCTAGAAATACCCACTGGTGCTCCCATCTTACTCATGAGACTGAATAGAGTCTGGACATTCAGATGGCCCAGAAATCAGTCAGTGTCCAATAGACAGACCACATGGAGCCACATGTGGCCCATGTATTGACTACCTAGTCATAGGACTTTTCCACTTTAGGATTTTGTCATGATTTTCTTACAGTATATTTTTTGTTGCATTTTTAACCTATGAGATGGTCATTTTTATAAGGATATAAGTAGAGTTTTGAAGAAAAACTCAATGATTTAAAGATTTGTTTATGTTTTCATTTTTTAGTGTCGTTCAGTAACTTTTTATTCCCACCATCTCATTTTCCTTCTTTTTGGTTTTCCAAATTCTCCTAATATTTTAAAGTGAAGTGTGTCTTTGTCACACTTCCGTGCAAAGTCTTTCCAAGTAAGAACTGGGAAAAAAGAAGACTGAAGTGTTATGAATAGTTGGGCCTCAAAGGGAAAGCCATTTCACCATGTTTATCATTTCTACTAACGCCAGGATTTCTAGGCCATGTCATTATAGCTTTCTCCTCTTCCCTTTTGAAAACTCACTCTGAGAGCTAGCATTAAAATCATATTAAGGGTGATTTGTGAAATACAGTAAACCCACTTTATTCAGAGATTTATTATATGTGGTTTTGACTAATCATGCTCAAAATAAATAAATAATCAGAAGAAATTTCAAAAACAAAAATTTTAAATTCCTGTACATGTTATACAGCTCAGTTAATGCAGAGACACTCTCAAATCAGTCCCACCCTTAATTCTGTGAAAATATGCTTCCCAAAAAGCAAATGTCAAAAAGCAAGGTAAAAGTTATGGCAATCTTCCCACCCCAAAAAGAACATGTAATATACTTAATTTAAGTGATAAAGTGAAAATGTTAGATTTCTTGAAAGGCATCCTGTCTTCAGCAGAAGCTGGACAGTATTATGGGAAAAATGAATCAAGCATCCACAATATTTGAGATAAAAAACATGAAATCTAGTTCTTGATAAAAGGCATTAATGTATACAACAGCAATTTTTGTGACGGTAATGTAGCTTACTTTGTGAAGTTTCAAGTTATGGTTGCTCAGTATAGGTGAATTTGAGCAATATTAGAGGATTGAACTTTATGCATTCTGAGCATTCATGGTTTTTCCTCAATGGTGGTCTCCTTGGAAGCATGTCCCCATCAATACCAACTTTCTGCTGTATCTATTACATTGTACAGATTGTGCTAAACAAATGGATTTAAAAATGAACTACTGCTCTGTCTTTTTGCAGAGAGAGGAGAGTCAAAAACAGAGATGGCCAAAGGTGTTGGGGTATCACACAGCTGTGTGAGGCGAGGTGAAAGCAGCCCAAGTGTGGGAGCTATTGCTGTTTAGTCCATTTTAACGTGATATAAATAGCACTTAGTTGGGCTGGGGGCACAGTTCAAGTAGTAGAGCACTTACCTAGCAAATACAAGGCTCTAGGTTAAATCCCTAGTACTGCAAAAGAAAAAAAAATAAATAAATACCACTTTGTTGATTTGACTAGATTCTATTTTCTGTTCAATATCACCATGTGCACTGTGGCCTCTTGCCACACTAAACTTCTTATGGTTTGCCAGGCCTGTGTTATCCCTTCTTGATAAATACTTTTATTTCTCCACATGGAGAACCTCAGCTCAGTCCTTTAGTCTTTTAGACTGAGTTACTGTGATAGACGTCCCAGTTTCTCTCTCCCAGAATATTTGGGTGTCTTCATCACTGTGCTTTCATTTTACCTAATATTCATGTAATTTTACCTGTGATATCCCATTTAGTTCCCTGGCATAATGCGTTCCCCTCTAGCTTGTGCAGTTATGAAGACAGGGTCATATTTTATTTTCCCTAAGAATAGTGTCTGGTATTCAGTAAATGTTTGTGGAGTGTATACTGAATTCCAAACTCAAATGAAACATGACCTTAATATCATTAGAAGCATTTACTAGCCCTGCTTTTACATTTTCCAGGGCTCTTGTGGAAGAATTCTCACTTGCATAAAAGTGAGAATTTTTAAAAATATCTGTTGTGGTATATCTCTAAAATTGTATTATTATAACAGTAAAAGAGAAGGGTCAAAACCATTTTGTCTTCATTAAACTGAAAGTACATATAAAAAATACCATAATCACTTACCCATTTCACATTTCTTATAACCTTTATCAAAGCTAGATGGATTTTGAGTTCATGATAGAATGTGACAGTCTGTATTTCAATTCATGATATTTTATTAATAATTTAATGGACATCTACCAGTGTCCTAATTTTAAAAATAATATTCTGTATCCTTTCTAATTTTTATGTAAAGTATTAGTAATATTTTTGAAATGTGCTAAATTTTTCTGTTGCTTTCCAGCTTCCCTGCGCTCAGAACTGAACCATCAGCATGCAGCTACAATTGATTTGTTGCGGCACAACCATCATCAAGAACTGGCAGCTGCAAAAATGGAGCTAGAGAGAAGCATGGACGTCAGCAGGAGGCAGGTGAGCATGTTCTGGTCTTTGATCAGGTAAATGAGACTGAAGGATCATAATTTTCTGAAAATTCTTAATCTTTAATCTCTTATTTTCACTATTATTCACTATGTAGTGAAGAGTTTGATGTCTCAAGGGGCATAACTAATTCTACTTTATTATACTGGTCATAACATTTCTTGATCCTTGAAAATTTTCTTGCATCTTGGGAAAGTGAATGATGAAGCATAATTAATATGAAGGTTAAGGATAGCGTGACCCAACAGAGCTCTCCGTGACTTTGCCCCTCCCGTGTCTGGGCTTCTACTGTGGTAGTTAGCAGATACAACTACTAGTGCACCCATGAAAGCACACTTTCAATTTTGTTTAATTTTAATTGATTTAAATGAGTTAAACCACAATATTGGAAGACACAGCTATAGAAGGAGTATGTCCTCAAGAAGAAAAAAGATAATTTTACTGCAAGACCATGCTGTTCTCTAATCTCTGCTGTCCATTAATTATAAATCATTTTAGGACACATCAGCTCTTTGGCACTATAAAATGAGGGAGATCTGCTTTTGTGATTTTTTTTTTGGGTTCCTCGTGGGCTCTCTTTCCCCACATTACTGAAACTATAGCCATGTAAATACTCCTCTGAGTTGTGGGGAAAAAAAGAGGCCTTGAATTTTTTTCATTTGAGCAGTTTGTCTTTAAAGCAGGTTAGAATGATTACATTTGACATTCAAGTATTTCATTTTCTTTCCCTTAGATTAACATAGAAAGCAAAAATGTGGAAAACTTTGAAGAATTATTTCTATTTTCCAGAGTAAGGAGCATATGTGTAGAATAACGGATCTGCAAGAGGAATTAAGGCACAGAGAACATCACATCTCTGACTTGGATAAGGAAGTACAGCACCTTCGTGAGAACATAAGTGCCCTAACCAAAGAACTGGAATTCAAGGGGAAAGAAATTCTCAGAATACGAAGTGAATCGAACCAGCAGATGAGGTATGCCAATACTTACAATGGAAGGAATATACAGTGCTATCTGAAAGACTGTTGCGATGAGGCTTAGGACACTGTGCCTATTTTTGCTTTTGTAGCTAAACTGCCTTTCCAGTAAGATGTTGAAGACCACTTTTTACTGTATTTGATGACTGTGTTACAATCCAGAACATAGATGAAAAGTTTGTATTTTGGATGATGTATATATGTTCATTAACTGAAAATGGTACATAATTAGTAAAAATCTCCTTTTTTTGGCAGTATTGTGGTTTGAATTCAGGACATCATGCTTGCTAGGCAGTCACTCTACCATTTGAGCCATGCCACCTACCTTTTTTTGCTTTAGCTATTTTTTGTATAGGGTCTTATGTTTTTTGATTTGGACTTATACTGTGACTTATACTGTGATTCTTACCTGTATCTCCTGTGTACCTGAGGTTAGAGGCAAACACCACCCAGTTTATTGGTATCACTAACTTTTTATCCTGGTTGGCTTCAAACCATGATCTTCCTGATTTCTGCCTTCTAAGTAGCTAGGATTATAGGTACATGCCACCATGCGTGGCCCCTAAAATCTTTTAAAAATGTTAGAAAAAGCATTAAAGGAGACAACTTTAATACAGACTAGAAGATTATAGCAAAGTAAGTAGCTTAACTTAGGCTATTTACATGAATTTTCAATATATTATACCAAAAACAGCATTTCAAATCTAGTAAAATATAGAAAGTTGTGAAAGCATGACTTCAGAATAACATTTTCTTAACTAAACATAAATTAAACAGGTTGCATGAACAAGATTTAAACAAGAGACTTGAAAAAGAGCTGGATGTCATGACAGCAGACCACCTCAGAGAGAAAAATATCATGCGAGCAGATTTTAATAAGACTAATGAGCTACTCAAGGAAATAAATGCAGCTTTACAAGTGTCGTAAGTCATATTGCGCTCAAGAAAATTCATATGTGGATAACAAACCGAAGAGCACTATGTCTAAGCTCAAATTAACTGCTGTTTTGAGTCTAATAAAAATGATAATTAAAAGAGAAAGCTTAAGTGCTGTATTACAGATGGTAATTGCAGTGAAGTGTTCACCAGCAGTTGAGTGATTATGCTTCATCAGCTACCGCTGTCACAGTCTACCAGTAAAGATGATGCATTAATGCCATGTGACCACTCAAAATATGTCCATTAGATAATGCTAAGTAAAAACCGTAGTATGAAGGACAGAAATATTATTATTCTCTGCATGCAGTAATAACATATATTTTACAAAAAATCAGTATCCTAAAAATTAACATAAACTTTTAATGATAATAGTTCTCTTTAAGAGGTGAATCAGGAGGTATTGAATGTTGTAAAGAACAAAGACTTTATTTTACTCTATTTAGGTATTGCTTGAATTCCTGTAAGTATTCAATTGTTTTATGTTTTAAAAAATATATACTGGAATATCATTACAAATAAAGTTATATTCATACCTAGTAACTCCAATATTGTTAAAATAAAATTTTTCTATTTTTTACTTACTGTTCTTAAAAAATTATTAACCTTTCTCTTTCCTGGATATTTATTTACTGTTAGAGCCAAACAGCTTATATTCAGCCCATCTCTGTGACCTCAACCCTAGTCCAATTTAGTTAATTTTAGAATTAATCTCCTCTTAGGCTTCTACTAATGGTTTATTTCACCTTTAGTCTCTCATATGCCAATAATTATCCACGCACTTTAATAAAGTTACAATTAGTGTCTAATCCCATTACTCTGAGTGTTAAAGACAGACTCTTAACTTCAGTGGGCCTTGTTCTGCATCCTACATTAGTAATGTCTAATTACCTTCCCCAAACACAGAATTCATCTTTCCTGGTTCTTCCATGTAATTCAGTGTCGTAAATGTTGCTACATAAAGAATGTCAGTGCAGGGGAGTGGGGGAGAGAGGGGAGAGAGTGGGACGCTGTGGGGAGAGATGACCCAAACAATGTATACACGTATGAATAAATATATACATATAAAAAAGAATGTCAGTGCACGCACAAGCACACACACCCATTCAGAATCTCCACATTAGTGGATACTCAATGAACATGTCACAGGTTAATTTTATTGAGAATTCCCACTCATACTTAATCACTTTGTGAAGTTACCCTTAAAACAGTGAAAACTGTGACTCATTTCTCAGTCACAGTGATTTTGATGTTTACTGTTGTTAGTCATACTTTATAAATTCTGTGAGCTCGGATATCTGCCTTGTAGAAGAGCTTATGACCTCATATTTTTGCAGAAATGAGATAAAATCAAACTCAGTGCTTTGGCTCTTGCCTCTCCTAGCCACAGTATTCATTGAGCAGAGCCATCTTCCTTTTCATAAAAAGAACATGTTCACACAAAGAACAACCTGTCTGTCTGTGTGTCCTGTCTCCTTAGAAATGTTAATTTATAAAAAGTAAAGGTTGTGTCTACTTTTGATTCTTTTTTTGCAGTTTCATACATTATGAATTTTCAACAGAAAACAGTAATTTAGTTTTTCTATATTATTATATTTTAGTAATTGAAGAATTAGTATTACTGATAAGTAAAATATTTTATTTGCTTTTCTAGAGCTGGCATTCATTTTACACTTCAGCTTAGGTCCATGCTAACCAACAATTTTAAAGTATTGCAGAAATGGTGATAAGTATATTCTCTTAGAAAATGAGTATTAGAAATCCTTTTCTCTTGATTTGGTGGGGGGGTTGGCAGAAATCTACTGCTACCATATAATTTTCCTTTAGCTGTAGCCATTTACTGTCTTAGTTAAGAACAAGTATACATGCGAGTTTATTTTCAACTGATACTATCCAGTAGATTTTCTGAGATAGTGAGAACACTTTGCATCTACTCTACCCAGCATAGTGCCTGCTGGCACACATGGCTAATGAGTACTTGAACTACATGTGTCTAGTACAATTAAGGAAGAAGAATTTTAAAATTCCATTTTACTTCAATTCATATAGCCTCATACACCAGTGGCTATCATATTAGAAAGCAACATTGATTATTTCTGTCCTCATGTTTAAGTGAAGCCTGCTCTGATCTGATGAATGTTTGGGCTTTAGACAGAGCTGGGAAGTGGGGAGTGTCCTTTCCACTTGTGGCATGGGGTAGGGAGAGGACGAGAATGTCTGAGCCATCCCAGCCTTTTCCACAGGACTAGGATATCCTATTAAAGTTTCTAGCCAACTGTACCTTAGCTTCACAAATCAGAGCTCTGTGGATTCTTAGAGAGTAGTGGCTCAAAGTGCGAGTCCAGCATATGGAACAGAAGAAACCCTGGTGCAGCCTTAAACCTCTTGGCGCTCCTGCTGCCGCAACTCCTGTTGGGCTTCACGGAAAGCGGGGCAACAAGTTTATAGTATTGTAGAAACAGTGATAAGGATTCTGTACCTGTTTTGAAGTGAGTGTTAGAAATCCTCTTCTCTAGATCTGGGTAATAATATCCTTAGGTTTTCAGAGTTTTACAGATTCCCTTAGGGTTATATCCTAGTATTATATCCTAGTAAGAACCTTGAATCTAGTAAAAAAACAAAAAAACAGTCATAGTTTTTGATTGTTTCCAAAGTGCTTCTTTATCTTACTTAGGACGGGATTCTGCATTCTGGCTTCTTGTTATTTTTTACCTGTGGAGATCTTCATTTTCTTTCTACGATCTTCAGCCCAGACACACATTTTTAACGCATTAGCCTTTTTTACAGACTTTGGCTTTCCCCCTCATTCAGTGTAACATGAGTGTGGATTCAGCTGGTTCTGAAGCATCTGACTGTTCACCAGTGCCTGTGGCTTATGGGCCTGAAGAAAATTGTTCATCCTTACAAATGCCGTCTGCTGAGATGTTCCACACAGACACTGCCTCTCCTCTTCCTTATGCCATGGACCTGCGTACTCAGGACAGTCCTGATTCTTCTATGAGACCAAAAGCAAGACCACAAATTCTGGTTCTGGAGAGAGCACAGTGAAGAAGGAAGACACTAAAGCCCAGGTCAAGAAGCAGAAGATGCAAACTGTGTAGACACAGCCGTGTGTGCTCAATGACAGGCATTAGAAACAGAAGTACCTCAGCCTGCAGCAGGTGCAAGAACTTTCTGGCATTCTAAACCTTACCTACAAACAGGTTAAGACCAGGTTCCAAAAACAGAGAATGAAATCTAAGACAAGGCAGAAGAGTAAGTCAAAGTAGATCAAAGAATGGCAATAGTGTAACTCAGAAGGGCTTGGTGCCTACAGACTTAACCTGCTATAGACAAGATGTCTCTGGTCACTGGTAACTAGATGTAATACACGTTTGGGTATTTTTTTTTTTTTTTTGTGGTACTGAAGTTCAAAACTCAGGACCTCACACTTGCTAGGCAGGCACTGTACCATTTGAGCCACTCTGCCAGCCCTTTTCTGTGTTGGATATATTTTTTTTTTAATGGTACTGGGATCAAACCCAGGGCCTCATGCATGTTAGGCAAATAGTAACCTCTGAGATACATCCCCAACTGGGTATGTTCAAGATAGGATCTCAAAAACTATTTGCCCAGGCTGGCTTAAAACCTCGATCCTCCTAATCTCTGCCTCTAGAATAGCTAGGATTATAGGTGTGAGCCACCAGCACCTGACAAGTTTGGATATCTTTAAGATATAGAATCTGACCTCAAGTGTAGGAAGTAAAACGTGCAAAGATGTGTGAAAGATTATTCCTATTGTTGGAATCTAGTTTAAGCATAAACAATAAAATACTGGTTTTACATTTAAAGAAAGAAAACAAATGAGGAAAAAGGCTATTCAGTTTCGTCTAAATGATATGTTCTGTAAGTAAAGAAAATTTAAGCTAAATGAAAAAATTCTCAGAATATCATGACAGAACCTTATTATATAAAAACCAGAGATCATTATTGTTTAGGTGTACTTCACATGAACTTCCCAGTGTACTGAAACAAAAATATTTTTTCATGAGAGAAGTATTGATTCTGTACTTAGACTTTAAATAGGTCAGTAATCTCTACCTAAAAAAAAAAAAGCACTCCACCACACCAGAATCACTTATTCTTTAAAATTAAGTTTCAACTTCAGTGGTTTTGTTGTTATTGTTGCTTGATTTTAATTTTTCATCAAGTTTATTTCCATAAACTTTGCGAGAGTTGAGGAAGTAGTAGTTGTGTCACAAGTCAGATCTGGGCTCAGAATTATGGAAAAAGAAAAGTTCAACATTAAAATGTTTCAATCTTACATTTCCTTTACTTAAAACTGTAGAGAAGGATAATGTAACAGAGTTCTTTCATCTTTATAAAATTTAAGTTATTGATAAACAATAATACATGTGTACCTAATAATATAGTTGTTTGACTTTAAAGTCTCAATTCAATGATTGTCAGTTACTTTTTTATAAAACAACGTAAGAGAAACTATAACTTGAAAAACATTTTGTACCGTGTTGGACAGTTTTTAAAGCATTCATATTTTAGGCCTGTATTACTCATGAACTGTAGACATCGACCTATATGTTCTCAGGGCCAAAAAATTAAATCAGGGCATGCATGCCTGATGAGAGCCCAACAGTGACTCTAATTAGTTGTTTTATCTGTTCTGCTTCTCCTTTCTTTTCAGGCTTTGTATTTTCATAGGAATCTGCATTTTTAATAAAAGCGTGCATGTATTTATGTGGTCCCCTTTACAAAGTGTTCCTGAGGCTTTAATAATTCTTATATAACCTTTGGGGATTTGGTCATTTCTGGCTCCTTTTAATATTCTTAATTTTTTAATTGACTCATTTTAACTTAAAAATTTAATAGGAAAACCTGATACTACATAACTACAGTAAAACCATTATCACTATTAAAAATTGTATGCCTTACTCTAAATAGAAGCTAAGCTATATTTGTGTAAATGTAAATTGTGTACAAATAAAATTGGATTTCAGCTAACTTTGATGCTCACAGTCTGCCTGAGTATTATGAAATAGGGTAAAAAGCCTATGCTATGAAGGCCATTTAAGAAAATAGAACCAGATATACTCCTTGTCATCCAAAAGATTAGGCAAAAGCAAACTTTGAATCATCTACTGATGACCAGTCATTCATACTTGGTCTTGACAAGCAGGACCGACAAAGAGAATACTTGGGCAACTGAAAACAGGGAAGACGTTGACTAGTGTTGGCTTGAAATGGATGTTAGAATACGATCCAGTTTTCTTCCTACTAGAATTTTGAAAGACTAATAATTCTAGTTTGCAAATTAAATCTATAATATGATACTTGTTCTGTCCTTTAATGCTTTCCATGTGTATTTATTATTGTTTCTTACCAGTTAGTTTTCCTCTTTCATATACTGTTATATTTTTTATTAAAGTTTTTGGTGTTGTAAAGATACTTTGTGAAGAGGATTCATGGATAATACTTCTGTACGTAAAGAATGTTTCAGTTAATACACATTAGCACTTGATTTCAATGAAGACCTTTACTATACAACAAAGGAGGTTCTGCGATCGTAACTAATTGTATTAGACTCACTTTTCCTGAGTTTTTAATTGTACAACAACAAAGAGAAATAATACTTTTTAAAAGGCATTAACTCAGCTACTGTTTATACCAGCAATTCTTGTTCAGGTGCAGGAAGCAGCCCCAAAATCTTGTAAAAGGAAGTACTCCAGTGACACCTTGTGGCTGTTCCAGCATAAAAGCCAAATGCCTTTTTTTTTTTTTTTAACTAGATAGTGTTTGTCAACCTTCTTGAACCTTTGCCCATAAAATACATAAAACTAAGCCCTCCCACATTGTAATAAAATACAAGATAACTTTAATGTGGACTCGGAATTCCATTATTTTTCACATAGTTTGCATTGTCACAGAAGAGCAAAAGGTCGTGAGACTTACATCTTATGAGGCAAACTGAGCCTAATTCCACACTTGACAAGGGGCTAACTAAATATGGTGTTTCTAAATCTTTATCTTGGGCTGAATTTGTGCGGGGCTTTTATGGTTCTAAAATACACAGAGATTCTAGTAGTCCTCTGGGATTTCAGGGTGGGAGGGGAGGTGGATAGTTCACTGATTTCTAAATGATGGATAATCTAAAAGTTACTATTTGTTGAATGAGTAAATTTTTCTATGAATCTTCATTAATCTCAACTTTATTAAGCTTTAGTACTTATATTTATATTCTGAAAACAGTAAAAATTTAATTGTTCTAATAATTTACAATTTCTAAAACGGAGTCTCTTTTTTTTCAAACTAAGCCAATAGTTTCTATTTATTATTTTCACTCTGCTCTGTCCTATACTGTTAGACTCTGTAGGGTCCATGTCACCTCTGCTCATAAAAAGTGCCCTCTATTTTAGTCCTCAGTGGTATTCAGTCCTGTTACCATCTCTTATTATTCAGAGAAGAATAGGCCTACAGAAATGTAATTCTTCTCTAACCTGATGAGCTTTTTATCTGTATTGGCTGATAATAAAGAATTTTTAAACTGTATTTACCATAAACCAGGAAAGAAAAAGATGTCATATATGTGTGTCTTTTGTTCCCCTTTCTTCTGTGCCTTTTCTTATCTCTTTATATATGTTACCAAGCCTTACATCATCACACAATATTGTATTTATAGTAACCACTTCTGATAGTAAGCCAACATTTCTAGCATTAGACCTGGCTTTGTTAGGTTAGTATCACTCAGCGTGTCATTTCTTTTGCAGAGCACACCTCACTTTATTTCCATATAGTCTTGAATACCTAAGATGGTTGAATTCTCCCAAAAGTAACCTGCAAAGAACTTAATATCATCTACCTCTGCAAAGCCTTCAGTATAACACTGCTCTTGAGGCAGTCATGTTATTATAAATTTAAAGTCTTGTTTAAAATTGTGTGTGTGTTTAACTGGACTAAGGAAAATGTAGGTATTTATTACAAAAGAATATTGTCTGAGTCATATCAATGAGCTAAAAGTTTTCTTGTTTTCAGACTAGAAGAGATGGAAGAAAAATATCTCATGAGAGAATCAAAACCAGAAGATATACAGATGATTACAGAATTAAAAGCCATGCTTACAGAAAGAGACCAGGTCATAAAGAAACTAATTGTAAGATATTTTGTTTCTGTATAACCGTGTTAGTAATCAATAGACTATTGGTTGGGAAAAATATTTTTAAATGCTAAATGAAAATGGAAAGTACAAAATATGTGCATTGTGATTGAAAGTTTATTAAAATGTTTATGACTGAGGAAAAATTTAACTTTGGCATTAGGATAAGGGAGTTTTCCTTTTTCTTCAGTATTTTTAAAAAGGAAATGCTCTTTTTTGACACATACTGAATGTTTAATAATATCTCATTGCTACTAAATAGGTAATATGCTACTGAAATGTATACATGTTGCATATATATACAAAATTAGGTCTGGCTAGAAAAGAACCCTTAACACATCCATGCATTAGCCTTCATTGTACACTTCCAATGATAATTTCCTAAAATATGCCACCAAATACTGATTCAAGGAGATACTGTAGAATAAAAATGTTCTGTGGTCTAGCCTCAGAAAAGCTGCGTATTGTCTTAGGTGGTCAGTAATACTGAGGTGTTAAGGGCTCTGAAAAAGAGAGAAAATACAGATTTAACAACAAATACACTGCCTTCATTCAAGTCATTATTCCTTAAGAACAAAAAAATGTATACAAATGTTTCAGAATTCATAAAATATCTTAGTCTTCTAAAATGCTATATCCTGGTCAGTAATTAAAATATTGCTTTTACTGCCACTAATAAATGAAAGCCTTTTCTAATAAAACTAAAAAATAGAACACTGATTATTCTACATGCTTATTGATCTTTTCAATTGAAGATTTTGGATATTAGCATACAAAGAGCATAGAGCAAAATTTATTTCTGAAGCCCTTTTAAAAAAAACAAAATTCTCTTTGAATTTAAGAAATTCAACCTGTTTTTTGAAGCTGGAAGTTCCTTCTGGAAGCAATAGCATCCATAGATGGAACCCAGGAGCAGGTTATGGAGAGATAGTACATTACTATCATCCACTCAATTTTCAAGTTTTGCAGACCTCAGAGGTAGATCTATGTGATACCAATAGACTCATGGAAAATGACTGTCTGTTTCATATATGAAATTAGCAAGCATAAAGTATATTCATCTATGGCCCAAAAATAGCAATTAATTTTCCAGTTCTTACTAGGAGGTTTTACAGATATAATTTTATTTTATCCTCACAACAGGTAGGTATTAGACGTCAAAGAGCAAAGTAACTTGGCAAAGCAACACAGCTAATCAGTGCCAGGGATGTAGCCAAGGGGTGTTCCACACACTTTGCAACACCCTAGATCCCTGGTCTGTGAGGTACGTGGGCCAAGGTTAATGACTTACATAATAGTCAGTGGTAACTAAGAGGAGGATGAAGAGCCTAGTACTACTAGATTCCACTAGAATTTAGTTCTATTAAACATAACCCTGCATTCTCACCCATGCTGCTCTATCTGCTTATGGCCTTCCCAGAGTCTGGTGGTTCAGTTAGCACAACTTGTTTTTCATGAAGCCAAAAGCAAAGGTTTTTTCTCTGTATGGGCTATTCATTTTTCCTCTGTTACCATTACTATAATATGGTCATATATCAAAGAAAAGATTAGATGAGATCAAATTCATTTCCAGGTAATAAAGAGTAATAAAATATCATAATGCCACCTTCATTTATGGAAATCAGTCAACTACATACACAACCCCATGAGTAAAAATTAGACCTGTCCAACTCTACGGGAAACCCTGTAAAACACATATGGGACCAAGTAGATCCAGTCTTGGAGGAACTGTGTATTAAAGGGTAGGGGAGAGTCCCTGGGCATAGAGTTTAAAAAGGTGTTGAAAACTTACCCACCAGCAAACTTAAAGACACTGGCAATTGAGTCTAGAAATTTTTGAACAAAATACAGAATCTACAAGTTTTATATTGTGAATGAAATAACACCTATGCACTTAATGTTTGTAAATATTCAATAGAAAGTGTTCAAAAGATGTTTATAATTCTTTTTGCATAGGAGGATAATAAATTTTATCAGCTGGAATTAGTCAATCGAGAAACTAACTTCAACAAAGTGTTTAACACAAGCCCTGCTGTTGGTGTTATTAATCCATTGGCTAAGGTATGTACTGTAGACACCATAAAATAAGAATATACCTAAAAAGTTGATGAAAAATTGGTGAATTGTTTGGTGCAGCATAGAATAAAGCTCCCCAAAAATGTTTTCTTCTTCCTTCTCCCTTTTTTGTCTTTTCTTTTTTTGGTTCTGGGGATCAACCCAGAACTTATGCATGCTAGGAAAGCATTCTAACACTGAGCTATATCTCATTCCAAAAAATGTTTTCTTAAATTTAATAATCTAGCACTAAGATTTATGAGTTTTTTATTCGTTTTCAGAATGAGCTATTCATTTGTTGATAATCTATACTCCTTAAAATGTTTTGTTCTGTTTTTTCATTTTTCATATTTCTAAAGAAAACTAAACTTCTAACACCCCTTAAGTTAATATATTATCATTTCTTACCGATCACAATCCTCTATGGGGTCCCAACAACTTAAAGCCTGACATCATCTTATAGAACTTAAGGTGAAGTTCATACTTAATAAACGCTGGTTGCCTAGCAATGTAGCTCTTCTCAACAATTAAAACTAAACATATGGGTTATTCTGATACCATAAAAGCCTTGAAGTGGACATGGCTAAGACTTTATACATCTTTTTACCCTATGGCTCCAATCACAGTGTTTCATGTAGAGTGGGTTTTTAGTAAATACTTGTTCAATTGCAAAATTTTCCCACAAATTATTCTGTGAATAAACTAAATAATGAATAAATAATTGTATGCATCAATTTTACAGGGATTATGAATCTTTTGAGAGAACTCAGTAGTAAAATAAGTAAGTGTTAGTGTTAAAGCTGTTTTTAATTCAATTTTATTAAGTTTCACATCATGCTAAAGGAGGCCCTTACCCAGAAATTTTGTTTTCAAGGCTCATAAAACTTCTCTGTTATGAACACTGAATCTATCCTTCTTTCGTAAGTGCCCCAAACTTTGAACTTGAATGTTTTATAAAAATAGAATGAAGTACAGAAGTATGTAGCTTTATTTTTAGACCTGCCTGACACATAAAAAGCTCTTAGTCAATAATAGGTAAACTAATGAATAGAATTGATTTTGTTTTTAAGTTGATAGAGTGGCATAAGCGTTTACTTATAAAGCAAGATTGTTATGAAACTTGTGGAAACAAGATATTTTAGAAATATTTTCATTTATTTTGTCTAAATTAATTTTTCAGCTACGAACCCTGTGAACTTTTCTAATGAAAAGTTTTTTGAAATAAAAAACTTAGGTAGGTTTAATTATGCCCTCTGGTAATTAGAATAAGAAAATACAAAAGATACAGCTTTGCAAGATTTTCCAGCTACTTTTGACTCCACATTTTCCCAAATGTGTCTTTTTCTGGTGATGCTAAAATAGGCTCCTTGTCAGAGACTCTGTGAATCTTACAGAATGTGACAGAAAAGAAAACGTCTAGATAGTGAAATAATTATTTTATAAATGAAAAAAAAAGTTCTATCTTGGGTATGAACTACATTTTTCAAACCCCATAGTTACTTTGCAAGAAAAAAGTAATAAATTTAGTATACATCTAATTAACAAAATGTGAGAATATGCCAAGTATTTTACAACATGTTAATTTTTGCTCCTCATAACAAGATGATACCCAGTGATTCTAGAAGTAGGAATACAATATTTTGAAAAAATAATAAATCATTAAAGTTAATGATTTGCAATCTGACTTATTTGCTCTTTCTTACTGGTCATTTCAAAGACCGAATAAAAGGTAAAAGAAAAATTGATAAGATTTGTTTTTTAATCTTTACTCTTTTTAAATTATGAGCCAATTAATGATATTGTCAATTAACTGGGAAATTTAGACGTAATTACGCAGATTTAATTTTCTCTGTTAGGATGTCACAGTGAATTTAAAACTAAATTATTTCTTTTTAAGTCATAAGTAAAAATGTGGAATTTGTTTCAAACTACATTGCCAAGCATTTTCTCATTCCCTTTTTTCCAGGCAAGAACTGCCTCCCTTTGACAGATGGCTGAAGTTTATGGACCTCTCTTTTAAGATTACGTTTAACTTTACTTCTTCTCCTAATTTTAGCCTAAATCTACTTAGCCCTTATGGTGTCTGCAATACCTTCTCTTTCCCGCTCCCTAGAGACCCTTCTTTCCCTTCCAGTATTCTCTACCTATTGGTACTCTTCCGTCTTTCCCTAATTTCACAATTAATTGTTCACAGTTAGAAGACAACCGCTCCTGAATGTGTCTTCCTCATTCTTTCTGTCCTGGTAGCATGTTTGCCTTTGAGGATTCCATGTGAAGAAACACTTTCAAGGGTCCCCAGACCACACTTTGGGTAACACTGGTTAATTTTAATATCATAATTTTACACAGAGCTTCCAAAATTTTTCCATTCCAAATTTATACCTTCCACTATTCCTGTTTTCTCATTTGTCCTCATGCAAGGGACTATCCTTACATGTATTATTTTTAATGCAGCAAAAGAAGAAGAATGATAAATCACCTACAAACAGGTTTGTGAGTGTTCCCAATCTAAGTGCTCTGGAATCCAGTGGAGTGGGCAATGGACATCCTAACCGCCTGGACCCCATTCCTAACTCTCCAGTCCACGATATTGAGTTCAGCAGCAGCAAACCACTTCCACAGCCAGTGCCACCCAAAGAGCCCAAGACATTTTTGAGGTGAGCTCCGTCTCACCAATGGCTTGTTTTCTTTTCTTTTTTAACTTGAGAAATTTACCTTCTTCCATTGCATAAACCCACTACTCTAAGAACAACCTAAGAAATACTTTTGTAAATTTTTTTAGAATTTTTACCAGCTTTGTAGAGAACTCCCTTTGACTCTGTTCAAAGATCTTTTTGTCAAATTTCTTATCACCAGTGAACTTTCTAAATGTTGGAACAGGTGTTCATACAATTCATGTGCTTACAATTTTAATATTTATGTACAGTTCACTTCATTTTTAGTATTATTGCCAATTTTTCATTATTAAAGAACTATAAAATAAAGCTTTCAGAACTTTAAAATAATTTTTTATTTATTAAATGGTTTTTATTTCTGTTTTATGTTAGATATATTTTTTCCTTTCTAGTTTTCAGGCTTACTAATATTTATATATATTCATATTTCCAAAATTTAAAAAGTAATATCTGGAAAATTAATGGTATCCTTAAGCAAACAATAAGTTTAGAAAAAATAACTTTCAAAATTCACATTTTAAGTTACCTCAGAGTTCATTAAATGTATTAAGTAAATTTTGAATGAAATGCAATTATTTAGACAGTAGATAATTAAGTCAGAAAGTACTATTGGTTTATGCTTACTTTATTATCACTGATTTTTTTGCTGCTTTATTTTTTCTTAACTTTTACTAAATCTCAGCAATGCCACTAATAAGAGTTTCACAAATCAAGTTTGTTTTTGAAATTAGGTTAAGTGATTTATAACATAATTACTAGTTATTTTAAATAGTAAAAAATAGCAAGAATGAAAACTATTCAAGTACACATTTGCTGTCTCCTGCTAAATATTTGTGTTGCTTATTTCCCTGTGCATGGGTGCGCTCAGGTATCAGTAAGATGCATGTGCATGAGCTCGAGAAACATGGCCACTGGAGTTCCCATCATATTGTCGCGCGCCTTGTAATTTCCCCCAAAAACGGTAGGGATTATTTTGTTTTCTCAAGTAGCCCAAAGAATCTTTAGTTAGAGTTAAGTATAAGTTTTATTACTTGGAAGATAGGAGAAAAACTTGAATTTTTAGTATACTCCTTTTCTTAGAGTATCTGCTTGTGGACTTATTAAAGTTTAATATAAATATACAAATTGTAAAAATTGCTGTATCTTTATTTAGTTACACTTAAGAACATATGCATGAGAATCAAATGCCTCTGTCTGGTTCTGAAATTTTAAGGCTAGAGATCCCAATAGAGAAAACCATTATTTTATTCTCTTATTTCTCACAATTCCTCCATAAATTTTTTATTCAAGCGTGACAGTGACATTATTTTTCTCAATTGCATCTTTTATTTTTCTTTTTGGAACTTGGGTGTGAACTCAGACTTCATGCTTGCTCCTCTACCTCTTGAGCCACCATGCCCAGCCCCCGGGTTGTTTTTTGTTTATTCCTTTGCTTAACAATTGTGATGTGGTTCCTTCTTAGCTGACCTACCAAGCTGCTGGTGGCCTCTCCTGCTATCAGGGAGTGCAGAGCTCATTGTAAAGTAGATAGCCTTTAAACACAGCTTCTGACATG
Organism: Castor canadensis; assembly: GCF_047511655.1. Classification (NCBI taxonomy): domain Eukaryota; kingdom Metazoa; phylum Chordata; class Mammalia; order Rodentia; family Castoridae; genus Castor; species Castor canadensis. The sequence goes on from NC_133386.1 coordinate 44,302,099, forward strand.
GGGAGTCAGTTGTGATAGTCTACACTGATGTTTTGTGTGCTTTTCCCTTTATTTTGGAAAACCGCTTAATACTGGGTTACGTGTCTTTCTTTTTATGAATTCAGTCCTCCTCAGAGTGAAGCTTTCCCCGTGGCTTCTTCAGATCCCCAGCGCCAGGAGTGGTTCGCCCGGTACTTCACATTCTGAAAGAATTGTGTTGGCACAGCTCTGTGTGGACTGTTATTAGGAGCATGACTATACAGATTTTTAAGTGAACAGGCTTTCCTATGTAAAACACTGTGAATGAGAAAGTATTTGTCTCTCTGATTTGAAAATATGCTGTATTTCCTGTGGTATATATTGGAATCACTCTATAAGGTACTCTATATTATGTGTGTAATTATAACAATTATTTTTATTTGAGTCTTTAATCTTTGTAATTACTGCATAATAAATTTTGTTAGAACAAACAATAATGTTTTTCTTTTCTTCTATTGCATTTGCTTTAATTTTTAAACACTTTTTTCTTGGTAGTATTGGGCTTTGAACTCAAGGCCTTGCACTTTCTAGGCAGGTGCTCTATCACTTGAGCCATGCCCTTTTTATTTTAGTCATTTTTCTGATGGGTTTTCATGAGCCACCTACTCACACCTTGCACAAAGCTGGAATGACAGACATGTGCCATCACACCTAGCCCTTTTAAGTACTTTTAAATTCCAGGTAAGACTTGCCAAAATAAAGTTTCGTTGCATTAATAATCATAGGCTATCAGTTTATTTTAATTCAGTTAATCATAACAAAATCAGGATAGGGAAATTCATTATCATGTGTGATTTTAACTAAATTTTAAACATTTACAAGACTAGAATAAAAGCACTTGTGTAAATTATGAACATCCAAATATATAAATATTGTTGACGTAAAAGTTTTAGTTTTTGTTTTCTGATAGATGAGATCTAGAACTTATAATACAGTTAGCATCTATGATTGATATGCTTTATGGCTAAAAGTTACTATGTAAAGAGAGTTGACTCTATTTTAACTTATCTTAAAAGCTAGTTTGTCAGTTTTCTAAGTAGACAGTTTAGTATTGCTACATGAGTATAGAGTTAACTACCTACTGCTACACTTTAATGAGACCTTTTATTTCTTTAAGCCTTAGTCCCTCTTGATGTAATTTATTGTGACCTGGAAGAATGCATCTGCTTCTACAAATACAAAATTTATTTGTTTCAGTAATGTAGATTTTCTTTTTCTTTGCTTTCCTCTAAGACAGGGTCACTCTGTGTAGACTAGGCTGGCCTCAAACTCTCAATCCTCTTTTTTCAGTCTTACAAGTGCTGGGATTATAGACATGCCTTACTATAGATACCTGGCTAATAAAATATATTTTAGAAGAGTTTGGGTAAGCCAGATAAATGCAAATACAGTACATGATCTGTGAATTGTAATAATGTCAAAAAATAAGTTTTAAAATGGTTAGTATGTATCAAGTCCTAAACTAAGTAGCAGTGTAAGAATTATCTCAATTTAATTCTCACAAAATCCTCAAGGAATAAACCTTTGCATATGAATTTACAGTTGGTAGCTTGTTCTTATTTCTGAAAAAAAAAGTTTCTACAAAATTCTTAGTTGCATTGTTATTTTTTCTTCTACTAAAAGACTACATTTTCTAAGAAAAACAACTAATGCTTACAAATTGCCTCTGTTTTATTTGTGTATCGCCATGTGGACATTTATTAACCAAGGATTAGTTATAGTACTTGTGCAAGTGACTGCGCCAGACAAAGGCATACAAAGAGGGTGGACACCTGTCCTCCACGATCTAAGTGTACAGTTGTCAAAATTGTCCAGAACCTCCTTTACTTTAAAGAAATATCAGGAGCACTACAAAGGAGATTTATGGAGGATACAGTGGGAGCACAGAGAAAGAAGTAATTGGCTTTAAGTGATGAGAGGGAATGCTTGACATAAAGGTAGTATGCAAGTATACATAACACTGAAAGATGGGTAGTATTTAACCAGACAAACGTTTCAGAGGGGACTATTCCAGGCACAAGCTGAAGCAAAGTCAAAAAAGAGCAGGCCAGCTGCATCCAGGGAACTCCACATAGCCCTGTTGTACCAAAGTGAAGGTGCCCTAAGCAGCCATTTCTTAAGTATCTACCTTGTATCAGACACTTCAACAATGACTTAGAAGAAGAAAGTAAAACACCCCAACACACACAGTCACAGTCACAACACAAAGGGAACATTCCTGGAATGTTCAGAAAGGAATCCAACTTGATTCTTTAGCATTTTGAGCAGGTAATAGAGTGACTAGATTTAAAATTTAGGAAGAACCATCATACCAATTACAATTGGTTCAGAAGAGATGGGGACCATATCAACTAGTGGGGCTGGGCATGGTGGCATATGCCTATAATCCCAGCTACACAGGAGGTAGAGATGGGAAGATCACGGATCCAGGCCAGCTTTGGCAAAAACATTAAGCGAGATCCCATCTCAACAAACAAGTAGCTGTGGTGACATACCCCTGTAATCCTAGTGACACAGAGGTAGAAGTAGGAGGATTATGGTCCAAGGCTGGCTTGGGCAAAAAAGCACAAGACTCTCTCTAAAAGGTAAAACTAAAGCAAAAAGGGATTGGGGATGTGACTCAAGGGGTAGGATATGAGGACCTGAGTTCAAACCCAGGGCCACCAAAAAGGTAACTTACTGAGTTGGTTCAGATGAGGACTAAATTGAAGAGTTGCTAATGTGAATGGAGGTGCGGGATAGAGTGAAGACAGAATTGGTTGGGGTTAGTGACACATATACATAGAACAGAAAGAAAATGAAGTATGGACAAAGGATTAATTTTGATTTTAGACATGTAGAGATTCAAATTTCTCTGGAATAATTAATAGGCAGCCATACACGAGGATCTGGATCTCAGGCTAAAAGTCAGTGCTGGAGCTATTTTGGAAACATGGCATAGATGTGGATTGAGAACAAGAAATAGAGCTGAGAGACATCAACATTTAAGAGAGAAGTAGGGCTTCAATGAGCAGTAAAACTGTTGATCCAAAAAAAAAAAAATGCACAGTCCTGGAAGAAGGAAGTTTCAAAGAGAGAGTAGGCAACCAGCAATGTCAAGTACTACAGTTATCAAGGAAGGGGGAAAAAAATGAAGCATCCATTGGCTTTGACAACTGGAAAATATATCTCAGCAAAAGCAGATCCAGGGTGAGGGGGCAGCAAAAGCCAGACCCCAAGGAGAAAGGTAAATGGAAGCTGAGGATGTTGAGACAGTGAGTGAAAACCTTTCTTTGAGGAAGCCTAACTATACAGGAAGGGGGGAGAGAAATTTAAGTGGTAGACTTGGTGCAGGGTCAAGATGGGGTTTGCTTTTGCCTTTAAAAGTATTCTGGAGAGAGGGGGAGATATTAAAAGGACAGGAGAAAGAAGGGATAAAAAAATGTTCTGATCTTTGTCACCTGGTTGTAATAAAATTAAGGGGACAGACAAATATATAAATGGCTAATGCTGTGATTAAAGAAAGGTTTTCAGAAAGATGCTTATTTTGATATAAAAAGCAACCTAGTTTCCTAAAATGTAGGATTAGAAGAGGAGGTCTTAAAAATCTAATCTCCTAGAGAATACTTAAACTTCCCTATCAGGTCCCTGACTGAACTTTACTATCTCCAGTGGTGGGAATTTCCTTCCTCTGAGACCAGCACCTTAGCCACTATGCCTTCAGTCTCCTGGACCATGTAATAGAACGATAGTTCTATCTTACCTTCCTAAAGGATAATATGGGATAGTTTATGAAAGGGTTTGGGAACAGTATAAATTGCTATAGGTAAGAAAATAGTGTTCTTAGAAAGCAGAAGAGTAAATGCCAGAGAAATGTAAATAGGATTGTCAGGCAGTAATTGAGATCAGGCTACATATTTATATTGATGGCTGTCGGCTTGATGTAGTTTTAACCATCTTTAGCTTCTCAGGTGCAAGTTAATAGGACTGGGTAGTTAGACTTATTCAGGATCAGGATATTGTTAAGTATAACAAGAGGGAAGTCAGAGGAGCAAGGTGGTGTTTCAGAGAAGTGATAATGATAAAGAACACTATCAGTATTAACATCTTTATGTTTATGCTAGGATTTTAGCAGTAAAATCACAATGGTTAGTTGCCTTATCTTAGGTTTAGTTCTTTCTGTCATTTCTTTTATGACTTGTTCTCTGTAGGTAGTAGCAAAGCTCATTCTTAACACTATATCTTAAAATATTTACCTAAGACTTTTCATTATCATTGAACATTAAGTTTCTGACTTGTAGCTTTGCCCAAATACCCCAATTTTAAATCTGGAGTGAAGACATAGGCCCTAAAGAGAGAACTGCATATGTGGCACTCTGTACTGGAGGTAGAGCAGAAAGAGGGATTCTTAAATCACTGAAGCATGATTGGCTTATTTTGCTAAACCTTTCATTATGTGGTAGAGAGTTTCAATGTAGATGAGGAAGATTACTTCTGATAATCCCAGGAATATATTATCTGTAATTTTCTGAAGTAGCTATAATTTTAATAATATAATTTGTTTACTTTTATTTTTAATATTTTATTATACTTTTGATTCATCACACATTAATAATATGAAAATTTCATGTGATAATTCCTTACATGTGTACAGTATACCTTGAAAAAGTTTACCACCTCTGTTATAATCCTATTTCCTCTCTCCCTTCCCCTTCTTTCAAACAGTGTTTGGTGGGTTTCATTGTGTTGTCTTATATGTAGCATTTTAGTTTATTATTAGTATTAGTCAAAATTGTCTTGAAATAGAACAAGCAGCCCAGAAACAAAGCCTCACATATATGGTCAAGTGATTTTCAACAAGAGCACCCAGCTGGGAAAGGAGTCTTTTTAACAGATGGTACCGAGAAAACTGCATATCCACATGCAAAAGAATGACATTGATCCTTATTTTACACTGTCTACTAAAATTAACCCAAAACTGATCAAAGATCTAAGTACAATAGCTAAACCTATAAAACTCTTAGAAAAAAAAATACAGAACTGCATTTGGTGGTACAGTGTTTGTACTCATGGCCTTGAACTTGGCTAGGCTACCCTCTACCACTTGAGCCACATCCCCAGCCAGAGTAAAACTTCTATGACAGTGGTTTTGGCAGCGGCTTCCTGCATATGACACCAAAAACACAGGCAACAAAAAAATAGATAGGTTTGTACTGCATAAAAATTTAAAACTTTTGTGTGTCACAGGACACTATCAACAGGGTGAAAAGACAACTCACAAAGGTTGAAAATATTTGCAAAGGGAGTAACATCCAGAATATAAAAGAATCCCTAAAACTTAGCAACAACAGTAAAAAGCCAGCTTAAAAATGGATCAAGGACTCAAAAAGCATCTCTCCAAAGAAGATATTAAAATGGCCAGTAACTTTATGCAAAGATGCTCAACATCACTAGATATCAGGGAAATGCAAGTCAAAAGCATGATGAGACAATATGCCAATTCATACCTATTAGGCTGGTTCTTATTTTTTAAAATGAAAAGTAACAAGTGTTGGCAAGAATTAGAAATTGGAACCGTTGTGCATTGTAGGTTGAAGTGTGAAATGGTGAAGCCACTGTGGAAAACAGTTTGGCAGTTCTTCAAAGAGCTAAATGTAGAATTCCTGTATGATTCAGCAATTCTACTTCCAGGTATATACTCAAAAGCCAAATTGAAAACAGGAATTTGGAACAGATACCTGTACACCAATGGTCTTTGAAGCGTTGTTCACAATCGCCAAAAGTGGAAACAACCACCATGTCTGTCAACAGATGAATGGATAAGCAAAATGTGGTATATACATTCAATAAAACATTATTCAACCTTAAAAAGGAATGAAATTCTGATATATGCTATGTCATGGGGGAGCTTCCACATTCTGTTAAGTGAAATAAACCAGACACAAGGAGAGATACTGTGTGATTCCACTTTTAAGTGATACCTAAAATAGGCAAATTCCTAAAGGCAAAAAGTAGAAGTTACTAGGGGTTGGGGATAGGAGACAGAGGAATTGTTGTTTAATGGGTACAGAGATTTTGTGTGGAATGATTTTTTTTTAATTCTAGAAATGGATAGTGGTGATGTTCACATAACAATGTCAGTGAACTTATTGCTTCTGAGCTGTATGCTTAAAACTAGCTAACATGGTATGTTTTATGTACATTTTGTCCCAATAATAAGACTAGGTATCAGAGTCCTACTGCAGTGGCTCTGCATTGTTTTCTGAATAAAGACTATTTATTCTTTTTATTTCTTGCCATTTTCTGTGTGAATGTTCAGCATATGTTTAAGTCTCTGTCTCTGAACAGAAAGTACTTGAAATGCTGAGATAGTGAGCAATAACACTGGAGAAATTTCTCCAACAGAAGAAGGGTTCTGCCTGCAGTGTTACCAAGGTATTTGCCCTCCTTATCTCTGAGTTTTGGGGGCTTCTGCCTAAAACAGCCTCTTGTCATGTCCACTATGAAAATACTTCAGTATTTTCCCTGTGTCTTTGAGCTTGGGTGAAAGATGTATGATCATGTAACTTACCAGAAAAAGGAAGACTTATTGGAAGGAGAAAAGGCTTTCCTAGCCTTGAATTATAAAAAGAATTCCCCACTTAGAACATTATTATAGGAGACATTTATAGAAGCAATGGTCAGTATTATTATTTTTACAACAAAAACTCAAGAAAATTTCTCAAAGCTGATCTCTTGAAGTAACCTTTGATAGGGGGAAATTACAGCATTTAGGAATAACTCAATGTAAGAATACTAAGTAGCAACTGTCTGGTGGTCTCACTTGATCCAAGAACATATTTGAGAGTAAAGAAGTTCTTTGAACATCCTCCCTTAAAGAACACTGCTTTCAGCTATACTTTTGGCTTACTAGGAAGAGGTTGCAATCTGATAAGTTATTAATGGTAATACCTAGAATACTGCTATTTTGTATTTGTGATACACAACATATTCTTTGACAAGAGTAAATTGACATCAGATGATGAAATCCTGGATAACCTATGTTATAACAATTTCTGACCACTCCATTGCAAACAAAATGAGGATTTTACTCAGAAAGCTGCTTCTAACTGAATCCATTTTAGTTTCTAAAATCGCTCTTTATTGAATTCAAGAGCTCCACAACATAAAGCACAGCTGAAATAATTTTGACTGGGACCTTTCAAAGCATGTTGGTATCATCCACCAAGGTCAGATAGCCCAGTCATGCATTCCTCAAGCATCAGTATAGAGTTGAATGACTCCTTGGTGTGTGACTTAGTTGTACAATGTCCCTCCAGAAAAGTTAAAAGTCAGTTTTCTTGGTGGCAGTATTATAAGTCATTTTAAGAATGGCAGAGTCATTGATTTTATCTTTTATTTAGTAATTTCACTATACTATGTACAAGTTGATGTTCAAACTGCATTTGAAGCTGTTTAGCTACTTTTTCCTGCTAATAACTTTAAAATAGGACCTCAGTAAATGTTTTTCAAGACCATTATCAGTGAATAGGGGAAATTCATTCTTCTATTGGCTATAATAGCTATGTATGCATTCACCAACAAAGTTCAGTCTAGGATTCAGAGCAGGTTTTTAAGAATTCCAGTAGCCAGCATGGTGGCACAGACCTACAATCCCCACGCTTGGGTGGCTGAAGCAGAATGATCTAGAATTTGAGGCTAGCATGGGTTTCACTGCAAGACAATCAAAAAGGCAAGTATTCTAATGATAAAAAGATCTTTATAATTTATTCAGCTTTAGATGATGTTTAGTGAATATTGCAAGAATAGTTCTAAGTGCTGTTATTGGGTGGATATGTAAGCATTTGGGGGATCCTGGCAGTCATTAGGAATTCATGTCCAGGTAATGAGTCAATGACACTTTTGTTGGGGTATCATATAACCCTTATTCAGTAATAGCCCAAAATGCAAGAGTCGTGAGGCTAGCAATTTGGATATGCCAAAGAGAAGCTGTAAAATGCTTCCTTTAAGTGAAAAGGTGAAAGTGCTTAATAAGGAAAGAAAAATTACATGCTTGAGGTTGTTAAGATCTATGGCTAGAATGAATCTTCTGTGTTTAAAATTATTAAGAAAGAAAAATTCAAATTCATGTCAGTTTTGCTGTTAGACCTCAAACTGCAAAAGAGCCACAGTGCGTGATAAGTGCTTAGTCATTCACCTTACTTCATCACATAGGGTCTGTCATCTATAACCACAAGAAGCAGGGTAAGTGCAGTGGGGTTGGGGAGGAAGCATAAAGGAGAGAACATGTAGAGGAGTAGAGGATGAGCATATCAGGCAGAATAACAGCAAATGCAGTCTGTGAAGGCAGAGAAAAACGTGAACTGACACATGATACTAGGGGGGTAGTAGGAATTGAACTCAGGGCCTTATGTATACCAATAAAAATTATTTTTATAAGACCCAAATATAACTTGTAGAGATGAAAACTATAATGGCTGGGATGTGAAATGCATAGAACAGGACTAGGAGCAGATTACATATTGCAGAAAAAGATTAATGAACTGGTATGCAGAGCAATAGAAGTGATTAAAAATGAAACAGGAAAAAATTCAACAGAGTAGTCAGTAAGATTACTTGATGTAGAGCTACATCAAGTAAACTAATACACAAGTAATTGGAGTTCCCAGAGAAGAATAGAAGCAGCAGAAAAAATATTTGAATAAAGTCAAAATCTTGTCCAAATTTGATAAAAATTATAGTGACATATTAAAAAAAATCTTAACAAATTCCAACTATAAGAAACATGAAGGGAAATACATCTAGCCAACTCATGAACCATTTAAGCCAGCAATAGAGGAAATCTTCAAAGGAGACAAAGGAAGACAATGTGTCTCGACAAAGATATGCGTGAGAGCAGATTTCTCACTGAACCAGTGCAAAAAAGTGGGCAGTGGAGCAACTTCTTTGATGTAGTAAAAGAAAAAAATGTCTTTCTACAGTTTTATGCTTACTAAAAATATCTTTCAAAAATATGGGTGGCATTTTCAGACATACAAAAGCCAAGTGAATTCATCACCAAAAAGAAAGGTTAATGGAAGAATGTCAGACAGAAAGAAAAATAATATCAAAAGAATTTTATGTCAGACTTGGAGTGTAGTTCAAGTAGTAGAGTGCTTGCATAACAAGCACAAAGTACTACTGAAAAAAAATGAATTTTAGGTCTAGTTTAAGTCTGAGTGGGGAGTAGGACAGAAAAAATATTTTAAGAAATAATGAAAGAGCACTGGAAATGGTAACTTTATGCACAAATATTCTTGTTATTTAAATCTCTATAAAAAGTACATGACAGTTTAAATAAAACAATCCCTCATGGGTATATAACATGCAACATATGGCAACAGCAGCATTGGTGCAGGAGGGAGAAATGAGTGTGTACTATTTTAAGGTTCTGATAAGTAATATAATAGCACTTGAACTAGTATATCAGTTTAAAATGGGTTCCATAAACCCTAAGGTAACTATTAAAATAACAAAGCAAAGAATTATAGCTAACAAGCCAACAAAGATGACAAAATGTAATTATAAAAAGTACTACATCTAGAACCTAGTCCAAAGGGAGTAGCAAGCAGTCTCAGCAACCAGTGACAGCTTTGTACCAGACTTCCTTGAAGTCTTTTAGTCAAGATGAGCTATAAACCAGACATATCAGAGGTGGAAAAGTTTGACAGATCAACATGAAAAAAAATCATTACTGAGGAAAAAAAAAAATTCTTCCCTCAAAAGGAAACTATCCACCAGGAGAAAGTGTGTTCAAACGTTGGAAAATGAGGATCTGCTCCCAAGAGCAAATTTCAGCATTGCCTAAGAGTCTTGATTTTAGGATTGTTTTTGTTGTTGTGTTTTAGACTTGAGGCACCTACTGATGATAGCTTCTCACCTTTTTAAGTAGCTAGTGTTCCCTTAAATTCAACTGTTTTTTTGTTGTGCATGTGTGCTGCTGGTGACTGAACTCAGAATCTTATGCTTAGTAGGCAAGAGCTCTGCCACATGAGCTACACCTCTGGTCTTTTTGCTTTTCAGATAGGGTCTTGCTAACTTTGCCCAGGCCAGCCTCAAATACTGATCCTCTATCTCCCAGGTAGCTGAGAATACAGATGTGTACCATAATGCCTGGCCTTAAATTTGTTTTTAAACTTCTCACTGGTGTGTAAACTCTAGCTGGCAGGTGTGGTCAGTAATCTAACCACTGTCTCATATAAAGTTGCATGCTTTTGCAGCTTCTTATAGTTTATTTTCATTTCTTATGTAGTACTACAATAATAGAGTACTAGATTCAGGATTTAACTCCAGCAAAAAAAGAAATATAGATACAAATGAAAGCAAAAATATAGAAAAGAGAACAAAGAAGAGATGTAACAGCAAGGAGATTAGGCTCTGTCCTGACTATATCAACAACCACATAAAATGTCAGTATTCTAACCATATCAAAGGCAGCTGTCAGGTGCAATAACAAAACAAGACCCAATTATATCCTGTCCTAAGAGACATCTAAAGAAAGTGATAGGTTAAAAATAAAAAGGACAAGACATCTGGTTTCAGCTCAGAGATGTGGATAGTCACTTCTACCTTATGAGATAAAAAAGTTGGTGGCTCACACCTGTTATCCTAGCTACTTGGGAGGCTGAGATTGGGAGGATCACAGAGGGCAGCTTGGGCAAATGTTCATGAGACTCCATCTCCAAAATAACCAGAGCAAAATGGACTAGAGGTGTGGCTCAAGCAGTAGAGCACCTGCTTTATAAGCACAAACCCCAACTTCAAACCCCCGTTCCACAAAAACAAAAAACAAAACAAAAAAAAAAACAAAACTGGACAAACAAAAGACTTCTTGAACTCATCTCTCTTGAAATCTGGAGAGAGACAGGGACCTGCAGAAAGAAACAAAACCCAAGCTTTTGCTTACTTGAGACAGCTCCACACGTATATAAGGTGGTAGGAAGTTTAAACATGAACTTTTTAGTGAACTGCTAAACACCAAATGCTAGTGTATAAGGATGAGGGTCCAGGGGCCTCAGCCTTAAAGAGGTTCTCACCTTCATGTAGGCCTTCCCTCCAGGAACCCCATTAGGTTCTCACATAGAAAGTCAGAGAGAATCCAGAGAAAGTTGCCCTCCCTCCTGTGGTGCTGGCTTGGGGAAAGAAAAGGCAGCAACTGCTAAAAACTGTCTAGATCTAGTGCCCCTACCTCCACTACAGAGCCACAGCTGAAATCTGTTGTGGGCGGGAGCGGGGGGCACTGGTGGGATTGAGAATGGGGATGAAGATCACAACTGCTATAAACTGTATTGTGTCTTTACGTCCAAATTCAGATGTTGAAGCCTTAGCCCACAGTGGACTGTATTTGGAGACAGATTTATAAGGGGATATCAAGGTTGAATGAGGCCATAAAGGTGGGCCCCTGACAAAATAGGATTATTATAAGAGACAGTGGGGAGCTCCCTCTCTCTCTGACATGTGAGGACACAGAAGGTAATAGTTTGCAGCCAAGAGGACAGCTCTCAGAACAATCAGTTGATACACTGATCTTAGACTTCCCAGCCCCAACAGATTAAGACAGTCACCAAAAGAAAAATTCAGTATCAGGAGGGAAAGAGAGGACATTACTGCTGATCCCATAGATACTAAAAAGATACTAAAAGGATATTACAATCAACTCTATGTTCATAAGTTAAATAATGGAGATGAAACAAATTAATTGAAAGACAAACTACCAGAATTCAAAAATAACCTAAATTAACTCATCAAAAAATTTGAGTTTAGAGTTAAAACTCCAGGGAACTCTCAGTCCAAATTAATTTGCTGGTGAATTCTAATAAACATTTAAGAAAGAAATACCAATTTACACAATTTTTCTAGAAAGTCAAAAATAGAAGGGAAAATTTTCTGATTCATTCTGGCAGGAAAGCATTACTGATTTTAAAAAACAAGGCAAAGATATTACAAATAATGCCAGCAAATAAAAACTTGATCAATATCCCAAACATACATGCAAAAAATTTAAACTAAATGTTAGCAAATTACACAATATATACAAAGAATAGGGCTGAAGATATAGCTCGGTGGTACAGCAATTGCCTAGCATGTGCAAAGCAAGGCCTTGACTTCCATTTCCAGCAGTGAGGGGAAAAAAAAAAAGTAATACATCATGACTATTACTAGATTTTTAGTTGGAATCCTCTGTTCTTGTGCCTGTGCAAGAGTTCAAGCAAAACACGAAACAGTGAAAGCAGCAGCAATGTTCATTGAGAGGCAGCATTACAGAGAAGTGGGAATGAGCGAAGGTGAGAGGGATTAGAAAAGAAAGAGGTGTGTGTGGGGGGGGGATCTCAAATGATATAAGTGATCTTTCTCTGAATCCCCTCCTTTTTTGCCTCTTAAGGCAAATTACAACTAGATTAAAATGACATTTTAATGACCCAAAGGTAACTTTTAGTCAACCCAATTGGTTTGACCTGGAGCCTGGTAGTGAGCCTTGGCAGCCCCCTCATTCTTTACTATAACTGGACAGAATGATATACATATATATAACTTTTGTATAGTTGATTGTTTTTAGCCTTCAAGATCAATATGTTGCTAGGCATGTGCCCAACCCTCTCTTGTGTTCCCTTTGCTCAATTGGTGCCTAACAATGACCAAGTGGGAATTATTCCAAAAAAAGCGAATTTGTTTTAAGATTCAAAAATCAACTGATGTAACTTACCACATACATGTTTCCTATGACTGCCATAATAATAAAGTACCACAAATGAGTGGTTTAGAACAATTATAATTTATTTTCTCACAGTTCTGGAGGTCAGAAGCCCAACATTCAAATATAGTCAAGCCCAAGTTCCCTCTGAAAGTGCTAGGGAGGGAACCAGGCAGGCTTCTATCCTAGCTTCTGGGAACCTCAGGTTCCCTTGGCTTGTAGATGGCTATGCTCTCTCATTGTCTCTTCACATGATGTTCTCCCTACATCTGTGTCTGTGTTCAGTGGTCATCTTTTTCTGAAGACATCATCATATTGGATAAAGTCCTATCCCGACATACTTTTAACAAGATTACCTTTATAAAGATTTTATCTAGAAGTAGGTCACATTCTCAGGTCCTGGGGTTAGGACTACAATATATCCTGTTTTAAGGTGGACACAATGCAATCCAAAATTTTTAAAAATTTCATACATGACCATATCATATAGGAAAAAAAATTGATGGAATTCAGCATTCTTGACAAATCTCTCAAAAAACAAGGACAAGAACAGATTTTCAGTCTTTATAAAAAGCATGCACAAAAAGCCTAAGTAGAGCTACAGATGTAGTTCAGAGACAGAGTGTTTACCTAGTGTGTATAAGGTCCTGGTTCTGATCCTCAGTATGGCAAAGACAAAACAAGAAAACCCTAACTAACTTTCATATTTAAGAATGAAAGACTGAATACTTTGACTCTAAAATCAGAAACAAGGAAAGGATGTCTTCCCTCATCACTTTTAGTCAGCATTGCACTTGAGCTGCTAGCCACTGCAAGAATAAAAGGGAATGAAATAAAAGATATCCAGAACAGAGAGGAAGTAAAATTGCATTTATTCACAATAAATTCTGCATTGTAGAAAATCTGGTGAAATCAAAAAATCAGGAACCAGACAAGGATGCCCGCTATCTCCACTCCTATTCAACATAGTACTGGAATTCCTAGCCAGAGCAATTAGGCAACAAGAAGGAATAAAAGGAATACAAATAGGTAAAGAAACTGTCAAAATATCCCTATTTGCAGACGACATGATCCTATACCTTAAAGACCCAAAAAACTCTACTCAGAAGCTTCTAGACATCAAGAGCTATAGCAAGGTAGCAGGATATAAAATCAACATAGAAAAATCATTAGCATTTCTATACACTAACAATGAGCAAACTGAAAAAGAATGTATGAAAGCAATTCCATTTGCAATAGCCTCAAAAAAAATCAAATACCTAGGTGTAAACCTAACAAAAGATGTGAAAGACCTCTACAAGGAAAACTATTCACTTCTGAAGAAAGAGATTGAGGAAGACTATAGAAAGTGGAGAGATCTCCCATGCTCATGGATTGGTAGAATCAACATAGTAAAAATGTCGATACTCCCAAAAGTAATCTACATGTTTAATGCAATTCCCATCAAAATTCCAATGACATTCATTAAAGAGATTGAAAAATCTACTGTGAAATTTATATGGAAACATGGGAGGCCACGAATAGCCAAGGCAATACTCAGTCAAAAGAACAATGCTGGAGGTATCACAATACCTGAGTTCAAACTATATTACAAAGCAATAACAATAAAAACAGCATGGTACTGGCACAAAGACAGACATGAAGACCAGTGGAACAGAATAGAGGACCCAGATATGAAGCCACACAACTATAACCAACTTGTCTTTGACAAAGGAGCTAAAAATATACGATGGAGAAATAGCAGCCTCTTCAACAAAAACTGCTGGGAAAACTGGTCAGCAGTCTGCAAAAACTGAAACTGCAAAGGACTGATAACTAGAATATATGGGGAGCTTAAAAAACTAAATTCTCCCAAAACTAATGAACCAATAAAGAAATGGGCAAGTGAACTAAACAGAATTTTCTCAAAAGAAGAAATTCAAATGGCCAAAGAACACATGAAAAAATGCTCACCATCTCTAGCAATAAAGGAAATGCAAATTAAAACCACACTAAGATTCCACCTCACCCCTGTTAGAATAGCCATCATCAGCAACACCACCAACAACAGGTGTTGGCGAGGATGCAGGGAAAAAGGAACCCTCTTACACTGTTGGTGGGAATGTAAACTAGTACAACCACTCTGGAAAAAAATTTGGAGGCTACTTAAAAAGCTAAACATTGATCTACCATTTGATCCAGCAATACCACTCTTGGGGATATACCCAAAAGACTGTGACACAGGTTACTCCAGAGGCACCTGCACACCCATGTTTATTGCAGCACTATTCACAATAGCCAAGTTATGGAAACAGCCAAGATGCCCCACCACTGACGAATGGATTAAGAAAATGTAGTATCTATACACAATGGAATTTTATGCAGCCATGAAGAATGAAATGTTATCATTCGCTGGTAAATGGATGGAATTGGAGAACATCATTCTGAGTGAGGTCAGCCTGGCCCAAAAGACCAAAAATCATATGTGCTCCCTCATATGTGGACATTAGATCAAGGGCAAACACAACAAGGGGATTGGACTTTGAGCACATGATAAAAGCGAGAGCACACAAGGGAGGGGTGAGGGATAGGTAAGACACCTAAAAAATTAGCTAGTATTTGTTGCCCTTAACACAGAGAAACTAAAGCAGATACCTGAAAAGCAACTGAGGCCAATAGGAAAAGGGGACCAGGAACTAGAGAAAAGGTGAGATCAAAAAGAATTAACCTAGAAGGTAACACCCACGCACAGGAAATCAATGTGAGTCAATGCCCTGTATAGCTATCCTTATCTCAACCAGCAAAAACTCTTGTTCCTTCCTATTATTGCTTATTCTCTCTCTACAACAAAATTAGAAATAAGGGCAAAATAGTTTCTGCTGGGTATTGAGGGGGTGGGGGGGAGAGGGAGGGGGCAGAGTGGGTGGTAAGGGAGGGGGTGGGGGCAGGGGGGAGAAATGACCCAAGCCTTGTATGCACATATGAATAATAAAACAATAAAAAAAAAAAAGAAAATCTGGTGAAATCTTAAAAAAAAAAAGCTACTAGAATTCATAAATAGCTTTTACAAAATTCAGATACAAGTTCAATATTAAAATAATCAATGGAATTTCTACATATTAAAGAGAACAATAGGAAATTGTCTAGTATAGCATCAAAGAATATAGTTTTCTCAAATCCCTGACATGAGTAAATCTGAAAAATGACAAAAACATTGAACGAAATAACACCTATATGAATGGGTTTATTTAATTCAAGGGTCATATGACTCAATAGTATCATCCTGTAAATTATTCTTGTATGGATCTATAGCTTCAATGTGACTTCAATCAAAACCCCACCATTTTAAAACAGAAAGTGAAAACAGAGGGGACTTAGAAAAGCCAAAACAATTTTGAAAAGGAAGAATAAAATGGAAGTCAAACACTGATTTCAAGACTCATGCTGAATCTACAGGAATTTTTTTGTGTGTGTGAAGACAGATCACTGATACAGGATAGAAAATCTAATAGTAGACCCATAACAGATTTATAACGACTTATTTTTGAAATCCATGCGAAAGCCATTCTGTGGGAAAAAGACAGCTCTTTGAACAAGTGCCAATACATATCCATAGGCAAAACAGTGACCTAAGATAAATACACTACATACAAAAATTAGCTATAATTGGACCACAGAGCTCAGTGTAAAAGCAAAACTTCTATCAGAAAACATGCTAGGGAATCTTTTGTTATTGCATTGGCGGAGATAAACCCAGAGTCTTGTGCAGGCACAGGAGAGAATCGTTGTCCTGTGTTAGCCTCCTTATTCACACCATCTCATACAACCCCGAGCTGCTCCATCTAGCAAGGGGCTAGCCACTCGGTCCCAGCTCCGCCCCGACCCTGCACGCCGCGCCCAGGCACGCCACCGGCCCCGCCCCACCCGGCCCCGCCCCACGCGGCCCCGCCCCACCCGGCTCCGCCCTCCGCTCGCGACCTGCGGCGCCCGGCGGGGCGCGCGCCCGCTTGCGTCTCCACCCGGAAGCGCCACCCGGGCTGGAAAGTTGAGGCCGTGCGCGGCCGGGCGTTCGTCGGGAACGCAGGCCAGGCCGAGCAGCCTCGCGAGGCTGGCTTGCCGAAGCCTGCGCGCCCCCGCAGCCGGCCGCTCCTCGAGCGGCCGCGCGCACGCCCCGCCCCCATCGGCTCCTGGCACCTAGGGGGCCGCGGCGACGACCCCGCTGCGCAGCTTGGAGCTGCCAAGCCCTTGGGAGCAGCGTGTCCCGGCGACTTCAGACTGCGTGTCAGCCAGTAAGTGACGGCCGCCGCCTCGTTTCAAAGGTGATTATTGTTTTCTCCTGCAGTTAGTCCCAAGTCTTGTCCATGTCTTTTTACTTCAAAAACTGTTTTAACTTCTCGATCGGTCGCGCGGAGGAGCTACCACGGAGCAGAACCCAGGACAGGTCAGACCTGCTGAGGTGTCGCAGGGCAGAGCCTGCTTGCCGAGGACCTGTAGCTTAGAAAGTTTGGGTGGGAAGCATTCCTCTGGGAGCTAGTCGACTCCACGTTTGCCGGGCTACCGCGCGGGCCTGGAGAGGGCGCAGGGATGGCGCGCGCCCGCCGAGAGCGGGACGAGTAGGCGGGGCTTAGATGCTGCGCTCACCCCGCCCCGAGAGGGGGCGGAGCTCAGGTAAGGAAGGGGCGTGGCTTCGTGTCTCAGGAGCCTGCCTTAGGTGCCTTTTAGTTTTCTGGTTTTGGTACTTCACTGAGACAAAAAGGACAGAATAAAACAAAACTGATTTTATTTTGACCCCAGATATTCAATAAGACAAAAGGAAAGGGAATTTGAGAATTATGCAATGACCTTACTCAAAACAGTAAGTGTCTCAAGTCTGTTATTTGGATGGACATGTCTATTGAGTTTGCAAACAACTAGTCAGTTTTGTGCAGAAAAAGAATGCTACTTTCAAAGAATGTGTTGAAAAAGAATGCTACTTTCAAAAAAGCTGGTCCACTTAACAATCTAAATTGCTGGTCTAACTGATATTGGATGGCTGATCCCAAGTTCGTATCCTGGCAAAGTTGATGATGATTGAAGACACCGGACAAACAGTTAACAGTAAAGCAAGCACAAAGTTTATTGAAAAGACAGTAAAGCTTCCTGAGGGAGGGGCTTAGTGAAAAGCCATAGTATAGCTGGAGTCTAAGGGTGACATAGGGGTCTGCCTGCCTTAGGTTCAACTATTCAGCCTTGAAACTACATTTGTGATTGGTTGGCGCCTAATCAACTCTGGGCTGCACCCGGCCACCTGCCTGTCTCCTTCCTTAACAAACAGAACATTTCAAGAAAGTCTTGTCATCCTGGCCTTGGGGCCCACATTTTGCAGTTCCATTTTGTTATTTTGGTGAGAGGCTTGATTTTTCTGAGAAACCTGTTGTTTCGCATGCCCTTTTAGATTTCTCCTCCTAAAGTGTCTCCCTCATCCAAAATGGAGTCACCTCTGTCATTGCACCCCTTACATAACTGGGTGAAATTTCATCTAATCTTAATTTGAACTTTGAATTCTGCAGTTGCCCTCTTCCTGGTCTATATGGAGCTGTTTTTCAAATTGTTAACCTGTGGTGCTACACTTAATATGCATTTGTAGAATCTTAAGAGATTCTCTTGTAGCCACTCTTGGGAGTCCAGTGTTTCTTATTTTATTTTATTTTAGCAGTAGGCATCATGAAAATACTGTGTGGTTGGTTACTTCTCAAATGCTTTTACACTTGGCAGTATTTAGGCTACTTAACAAAAAGAAATTACGTGTCAGTGTGGTGGCTATGATTTATCACTCATTCTTGTGGACATTCACTGACTCACCTCTTAACCTCACACTGGCCTCCCATAGTTAGGAATGCTTTTGCCCTCACTATGGGATATCTTTTTTATACCTTTCCACTTTCCAACACATTAGGTTGGCAGAAAAGATCAAATATTGCTAATAGCATATGTGATACCTTCTGAGGATGGTAAACTGTGAACTTCATAACAATCTTTAATCTTTATGTTTGTGGGTCTACTGTGATGAGTGTTGGATAAATAAGTCAAATTAAAGTACACCTTTTATATTGTTTGCGCTGTTTCCAGACCAAGTAAGTTTCTTCATTGTAACTGCCTAGTGTAGTTACAATCCACACCTCGAGACTGTCACATCATTTAAATTTAATAACCCTCTCCTTTGTGCTATTTATATTGCATTTTGACCTGTCCCTTAGTTCTCTGAGGACAAAGAACACCCAGTACTGTGCTTTCCATTTGTAAGCACAGTGTCTTATGCACGGTAGATGTTAGAAAATGAACCCTGAATTGGATTTGTGCATGTATGACTTGTGATCTGACTGAATACATGAAAACAGGATAGGGGTAGGCTCTTTTTAAATTGCAAATACACATTTTTAAAAAAGAATTGCCAAAGAAATCAGATAAATGAAAGATGAAGAATAGTTATTTAAAGACTTTATGATATTACTTTCCTTAGTTTGTCTATAATTTCTTTACATTGTTGATAGTGTTTTTTGCTGAAACCTGTGGCTTTCCTAGATTAGAAAGAGAAAATAGGGAATAAATTCACGTCCAAATATAAATTTCTAAAGTGACTAATTGTTCACATTAGAACTGGCTATCAATCTGATTAATGTATTAATATACTATAGGATTAATGAGAAGAAAGATTTTGGAAAATATATGAGAAAGCCTTTGTACCATTTTGGGATTTTTATAGTCAGTACTATCTAATTCTTTGAATTAAATTTAACTTCTTTCTTTTTTAAAGTACATGTTTTATATAACTATAATAGGTAATTCAGATCGAATTAAGGTTTGAATTCAGATGCTATTTTGTGATTACAATGTGACCCAAAACTGGGATGATTTATAATCAGTCTTTTGTTAAAATGTACCTAGATTTTGAATATCAAAATTATAATACCATCCTTTCTTTTTCTTCAGTGACCTAGGTTCAAGATGAATAGCAATCAAGTTACACTGGTGGGTCAAGTGTTCGAGTCTTATGTTTCAGAATACCATAAGAATGATATTCTCCTAATCTTAAAGGAGAGAGACGAGAATGCTCATTACCCAGTTGTGGTTAATGCCATGACCCTTTTTGAGACCAACATGGAAATTGGAGAATATTTCAACGTGTTCCCCAATGAAGTACTAACTATTTTTGATAGTGCACTCCAAAGGTCAGCCTTGACAATTCTCGAGTCCCTTTCTCAACCTGAGGGTGTTTCTATGAAGCAGAATCTTCATGCCAGGATATCAGGTAAATCACTTAAAGATGTTACTGGCATGTAATTTTCTAGGATATGAAGAAAATGCAGCTCATGGGATTCAGAGTACTAAGAAATAATTGATATTTATACTTAAAATACATATCTATTTTGTAGCTGCTGGTCACTTCTTTTAAATCAGAACCGATTATCTGCTGTAGGCATGGGGTACTTTCCATGTCAACAGAGGGGAGGGAGGAGGTATGGAGACTTGCTTTATATATTTCTGTGTGTGCATAAAATTGTAAACCAAAGCAGCTTTATAAATTCTTATGACTACTAGCAATAGAATTGATGATACTAGAATTAAAAAACTGGAATGGGGGCATGTCTCAAGTGGTAGAGCACCTGCCTAGCAAGCACAAGGTCCTGAGTTCAAACCCCAATACTTTTAATAGAGTTAAAGAGTTAGTCTTAAGAATTTTAGGAAAAAATAGCACTACAGTGTAATGATTTCTTCACTAGTTCATTTCATGGAAATAATTCCTTGGAAGGCATAGTGTGGGATGGTGAAAGGAAATCTGGATTAGAGGATAACTGGTTAGAGCTGCAGCTCTAATCTGGGAGACTTGGCAAGTTATTCCGACTAAGTTTTGGTTTCTTCACATGCAAACTCCCTATACAGTCCCTGTCAACCCTCAAACCTTTCTTTTTAAAAAATTACTATTATTGTATGAACTAATAAAGATTGGTGCAGTCTCATTCCATTTATGAGAAAGAAAGATTTGGTGAAATTGAAAGCAGACTCCACAATACTTAAGCACTCTGTGATTAAGTTGGAGAACACACTTGCCCTTTTAATTTTTTAAAAAGTATTTAACCAGGAAAAGTTGTGCATGCCTGTAATCCCAACTTCTTGGGAGGTGAAGATAGGGACCATTTCAGTTGAAGGTCAGCCCAAACTAAAAGTTAGCAAGATTCCATCTCAACAAAGCAAGGCATGGTGGTTTACACATGTAATCCCAGCTATGCAGAAGGTGTAGGTAGGAGGATCAAGAGCTGAGGCTACCAGGCAAAAAGCATGAGACCATATATGAAAAATAACTAAAGCAAAAAATGGCTGGGGGCATAGCTCAAGTGGTAGAGTGCCTACCATTTAGCTTATAGGACGTTTGAGAAAGGTGGTGATTTATAATCAACAAAAATGCTACCATCTCTGTATTACTCTGCTTTGTGATTTACTGAAAGAATCATCAATTGATTTTACAAGTAGCAAGCAGGTGGCAATATTTTCTGTTGGATGTGGTTATAATTACATACTGTATTTAGACCTTACTGACACAGCTATCTTATGAACATCAGTTCTTTTTTAAGTCCTGGTTATTAGCTTCTCGGCCTAGATGTGTTTTTGTTTTGGATGTTGTTTGAGACAGGGTCTCTCTATGTAGCCCAGGCCTTGAACTTTCCATTCTCCTGCCTCTGCCTCTCCAGTGTAGGGATTACAGGCATCTACTGCCACATCCAGATTAAATATGTGCTTTTAAAAGGGTCCGCTGATGACTGCTACTTGAAATCTTTTCTATATTTTCTTAATTGGGTTCATGGTCTGACTTTTTAAAAGTAGAACACAAAGACTTTTCTCCAAGGAACTGTTCCATGGAGTCATCTATCAAGGTGTAAGTTGATGATGATGATTTTTTTTCCCCAATCAGGTTTGCCCATCTGTCCTGAGCTGGTGAGAGAACACATCCCAAAAACCAAGGACGTAGGACACTTTTTATCTGTCACCGGGACAGTGATTCGAACAAGTCTGGTGAAGGTCCTGGAGTTTGAGCGGGATTACATGTGTAACAAGTGCAAGCACGTATTTGTGGTCAGGGCTGACTTTGAGCAGTACTATACCTTCTGCCGGCCATCTTCATGTCCCAGCTTGGAGAGCTGTGATTCCTCAAAATTCACTTGCCTCTCAGGCTTGTCTTCATCTCCAGCCAGGTGTAGAGATTATCAGGAAATCAAGATTCAGGAACAGGTAAATGATCAAATAAATGAGAAAAATAACAAATATGAGGAATTGGTTTTCTGCTATGGTCAAATTGCTAGAATTAAGGAATATAGAATGGATACAAATAGATTCTTGTCATCACTTGTAGAAGATCAAGCCTGAAACTGTTGTACATGTATAAGAATATAGCTTTTAGGAACCATGAAATATATAATCATTGTTTTAGATGGAGCATTGCAAAGAAGATTGTGGAATGACTTAATTATATTAAAATTAAAGTGAATATTAAGAATTCTAAACTAGCTGTACTTAACTAGAGGATAGGAGAAAATTAAGGGGTTAGTTGATTGTTAAGCATAGGCAAGAGCATGATTTGGGGTTTTGGCTCAATTTTATTTATTGTGCTAGATGTAAATACTTTTTAACAAAAAGCCTGAGTTTTTCCTTTCCTCAAGCACAAAGGTTTATTTTCATCTAAAATAAATGGGAAATAGGCATTTAACACTAGCATGTAGGTGCTTCAGTGTGGAGCACTGAGACTTGAGTCTTTCTATTGCACCATTCTTAAATGCATGGCTTCTATTCTTATGGTTGTCTGTTGTCCAGGATGGTGGCTAGAGCTCCATCACATCTGTATTCTAGTCAGAAAACTGGAAAAAGGAAGAATGTGCAGGTGGACCTGCCATCTAATCAAGCCTCCATTTAAGCCTTCTCTTATTGGCCAGAATTTACTTGATCACACATAGGTGCAATGGAACCTAGAAATATTGTCAATTTACTAATAAGCACATGTCCACATGGAATAAAAGCAGAGTTCTATTATTAAGAAATAACTGAAGGGACTGGGTGAATTGCCTCAGGTCTTATGACTACAGATCAGGAAAGAAATGCCTCTCTTTTCTAGATAAGTAGCTTTGTCATTAGGTTTAGTAATTGGAACATATATTTATTTTGACCATCTACAAGGAAGAGTTTATTTGGAGATATTTTCCATATTGTTGCTTTTATTTTACTATGGTCTTAGTGGATTCTTAAATTGATGCCAGGCATAATTTTCAAGAATAATCCTTAAGTCTCCATAAAAATTGTATGATAATACCAGAAATGGAAATGGCAGTTTCAAGTATTGACAGGTTCTGGATGCTTAGCATTTATGAAGCATACTCAGTATGCTTTCTTTTCCTTGCTAGGTTCAGAGACTATCTGTTGGAAGTATTCCACGATCTATGAAGGTTATCCTGGAAGATGACTTAGTAGACAGTTGCAAATCCGGTAAGAATGTAATTTTTTGGTTTGAGACAGGGTCTATCTGTGTTGCCCAGACTGGTCCTGAACTCGTGGAATCAAGTGGTCCTCCCACTCAAGTAGCTGGAGTAGTAGTGCATCCAGCAAAAATGAACGTGTTAGCTTGTATATTGATTAGAAAAAGCCACTTTATTTACTTATTTTGTGGTACTGGGGCTTGAACTCAGGGCCTTCACCTTGAGCCACTCTGCCAGCCCTATTTTTGTGAAGGGATTTTCCAAGATAGGGTCTCATGGAACTATTTGTCTGAGTTGGCTTCGAACCACAATCCTCCTGATCTCTGCCTCCTGAGTAGCTAGGATTACAGGCATGAGCCACCAGCTCCCAGCTTATTTTATTTTTTAAGCAAGGGAATATAGAGACTTAATTGCTCACCTTGTGAATAGACTGCATGGACATGGAAGGTGATAGAAAAGAACTAAGCTGGAGCTTAGTGATCTAGTCTGCTGCTTGTTTTATAGACAACTGGAATTGTCCATGGTCACTGACTTCAGATACAAAGCTCTCTTCAGTGTGCCACAGCTTAAAAATGGCAACTTAAGAAACTCTGTATCAAACCAGCAAAAACGCCATGTTTCTCTTTTTATCTTTCATGTTTTTTCTTCTACAAAATTGGAGAACAGGTTCTGTGGGGGAGGGTGTGGGAAGGTGGAGGGCAAAGGAGTAGAAGGATGAATAATAGGTGCTAATAATGTATACACATATATGTAAATACAAAAATGATACCTGTTGAAACTGTTCCAGGAATCAGGGGAGGAGAGATGAAAGAGATCAGAAGGGGTGAATTCAGTATGATATATTTGATACACTGTAAGAACCTTTGTAAATGCTACATTGTACCCACACACAGCACAACAATAAAACATTTTTTTAAAATCTAGTGGATTCAGCGGACAGCTATCAAAAATGAATCAGGATGTGACTTGTGTCAGATGTTACTGAAAGTCCTGCTGGTGCGTAGGAGAAAGGAAGTGATTGTTCCTCCCTACTCAGCATCATGATAGTTCATTCTGATTTTGGACATGAGAATATCCATCAGTAGAGAATAAGATGTTTTCTTGTAAAACTGAATTTCTTTCTCCCCTAAAATTTCTTTCAAATACCATTAATAATAAAGGATGGATGGAAGCCATCTGTCAATAGGAATTTTTTTTTCATTTATCCATAGCTACAAGTCCTGGGAATCAATTCCCTTTAGGAATTTACAGCCTAGGAAGGAACCCCAATATGAAATATGCCAAGTTATGAAGTTAGGGTTGTGCTAACAATTGCCAGTGCAGCAGAAGAGCAGAGGGATGGTCTGATGGGGGCTGGCAGCAGTGGTAAAGATGCTACAGAACAAACAGAAGCACAGAGAGACTTGATTGTTTAAAGGGAAAAATTTTAGCTTCCTGAAAATAATAGTTTATATATTTACTATAGGAAAATTCAGAATTTTAAATGAATGCCTTTTGTCTTGGACTGTCATGTGTACCTCACAGTTGTAATGACCATATGAATCTGCCATTCAATGAATTCTTGAGTAAATGAAAACATTTATATATTGAAGGATTTTTTTTTAATGTCTTAGTTGCTATACAAACATAGGGTAGGGCTAGTAGAACAGTAGCTAATACTTATTGGCTTAATATTTCCTTCATATTGCATTAAGTAATTTACGTAGAGTATCTGACCTAATTCTCATTTTAGTCCTTTGATATAAATCTAATTCCCATTTTGTAGGCCAAGAAATAGAGTCAGAGTAGGTAGGTAATTTGCTCCAAAATACATAGCCATTGAACAGTAGAGCTGATTTAAAATTTAAATCTGATGTTACTGTTCTTGGCCACTATTCTCACTCTGCATTTTCTACATAATCACTGTTTATCAAAGTCAGATTATTACTGATGGGTGCTATATCTAATGTTAAGATCCTTAATTAATATGAAGACAGCTTAAATATAATTCATTAGAATGACCATTATAGAGTACTGTTGTAAGTCAGTATTCCTATAAACTTACTCTAATCATTTTTATCTAAAATATTTGGGGGAAACAGTATACTAAATGATTATTATTCCAGATGGGCTTGGAAACATGTGTAAGTATCTATTTAATGTGTTTGTCGCCATTTAGTATGAAGTTGACTTTAGCTAGAAATGTACATTTCTGTTCTGTGAATTGGCACCACCAGTTCCATGCATTTAGCATTTGCAGAACACTTTCCTTCAGAAAATAAAAGCAGATTACACATTACACATTGAAATTTAGAGTGAAAAGCATTTCTGCATCGGCAAATAGCAGATAATTGGCACTGTCTTGGGTATGAAGAATTGCCTGTTAGTTCTGAGACTGTTGTTTGTGCAAAATATAAATACCAGGATTGGGTTTGAGGCATGTCCAACATTCTTCATCAAATATGATTGAAATTTGGGGGAATTAGGCTATGGGTTTGTATTTGATTTTTGGTTTTGGCCCCCTTTTCTCCAGTATGCCAAGCATTCATACGTACTTGTCAGCTGATTCACTGCACTGTATGTAATATCAATCACTGATGTTGACAGTTGATGAATTTTCTTATAACTACCCAGGGTCTTTAGGAAAATGTGTAAG
Organism: Castor canadensis; assembly: GCF_047511655.1. Taxonomy (NCBI): domain Eukaryota; kingdom Metazoa; phylum Chordata; class Mammalia; order Rodentia; family Castoridae; genus Castor; species Castor canadensis. The sequence goes on from NC_133386.1 coordinate 44,327,939, forward strand.
TCTGATATTCTGTAAAACACAATTAGGAAGTTTTCCTTGGGTAGGAAGTTACAAGATGAATTGTTATTTTGTGTTCACAGGTTGAAATAGAACAGGTATTCACTGATTTCTTAGTGTATTCCTCTGGTTCATTAAAAATGTGGGGGGGGGTGCTTCAGTAAAATATTAACAAATATGGAAAGTAAAAATGAACATGTAAGAAACTGAAGTAGATACTAGATAACACAAGATTGACTTTTCCTAACACCAAATTGATTATAGTTTCTTCTTCTGGCTGCAGTTCCCACATCTCTTCCCAAAATGAGACTGAGAGGATGAACATGTTACCCAACATAACAACAATGAATAAATCATCCAGAAAACTATTCCCAGTGAAGGGCTGTACTTTGATGTGGTTTTCATGTAGCAGATAAAGAATAAAATGCTGACTTCAGCTTTTAGCTGTGCCTGTTTGAAAAAGTCAAGAATTTGGGGGAGGGGTTTCTTTTGCCCCCAAATTTCTAATTACTTTTTGGACGAGTGTACACACTCTAAACCTCAGGATGGGAGTGGTTTGTTTCTAATTCCTGGTCCTTTGTAATATGTCTGTGCCCAGAACTCATAATGCTACTTCTGGACTCACTTGGTACCTTTTCCCAGGTGATGACCTAACTGTCTATGGGGTTGTAATGCAACGGTGGAAGCCTCTTCAGCAAGATGTACGTTGTGAAGTGGAGATAGTCCTGAAAGCCAACTTTGTCCAAGTAAATAATGAGCAGTCTTCAGGAACTGTTATAGATGAGGAAGTCCGAAAGGAATTTGAAGACTTTTGGGACCGTTACAAGAGCGATCCTTTTGCAGGTTTGTATTTAAGGACATAAAGCTCATAGTTATTAATGGTGTTACATTCAGTAGTTACATGAATCACGTCTGTAATTTGCAGATAGCCTTACATGCTGTGTGAGCCAATGGCTCAGCTCAAAGTGTAGCATTAATCAGTATCTCTTGTAGTCTTCCTATGATGTCCTTTTCTGGGATATAGTCTTTTCTTCTGAGATACCTTCCTGGAGAGTTTTTGTTTCTAATTATTACTTTAAACACTTGTTGTACTGCCAAAACCCATACAGATTTTCCTACCTTCTTTGCCAATTAGAGGTATAGTTGTTTTCTTTTGCAGTACTGGGATTTGAGGGTAGGACCTTGCACTTGCTAGGCAGGCACTCTATCACTTGAACCATGCTCCCAGCCCTTTTTACTTTTGCTATTTTTCAAATAGTTTCATATTTATACCTGGGCTAACCTGGACCACAATCCTCCTGTTTACAATTCTCACACAGCTGGGATGACAGGCACACACCACCATGCCCAGCTTTTTGTTGACTGAAATGCTTGGATGGGTAGCCAGGATTATGGCATGAACCACCAAGCCCAGATTCTAATGTATTTTTGATAGTAAAGACAACGTTCTACTGTTTCAATTGAAGACTTTAAAATGGAGTAAATAGGAAAGGGATGATGTGATAGAATATGCAAATAATAATCTTTGTCATCAGAACAAAGTATTCGACTGCACCTAAGATGCAATTACATAGAGTAAAATACTGTAACCTTTGAGTCTGTAGAGCATGTTTTCTATTGAAAAATCCCAAATGTATAAAATACCAGCTAAATCTTCCTTGCTTTTATTCTTCCTCAGATGCATCTTCTGAGAGACGTAATTCTAATAAACTTTGCCTCAAATATGTTATTTTATTCTTAAATTATGTGCTAAACTAGATAAATACTCACAAAATAAGGCCTCCAGTTGGTTAAATATGAACCACTTGTTTTTACTTTATGGGATTTTTTTTGAACCTGTATAACACATATAAGTAGTTCTTGATCCCTTATCTGATCTATATAGAAAAGAGCCCAAAGTTCCCTAGGCTTTAAGCAGCAAGTGAGGCTTTAAGCAGCAAGTGCTTTGAGAATCACATACATTTTTAAGTGATTTTTTTTTAACTGAAAAGTTTCATAGGTTCAGAACCTTATAAAATTTCTAACTGTTCTTTAGACCACATTTGTTCCTTATTCATTCCAGAACCACAGCTCAATTCTACCTTGTAATGGTGAAGGAAGGTCATCATATACTACTCTATCTAGCCAGACCTTTAGAAGTTTTTTGTGCTGTTGATGGAAGACTGTCTTGCTTAAATTAGAAGGCTATTGCTCTACAACTCATTTATTACATAAAAGTAAACATAACCTTCTAAGAATATAAGTGGGAAGACAGTGAGAAAATGAGAAACATTTTTCTTTTTAAGTGAGTTAATTCTCCCTTTTCTTAGTTTCCTGTGTACTGGACACTACTGCACGACATTTAACTATTGCAAACTATGTATGTGTGTTGGTGGGGGAAGAGGGGTAAAGAGGGGGCGGTATATCTAATGGGGTATTTCCTTTTTGCTAGTCTAATGCTGAAGATTTTTTAATTACATCGTGATATTTACAAAAGTTCTTATAATATATAATTGAATTTACCCCCTCCATCATTCTTAAAATTTTGTAGATTTTACTTTTTTTTTGACAGTACTGAGGCCTGAACTCAGCACCTCACACTTGCTAGGCGATGCTCTACCACTTGAGCCACTCCACCAGCTGCTGAAGCTACTTTACTACTCCTCTTGGATGTTGAATTCTTAATACTGTGGGTATTACTAGGATGAGTCAAGGGATTTTATTCTGATCTGCACTGACCTCAAGAATCCTTTGGCCATGGTGCTTAGATACTGGATAGAATCCCAAACATAAGAGTTGGTGGGTCTGTTAGACCATCTGGAAACCATGCAGAGTAACTAAATTATCTTAGATTGAAGAGATTTTCTTCATTGAAATAACTAAAGGCCATGACATGAGTGGATAGCTTGGTCATAACCATTTTACTGACATGGTTTAGAACCAGAAATTTGGGAGGGATGGTGATAGCATTCACCCTAATGCATCCTCTTCCATGGTATAACCAAGAAACTTCTACTGCCATGATCCAAGGAATCATGTTTTCAACTTGATAGTGGCCCTTCTCTTTTACTTTTCTCTGGTAACTCAGTATACCATCATAGTGTTTTTTGTGTGGACTACAGTTGAGATAACCTTGAAATCAGAAATAAGTACAATTCAGGAAATAAAACAGCAGTTAAGAAGCTCTCAGATGTGCCAGGAACAGTTTGTTCTATGTGCTGTACATCTATTTGTCCTCAACAATTCTTTGATAGCAATATCCTCTTTATTTTAAAGATAAGGAAAGGGAGGCAAAAGGTTGAGAAACTTGTCCCAGGACAGACCCTAAAAAATAATAACACTGGGATTTGCCTCCAGGCATGAGATCAGACAGAGCCTGTGCCTTTTACCATTGCGATATGCTTCCTGTCAGCACATTCATCACTGAATCCACCTTTTTTCAACAAAGATGACTCTTTTAACAGTTTTGGCTTAGGTGCCTCAGAGTCAGTTTGCCTACTCTTGAACCTGCTTGTTGGACCTATTCTTTCTATGTGTAATCTCTAGATTCTGTTCAGAGTTTACCTATCTACTCTCCAGTTTTACCTGCACCTCTGACCTTTTTCTCTCTAGGTTTTCTATCTCTAAAGGGAGGGATTTCCTCTGACAGTTAACAAACTTCTTGGACTTACTAATTCTTTGTTTCCCTTTTTCATTCTATTTAAAAAAAAAACAAAACCCATTTCTGCCTTGCCAGTTCATATCACCATAGCACTGAGTCCACTTTGATTCATTACAGGGCTGGGTGTGTAGCTCAGTGGTATAACATGTGCTCAGCACACATGAGGCCTTGGGTTCAATTCCCAGCACCAAAAAACCCCAATTCTAATACATTACAAAAACATTTTTGTGTATGGGGTTACACATTATGAAAAGGCTCAGGGAAGGCCTAATTAGAATCTTGTCAATTGATAAGGCTACAGACTGGATGAAATAGTTTATTCATGGATGGGCTAGGCATATTCTTGGGGTTTGGGGCTTTGAGATTTCTAAAAACAACTTAAAATAGTGACAGACTTTTTTAAAGCACACAATTAGAATTCCAGCTCTCTAGCATGGATTGCAGGGGTTGTAGTTTGCAGTGTGTGTATATTTTTCCTTGCAGAACTGGGAATTGAACTTGGGGCCTTGCAAATACTAGGCAAGCACTCTCACTTGAGCTACACCCCCAGCTCTTGTTTTTGAGATAGGGTCTTGCTGCTGACTTTGTCCAGGTTAGAATGAACTCACAATTTTCCTGCCCAAGTAGCTGGGACTCTAGGTATGTACCACCATGCCTGGCTTTGCAATGATCTTTATACTCTGAAAGCCCAGTAACTTATTCCAGAAAAAACAGCATTTACCAAACAGACAGAAGTGACTTGCAGGGTGAGTTGGTTTTACTTCTTTCCTCCTCTTCTACTTTTAGAGAAGCTCCATAAACTCCAACTACCACTTTAAAGGTTACTGAAAGGTTATTAAAATCTGACTCATTTCTGAGACTGAATATTTTCCTTTTAATTAGGTAGTGAGTTTTACTGAATTTACCACATAAGAGAATATGGCTGCGTTACTTTACCGCAATAATGCTGGCCTGATAGGTAAAAGGGAAGGGAGAAAGGAAATTCCTTTTTGTATATTCCTTCTGCAGTATGACAAGTTTATGGAACCTTAAGCAGGAATAGCTGCCTGACTTTCCTTTCATAGCATAAAGAAAAGGACCTTCAGAACCTAAACAAAGTGAGTCAGACATGATGGTGCATACCTGGAATTCCAACACTAGGCAGCTTGAGGCAGAGGTTTGGGAGTCCTCGGCCAGTCTATGTACCCTGTCCCAAAAAAACAAAAACAGAAAAACAAAAAGTAGAACCTAAACAAAGCTATTTACTTTCTTTATTTATTTGGACTTGGTCGTCTTAATCATTTTACATAAGTAGAAACAGTATGTTTGTAGGAGGATGGTCAGTTAGGATAGTAAGGGGGATTTTAGTTAGGGTTTCTAGATTGGTGACTTCTGATCTTTCTACTTTTTCCAGGGAGGAATGAAATACTGGCCAGCTTGTGCCCTCAAGTGTTTGGAATGTATCTGGTAAAGCTTGCTGTGGCCATGGTGCTGGCTGGTGGAATTCAAAGGACTGATGCTACAGGAACCAGGATAAGAGGTTAGTACCTATAAAAACTTGAGAAATGCTAACATATACAAGAAAAAAAGCTAGACTTTTCCTTTCTTGAATAAAAACTACTTGTTGAGCTTTATTTCCTAAATGTAGCCTTTTAAACTCAACAGTTGTCTGAATATCTCATACTTAGCCTAATACCTGTATTTATCAAAAGCAACTTTCTCTAATTCCAGAAAGTTTAAAAGAAAGCGTTAAGTTTTCAATGGCTAAATACTTTTGCTGTGGCCTATAACAGGGCCACAAAATAACATCTTTACATTGCAATTACTGTGTGTTTTTCTTTGGACCTGTCTCTCTTCAAGAAGAAAGGTTAGAAATGGTGCATTTTAATGTCTCCAGGTTGGTATCTCCATCTGTGACTGTCGGTGTATTTCGCTCAGACTGCTGCTCTCAGTCATTTGCCTGCTGATTCCCCATCTGCTGGTAGATAGCAAATGTGCCATCTGCCATGAGATGCTGGTATAGGTCATACAGTCAAACAAAGATTACTCAAAGAGTGTAATTATGTCTGGATGGCAGAAAGCTCTTTTGCAGCTAACATACTTAACTGACCTGAATGTCCCTCATATGAGCCATAATAACCAAAGAGTAAACCAAAAGACTACAAGGACATCATTGTAAATCAGCCTGTTAGCAGGGACTCTAAAACCATACAGTGTAGTAAAAAATAACAAACTATAAAGTTTATGGGTTTTTTTTTTTAAATGACCTAGTATTTGGAAGGCACTCTGCTTAATGTTGAGCTTAAGTATGGTTTTTCTATTAATATATTTAGAAAATAGTATTACTTAAGAAATGTGTTTGGTCAGTGAGATAATGTATACCATAGGATAGTCACATGCCCTCTTATGTTACATTTGAAATATAAGAGTACTTAGTCATTTTAAGACAGATATTTTACTAAGCTACTCAAATTTTCATAAAATGAAAAGTTTTCAACTTAATTGGTATAATCTTAAGTGATCTGATAGGTATAAAGCGGCTGTAAAGTCCACATTACTAAGAAGTACCTAAATAAAATTAGAATAAAATCTTGCATGACTTGTGTGGAAAGCTTTAATCACAGTAACTTGATATTTAAAAGTAGGTAAAAAATAAAATCAGAAACTTTATATGCCAGGAATCTTTAAAATGTTAAACATATCTAAATGCCTAAATATCTACAAATAGCACATAATCTATTAATAGAATTTAAATTTTAAATGTTATATTTAGTAATCAGTTAAAAATTGTTATATTTATGACTTAACTTTTCTAAAGATTTTCTAGTGAAATCCTTCCTTAAATGGCCTTACATAAAAGTAATACATCAAAAATACTGTATGTGTTGGCATTTCCATGTAGACCATTTTCTTTTAGATTAACTACACTTATTCATGAGTCCTTTCATAGACATTTAAAATTTTACATACTTACTTTTTCCTAGGTGAATCTCATCTTTTACTAGTTGGGGATCCTGGCACAGGGAAATCTCAGTTCCTCAAATATGCAGCAAAGATTACACCAAGATCTGTGTTGACCACAGGAATCGGATCTACTAGTGCAGGTATTTTATATGACAATTTCAAATAATATTACTAAATAATTTTTTTTCTTATGAAAAAAGTACCTACGATAAATTTCAAGCTATTTTTACAGGTTACTCTGCCAAGAATTGAAGGAAATATGTAACATTACTTTTATAGATGTAAGAAAATACTTTAAAAACTGTCTTTACTTATCTTTGCATCTTAGTTTTGAATACTATAATTTTTCTCATTCTTTAGGGATTACCTTTATACATATTTATGCAAGAAAAATGTATACATTACCTGGAATTTTATGAAGACCATGCAAACAGAACATCAAAATAAATTAAATAGGGGGAAATTTCACTTACAAAAGTAAATACATGGCATAGAGATTAAGGCATTTTCATGCTCCTAGATCTTATGCACAGCATGAGAAACTCCTTAGGCAGAGATTTGTCTGTTAGTATTTAGAAAGCATACTTTTCACATATGCAATGTGGAGCTTCATTTATACATTGAAATGATTCTTCAGCAAGTACATTTCAAAGTCTTTGAATATAGAATGTCAAGATTTGATTACAGAGCTGGGGGTGCGGCTCAAGAGGTAGAGCATCTGCCTAGCAAACACAAAGCCCTGAGTTCAAACCCCAGTACTGCCAAAAAAATATATATTTATATATATTAATTATGAGGTGACTTAGGGAATTTAGGGAAAATTATTTTTAAAAACGTGTTTTGATGCAGTTTTGAAGTTTTATACAGTTTTGATTGAAGTAATATTTCTTCTAAAAATAGGCCTCTATTTCAAACATTTTATAGATGTTATCTGCTACTTGTTAAGGGAACCTCACTTCGCTGGCCTGTGCTCAAATTTCTTATGAGAAGCTTTAAAATTTATCATACAACAGAAAATGTTCCACCTATGTAAGTTAAAGGGCTCTCAAGCTTTAAAGTATAACTGAACAGTTTATTATTAAGTAATGACAGAAGGGATTTGTAAATTGAGAGGAATGGACAATCATCAGGATACTAAAAGGGAAGTGACAGAAAATATAAAGAACACTGTGTCTTAAATTATGTAGTGTTCTAGACTGTATAACTTGATACCAACAACATATAAATAAAGTTGTTTCCCAAGTGGTTACCTGAAATGTTTCCTAATTACATAGAAGTCCAAACCATCTTGTGGGTTGCTAGTAATTTCAGCCTATTTGGGAAGTTTTATAAAAATTGGCTACTAGGTGGGTGCTGGTAGTGCTCAGGAGGCAGAGATCAGGAGGACTGTGATTGAAGACTAGCCCCCAGCAACAGTTTGTGAGAAAAAACCCATCACAAAAAAGGGATGGTGGAGTGGCTCAAGGTATAGGCCCTGAGTTCAAACCCCAGTACCAAAAACAAAACAAAAAGATTGGCTGCTGATTCGTAGTGTTAATGGATTAGTGTAGAGGTGTATTAGCACTTTCCCTCTTTTTTTTTTTTAATGCCAAAATCATAATCCACATATGAGGAAAAAAAAGACTGGTAGAGGGAAATACAGATTTTACAACTGTAAAAAATTTGCTTCTTCTCACCCACCCATAGGATCAGATTGGTCTTTCTTCAAATTCTCTATCTCAACCCACTAGGGAGTCATACTGCACACAGTAAAGTGCACTTAAGGGTGGATTTTCATTAAATACATTTTAATATAAATACATACTTGTATAGTAGGATAGGATCATGATTTATTTTACTTTACACCATGATTAAAGTTTAAAAATAAAAAGTAAAAAGCTTTGAAAACTGCTGCCATAGACTTTCTTGATAAAATTAGAAACTACAAGTCCTGAAACCACAGGGTAAGACAGCATAAAAACCTAAGGTTATATAACGTTAGGAATGAGCAAAGGCATGCATGCTTCCTCGGATTTCTGGAATGTTTTGTCAGTTAAAATGATGCCTTCATTCCCTCCAACCTACTCACCTATCTCTTCAGTGGCATAAGTAATTTGTTCATGTTTATATTCTCCAGACATAGCAATTTACTACAGTCAAAGAGGGAAAAACAGCTCTAATCCTTATAGCTAAAATTCAGACATAGTGTATGTAAATAAGGTTAAACTGGAGGGAAAAAAAAACCCTAAATGCTAGGTTCTTAGTTCTTAATGCTTGAATTCTAAATCTTTCTATTTTCAGTCATTAGTTTTTACTTTAAATCCATAGAATTTAAGATAATAAAGTTTATGTCCCAAACCTTGGTGAAAATTGACTGTCCCTTTATAAAGTGATATAGAAACCTAACCCTTTGATGTCCCTACAAAGTAAACTTTATAACTAGAATAGAAACTCAGTAGTGAACTGCTTTATTTGGTAAGCTGGCTTATGTTATGTTTTATTTCTAACAAGCATGTATCTCATTACTGCTACATTAATCACTGAGCTCTTTGTTAGAAAGTATTACTTTTATTTTTGTTTTGATATTTTAACATTTTCTTTTAATTGCAATTAGACAAAAATGAACTTTTCTACATATAGTTTAACATTTGAAAGTATTTTATCTTAAAAAAATCTAGTTAGTGGACAATATTCTAATCTGGAGTATTAAATTTCAAAGTTCAACATTTAGCAAAACTTTGCTTCACAAATTCACATCAGAATGACAGAAATATATACACCTTAAGAGTCTATATTTAGACAAATGCCCTTTCCTTTCCTCAAAATAAATGCTTTAAAAAGTGCAGTATAAAAGTTTTAGATATGAAGGCACTGCATAACCTGATCATAGGCTATCTTGCTTAGCAACAAGAGTCAAATGAAAATATTCTACTTTTTATTTAATGGAGCATAAAACTTTTTAACGAAGTACCTAGCTCTCAAAAATGACATTTTGGCTCACATAATTAATAAATTTCTTTCCAAGGTTGCTTTTCAAAAACTTGTGATCTGGAAAACCAATCTAGAATAGAATATGTCAACTACAAATAAGCCTGATTGTATTTTTCTTGAGTGTCAGGGGATTTGGCGAAGCGTACTACAGGTGTGAAAATGTACATATTTCCAAAATAGTAACTTATTATGATTAAAGCTATGTATACCTTTCTAAACCCACTGTTTTTATATAAAAAGTGCTATAATAGATGATCAGAAGATTTTTAAAGTTCATAGTATTTTTATAAACCTAATCAGCAAATTTGAGTCATTATAATCTCTAAGTTTTGGGAGTTTGTATTTGCTCTTGACACGCTGAAATCACTGGACAATAATGACTTATAATTCATGTGCTCTGATGTCCTAAACTGTTATAAAAACAAAACAATAGTCAGAAGACCTTAGAAACCATTAGCCACATTTGTTATTAGAAACAAAACCAAATGCTGTCCAGTAGCCATACAGTCACAAGATGTTAGGGTGACCTAGAAAAACTGAATCCTAAAATTCTTGGTATTCATATAGTTGATTTCAAATTCCCTTTTTAAGGGCATCTTTTAATTAAAGAATGGAATTTTGCCCCTTAAAACTAAAACTAAAACCACACTGTGTATCTTCACAGGAAGAAACTTTTTAGTTGAAGTGAACTTTGTTCTTTCAAAGGCTAGTGGTCCAAAGATTACTGTCCAAAAGGCTAAGACATTTTCACAGTCTGATCTAATGATTCATATTTTTCTTTTTATAAGTGCTTTAATTACATTTAAAGGAGAAGAAAATAATATATATGCTTTAATCAGATTAGTTTCAGAACAAATAAAATAACACATAAGAGAAAAAAATTACTTAAAAATAGTTGTATTTATATTCCACAATTTGCTCAAATACTGGTCTTCTTATAAACTTTCTACAGGATGTTTTAAAACAAATTCTTCACATTGTGTCTTGACTATGTACTTACGGAATTTCAGGGAGATAGTTCTGTTTTTATAGCTTAGTTTGCACTAAAGGGATGGCAGGTTGTCACATGCAGTCCATATGGGATTCTAACATGACATTTAGTGAGTTTTCTGATGTGGACCATCCCTTTGATGCTGAAGGTAATGCATCTGTTGAAAGAAGAGACTGTAGATTTGGATTACTGCTCTCTGCATCTTCCAGTTTTTCTGTGTTGTCTTCCCAATTAATGTGGAACCTTGTGACCCTGGGATTAGACGCCAAAATGTTCCTTTGAAGCTAAAGGAAAAAGATACATAAATGGTCAACACTAGAAGAGTTAGAGTACTATCCATATGCTAAGTAGAATTTTAACAAAATGATTCTTGTGTAAGTCTTCCTAAAGAGCTAAATTCATATGCAAATGTATACGTCATATGAAGCACTTTAAACATAAATAATAAGAACTAAGGACTTAGCAAAGTTATATACGTACATTTTATAACTAATAATATATTATTACACATACAACACATAATAAATAATAATATATATATCTTAGCCTTGTACAAAGGAGAATCTGAAGCAGTTTATCTACATTTTTCAATATCCAACAATAAATACACAGCCTCCATTCATCTGTTTCCTAAAAGGGAGATTTTTTTTTTTAGATGAATGTTTTATAGGATGTTTTATTTAAACAAATCATGCTATTTAGTTTTATGTGTTTTTAAGGAAAATGAACAACTTCACCCAAAGATGGTTTCTCATTATTAGTGGCTTCCTGCCTTTTAAATATTATGGCTCATTCTTAAACATTATCCAGTTTCCTCTCTTTTCTATTATACAAAGTTCCACACAGGCAGCTAATACACTGGATTAATGGAAGGTCCCACAAACAGTATGAAAAGCATTCCAGCCGTATTATGGAAAAGGAGAAATTTCTAGTCTACTGGCCATGTAATTGTTCGTACATGGTACGGCAGACAGAGTGCCATACCATGTACTTTTGCATCCTCACAAAATCACCAGTTACTAAACTGTTAACAGTTCCCAATGAAAAATAAGAGTATGTTGGGAGAACTGAGATTTTTCATCATTAGAAAATTTTAAGACCTTTACTTTAACTTCTAAGTATAGCAGATAGAACAAAGCATATGGATTTTTTTAATAAATTTTTTATTAAGATACGTTATACAGGGGATTCATAGTGACAATTCTGATTAGACTTAAATTGTACATTAGTTACACTGTCCCCATCACCTCTCCCCCTAAACCCCCCAGCATGTGGACATTCTGAGATAACTATGTTCCTATGAAAAGCAAACACAAAACTTCTTCCCACAATTTTGGGAAGAGTTATAGACAAAAATACTAATTAGTCATTACCAAGGGCAAGAAATTCCATATCTTAAAGGCTGAACTGAATTGTGACATATGGGGAATGCTATACAGAGAGCTATATAAACAAAGGCCTTTTTTCCCCCGTAGGAGGCACTTAATTTTTTTAAACCATTAGAGACTCCAACATTAATTAGTAATGACTCTTGTGGAGGTAGGATTTGAGGTCATCCATGATAATGGAATGATTAGTTTGCCCAGGTGGCACAGGGACTTCAAATTTATTTTCTCTCAAAGCCATTTTCATAGTGTATTATGAAACAGCAACTGCCTTAAACAATCTATACTACAAGTAATTAAAAAGGAATGGTAAAAACATTACCTTAGAAAAGTCTGGTTTTACTGGTGGATTTTCCCTTAATTCTGTCTCAGTATATTCATTATTTACATAATAGCCAACTCTAATAAATTCTTGACCTCGATAGGTACAAGTAATTAGCACAACTGTTACACCAACTGCATCTGCATCTGGAATGAGTCCTGGATTAGGTGCATCAGCCTAAAATAATATAAAAAGAAAAGAAACAAAAAAGGCTGTCAATGACAGGCAAGGCTAGAGTTTATTATCTTAGCATATCAGCTGAAGGTACAGCAACAAAAACTTGGAAATCATATTGAGATGGAAAAATGATTTTTTGAGATTGGCTTATACGTATAAAATACAGCTCATGTTTTTTTACAGCAGTCCTAAGTACCTACAGTACTTACAAGCATCAGTGCATTTGTAGAGGGAAATAATTCTGGGTATGGTGTGTGTGGTTCAAGAGACTATATAATATTCAATATAAAACCTCTTATGAAATATTTAAACATCAAATTGTATTAATTCTAACTTTGCCAGTCATGTTTTTAGACCTAAATTAATATCAAATTATCTCCATATAGCCTTTTGGAAGGGGTTGATTTTATTTTATTTTTTATGGTACTGGGGTTTGAACCTAGGGCCTCATTCTTACAAAGTAGGCTTTATCACTTGAGCCCTGCTCCCAGCCCTTTTTGCTTGCTATTTTTCGGTAGGGTCTCACATTTGTTGTCCAAATCATTTTGGACAACAATTTTACTCATTCTTCTCACATAGCTGAGAAGACAGGGCAGTAGTACACCATCATACCCAACTTTATTGTTGAGATGAAGTCTTGCTAACATTTTGCCTGGGCTGGCCTTGAACCATAATCCTTCCCATTCTACCTCCCAAGTAGCTGGGATTATAGGTGTGAGCCACAACACCTGGCCAAGAAGCAAATGTTTATTATGCCAGTTTCCCTTTTCTACTCAGGACACTTTTCATACACATTCAACCAGCCCTCACAGATATTCTAATAGTAAATTAGTATAAAGAAATGGGAAAGTAGCCCAGTGGAAGAGTGTTTGCCTAACATATGCAGCTCTGGCTTTGATCCCCAGCACTGCAAAAAAGAAACGGAAAGAAAGAAATCTAACAGTGGGATTTAAAAAGCTATGCAGATTTTGAAAAAATAATAATCACTTTGCTAGGCAAAGTGTTTGAGCCACACATATTGGTGGAAATTCACGAAGGCAAAGATTCTTTTAGGCAGATGATATCAAAGACATTATTTTGAATCATGCTAAGCCTTGAGGAATGCAGAAAGTGAAATGAGAGCTAGAGGAGGCTAAGAAACATGAGAAAAGGCTAGGGCCATGTCCAGGGCAGTGTGCAAGATAGTAAAGAATGACTGAGTGGAGCCACATTCTGAGGAGATACAGGCAGTGATGGCCAGTGCACCTGTGCGTGACCTGAAGCAGCTATTCTGAGTAATAAGTAGATAAAATCCCAGCAAATTAGCTTACTGTTGCCAGGGCACCAAGGAACATGGTGGGGTTAGCTGAGCATTTTCAATGCCTTAGCTTGAGAACATGCAAGACTAATGTTTACTATCAGCCCACCATGTGTAGATGACACTAAAGGGCAGAAAACATACACATAGTCATCTAATCTAAAAATCTCAGTTACCTTCAGTTTCCCTGTCTACCACATCTAGTCAGTCTCAACATTTCTCATTCATAAAGGCTGGGTTCATGTCTTCATCTTTCATCTGGAATACTGCCAAAATCTTCTAACTTGTCTCTCCATTTCTATCCTTTCATTTATACTACTACCAGCATCTGAACACAGATCTTTTCCTATCCCTTTGCCTAGTTTTCAAACCTCAGATGTTTATTTCTAAGGAATAAAAATCTCTGAAGTTAATTTGTCTCCCAACCAACATGCCCGTTCACACCTCCTTTAACCCCATACCTCTCATCCTTGTTCTACATATTTGAATTACAGATGTGCGGATAACATTCCATGCCTCTGTGCTTCAAAGTGTTTCTTCAGCCTAAAAGGTCTTTCTCTTGCATCTTGAAAAATTCATCTTTTTTTTTTGAGAATTTGGGGGGCCAAATTCTGTCAAAGTACTTTATATACATATATGTCACTGTTAAAATGAAACCCACTATTTTGTACAATTAAGATACACTGATAAAAAAAAGAGAAGAAAAATGACCTCTCAGATGGCCTGACAGAGAGGAAGGAGACAGAAAAATGGCAGACTTTTGGCAGCCAAGAAAGTAAATGAAAACCTAAGAAGGATGACTTAGGATACGAAGAATAGTATTACTTGAAATACAGGGGTAAGAGCTCAGCACAATGACTTTGGGTTATCAATAGTTGGGTTTTTTGGGAAAAAAAAATAATATGGTTATGGAAAGTTCATTTTTTGAAGTCTGTATTAATTTTATCTTCAGTGAAGCCCTTTCTAAGTGAGAAGGTAGCAGCTTCCTTTTCTATGTGCTTATATTACCTGACACAAATCCTCTACTAACATATGCCTAACAATCTAAATGTTTACTGTCTCCCCTGCTACTCTTAAGCTTTATCCATGGTAGGAGTCCAGTTCAGTTCATCTTTATAAAAATCTCATGTTTGGTACAGCTATGAGCATTTACTATTTTGAAATTTACTCATTACTCAGTTCCTGCCCTAAAGGGGTTTGAGATCTCTTTGCTGTCTGTCTTAGAGATCCTATGCATCCCCTTCCCAGATGGGTTAGGTTACTTCCATGATACCCAAAGGGATTCTCATGTACCTGGAAGTGGGTAAAGATGGGAAATACAGATAGCTCAGGAATGCTCTGAGAACTCTCCCACAACCCAGAATACTGGTTCTAGGCACGTTTGTGTTTTAAAATTTGTTTGCCAAAGGGGTCAGCTTGAAAAAATTTGAGTAGAAAACCTTGCAAGCCTCTCAGATCACTTATGATGGAGCAGTGATGGGTAGAGATCTTTAACCCAGTCAGCAATACTGGGCAAATGTCTAAACATCTTCCTGCTAGTCTTTGACCCATTTGTGAGAGAGGCAAATCTGAGGAGCACCATCATGGCACACCAGAATTTTTATGGAAGTTTGATTAAAACCAGAATGAAAACTATACCTTCGTCTCTTACTGTTGATAATGACGAATTCTGAAAAATGCATAGGCTAAACATAGGCTCTAAATCACACTGTGCTTTCTGTTCTTTTCATCCTCATGTACAATGATACCAAGGTAAAGCTACTTGTCACTATAAGGAAGGATGTATGACTGAGTTTTTTCCTACACTATTCTAATCTAAGTCAAAAGCTTAGGAAGAGTGTTCTTAACATAAACAGAAAAGATTTCCAAGGGTTTATTTTGAAACCAAAGCATTTGTAAATTTTTACAGTATCATAAAAGGTATGTATGACTGTATTGTCAACCCCAGTTTCTTTTACTGCATTCAAGAATTATCAGTACTGTATGGGTTCCTTAGGGTTATGGGTGAGAGCAAATCTTGCTTCTTTAAATAACAAATTTAAGAAACTAAGACTAAAAATTTAGATCTAATTACAGGCATAATTAGATTAGTCAGTGATTTCCTATTATATTCCCCATAACATTCTTATGAGGTAGGATACTATCTACATTGCATAGATGAGTGGCGTGACTAGCGGCAGTTAGAGAGCTTGTCTAAAGTCACACATGGCTAATAAGCACAGGCACCGGGATCTGACCCCAGCCTATGACTTCAGTGCTTTCTCCTACAGAACAAAACAGGGCATTCACAAGGCTATGTACTCGCACAACTTAAGTTAACAGCACTTTTAATTAACATACTTGACCCTTTTAATTAGTACATTTAAGCTTTGTCTTCATCAATTGTTTAGACAAACTAAATTATCTGTTGGTTTTCCTAGTAAAAAGCACTAACAGTTAATAGACAAAGATTCTGAATTCTCTTTAGCAAAGGAGAGGCAAAGGCCGAGTTTCTAGAGCTAGCATGCAGCTCAGTGGTTCTTTACCCATTTCTGATGTTATTATTATTTGTTGAGATTAGTCTGGTCTGAAGTGAGAAAACAGAGGTCAGGGATAGGATAAGTGAAATTTTCTTTGTAGATTAAGCCTTTTCAGTGGGATTTTTTAGGTAGAAGTACTTATAACAAAAGCTAATTTTAAAAATAATCTATGGCTAATTACTCTTTGAAGTATTCTATCTTCCTTTAAGAAACATGGTTAATTGAAAAATTACTAAATTATTTTATGCAGCAATTTAACATGAGTTAGAAGAAATAACACTTTTTGCATACCAAAGACAATGTTGAAAACTTGGCACAGACTCAAATACCGTCAGTGGTATCTGAGAACATAATTTATATTAATAGAATTTCCCCCTCAATATTTACAACAATAGTCCTCTATAAAGCTTTTTGCTTTGTTTCAGTCATTGTTGCTCTTTTGTTTTCGAGGTACTGTGGTTTGAACTCAGGACCTCACACTTGCCATGCAGGCGCTCTACCACTTGAGCTACTCCATCATCCCTCTTTTGTATTGGGGAGTTTCGAGATAGGGTGCTGCAAACTATTTGCTTGGGCTGGCTTCGAACATCAATCCTCCTGATCTCTGCCTCCCAAGTAGCTAGTATTACAGGCGTGAGGCAGCAGTGCTCAGCCTCTGTAAAGTATTTAGACCAAAATTTAAGACACAATGACCTGCCGGATGCTGGTGGTTTATATTTGTAATCCTAGCTACTCAGGAGCCAAAGATCAGGAGGATCTCAGTTCAATGCCAGCCCAGGCAAATAGTTCTGAGAGAACCTATCACAAAAAAACCCTTCACAAAAAAGGGCTGGTGGAGAGGCTCAAAGTGTAGGCCCTGAGTTCAGGGAAAAAAAGACACCATGACCCAAGTTCACATATCTCTGTGAACTAACATGCCTGTTAGC
Source organism: Castor canadensis (assembly GCF_047511655.1). Taxonomy (NCBI): domain Eukaryota; kingdom Metazoa; phylum Chordata; class Mammalia; order Rodentia; family Castoridae; genus Castor; species Castor canadensis. Next base: position 44,345,106 of record NC_133386.1, read on the forward strand.
TTAGCTCAGATACTGATTATGCTGAAATAAAGTTGTTGCTGTTATATCATCATCACTCTTAGTGGCTGAAACCATAAACTGAAGATGCATATTACTAACTCCTCTAGGTACTCTTACTACTGATACACATTACTAAATGGTAAGCAAGTTGAATCCATATTTTAGGCTAATGGATAGACATCTTCAATATCTGTTCCACAGGAAGATCCCAAAATTAACCACTGTGTATGCCAGGATACAGTTTAAGGTTTAGTGTACTATGCATCTCCACGAAGCAAGCATCATATCAACATCTACCACCAGAAAAACCAATAAGTGCAGTTCCTGTATGACAGACACTGAAGTAGATTAAAAGAAAAGCACTTGAAGCAGAGTGATATAAAACAAAGGGATAAGACCCACGAGATAATTTAGTCTACCTAGAAACATATCTGGCATATACATTTATCAACATTAATCTTACCTGAAATACAAACATATGCCTTCCTGCAGGAACAGGGCCCACTAAAACAGAGTCTAAAACTTGATCATATTCTTCACTTTCTGCAGAGCCCACATAGATGATTTTCCATTCCAAATCTAGGGTTAAAAAAAAATTTTCCATATCAGTAATTACATCACCAGATGACATCAAAGTCTCTTTTAATGTCCACTTGACCATTATTGGCTGATAAGTGGCTTCTCTTAACAAAAAATCCATAAATGCTGAAATGTTCCTTATAAAATTCTTACTAGGGTCCAGTCTGTACCAGAATTTCTCAAAATGCTCTTTGTGAAACACTGGTTCCTAGATAGTGTTCCTCACAAATAAAACATCAAAAATTTAGGAAATGCTATAAACTTTGTCTTGAGGATTCGTAAATGTTAGTAAGTGTTCTAAGACATTCTTTAGTAGAACATTAATCCAGCATTTTCTATATTTATTCCCTGGAATCTCTCTACCCATTTTGTATGACATCTGCCATCTTTTAACAACTTCAACACACTGGAAGAACAGCCCTGTGAGATCCAAATCATAAGACTCCAAAGTGAAAAAAACACATTAGGAAACCTCCATTGTGACTCAGAAGTAAAGGGCTTTAGCTTTACTGTTTTGTTGTATCATCATAAGATCCTCATAGCTGATACCCTAAACTAAAAAGGTGTATTACTGTTGTAACTACTGATGCCTGCTACTAACTACACCAACTACAGTTAAAGAACACAAAGGAATTTTGTTCTTCATGGTACCCACTCCTGTCATGCATTCTTTAAACTGAAGAGGAAACCAAACCTTTACATGTCTTGATACAACAATATAAACAGTGGAGATGGGCATGAACTTTATATGTAATTCAATTTAACAGATTTATTGAGCACCTTTTACAGTGTACTTAGAGAATGCAGAGATGAGTTAAAACTGCTGTTTAAAGGAGCCTTCTCTTAGGGTGTTTAGCATATGTGGCCTGCCACTTGAATTCATTACCCTGAGACTATACTGAGCATGCCCAACATGTGTCTGGAACACTCGTGGACAATCTAGTTAGTGCCATTTTTGTGTGACTGTGTAGATATTTTTTGTTCCTTAAATTCATGAGAAATAGTATAGCTACTATTTATTCACACTATATTATAAATTACAATTTATCAAACTGAAAGCTCCTTGAAGTTTATGTTTTCTCTTAAAGTCAGTCATTTTCTGAGGACCTATTTTGTCACAGTCCTATCTTAGACTAAGACCACTTACATTTCAGCCTTTAGCACATTCCAGATGCAGGGTCCGCATCTGACATCTCACACAAGATCACCTATTTGTTGATAGAGATAGGAAGCAGGCGAAATGGGTATCTAGTTTAGAGAGAATAGTACATACAAAGTAACAGAGATAGGAACATACTTGGCATGTTTAAGAAAAAGCAAGGAGGCCTGAACTGGAGCAGAATGAGCAAGGGAGAAAGTAACCAACCTTAACATTGGGGAAGAAAGGAATGGCCAGATCATGAAAGGTTTTGAAGGCCATCATATGGACTTTGGCTTTTACACTGAGTAATATGGGAAGCCATTGAAGCTTATTTTTTACTGTGCTGGGAACCAAACCTGGAGCTTTGAACATGCTGGGCACTGACTCTACCACCGAGCTATAATCCTAGCCCAAAGCTAGGGAGATCACAAAGCTTTTGAGATAAGTAACAGGGATGCAGCTTTCATTTTAAAGGAGCATTATAACTGCTCTGTTCGATAAGCGGGCAAGGAAACAGAGCATGTTTCAATAAATGAGGCAAGAAATATGGTGGCTTGGATCATGTGTGGTCATGGGGGTGTGAAGCAGTTACATCATGATAAACTTTGGAGATGAAAGCAGCAAGAAGCATGTACTGTGCAGGGAATGAAGTGAGTAGAGAGAAGATGATCAGGATTTTCACATGTCCGAGACATTTACTAGTTGTTTGAGAAGAGATACTGCATAGCTGATAAAAATTTGAAAACTGACAGTGATATGTAAAGCCATATGATGGAATTTCTAGGAGCTTTGGGGTTCTCCAAGGTTGAAATGTCAAGAAGATGAAGAAAAATCAAAAGTAGGATAGGAAACTAGCAATCAATGAGGGTGATCCAAAAGCCAAATGAAGAAGCTGTTTTAAAAAAAAAGGAGCAGGAAAGCTACTAAACTAGCCAAAGGAGGATAAGACTGAGAATTGTCACATTTTCATAAAATTTTGTTAATTTCATATGTATTGTATATGTGTGACTCCAAAGTGGTATAAATTTAGTTAGCATTTTTGTGGCTTGCCATAGGAATATAGCCATGATTTTAAACCTACGTTTATAAAATATCATTTGTTGGGCATTGATCCTGCAACTTTACACCATTGTTTAAACCTCAACAGCTTTATCATATGGATTTAAAATATGCATATATTATACATTGTGTATTATATAATTATGTAAACAGGAAAGTTTAGACTCAGGTTAAGTAAAAACTTATACTCAAAACAATTTATAAGTCAAAGAATCAGAATCCAAGCTATGCTGCTGCAACTCCAAAGCCTCAGCTCCTTTCAAAAAAAAAAAAAAAAGTGGGATGATAAATTGCCATTTCTAGCACTCAAATGTAATCCCAGGGGAGGGATGGGCAAACACACCTGCAATGAATAGATAACATGAGGGAGTACAAGCTGTAATTCAAGGAACACCTTACACTGAGTGTTTGCTCGTCATAGCCACTGAGTTTCAAAGGGTCAATACTTACTTTTGTAAATTAGCACCAGTTGTTTTATATTTTTTTAACCTAGGTTTCATTCCCCAGCCCTCCGTATTTTAAAAGAGGAAGGTCAGCCAGCAGTTTTACACAAATTGTCCAGGAGCTTATTCATTTATTTAAAAAGTTAACTAATTGTTTCATTTAATTGTGGTAATCCCAGTTTGAAAGTATCTCCATTTGTGGTGGGAGTGAGGGACTTCACCAAGAGAATTTTAAGTTAATTACACTATTGGAAAGACCTGTAGAAAGTATGTTGCCTTTTGAATTAGAACAAGTTTGAAGTTTCAAAGTATAAAGCACTGAGCTCAATTCTGGTGCATCTTAAATATGCAACCATCAGTAGCTATAGTTCTTGATACATACTTTTAAATGGCAGATCAATCAAATATATGTACATCTGGTGGCCCATCAGATCAGATCAAGCACAATAAAGCCTCTGCTTAAATTCTGACTTTTTTTTTTAACAGTTGTTCTACTCCCTGATATAAACCCTGTATTAGAAACAGATGAGTTATCTTATAAGCAAATACTACTTAAGTCTTCTTCTGAACCAAAGTTACAGGGCACCTTTTAAAGAAAAGTGAAAATATTTGGAGAACTATGAAAAATGGTGGCTAAACAGTTGTTTGGGACTTGACACAAAATAACTTACAAACTGAAAATTCTCTTCATATTTTGTAGTTTAATTTCAAGAACAGATTTTTTTTTTTTAAGCCATAGTATAAAAGTATGGACCCTGTAAAGAGCCTTTCCTATCTAAACTTAAACTTCCTTAATCCACACAGCCTCTAGGTGGAGTACACAGTCGTGGCACCTTTTTCAAAGATTCCTTTGCAGCTTTGGAATGACTCAGCTTAAAATACTTTAAAATAATGGTGCCCTGGATGAAGTGTACCAGTAGAAGGTGGTGTATTCTTGACATCAGTGATGATTGAGCTGGGTTCTGAAGGGATCCCAGTTAAAAATGGAACATAGATCTATGAATGGCAGGACACAAACTATCCAACTTAGAGGCCCTCTAACCTCCTGAATTATCTAGCTTCCTTATTTAGAACTGACTCCTAAAATGGAAGGCATCAGTTGAGAAATAAAAATGTGAAGAAGTTCTAGTACTATATAGTGGAATGGACTGGTCAATGTTTTTTCTTGTATTTGTCCATTTGTATATAAAATTGACAGAAAAAAAGTGGCTGTAAGTTGAAATGCTTACTATAGGCGAGTAACCAAATGGCTTCAGAATAATACGAAAAATCTTTTAGTTTTTATTATCTGTAGCTTACAGATTTTTATATTTTAATGAGTCATCCTTCAAAATATGCCCCACATATAAAATATGTGCGTTTATGCTTTATAAAACAATAAGCACATTAGAGTGTCAATTGTGGTTAACTAAAGAAGTACTGAGTAGAGGACTGTTACTTTACATGTTTGTACAACTTTTTTAAAAAGTTTATTGAAGTGAGCACATAGTGGTTTTATAATTAAAGTTAACACCCTACATAAAATACATTTTTTATAGATTAAATACTAATTTAAAACTACAAAATGCTTTACCACGCCAGGATCAGCCTAATACTTCAAAATGTATTTTGTGAAACGTACCTGGAAGTTCAAAAGATGTTCTCTGTTTTATTGTAAAATTAACACTGAATGGGTTAAACTTTTCCCCCTAAATTTTGAAGATAAATCACTAAATTTAATAAAACCTAAGAGTAAAATAAGTGTTAAGTTTTAGCTTTGTGTAGCTTATTGTATTTCTGCACGTATTTAAAATACTAATTTTTTCTGAAGACGTTAAGACGCATTTAGGAAAGGTTCTAGCAATTGTTGCACTGCATCGGGATTTTCCCTTTGGCGTGCTAGCCTCGGCTGGCGTCCGTGCTCAGGGCGTGCGGGGTGTGCAGCGGGCGTTACTCTGCTCAGCTGTCAGCACGCTCTCGAGGTCAGGTCCGCACGGTGCAGGACTGAGGATCGGTTCCTGGGCGTTCTGCCCCGGGATGATTAGTTCCTGGCTGGCCGTGCGCTCCCCCGCCCCCCCGCGCGGAAAGCATGCCGCCCGCAGCATCTTCGGCGGCGCTCGGCACCGCACGGCGCAGCATCCCGGGCGCCGGCTCCCGGCCGGAGAGGACGCGGCCCCGGGGGAGCCGCGGCGCGGAGGGGCCGGGCCTGCGCCCGCCTTGCCCGCTGGTTGGTCGAGGGAGCCAGAAATCAGCGCGAGGACAGCTCGCTCCCCTCCCAACGCGGCCGGCACGGCCAGCCCGGGAGGACAGCAACCTTCCCGTAAGCTCTAAAAATGGATCTGCCTGGGGCTCCGGGCAGGAAGGAAGGGGCAGGCGGGGCGCCGCGCTCGCCACCCGTGGCGGGGCAGAGGAGGCGTCGTGACGCCGGGGTCGCCGGCCCAATTCTCTTCTCTGGAAAGATGGCTCCGCTCCTAAGTAGCCGGCGCGACCACACACGCTCCGCTCCCGGCCCGGCCTCCCCTCGGCGCGCGAGGGTCGCAGAGGCTGCTCGCCGCGCACGGCCAGCCTCGTACGACCGCCGCCGGCGCCGCGCGTGCGAGTGCGGGTCTCGCGAACCGCCGCCCGCCCGCCGCCCGCCAGACAAAGCTGACAACATGGCTACCTCCGCCGAACAAGTTGCTCTCAAGTTGAGCCCAGGCAGGCGCCCGGGCTGCGGCTGGACCTGCGCGCGCCTCAGCGGCCGTCGTCCATCAACTTCAAGTTTCCCTCCGCGGAGCCGCCCGCGCCCGCCCGCGCCGCGCCGGCCGCCCCCGCGAGACCGGGCCCGGGAAACTTTCAACGTCTGCAACCGCAACTGACAGCCTGGCGGGCGGCGGCGGCGCCACTCACCTTCAGACAGGTCCTCGATGCACTCGAAGGTGATCTCGAACTGGAACGGGTTGTAGAAAGGAGAAGGGTTATCCAGCACCACTACATTGTTCACCTGAACCTTTGCCATATTTTGAAAAAAACACAAACAATGGGGACCGGGCTCGTTGCGGCACAATAAAGTCCAGCGCGCGGCCGCTCCGAGAGCGCAGACCCCCGCCCCGGTGCCGGCCCGACGTCGTGCAGCGGCGACTTGAGAAACTTTTTTTTCCTCTTTTTATTTACACGGGAGCACTCCACAGTGTTTTGCAGCTTTCCTATTTCACTAAACTACAGCCCATTCTGCTCTGTTAACTAGCAGCGTTGCCCGCGATTGGCTGCACCCGATCTCTGACCCTCCTCCTCCAGCGAGGGCTTCAGCGGCGAGCAAGATGGGCTCCCGCTCGCGAAATGGACTCGGAAACTTTAACTGCGGCTCCACCTGCTGGTGTGGATTAGGACAAAGGCGGAGAACAAAGTGAGTGGAATACGGGCTGGGAGGCCCGCGCGGAGGCCGCCACCGGCGGCAGCGGGAGGAGGGGCGGCGCAGGCCCCGCCCCCGGCCCGGCGACTCCCGCGCCGCACGTCGGGCGTGGCCGCGGCGGGGACGGGAGGGGGCGTGGTCGAGGTGGGGGCGTGGCGACGGCGGGTAGAAGGCGGGAGGGCGCGATCTCTCCTGCGGTGTGTTTGGTGTGGGCTTTTGGGTTTATTTGGTTGATCTCCCCCCACCCCTCCCTTTTAACGCTCATTTTGCATCCGTGCAACGGTTCTGCTGAGTTTAGCATATAATATTTGGTTATCTGCGCTCAGATAGCTGTATGTGTCCCGTAATACTTGGAGTAGAGAGAAGGGTTTTTTGCAGTGGAAATAAATATCATTTTATAGACCCGTGTCAGCTCGAAAGGAGCAAAGCCATTTTGGAAATCGAGTTCTTGACTAGTGTGTCTACGTTTAGGCACGATAGCGCCGTTAGTTAAATACACACAAAATGAAGGGTGAGATGATTCTCCACACACACTTTGCTTGGAAAATCTAAATAGTAAATCTTTAGGCTGCACCTGGTTTTTCTTCTTCCCACCCCTGACCTGGAAACTACTAGAATTAGGAAAAAAAAGAAATGTGATCAGCTACATCTCAGGTTTCTGCCGTTTGGGAAGTATGGCAGGAAGATAAAAAGAGAAAATGTATCAAGACGAAAAGGAAAACAAAGGCATACCAACACATTTGCTCTTCAAAAAAATGTGTAACTTAAACCATTAGTAGATAAAAATTTGTAGCACAACAAATTCTGAGGAATCTTTCCTTGCGTGTAAGCAGTTCGAGTCTAAGCCGAGCAAATGTGGATTCCTCTTGCTTGACTACCATTGTGAGGAAAGGGAGAGCTTTAACACGTGACCTTAAACTGTTTCTCTGCTAAATAAGGATGGTATAAAGGTTTATCTATTATTCATAAACTATCATTTTTTTCTTAGCTGTTGTAAATGAAACCACTGAACTTGACTAACATTAAGAGTGAAAATTATTTTTAAGTATCATCTGTACCAGAAGACTTTTCTAGTATAGTAGCCAGAATTTTGATTAGTCGGTCATTCTTTGGGCATCGTTCATATTTAAGTAGGTGATATGATAAGATGTCATCTGATCATTTGAAATTGATATGGAACGTCTAATATCAGGTCTTCCCACATTTAAGAGTGCAGGGAGTCCCATTTTGTTTTCAAATAGTGCCTACCAGAGAGGTTTTTGAAGACCAGTAGTTTGTGAACATGAAAGAGTCATGCTAAGGTAGTAGAATCAGATTACTATGACTGGTAAACAATACCCTCTTCACTCCTATTAGTGCTGGTCTTGATATTAGCCAAAATAATGTAAAAAGTGCTCTTTGCTGTAAGACATACTGGATATGTAAGATAGAATGACCATTTGAAGATTAAAACATGACTCCTTTGAGATTGGTATATGTAGTTCTCTGATTATTGTAGGTACTCGAGGAGATTCCAGTTCATTTCTTATAAAAATGGCATGCTTGTTAAATGCATTTTGCCATTCGAACATAGGTGTGTTATGAGATGTCTTAAAAGTAACAGGTCATATAGAGCAGTATTTAAGGGGAAAAAAAAATCTCCATAATAATTCACTTTGAAACTGCTAGGATCAGCTGCATGCCTCTCATACTGCTTCTCTGATTAGTGATTTTATTACTGCCCATCAAAAATATTAAAGGACCTCTGAGCACTTACTCCAGTGCTTCCTCACCATGAACAATACCTTTTAAGAATAATCAAAATCAAACAAAAAACCAAAGCAAAACAAACCAAAATTGTAAAAGCGTCTGTCTAATTTCAGAAGCAACCTATAGGACCAATGACTACCAAACAGAAAACAATACTGCAACAGTTGGGTCACTATGAATGTCTTCATGTAACAAGTACCCAAAGAATTCTACATGAAGCTTAAAGGGGTGTGTGGAATGTAATCCCCAAATCACTTCTCAACAGTTTCCTGGGGTAAAAATGGCTGAAAGATTATTTGGCTTTAAAGATGAGTAAAGCCTAACCTAGTACCTAAGGTAGAAAATAACTGAACCTAGTTAGCTATTGTTATAGGCCAAATTATGTCTCCCCCAAATTCGTATGTTGAAGCGCTAACATCTAGTACCTAATAATGTGATTGTATTTGGAAATAGGGCCTTTTAAGTTGTTAAGGTACTCCCTAATCCAGTCTGACTGGTGTACTCATGATGAAAAAATTTGGACATGTAAAGAAACACCAGGAGCACACATTCACAGAAGAAGAACCCTATTACTATGTAGCAAAAAGGTGGCTATTTGCAAGTCAAATACAGAAGAAACAAACCAACTTTGCCAATTCCTTGATCTTCTAGCCTCTAGTACTGGGAGAAAATAAATTTCTATTGTTTAAGCCACCCAGTTTGGAGTTTTTTTATGCAGCCCTAACGAACTATTACAGCTATAAAACTTTTTTTCCCTACTGAGAAATAAGCTTATTTGAGAATCTAAATTTATTTAATCCTAATACTGATCAGTTATCGAGAACTTTGTGTGGTGTGAAATGAGGACCACTTAGCCATGCTAGTGGGGATGTGGTGTAGTGTGGAGTAGCGTGCCATAGCCATTCTTCAGAGCAAGTATCTATTGTTGAGCATAAAACTTGAGTTTTGAGGAGACAAGATGCAGCTTGCTACCATGGATCCAAGACTCCTCTACAGAGTGCTTGTAAGAATCTGAAATGTAAAGTTAAATTAAGATCACACACAAAACAAGAAGAAAAAGTAAAGTAAAATGTATTGAAAGTAGGAATCAAATGTAGTCCCAGCCCCTGCCTGCTGCAGAAGTTAAATAGGAATAGAAGAGTAACTCCTTGCTTTAGTTCAAATCTTAGATCTACATTTGGGGTAGTTATCACTGTGTTATCTTTGAAGAGTCATTTGTATTATTGCCCCCAGTTTTAAAAAGAAAAAAATCTCACATGGCATTATTTTTATTTTTGTTGTTGTTCTGAAGTGCTGAGGATTGAACTCAGAGTCTCCTGCATTCTAGGCAAGTGCTATACCACTAATCTATTTCCCCCAGCCCCAGCTTGTTTTTTCATAGGATCTTTATTAGTTTCAAGGAGTCCCTTTTATGTATTAGTAACAGAATGTCAAAATTTAATGATAGTTGAAAATTTTCTGTAAAAATGTAGAATGTAGAGATTTGCTGAAGTTTACAGGTATTTCTAAGTGAAATAAATTCTACAGTAAATATTTTAATAATAATTCATTACATATGTACAGAGAGCATTTATTCTGTGAAATTTTTGAGCTAAGTTCCATAAAATATTCAAAGATAAGCATACAAAGGCCTGTGGTCTAGTAGGTAGGATAGGGTAACAAAGTACAGTATAAAATAGAAAGTGTTAGGTTCAGCTTTTACCTGTGGTGTTAAAATAGGCAAAAGAATATGTTTTCCTTGCTATTTATTTGTTTTATTTATTTTGGTGGCACTGTGGTTTGAACTTAGGGCTTCATGCTTGCTAGATAGGTGCTCTTACTATTTGAGCCACTCCACCAGCCCTTAAAAGAACTTTTAAATGGCCTATGTTTTTGAGTTTCCCAGTATCCTAGTATGGTGGGAAGATGACGTATTACTGTCCCCTATAACAAAAGAGGGTGCTGATGCTCTTACTTGGTTAATTGCTGCCCTAGTACCTCTCTCTGTGTCTACCACATCTTGTAAAATTTTAAGTGGTCTTTATGTATAGAGAAATAAGATTGCTAGAATTGCCTGGAAGAATCTACAGTCTGGCATACACTGTAATAATGACTTAGTGAGTTCTTAAGGAACAAATACCTGTTACTGAGGTTGACTCAGGTATATATTGGGAGTGAAAGGATGACCCAGCTGGGAGACTTTCCCCATTGGAGGTACTACAATTGCTGCCTATTGCAAAAGACATGATCTGGAAGTGGGAGGGATGGAACTACATTCTGGAATGCATTCTTATGCACTTCATAATGCTTCCAGGTCTGTTATAAAAAGTGTACCCTATTTCCGTCGTCTGTGCCATTTCATTAATAGTAAACTTCACTGTTCTGCGTTCATTGCTACCTACCGTCAAGTTAAATGCTTGTCAAAGTTGTAAGCAATATTTGATCCCTTATCTATACTTGGACTGTATTGTTAACTACCCTTTAAATAGCTACAAATTATATTACTCAGCTTTCTGAAGCACCATAATTATGTTTATTATTGACAATTTGTTCGTGTTGGTACCATATTGTTTTTTACCAAAAGAATATGTATGGGAATGTCTGCTAATTCTGTTTCTTCTGTTTATTTTTTTTTTACCATGTCATATTTGACCTCTTAAATTAAGCTCCTTCTATACTCATGAAATCAGTCTGTCATAGTCTGTTTTCCTCCATGTTTTATTTTTCATTCATCCTTTTCTCTATAACCCTTTTCTTCTCCCATTCATTAGAAGTACTCCTCTTTATCTGCTACCAGGGAAATAGTTAAAATCAATAGAGGACTCAAATCTTTGAGACATTTGTAGGCTAGACCACTGCTTGTACAAGGCCACTGCTTAACACAACAGCTTTTTCTAGTTGATTACTATAGAGACAAGTGACATTAGATGGAGTTATGCTTTGCAGAAGCTAGGTAAGTAGACTATTTGAGATTGGAGGCCTTATATGCCTGGTCATTTAGAAAGAAACAAAAACTTGGAAGGATAGGAAGGGGGCAGTTTCACAAATGAGCTAATCAGTAATAATTTGGTGGATGTTGAATAGTTTTTGTTCCTGTTAAGGCTTTAAGTCCCATATACAAAGACTCTGTCTCCAAGTACCCTCTGGTATGATTATGTGTATGATATGTATCTATATGTAATCATATGTATAATATGTATCTTATGTAATTATATGTATAATATGTATGTTATATAAACATATGATGTATACTCACATATATTTATATAAATATGTGTATATATTTGGTGGGACTGGAGATTGAACTCAGTGCTTCGTGTGTGCTTAGCAGGTGGTCTACCTCTTGAGCCATACCTCCAGTCCTCACGATAGGATTTTTAGATAATAGTTTTAATGAGATACAATACAAAATATATGATTCCCTCATTTAAGGTGTTTTTAGGACATTCAGAGTTGTACAATCATAACACAGTCAATTTCAGAATTTTTTTTTATCTTCTCAAGAAGATATTGTAGGGCTGAGCATGGAAGTGCACATATGCAATTCCAGCACTTAGGAGGCTAAGGCACGAGTATGCGGAGTTTGAAGCCAGTCTGGGCTACAGAGTAAGACTCTGTCTCAAAGGGAAAAAAAGATACTTTGAAGTCTTTAGCTATCACAGTATCATTCAAACATGATGTCACTGATACTTTCATTCATGCTGTAACATTTATCAATACGTCATTCCTTTTTATTATCAAATTATCTTCCATTATACAGATATACCACATTATTTACCTGATTGATGCCAGTTGATGAACATTTGGGCTGTTTCCACTTTTTTGACCATTATGAATAATGTTACTATGAACATTTGGGTACAGATTTTGGCATGTGACTTGTTTCCATTTTTTCTTGGTTTATGCTAAGGAATGGAACTGCTGGATCTTCTGTGAAACTTCTTTTGAGGAGCTACAGACTGTTTTCCAAAGTGTCTGTACTGTTTCACATTCTGACCAGCAATGTTTAAGTATTCCAGTTTCTCCACATCACCATCAACACTTGTTTTAATGTCTTTTTGATTATAGCCATAGTAGCGAGGGAGGTAATATCTCATTGTGATTTGGGTTTGCATTTCTGTCGTGCCTAAAGATGTTGAACATCTTTCATTTGTTTGTTGATCATTTATATAAATCTACTGAGAAGAGTGTCTATTCAGATCTTTTACCCATTTTAAAATCAGGTCATTTGTCTTATTCTAGAGTTGTGCTCTTTACATATTTCTAAATTAAGTCTGTTATCAAATACATGGGTTAAAAATTTTCTACCATTCCATGGGTTACCTTTTCATTTTCTTGATAGTGTCCTTTGCAGCACAAAAGCTTTTAATTTTGCAGAACCCTGTTTTATCTATTTTGCCTTTTTTTTTGCTTGTGATTTGATATCATTTCTCAAAATCATTGCCTAATCCAAATTCATAAAGATTTACAGCTGTATTTTCTTCTAAGGGTGCTCTACTCTTAGCACCTTACATTTAGGTCTTTGATCCAGTTTGAATTAATTTTTATATGTAAAGTGAAGTAGGCAGTCTAAATTCGTAATTTTGGATGGAGGTATCCAGTTTCCCAACAGCATCTGTTGAAAACATTCTTTCTCCCAAAGAATGGGCTTGGAAGTCTTGTTAAAAAAAAAAAATTGACCTTAAATGTATGGGTGTATTTCTGGACAATTCTGTTTTGTTGATTGATATCCTTATATCTTTACTACATTGTCTTGATTACCGTAATTTTGTAGGAAAATTTTTTTTTTTTGTCGAAAATTTTGAAATGAGGAAATACTCTTCTTTTTTCAAGATTGGCTCTTCCATATCTCTTGAATTTCCATGATCACCTTGTCAGTTCTGCACAACATCTACCTGAGATTTTGATAGGGATTAAATCTATAGGTCTTTTTGAGGATTATTACCATCTCGATAATGTGAGCTTCCAATCAGTGATTTGGGATGCTTTCCATTTATTTGCTCACCTTTAACTTTTTGAATACTTTCGTAGTTTTTAGAGTCTTTTTGTCCTTTTTTTGTTAAATTTTTTTCCTAAGTGTTTTATTCTTGTTGATGCTATTGTAAATAGAAAGATTTTGAAATTATATGTTTGGACTTTTATTTGCAAAGGTATAGGCATACTTTTTTTTAAATTGTATCCTCCAGTCTTGTTGAGCTTATGTATTAGTTCTTCTAAATTTTTAGTAGATTCCTTAGGATTTTCTGTATACACTATCATGTCATCTGCAAAAACAGTCCTCTAAAATAGTTTTACTTCTCATTTTTTCCTTTTGAATGCCTGTTATGTCATTTTTGGCCTAATTGCCCTGGTTAGAACCCCGAATACAATATTGATTAGACGTAGTAAGAGCAGACATCCTACTCTTTTGGGGGAAAAAAAATCAGTCACTATTAAGAATAGTGTTCATTGTGAGTTTTTCATAGATGCTTTTTGTTCCTAGTTGGAATGTTTTTATTATGAAGTGGTGTTGAGTTTTTCCAAGTGCCTTTCCTACTTCTATTGAGCTGGTCATGTACGTTTTGTCCCTTATTCAGTAAATATGAGGATATTGCATTGATTAACTTTTCAGATGTTAAACCAATGTTGCAGCACTGGGGTAAATCCCATTTGATCATGGTATGTAATCATTTCTATATAGTGCTAGGTTCCATTTGCTAGCATTTTGTTAAGGATTTTCGTATTTATATTCATAAAAATAAGAGACTCTTACATGTTTAGTATTCTAGTGGAGTCAGATATTTAATATTCTGGTGATGCCACTGTCTGATTTTAGTATGTGGGGAATACTAAAACTACTAGCCTGGTGAATTTGAGAATATTAGCCTCACAGAATGAATTTGGAAATGTTCTTTCTCATCTCCTCTAAAGAATAGTTTGTGAGGAATTGGTATTTGATTCTTTAGTTGATAGAATTCACCAGTGGAGCTATTTTTGTATCTTTCTTTGTGGGTAGCTTGTTGTCACTAATTCAACCTCTTGTTATATGTTTATTTAGATTTGTTTGAGTAAGTTTTAGTAGTTGATGTCTTTCTAAGAATTTGTTAGTTTCATTTGTTATCTTTTTTACTTCTATAAATAGTCAATAGTAATATTCCATATATGATTCCTGAGTCTAGTAATTTTATTCTTTGGATTTTACTTAGTCTAGCTAAAAGTTTGTTAGCTTTTAGTTTCATTAGTTTTCTCCATTTTTCTATTCCATATTCATTAATCTCTGCTTTTGTATTTATTATTGTCTTCTTTCTGCTTCCTGTGGGCTGAGTTTGCTCTTTATTCCTGTGTCTTCAGGTAGAAGTTTAGATTATTAATTTAAGGTCTTCTTTTGTAATATAGGCATTTACAGGTATAAGTTATACACTAAGCACTGTCTTTTCTTTATCCCACAAGTTATGGTATATTGTGTCTTCATTTTCTCTCATCTTAAGAGAGTTTTGAATTTCTGTTTCATTTCTTTATTTTTTTTTTTGTTGACCCATTGATGACTTAGAACTGTTTAATTTCCACTGGTTTATGAATTTTCCAAATTTCATTGTTGTTGATTTATAATTAACTCCATAGACATTGGACAACTTTTTTTTTATTATTTTAATCCCTTTTACATTTTTTGAAACTCTCTAATTAGTCTGTCTTTTGATCTAACCTAAGGCCCATCAGCACTTAAGAAGAATGTATATTTTACTAGTTGGGTCAAGTATTCTATAGATCTATTCATGTCTACATGATTTATAGTATTGTTTAAGTCTTGCGTTTCTTTGTTGATCTTCTGCCTAGTTGTATCTTTCTGATAGCATAATGCTTTTATCATTACAAAATGCCCTGTATCTCTAGCACTATTTTTTTAAATCTTAAAAGCTGTTTTGTCTGATATTAGTATAGATACTCCAGTGCACAGACACACGCATGCATACACACGCACACACACACACACATTCTTTGGCTTTTAACCCAATTACTTCATTGTATCTAAAGTGTCTCACAGACAGAATGTAGGAATGTAGTTGGATCTTCTTGCTTTAATCCATTCTGTCAGTTTATGCCTTTTTATTGGATTACTTAATCCATTCCTATTTAACATTTTTGATATGACTGGATTATGTCTAACATTTTACTTTTTATATGTGGAAATCTTTTTTTTTTTTTTTTTTTTTGGCAGTACTAGGGTTTGAACTCAGGGCCTCACACTTGCTAGGCAGGCACTCTACCACTTGAGCCACTCCACTAGCTCTGACATTTTACTATTTGTTTTCTGTAAATCTCAAGTTTTTGGTTTTTGTCCCATCTTTACTACTTTCCTTTTGATTAAAGGAATGTTTTCAAGTTTATCATTTTTTATTCCTTTAATGATTTCTCTTTCTTTTTAATTGAGACATAATATTTGTATATATTTATGGGTACAGTATTTAATAATATAATGTGATCATTATACAGTGTGTAATGATCACATCAGGGTAATAAGCATTTCCCTATCAAATAGTCATTTTTTAATGTGCTGGGAATATCTCTAATCTTTGCTAGTAATTTTGAAGTATACCATAGATCATTGTAACTGTATTGTGCTATAGAAAACCAGAACTAATTCCTCCCCTCTCTCTCTCTCTTTTTTTTTTTTTTTTTTTTTGTGACTGTTTTCTTGGTAGTTGTAGGGCTTACTTATCAGAGTCTGTTATGTATATATGTACACACACTTCATTGTAGGAAGTTACAGAAATGTTATCTCTATATAGTTCTCGGCCATTTTCCCTTTTTGATGCTATATATATTACAAACACAAAAATACATTTTTGTAGTTGTTGCTTTATGTAATTTTGTGCCTTTTAAAGAAGCTGAGAAAAAAAGAACAATCATATATAGAGAAAGAGTTATATTAATTTGGGGGAGGGGGCTGGGGATTGAACCCTCACACATAAGATGTACTCTATCACTGAGATATACCCCAACCTCCTGTTTTGTTGGCTTTCTTTATTACTATTCCTGGTTCTCTTCATTTGTTGTTATGGATTTGAATTACCATCTGGAGTCATTTCCTTAATCTAATATAGCTTTTTTCCTACCTATTTTCTTTTTTTTTTTTTTTTTTGCTGTTTTTGCCAAATGTATTACATTTCTATATGTTTTAGGCTCAGTAGTACAATTACATACATATTGTTTTATACAGTTGCTTTTAAAATCAGTTTAGAAAAGAAATACGCTTTTTAACTGCTTTCTCTAGTTACATAATTACCTTTGCCAGTGCTAGTTCTTTTTTCTGTGAATTTGAATTACGCATCAGCCTGAAGAACTTCCTTTAGAAATCCTGTTTTGGTTTTTTGCGGGGGGTTTGTTTGTTTGTTTGTTTGTTTGTGGTAGTGGGGATTGAACTCAGGACCTCACACTTGAAAAGCAGCAGCTGTTGCACTCAAGCCACATTTCCAGCCATAGAAGTCCTTTTAGACAGGTCTAGCAGCTACTAATGCTACTAGTTTTTGTTTATTCTGGGAATGTATTTTTGTCTTCATTTAAATTTGTTTTTCCTTTTACCTTTGGTTTTAGGATTTGCACTATGATTTGTGAGTGTGGATTTCTTTACTTTATTCTACCTGAAGTTTGTTGAGCTTTCTGTGTGTGTGTAGACTAACAATTTTTTTTAAAAATTTGGAGATTTTTTTAGTCATTTTTTTTCTGACATTTTTTCTTGCTTTTATTAATGAGAGTGCTTCCAGCACTCTCATTTATTTGTATATTGGTCCCTTATTTCTTGGCATCTGTGCTCATTCTTTGTCATGCCTTTCTTTTTGTTTTTGGATTACATGATGGCTACTGCTCTGTCTTGAAGCTTTCTTACTCTGTCTTCTAGTTCAGATGAACTATTGAACTATCTGGTGAATTTTTCATTTCAGTTATTGCACATTTCAAATCCAAAATTTCCATTTAGTTTTTTAAATCATTTAAATCTCTTTATTGATATTCCTCATTTATTGAGACATTGCCATCATACTTTTCTTTACTTCTTTGGTTTCCTTTAATTCTGTTTTCTTTTGTGGTTGTCTTGCAGTGCTGGGTATTTAACCCAGGGTCTTGAGCATGCCAAGCAAGTGTTCTACCACTGAGCTACATCCCCAGCCCTTCTGTAGTTCTCTGAGCATATTTGTAATGGCTGTTTTGAATTCTTTGCCTATTAAATTTGACATCTAGCCACTCTCATAGGCAGTTTCTGATGTCTGGGTTTTCTTTGTGTATGCAGCCACATTTTCTGTTTCTCTGCTAGTATATGATTTTTTGTTGTTAAAAGCTGGATGTTTTAGTTAGTATATTGTTTTAGTTCTTTACCTTGGTCACCTTCCCTCTTTACAGGACTTATTTTTGTTGCTTTTTGTTTGTTCGCTTAGTAACTTAGCTACATTATTTTAGTGAAGTCTGTTGTCACCCCCACGTGAAGTCTGGTGTTAATGGTCAGGGAACAGCCTTTTGCATACCTTGGAAAAATAGTTGTTTAGCAGGACTCTGTCTCTTTCCTTAATCTTTTTGTTAAACTGTAGATCCTGCCTGTATTAGAATCAGCAAATTGCTGATTGCTCCATGTTTTTGAGGTACAACACCCCCCACCCCCAGGCATAAATTGCTGTGTAGTCTAATCTAGTTGCATTTGAGCAGGGATAGTTTTTGAGTCCACTATTTGAGGTCTGTTCTGCCCCAAGGAGGGCCTCTCTTACTATATCTTTTCCTGCCTTTCTGGTGGGCCTGTGGGTTCATTTATTGCTACCATGGAGTCACCAGCCTTCTACTTACCACCAAAATCTGTTAGGCTTGAACTTCTCTGTACTCTGTTCCAAATAAAGTCACTTTCTTTGGGGAGATCATGGAGGTTTTGGTTTTTGTGGACTGCCTCTGTGTAAATCAGTTTTACCTTACTATGACAAAATACTCAAGCCTGGAAAATGTATAAAGAAAAGAGGCTTATTTAGTTCCCCATTTGGGAGGGTGATTGTCCAAGCAGCATGGCACTGGCTTTGATGAGAGCCTTCTTAGCTACATCACTTCAGGTGAATGGTATGGCATGAGCACGTGTGAGAAGGAAAAATCACAAGTCAAAAGAGGAAACCAGGAAGAGACCAGGGAGGGGGTTAGTCTTGCTTTTATAATAACCTTCTCAGAGGAACTAACCAAGGTCCACAAGAACTACATCAGTTCTTTCTAAGGGTGGTGTCCCTAATGACCTTGCACTAGGCTCTCCCTCTTAAAGTCTCCATACCACTTCCCAACACTACCACAGTGGCAATCAAGCTTCTGATGGGTGAATCCTTTGGAGACATACTCAAACCATACCCAAATCATGGCAGCCTCACCACCCTATCAACTCTGAGCCTGTTCCAGTCTGGGTATAGGAGTGGCAGTCATTACTTTTAATTGGCTTTGCTTAACAGGCACACCTGAAAAGTGAGCAAACTGGAGGTAATTGTGAACCCAGTATTCTTGGCATGTCATGACCAGTAGACCCCTTGCTCTGTGGGTTGGGTTTGAGTGGAGAAAGAAGGAAGGTCCCTAACCTCTTGGTAACACTCACTAGGAATTTAGTGTCTGTATGTAGGGTTGAAGAGGGCAAGAAATTCTGTCACCTCCTGGTGACATATGTTATCCCTTAATTAAGAGCTAAAGTGAGCCCATCTTCTTGACCACATCACCGAGGTTAAGCATCCATTCAGCTCTGCTGAGGAAAAAAGGACAGGGAGGAAGCTGATATGGTTTAAGTATCTTAGATACTTGCTATTGTTACCAAGCTTTAGTGGATTGGGAGTGTTGTTTGTTTTGTTTGAGACAGGGTCTCACTGTGTAGTCTGGGCTGGCCTTGAACTCGCTATCCTCCTGCCTCAGCTGGCCTGTACCACTGGGCCTAGAAAATTTTAGTTTGTTTTTTTTTTTTTAAATAATTACTGTATGCCCCTAGGCCAGTTTTTAGACACCATACATGGTTGAGTTTTTAAAAGTCATTTCCATCTGTTATGTCCACAGCATGTCTAAGGAGTGCCCTACATTGTCATTCCAGAACTGGACCCCTGCAGTGATATTTTTAACCCTCTTTTCACCTTTGAGTTGTACTAACTGCAGCTGTTTTAACTGGTTTACCAGGAAACTTTGGTGCCAGTGTTCCCTGCTCCATGTTTTAAAGGAACTTTTATTAGAATGGTACTCAGTTCCAGGTCTTCACAGAGGACATTGAAACGGGAGATTTGTGTAGGATGGAAAGCCTCCATTGAACCTTGCTGGCCTAGGTATTTAGCCAGCGGCAGGGTCAGAGTTCCAGGTTCTTGTCTCACAAAGCCAAAGAATGGACTTCACAGACAACGAAGGGTTGTTGCGGGAATCTCAAGCACAGATATAGGACACTGAGGCAGTTTAGCAGGAAGCAACATTTTATCTTGCCCCAGCACAGACTCAGCGGACTCGTGTCCAAAGGCTGAGCCCTGAGAACAAAGGGGTCTCATCTTATATACCCTTGCAAGCAGGTTACAGAAGCTAAAAGCAAGGTTTAACCCATATATGGTTGCATGTAACTCTGTTGGCTACTTCTCTTCCAGTTCTGTGTGACCTTCTTCATGTTTCAATTCTTTTAAGTTTTATCTACCCCTGCTATATTATCAGAACACAAACTTATCTGTTTCTTATTTTTTTAGTTCTCCTACCTATTACATTATTCCCCCCTTTTATGCTCGGGCCCACCTAGGGTCAAAGAGCAACATCTTGATTTAGGAGTTTATATTTTTATAGCATCATTACATGTGTGGGCATTTTTCTTTCTATAATGGCCTCCATAATAGTCCTGAAAGACTGTAATACCAGGGGAACCAGGCAGGGCAGTTTTAAGCATGCTTCTAGGTCTAGGCCCATTGTCCCTGTCAGGGTTTTGAATCCACCTAAAGCAGAGAACCATCCTCCAAACAGGTCATTGGGATCCCATCCTCTCCAAGTCTGGATGGGGACATGGGTGAGTTTTCTCATTTTGTCTGTGATTTCTTCTGTGACTTTTTCCTTATCATCAATCTGTAAACAGCAGTTGCTGAGGTTAAATTGTCCACAAATTCCTCCCTCAGAAGCCAGCAAATAGTCTAAAGACCAGTGGTTCTGATAGATGGCACTGAGCATTTAGTGCTTTGTTTTGCCAGCAAATTGAGAGCTCTGGCTGTTTTATTATAATTTCAACAACAGCCTGCAGCCTGATGATGTTGAGTATATACATATGTGTATATACATATATGCAATAGCTCCAGGATCTGTCTTTTGCCCAAGTGGCAGGACCATAGTACTGGATGATTCACTCCAGAGGTGATTCATTATCTTTCCAATTGCCAATTTGTAAGGCACCCCATTTTTGTTTACTTAATCTTTCTTCATATATGGTGACTCCTGGTTTTTCACTTTATCTGAGGGGAAGCAAGAAAAAGGATGGTCTGATTGAGCCTAGCATGCAAGACCCAAACCAGCTACTAGGTAATACCATATATGCTTGTTTCCCACAGATACAATGTAGTACCCTGGGTACACACAAGTCTATGTTTGTTCCAAACTTTCTGGAGATTAGAAACTCCAGAATTAGTTTCCATTAGAAACTAATCTGGAGATTAGTTGGCCAGTGGATGGGGCTGGGGTTCTGTGCGGTTTGGAGCTCCCCACCATTGGGTCTTTTGGGCAGTGTCATTGTAAAACTTCTGTCCTAAACAAGTTAAATCCTCTACCCAAGTGGAGAACTGACCTTTTGAGCAGGAGATACAGTAATTTCTGATGATGGAAGTTTTTAGGAGCCAGATACCTTTCCTGTGTTTTGGGAAAGAAGTCTCATTAAAAGGTTCCTGTGGGTCCAGATCCCTGGCTTCTCAAGGCCAATGGATTCCCATATTGGTTCCCCCACCCCCCAAACATAGCATGAAGTGGCATTCAGTGTCTGGGCTATAGACTCAGCCAGTGAGAGGAACAAGTTTCTGGCCTTGATAAAGATAGAAAATTTACTCCTCATCACCTCATAAAAGGACTAAAAAACTTGGTATGAGGAACTCTCATGGGTATCAGTTACTAATTTGCACTGCATCAGAGTCCCAGGGTCAAGGCCCTTTCTGTCTATTCTTATAATAATTTATGTCCCTGTGTCCAATCAGGTGGCCTAAGTATAATGAAATTTACAGGGTTACAGGTGCCAGGGGTACAGTCAGGGGCAGCTATTCCCTTGTGAAGGAGGGCTGTGTATTTTGTCCTTGGCCATGTGGCCCATGAAACACAACCCCAATAAGGGCAATAATAAGAACCCACATCATCACATGGCCAAGAGTTGTCCCCCTGGCACATATACTTATCATATGATGTATAAGCTATTTCCCAAGCTAGGTTCCCACAGCCACAGCCTATACCTCCACATCTACCTTGATCTGTGGCTACACAAGCATCAAAGAACATTAGCACTGGCTTATCAGGGCTAAACACCTGGGTGCAGCTGATAAGGTTCCCAGGGTTGTGGATGCTCCTGATCCCTAACCATTGCTCCTGAGGGTGGTAAGTGGGGCTGAAGCAGATATGCTGATTATCATGGGAGTACAGGAGATAGGTGGTATGGTTGTGAGTACATGATCTAATGACAGAGCCTGCACAAGAATAGTAAGTATGGAAAAGCAAAGTCCTAGTGACAACATTTCCTGCCCAAATAGTATACATTCATAGGTCACAGGATGAGGACTCTGGGACCATAAAGGGAAATCACATCAGTAACAATAAACAGTAATTATGTATCCTGCCCAAAAGAGGTAGAAAAGAGCTAATAAAAACCTCTTGCTGTGAGTCCAGTCAGTGGGGGAAGTTTCTGCCAAACCTATGGTAAAGACTTGGGTGAGAACTACAGCAACAGATACAAGGGGTGACTGCAGTACAGTGAGATAACTGGCATGGAAAACAGTGCATTTGTTCCATTGGAGAGTTGACTCCTCAAGCTTCTGCTGTGAGTAGTCTAATGAGCTTCGTCAGTGACTAGAGCAGGGCTGTTTCCTGCCATTCATGGTCCCTGTTTGTTTCCTGGAAAGTGGAGTCCAGCTGAGGGAGGGTGCTTAGGTTTCGGAGGGTGATCCTACACAGTGAAGCTGGATGGGGGATGCATTCCCACTTGAGAGAAGCTGGCTTAACTCAACTGTGGTGGATCCGAGGAGCAATCTCTGCTACTTTAACTATGGTAGGAGTAGACAAGATTACAACAAAAGGACCCCTCCAATGCGGTTTTAATAGTTGGACATTTTATTCTTTTACCCAGACAATGTCTTTTTTTTTTAAACTGAGTAGAATTACCATGCTAACAATACATTATCAGTACATATGTCCAAGAAAATACATTGTTTTAAAAAAGTTAAAATCACCATCTTTAAGTATCAGAGGACATGTTTAGAGCCAATAAAAATAGTCATTTTGCCTCTATTTAAGTAGAAGACCTGTCTAAAAAATATGAGTTTGTTTCTGGAAGGGCTTTAATGACATATGTGAGAACCATTTCCTCAGTCTTCTCGGGCTTGGTTATTTTTGAGAGGTCTGGCACCAGTGACTCCATTTAAATTTTGATGGCATCCCCTCCTTGTCTCCAAACTGCTTGTCTCTGACCAGTCTCCTCTGAAGATCTGTCTCCCATCCAAGTACTAACCAGTCCTAACCCTACTTAGCTTCTGAGACCAGATGAGATTGGGCATGTTCAGGGTAGTATGACCATAGACTAAAGATCTTTCTTGATTGGTCATTTTCTTTCCTTATAGTAAGGATTTGCACTCTTCTTGGATGTTGTTTGTTTGGTTGGTTTTGGTCCCAGGTCGAGGTTGGGAAGGGGGTACACATAACAAGCAGATCAGGTGGGAGTCAGTGCCAACTAGACCCTTTTGGCCAAATTTAAGCAACAAAGAGGCTTCAAAGGAGTGGTTCTTAAGCACTGAGCTTCTAGACAAGGACAATACAAAACAAATCCAACAAAAGCAGATGTCTAAAATGCTAACCTGGTTGACACATAAGCACTTATTAGAGTCATTTTTATGGACTTGATTGTAAATGCCCCAGAAGGATCAGAACTGTAATGACAAAAACTTAAAAGAGCCATGGTTAAAATTGTGATGAACAATTTAGCACTGAACAGAACAGTTTATCGGTACCACTAACTTACCATGTTTATCTAAATTTTATATTTTAGAAAGCTTGATACATTTGAGAAACATAAATATATTTAGTATACAGGAACCAGCAACAGCATCTTAGCTCTATAGTGGCTATATGTATATATTAGTTTAGTTGTTGCTCTTGAAATAAAATCTTAGATTTTCTCATCAGTTGGTGGGGGGACAGTGTCAGTGACCCCAAATAGCCCACTCACAGACACATATAAGGTAACTACATAAGAATCACTCAAGACAATAGTTGTTTAACCATGAAGTCATCTAGAAAATCTTACATAAACCAACTCTTTTTTTTTTTCATTTTTCTTTTATTATTCATATGTGCATACAAGGCTTGGTTCATTTCTCCCCCCTGCCCCCACCCCCTCCCTTACCACCCGCTCCCCCCCCCCAATACCCAGCAGAAACTATTTTGCCCTTATCTAATTTTGTTGTAGAGAGAGTATAAGCAATAATAGGAAGGAACAAGGGGTTTTGCTGGTTGAGATAAGGATAGCTATACAGGGCATTGACTCACATTGATTTCCTGTGCGTGGGTGTTACCTTCTAGGTTAATTCTTTTTGATCTAACCTTTTCTCTAGTACCTGTTCCCCTTTTCCTATTGGCCTCAGTTGCTTTAAGGTATCTGCTTTAGTTTCTCTGCATTAAGGGCAACAAATGCTAGCTAGTTTTTTAGGTGTCTTACCTATCCTCACCCCTCCCTTGTGTGCTCTCGCTTTTATCATGTGCTCATAGTCCAATCCCCTTGTTGTGTTTGCCCTTGATCTAATGTCCACATATGAGGGAGAACATATGATTTTTGGTCTTTTGGGCCAGGCTAACCTCACTCAGAATGATGTTCTCCAGTTCCATCCATTTACCAGCAAATGATAACATTTCGTTCTTCTTCATGGCTGCATAGAATTCCATTGTGTATAGATACCACATTTTCTTAATCCATTCGTCAGTGCTGGGGCATCTTGGCTGTTTCCATAACTTGGCTATTGTGAATAGTGCCGCAATAAATATGGATGTGCAGGTGCCTCTGGAGTAACAGTCTTTTGGGTATATCCCCAAGAGTGGTATTGCTGGATCAAATGGTAGATCGATGTCCAGCTTTTTAAGTAGCCTCCAAATTTTTTTCCAGAGTGGTTGTACCAGTCTACATTCCCACCAACAGTGTAAGAGGGTTCCTTTTTTCCCGCATCCTCGCCAACACCTGTTGTTGGTGGTGTTGCTGATGATGGCTATTCTAACAGGGGTGAGGTGGAATCTTAGTGTGGTTTTAATTTGCATTTCCTTTATTGCTAGAGATGGTGAGCATTTTTTCATGTGTTTTCTGGCCATTTGAATTTCTTCTTTTGAGAAAGTTCTGTTTAGTTCACGTGCCCATTTCTTTATTGGTTCATTAGTTTTGGGAGAATTTAGTTTTTTAAGTTCCCTGTATATTCTGGTTATCAGTCCTTTGTCTGATGTATAATTGGCAAATATTTTCTCCCACTCTGTGGGTGTTCTCTTCAGTTTAGAGACCATTTCTTTTGATGAACAGAAGCTTTTTAGTTTTATGAGGTCCCATTTATCTATGCTATCTCTTAGTTGCTGTGCTGCTGGGGTTTCATTGAGAAAGTTCTTACCTATACCTACTAACTCCAGAGTATTTCCTATTCTTTCTTGTATCAACTTAAGAGTTTGGGGTCTGATATTAAGATCCTTGATCCATTTTGAGTTAATCTTGGTATAGGGTGATATACATGGATCTAGTTTCAGTTTTTTGCAGACTGCTAACCAGTTTTCCCAGCAGTTTTTGTTGAAGAGGCTGCTATTTCTCCATCGTATATTTTTAGCTCCTTTGTCAAAGACAATTGGTTATAGTTGTGTGGCTTCATATCTGGATCCTCTATTCTGTTCCACTGATCTTCATGTCTGTTTTTGTGCCAGTACCATGCTGTTTTTATTGTTATTGCTTTGTAATATAGTTTGAAGTCAGGTATTGTGATACCTCCTGCATTGTTCTTTTGACTGAGTATTGCCTTGGCTATTCGTGGCCTCCCATGTTTCCATATAAATTTCACAGTAGATTTTTCAATCTCTTTAATGAATGTCATTGGAATTTTGATGGGAATTGCATTAAACATGTAGATTACTTTTGGGAGTATCGACATTTTTACTATGTTGATTCTACCAATCCATGAGCATGGGAGATCTCTCCATTTTCTATAGTGTTCCTCAATCTCTTTCTTCAGAAGTGTATAGTTTTCCTTGTAGAGGTCTTTCACATCTTTTGTTAGGTTTACACCTAGGTATTTGATTTTGTTTGAGGCTATTGTAAATGGAATTGTTTTCATACATTCTTTTTCCGTTTGCTCATTGTTAGTGTATAGAAATGCTAATGATTTTTCTATGTTGATTTTATATCCTGCTACCTTGCTATAGGTATTGATGAAGTCTAGAAGCTTCTGAGTAGAGTTTTTTGGGTCTTTAAGGTATAGGATCATGTCGTCTGCAAATAGGGATATTTTGACAGTTTCTTTACCTATTTGTATTCCTTTTATTCCTTCTTCTTGCCTAATTGCTCTGGCTAGGAATTCCAGTACTATGTTGAATAGGAGTGGAGATAGTGGGCATCCTTGTCTGGTTCCTGATTTTAGAGGGAATGATTTTAATTTTTCTCCGTTAAGTATAATGCTGGCTGTAGGTTTGTCATATATAGCTTTTATAATGTTGAGGAACTTTCCTTCTATTCCTAGTTTTCTTAGAGCTTTTATCATGAAATGATGTTGGATCTTATCAAAGGCTTTTTCTGCATCTATTGAGATGATCAAGTGGTTTTTGTCTTTGCTTCTGTTAATGTGGTTTATTACGTTTATTGATTTTCGTATGTTGAACCACCCCTGCATCCCTGGGATGAAGCCTACCTGGTCGTGGTGAATAATCTTTTTGATGTGTTGCTGAATTTGGATAAACCAACTCTTAAATGAACATGACTAAGTTACCTTAGTAGTCAAAATCACCAAGAGAACACAGGTAAATATTTATGGGACTAAGTGTAGAGTTAGAAAACCTAATGGTCAAGAATCATGGCTCAGGTATTGATAAGAGATCATAATCAGATTGTTGACATTAACAGATGGTTCATGACATACAGCAGGATCCCACCAACCTGTAGTCAATGGAGCCCCCATAAAATGACAGGTCCAATCTGGCCATCCCAGGCCAAATATTCCCTCTGCCTGCCGTGTAGAAGAAGTAAGACTAATATCTCCATTCTGTTGACTCCAATAAAAACTGGAGGTCTTGACCTCCACTATATATATATATTTTTTAATCATATCTGGAGGGTGTACTTTGGCTTTGTTTTTTTTTTTAACTTTGCTTTGCATAAGTAAATCTGTCTCAACCCTCATCTCAGTACAACAGTACTCCCTGTGCTCAGCTGCCTCTTGCCTCTCTGTTTTAATAAACTCTTGTTGTCTTCACAAATTTGTGGATTAACCTGTAGCACCAAAAATTTCTGACAGTTATCTTGACAAAACAAAAACCATTTTAAGACAGTTTTTGTAAATGTTATTAAGAACAGTAAAATATTTTTAAGATAGTCTTGTTGTTATGAGCTTAGAGAATTAAGTTTTAGTTTAACATCAGTACATTAAATTTTGATCTTATAAAACCTTTAATGTAACTGGATTTTAGTCAGCTTAATCACTTACATAAGCATTTATAAGCTCCATCTTTTTATGACAACTTACTCTGTATCTTTGTGACAGCTTATTTTGTATTTTCTGAGGGAGCTTGTCTTTATCTTTTTTTATTTAAAAGTATTTTTTAACCTTTTTTTTTAAAAAACGTATCTTTAGTACCATATACATGTATATATATTTATTATTTGTTGAAGATAACTTATAAACCCTTTTAACTTAGCACCTTACATTTGTCTGAAAAAAGCCAGAAAGAAAGCAACCTTAAAATTATTTTTTGTATGAAACAATTTATAGAAAGTCCATTTGTTAATAAGCCCATGTATTATAAGAAAGAATTAAACCCCAGATTTTATGACAGAATGAAAGAGGATAAGGTCAGTTTTTAACTACCCAAATTTTAAGGTTCCTGCTATAGGCTCCCCTTTTCTTTCTTTTTTATTTTGCACCCCCCACCCCCAGAGTGTTAACCCCTGAATGCCTGCATCCTAGTGAGACCTGATTGAAATAAGTTTGAAAACTGGTTTCTTAAATGTAGTAATATAACAGTAATAATTTTTTACATTGACTCTATAATAAGAATCATCCTCAAGATATTTACATATTCATGTGTAAAAAGCCTAAGCAGTTTATAACAGAGACCTTTAAAACATCACCTTGGTTTTTTTTTGTTACCTTGAATATCACATTAACCTTATAACAGCATTTAAGAACCATTTTGAAGATGCTTACATATACACATACACACACACACACACACACACACACACAAGTTTTATAAATTAAGCATAAAAATGTCAACTTAAGTGCTGGTAAGATGAGCCGGAATTCCAGGAGCAAATTAAATTTTGCCCAGTGCTTTAAACAAATTCACACACACACACACATACACACACAAAATTAGAGTGCACTTTTAAAGAAAAAATTTTTAAATTATACCCACAGAGCTATCCAGTGGAATGGTGGATGATGCATCTGTTCTCTTGTGAGTCTCCCTCTTTGGAACTGGATTTTTTTTGTTATCCATTCCTTAACCTTGGTTGTGGCCATTTTCTGGGAAAAGCTCAAACCCCCATTAACTCTCAGAGGTGTCTCACACATTTTTGCCTTAACCTGAAAGACCCAGTTTTACCCCAAATAGGGTTATTAGGGGTCTCTGGGAGGTGATCAGTCTCCCCTCTGCCTTCTGAGGCAGGCCTGAATTCAAACTCAGGTTCTTACCAGTCTGATGGGAGGTACTCTCTTCCCCTCGCTGGTTCCCGTGCCTCACTAGGTTCTGTTGTGCATCCAAGGCCTTCACCCTGAATTGCCTGGAGGACAAGTCCCTCCTCTGGATCAAGTTGTCCATTGGCACCTGGTGGGATTTTCTCCCAGTGGTCCGGAGGGGGGGATGCACCCCAGCGACAAGGGAGGTGACGAGTCACCATCTCTGCATTCCCAGCAAACAAGCCCCCAAGAAATGTTGTGGGAATTTCAAGCTGAGATGCAGTACACTGAGGCAGTTTAGCAAGAAGCTACATTTTATTGTGCCAGCACAGGCTCAGTGGACTTGTGTCCAAAGACTGAGCCTGAGAACAAAGGAGTCTCACCTTATATACCTTTGCAAGCAGATTACAGAAGCTAAAAGCAAGGTTTAACCCATACATGATTGCATGTAACTCTATTGGCTACTTCTCTCCCAGTGCTACGTGACCATCTTCGTGTTTCAATTCTTTGTTTTATCTCTCTGCTATGCCATCCCTTCCCCCTGCTACATTATCAGAACACAAACTTGTCCATTTCTTTTTTTTAGTTCTCCTCCCTACTACAGGGTGAGCATAGAAGTAGGAAAATTTATTAAGCCAAAGAAAGAAAGCTCCCATGGGAAGGAAGAGATCCCAAGTGGGTTGCCAAGGACTCTGCAGTGTCTAAAGGTTTTTATTCACCAGAGTAGGTGAATAAAAGAACTAACTGGATATTGAACTAATGTAGGTTTATTGGTTTCTTTTATGGCCATGTTCTGCATGAATAATAGGATTTGGAGATGGTTGTTTTTCAAATTCCAGGAGTAGTTCTCAAACTGCTTCTCCTGCTCCTTGCCTCCTTTTCTGCATATGTCAACCTTAGGTCATCCCATTTTGCTGTCCCATTCTGGAACACTTGCTTTATGGTAAAACAAGAGTGAAAAACATTTTGTGACTAACTTTCTTCCTTTGTTTCATTATGTGACTCTCAATTAGTTATTGGGCTTGTTCCTGTCTCCTAATCTCTCAACATGTAACTTTTATACAGTAAACTCCACACATTGACCCACTGACTGATGCCTTAGGATATAAATAAGCCACAAGTCAACAGGAAGATTAATGCTATTGTTAGCCTTTGTTAATTTGTTGAAATTGCCAAACACTTAGTTGGGCAATCTCAATTTTATCCTATAAAAGACCAAGTATTTTTCGTGTATAAGAACCTTCTCTGACAGCTGTACTTTAAAAAAAGGCTACATGTAATTTTCTATTGATTAGAGGTTCTAGTTGGGAAATGAAAAGGAAGTGACAAGAGGAAGGAAATGTTCATAGTATCCTGTTGGAGAAGAGAGGCTCTGGGAAGTACATAATTAAACATAAAACATAGACTTTGATATTGACCGTACATACTTGTTGAATTGTTGAATATAAGAATCCTATACAAGAAGATAATGAATTGGGACTCTCCTGTTTGTTCCCTGGCCACCTTCCTATACTAGCACTAAAAACCCAATAAACATCCTAAATATATATGTGCTAAATGTTATTATTAATGATTCTGTATTTTAAGCATTAGAAATAAAATTTCCCCTTTCTGGCCTTTCAAAAGACAGAGATAAACTTTTTCTTTTCTATCTCTAGAGTCCAGAATATTAACAAAGGTAGAAAAAATACTTAAACATTTTTTGCCATAGATTACAGCGAATGACTGAAAAGTCTTATACTTTTAAGAGCCGTAGGTTTGGAATGGATTTTTGGTTTTACTTGTTCATTACAAAATATCTGTTGACAGCAAAACCCCTTGTTCCTTCCTATTATTGCTTATACTCTCTCTACAACAAAATTAGAGATAAGGGCAAAATAGTTTCTGCTGGGTATTGAGGGGGGGAGCGGGAGGGGGTGGAGTGGGTGGTAAGGGAGGGGGTGGGGGCAGGGGGGAGAAATAAACCAAGCCTTGTATGCACATATGAATAATAAAAGAAAAATGAAAAAAAAAAAAAGGCCAGCCTAGGCTATAAAAAAAAAAAAATATCTGTTGACACTTTGACAAATGTACATTTGATCTTACTTACATAGTTACTTTGATGAGACATTCACGACTTTGCAAAGCAGCCTACTTTTGAACACCTTGATTTTTCCAATAATTCCCTCTAAACTTCTACATAGGAGTCTGTTATTTCTTTTGAAGCTGCTCCAAATTTTATCTTAGTCCTCATAAATAGTTTTCTGAATATTCAAAAAATTAGTTTCTGTATCTTTCTCAGATGAAACATACTTTATGCTGTAAGTTATACTTTAAGTTGTATTATTTCTTTGTCCTCTATTATATCATTATCCTCTAATCTATTAGTATTTCTTTTAAAATTTGATGTCCCAAAGTAGACAATAATACTTTAGATCAGAAGTGGTCATCTTTTGTCTATAAAAGGCTAGATATAAATATTTTAGATTGTAATTGCCATACAGAGTCTATCACAACTGCTTTACTATACCATTGTTGTCTTAAAGCAGCCATATATAAGCAAATAACATGATTATGTTCTAGTAAAACTATAGGTGCAAAAAAAGGTAACTGGGCTAGTTTTTGTCCAGAGATCACAGCTTGCTGACTCCTACTCTAGATGCTATATAAGTAGTGCAGAAACTAGTGTGATTATACCTTCATTTGTGAATGCTGTTCTTGCAGTAACATTTGTAACATTTTATTCAAATATTTTGTCCAATATTAACATAGCTGTTCCAGTCCTCTTCTGGTTACTCTTTGAATGAAATAAGTTTTCTTCCCTGTACTTTCAGCCTATTTGTTTTTAAGTCTAAGGTATGACTCTTGTAGGTAGCACATAGTTGTACCATGTTTTTTAAATCGATTCTACTAACCTCTGCATTTTCATTGACATATATTTACATTTAGTATGGTTACTGGTGAGGTAAGATATACTTATACCATTTTCCTCTTTGTCTTCTACATTTCTTTGTTCCATGATTCCTCCATTACTGCTTCATTTGTGTATTAAATATATGTTTTTATTTATTTATTTTAAATACATATTTTCTAGTGTAACATTTTAAATATTCTTTATTTCTTTTACTATTTTTAAGTCTTTTTTTAGTAGTTGCCTTGGGGGTTATTATCAACATCTTAATTCAGACCGATCTAGTTCAGATAAATGCAAACTTATTTATTTTATCTTTTTTGTGTACAACTGTGGCCTTGAGCATGCTAAGCATGTGCTATACAATTGAGCTACACCCCCAAGCCAATGCTAGCTTAATTTAAGGGTTGTGTAAGAATTTGTTACTGTTTAATTCTGTTCCCATTACCTTCTTCTTTGCTATTATTGTCCATACAGAGTATATCTTTACATGCTATAAGCCAACCAATGTCTATAATTTTGTTTATAAGATTTTCTTTTAAATCAGAGAAGAAATACAAATAAAATTATATTCATGCTTTTTTTGTACTTACATACATGTTATCTTTGTTGATGCTTTTATTTTTTTAATGTGCATTTGAGTTACTGTTTTAGTGTCTTTTTCTTTCAACCTGAAAGATTCCCTACATATTTCTTGTAGATAGGACTTTTAGCACTAATTTGTTCTTGCCTGCTTTACTTTTTTTTCTCCTTTACATTAATGAAATTATATTTGCTGCTCAGTGTTATAATACTTCATCTGTGTTATGTTTGCCTATACTTCATTTTCATTGCTTTTCATTATTCCATAAATGAATAATACTGCAATTTATCTATTTTATTGTTTGATGGACTTCAGTTTTTTCCAGGTTTAAGAATTATAAGGAATTTATGAGAATTGTATATCCTAGTACACATGATCATACGTCTCTCTAGGGAGGAGACCTATCAGTTGAATTCCTTGAAGTAAATGAGTATGTTTAACTGCAGTGTTTGTAAATACAATCAAACTCTTTCCCAAAGTAGTTGTATTCCAAAGTAATTACACCACTAGCAACCTATGAGGGTTTAAGGATTAGCCATACTTTTAGGTGTGTAATGGTATTAACATTTTGTTTTAATTTCCCTAATTGTGAGATTGAGCCGTGCTTTATTTGTTTATTGACTGTTAGAATTTGTTGTGAAGTGCCTGTTTAATTCTCTTCATGTTTCTATTAGGTTGTCTGTCTTTCTTTACTGGTTTTGGTTAGGTTATCTAGTACTTGAATAATAAATCACTCCAAACCATTGCAGCTTATTTTGTTTATAAAGTTGCAATTTGGTCGGGGCTCAGCTGAGACAGGTTTACTCTGTTCCATGTATATCAGCTGTGGCAGCTCAACTGCAGGCAAGACGATGGATCCATTTTCAAGACAGTTCACTTATTGGTGCTGGCTTTAGGTTGTCTGTGGATTCTGGATTCTGGATCCTGGGCCTCACCTGCCCTCCACTCAAGTCTCTCTTTGGTTTGCTTAAGCTTCTTCACAACATAGTGGATGGATTCCAAAATCTAGCATTCCAAGAAAGCAGGGCAGAAATGCACAGTTATGATCTTTCTTTGAAAATTGCATAGCATTACTTTTACTATAGTATTTTGGTCAATGAAGCTCACAAAAGCCTGTCCCCATTAGAAGAAGAGCACAAGTTGAGCATCTTTTTATAAGTGTCCTTACTTGCCATGTGTGTTTTCTATGGTAAAAGGTCTGTTCAACTCTTTTGTCCATTTTTACTGTATTTTTTCCTACTTTTGTGAGTTGTTTATATATTTCATATATCAAATATGATATCCTTTAATCAGATACGGGATTTGCAAATATTTTCTACCAGTCTATATTAACTTTCACATTTCCTTAACATTCTTTGTAAGAACAAATATTCTTAGTTTTGATGAAAATCAACTTATTTTTCTTTGCATACTGTATCATATATATGAAATCTTTGCCAACTCAAGGTTGTAACAATTTTTTCTCTTTAATAAATAACATTTTTATAGTGTTAGGTTCACAACAAAATTAAACAGAAAGTATAGCATTCCCATATAACTCCTGTTTTCCCACCCACCTACGCATATACATATAACCTCCCCTACTGTCAACATCCGCATTCCAGAGTGGTACCTTTGTTAGAAACCATGAACCTCCATTGACAAACAAACAATATCATTTAAAGTTCATAGTTTGCACTAGGGTTCACTCTTGTACATTCTGTATGTTTTAATACATGTATAACAACAGGTATCTACAATTATAGTAGTAGATGGAATAGTTTCACCTTTCCAAAACTCCTCTGGATGTGCCTTTTCATCCCTTTGTCCCTTCAACCCCTGACAACTTCTGATTTTTGTACTGTCTCATAGTTTTGCCTTTTTAAGGATGATGGGCTGGAGGAGTGGCTCTAGTGGTAGAGCACCTGCCTAGCAAGCATGAGGCCCTGAGTTCAAGCAAGCCCCAGCACCACAAAAGAGAAAAAAAAAAAGAAAGGAAAAAAAAATAACGTAATGCGGTTGGAATCATACAATATATAATCTTGCCAGATTGGCTTCTTTTATTTACCAATATGCATGCAGTTTCCTCCATGTCTTTTCATGACTTGATAGCACACTTCTTTTTGAAAGATGAATGATATTCCATTGTCTGATATACTACAGTTTATCCACTCACCTTCTGAAGTATAAGTTCATTGCTTCCAAATTTTAGCAATTATAAATAAAGTTTCTATAAAATTTTGTGAGCAGTTTTTGTGTGCATATAAGTTTTCAAATCCTTTGGGTAAATAGCGAGGCGTGAATAGCTACATTGTATTATAAGACTTTGTTTACTTTTGTAAGAAACTGCCAAATTGTCTTTCAAAGTGTTTATACTGGTATTTGCATTCCTAGTAGCAATGAAGAAGTTCTGTAGCTTCACATCTTCACCATCACTTGATACATCACAGCTTTGAATTTCTGCCATTCTAATAGGCTGATAATACTCTCACTGTTATTTTAATTTGTAATTTTCTAATTATATATGATGTTGAACATTTTTTCATATGCTTTTTTGTTATCTGTGTGTCTTCATTAGTGAGGTGTATATTCATTTTTTTCTTTGAGGTTAGAGTGATATTCTAATATTGTAGACAATAATTCTATGAGTTACAAAATAGAAGGAAAATTTATTTGATAATATAAAAATAAAGGTCTTTATATAGAAAAATAAAGCATACTTGGTAGTAGACATATATAGTTGGAGGAATAAAAAATATTTAAAATGAATAGGAATATAATGAGAATTCCTACACATTCAGTTAAAAAATATTCAAGTAGAACAAAAAGAGAAGAATGTGAACTATCTACATGTCAAGCATAAAGTGCCAAATTCATCATGAATATAGAGAAGCAATGAGAAAATAAAATAGCAGACTAAACATAGACTGATAACAGAATTGTAACATCCAGTGAAGCACTATCTTTTGCGTTACTGATAGAAACATGAATTACAATAACTAAAAATGTAGCTTATATCTAAAATGTCTTCTCTAGGAACTTTATCATGTAAGAATTGAAGCAACAAAAGATAAAGTTCTCCATAGGAAGGTATTGATGTTTGAGGTGACCAAACTTCCTCCTGAAACACACAGTGCCAAATCAGCAAATGGGACCAAATGAGGCAGTGTATATTTTCCTGACCATATAATTTGTCAAGTTGTGGATCACAGGCACATGTTTATATTGCTTGTGAGGATGCAAACTGGTATCACTCTTTGGGGGAAAATATTTATCAAAAGTGCACATTCATTTGTCTTTTGAGGCAGCAATCTTATTTGAAAGAATCCAAAGTAATGGAAATGTGATAATTGCAGTTTCAGTCTGTGCTCACCTGGCTCCATTGCTTCTGGGCCCATGTGTGGTAAGGCAGATCATCACAGTGGAGAGCTTGTAATGGGGTACAGTGGCTCACCTTGTGACAAACAAAAGACAGAAGTCTTTTGCCCAATTTTTAATTGAGTTGCTCATTTTCTTGTTGTTGAGTTCTAAGAATTCTTTTTGTATTTTGAATCCAAGTCCTTTGTGTGACAGTCTTTTGCAAATATTTTCTCCAAATTTATATCTTGTTTTATTCCCTTGCCAGTTTCTTTCACAGAACTGAAGGTTTAATATTAATGAAGTCCAGCTTATTATTGGTTTCTTTCATGAGTTATGCTTATTATGTTGTATCTAAAAAGCCATCACCATACCCAAAGTTATCTGAATTTTCTTCTGTTATCCTCTAGAAGTTTCATGGTTTTATGTTTTACATTTGGGTCTGTGCTCCGTTTTTAGATAATTTTTGTAAAAGGTGTAAGGTCCATATCTAGATTCATCGTGATGCATGTGGATGTTCTCTTGTTCAAGCACCACTTATTGAAAAGCCTTTCTTTTCTCCTTTATATTGCCTTTGATACTTTGTCACAGAGCAGTTGACTATGTTTATATAGGTCTGTTTCTGGGTCTGTTTCTCTCTTCTGTTCCATTGATATATTTGTGTATTATTTCACCAGTATCATAGAGTCTTGATTCTGTGCCTTAAAGTTGGGTGGTGATAGTCCTACAACTTTGATTATTCTTTTCTTTCAGTTATTAAGTTGGATATTCTGAGTATTTTGCCTGTTCATATAAACTGTAGATAGAATCAGTTTGTTGATTTCTACAAAATAACTTGCTGGGATTTTGATTGGGATTACATTGAATGAATGATTACATTGAACCATAGATGTGGTTGGAAACTAAAATCTTGGCAATGTTAAGGCTTCCTGTCCATGAACATGGGATAGCTCTCATTTACTTCCTCTTTGATATCTTTCCAGAGTTTTGTGGTTTTCTTCTTATAAATCCTATATATATTTTGCTTGACTTATGCCTAAATATTTCATTTTGGGGTTTACTAATATAAATGGTAATGTATTTTTAATTTCATATTCAATTTGTTCATTACTGTGATATAAGAAAGCAGCTTATCTACATATTAACTTGCAACTTTGCTATGATCCCTTATGTGTTCCAGGAGTTCATTGTTGCTGTTGTTTGCTCAGTTCTTTTGGATATTGTATAGATGGGTCATATTATTTGTGAACAACATTTTTCTTTCTTTCAAATCTGTATATATTTTATTTCCTTTTCTTGCCTTATTACATTAGCTAGGTCTCCCAGTATATTTGTAAAAACTATTGGTGAGAAGGGACAACTTTGCATTGTTCCTGATCTTGGAGAGAAAGCTTCAAGTTTCTCACTATTAACTATGATGTTAATACATGCAGGTTTTTTTGTTCAGTTGGTTGGGCTTGGTTTTTTTCTTTTTTTAAGATACTCTTTATCAAGTTGAGAAATGTCCCTTCTTAATTTGCTGAGTGGCTGTTGGTTATATTTCAAATGCTTTTTCTCTATATATTAATATGTTCATGTGATTTTTCTTCATTGAGCTACTAGTTTGATTGTTTCAAAGATTTTCTTTAAAATGTTGAACCAGCTTTGCATACTTGAGATAAACTGTTGGATTTAGTATGTCAGTATTTTGTTGAGGATTTTGGTATCTGTATTCATGCAAGATACTGGTCTGTAGTTTTCTTGTAATTGTCTTTGTCTGGCTTGGGTATTAAGGTATCACTGGCCTCATAGAATGAGCTAGGAAGCATTCTTCCTATCTACTAGAAAAATTGTAGAGAATTCATATAATTTCTGCCCTAAATGTTTAGTAAAATTCACCAGTGAATCCATCTTTCCCTAGTACTTTTTTGTTTGGAAGGTCACAAAATATTGATTTAAAAGTGATAGTAGATATCTACCTATTCAGATCCCTTCTTGAAGGGATCTTTAAAGGAATTAGTCCATTCCATTCAGGTTATCAAATCTGTGGGCATAGAGTTGCCT
Organism: Castor canadensis; assembly: GCF_047511655.1. Lineage (NCBI taxonomy): Eukaryota > Metazoa > Chordata > Mammalia > Rodentia > Castoridae > Castor > Castor canadensis. The sequence continues at coordinate 44,382,359 of NC_133386.1, forward strand.
ATAATACTCTTTTTATTAATGTCTATGGGATCTATAGTGATGCTTTTTTCTTTAATTTCCAATATTTGTAATATTTGTCTTCTTTCCTTTTTCTTACTTATCTTGGCCAGAAGTTTGTTGTTATTGATATTTTTCTCTTTTTTATTTTGATTTTCATTTTTGATTTTTTGTTTTCAATTTCACTGATTTCTATACAGACTTTTAAATTTTTTTCTTATGCTTACTTTGGATTTAAATTGGCCCTCTGATTTTTGTTTGTTTATTTTCTAAGGTAGAAAAATTATTGATTTTATAGCTATCTTTTCTACTGTATGCATTCAGTGGCATACATATTCCTCTTAGTGCTGTTTTCTCTGCATCCTACAATTTTTTTTTTCAGTACTGGGGCTTGAACTCAGGGCTCTACCTTGAGCCACTCCACAAGCCCTATTTTTGTGATGGGTTTTTTTGAGATAGGGTCTCATGGAACTATTTGACCAGGCTGGCTTCGAACCATGATCCTCCTGATCTCTACCTCCTGAGAAGCTAGGATTACAGACATGAGCCATCAGTGCCCAGGCCCTACAATTTTTTAATAAGTTGTGCTTTCATTTTCATTTAGTTGAAATTATTTTTTAATTTTTCTTGAAACTTCTTCATTGAATCATTTGTTATTTAGAAATATGATTGCCCTAGATTTGCATATACATTCATAATTAATCCAAGTCTACTCTCAACACTATTTACTGCTTAATGGGTAGTGCCAGTACCTTATAATGACAAAATGCATTCCTCCCTCTTGTCCCTTCCCTCTTTGCTCTCATTAATTTTACATAAGCATGTGTATATACATGGTATATATAATTGAATACATTTTTGCTATTATTATTTTGGATAAACTGTTAGCTCTCAGAACAACTAAAAATAAGAAAAATTAAAGTCTTTATTTTACCTTCACTTACTCTTTTTCTGATGCTTTATGTAACTCTGAATTTCTGAACGATACCATTTTTCTTGACCCTGAAGAACTTTTTTTTTAACATTTCTTGTAAGACAGGTCTACTGCTACCAACAAATCCCTTCAATTTTCAATTTTTTTTTTGCACAAGAAAGTGTTTCTCCTTTAAAGAATAATTTTTTTTAGGATATAAAATTCTACCTTGATGATTTTATTTATTTATTTATTTATTTATGTAACACTTTAAGTATTTTTACTCCACTCTCTTCTTGCTTACATGGTTTCTGGAAAGTCAAATATTTTCTTTCCCTGGCTTCTTTCAAGATATTAATTTTCTAAAGTTTGACTCTAATACGCCTTGGTATAGGGTTTTGTGTTGTTTGGGGGGCTTTGGGAGGTTTTGTTATTGTTCTTGTTGTTTGTTTGTTTTGGTATTTATCCTGATTGTTCTATGAGCTTTGTGAATTTATCATGTGAATTTATTTATGTATTTATATATATATATTTTTTTGAGACAGAGTTTTTAGCCCAGGCTGGCCTTGAACTTACTGTCCTCCTACCTCAGCCTTCTAAGTACTAGGAGTGCAGGCATGTGAGTTTTCTGAAATTGTTTTGGGAAAATTTCTGTGCAATATCTTGTTTATATTCCTTTCTGTCTTTACTGCCTTTTGGTTCCCAATACATGTATGTTATACCTTTTGCAGTTATACCACAGTTCTTGGATAGTCTATTCTCTTTTTTTCTTCAGATTTTTTTTTGTTTTTCAGTTTGGGAAGTTTCTATTGACATACCTCCAAAAAGTTCAGAGATTCCTTTCACGTTCAGTTCACTAATGAACCCATCAAACACGTTCTTTATTTTAAAATGTTTTTTATCTCTAGCATTTCTTTTTTAGTCTTAGAATTTTTATCCCTCTGCTTACATTATCTATCTGTTCATACATGGTGTCTGCGTTTCCCATCAGAGCCCTTAGCGTATTAACCATACTTATTTTAAATTCAATTTGATAATTCCAACATCCCTGTCATATCTCATGCTTGTTCTGCCCCTTCAAACCATGGGGGTTATTTTGCTCTATTTTGTTTTGTTTTGTTAGTATGCTTTTTTTTTTATAGAAAGGTAGACAATTGCCCTTAGCATTGTGATGGGAGGGGCAGTGGAGGGAGGGGGAGCAGAATTCCATAGCCCAATGAGGTCTCCTTCTTTTACTGAACTTATATCCCTGACCTGTGAACTTTGTAAGTGCTTCTCAGGATTTTTTTGTTTTTTCTATTTTCACTCCCTTTGGTGGTATAGGATGGCTGGAGGGGATCAAAACTGCATATTTCCTTTCTCCCAGGTAGATTAAGCTCTGGAAAAATGCTATTTTTTTCCTGAGGAAAATATGGGAATGGAAAGTTCTAGTGTTTTTTTTTTTAAAATGGTTCCCTTCTCCTCCCCCTGCCAGAAACAAGAAGACTTTGCTACCACATTTACTGTGAGTTGTTAGAGCTTCTGGAGATAAAACTTAGTGAAGTGGGGAGGGGGAACACTTCTATGACTGGGACTCCTTGAATTTTAGCTCCCAAACTACTTATGTGCCTTCAGCAATTTGTCACAGTTCTGGGGTGATTTTGTTTGTTTGATTTGTTTTGCCTAGGAACTTACTTCACAAAGGTTTGTGCTATTGAGTTTCAGGCTAGATAAGTCATTCTCATCATCTACTTGACTGCCTCCAGTTTTAGGGCAGTGTTTTGTCCTGTGACTATACTTCTTTGATAGATTTAAAGAGTTTTTTTTTTTTTTTTTTCAGTATGTTTAGCTTTTTACTTGTTAGATGAAATGGCGATTTCTAAACCAGAAACCAGAAGAACTCCCCATTCCCTCCTATTTCCTCCTGTAAGTTTTTCAGGTTTATATTTTATACTAGGGTCTCTAATTTTGAATTAATCCTTCTATTACATGTGAGGGATGGGTCAGAATGTCTTTTTCTTCTTACATAAATATTATTCAGGTTTTCTAGCACCATTTGTTAGAAAAATCTAAGCACCATTTGTTGAACAAACTATCATTGTCTTTGAATTTTTGTCAAAAATCACTTGACTGTATGTGTAGAAGTATTTTTGAAATACTGTGCCAGTATTCTATCCATCTTTCCTTTTTCTCGCACCTCATCAAGTTAATTCCTTTGAAGAAAATCTAGAAATCAGACAGTGATTTCTAGACCTCAAAATTTGTTTTTTGGTTTGGCTCTTCTATTTCCTTTACCTCTCCATACACATTTTAGAATTACCTTGTTGATTTCTTTTTGAGGAGGCATTATTAGGGGTTGAACTCAGGTCCTTGTACTTACAAGGCAGGTACTCTACCACTTGAGTCATGCTCCTAGTCCTTTTTGAGATCAGGTCTCAGTTTATGCCTGGGTGGGCCTTGACCACGATTCTCCTATTTGTGCTTCCTCAGGTAGCTGGAATGATAAGGGCACACCACCTCACCCAGCTTCTTATTGGTTGAAATGGAGTCTCAACAACTTTTTGTTCAGGCTGTCCTGGAACCAGATCCTCCTGATCTTCACCTTCCAAAAAGCTAGAATTATAGGCATGAGCCACTGTGCCTGACTATCTTGTTGATTGCTGGAAAAAAAATCATGCAGGATTTGGTGTGCAGAATTACATTTAAACTAGAGAACATCTTGGGGAAAATTTGTACCTTGAAAATACTGAGTTGGAAAACTCATGGAAAGTTTATTCCATGGGGAGCATGGAGTATCTCTCAATTTGGTTAAATAATCTTGGATTTCTTTTATCAGTGTTTTATAATTTTTTGCATACAGTTCTTGCATATACTTCATAGGATTTGTAGCCAAATATTCTGTATTTTCAGGTGCTATTAGAAATCTTTTTTTTTTAATTCTAATTTTAATTGTTCATTTTTGTTCCTAGGAATAAGATTGAGCTTTTGTATTGACTTGCATCATTTTGTTATATTCACTTATTCTAGTAGCTTTTTAGTAGATTGTCTAGAATTTTCCACATAATCATATTTTAATACGTTTTATTTTTCCTTTTTCAATCTGTGTGTTATTTCTCTTGTTGCCTTATTTCTGTAGCTCAGATGTTATCATTTTGAATATGAGTAATGAAAAAAATCTTTTTACTTTCTCTTGATCTTGGAAGTGGAAGAGGGGAAAGCATTCAGTCTTTTATCATTAAGTATGTTAGCTGTAGAATTTACCTTATAATACCCTGATCAAGTTGTGAAATTTTCATTTATTCCTGTTTTCTTGACAATATTTCATTAAAAAAGTTGAGTTTTGTGAAATGCTTTTTGTGTGTCTATTGTATGCTTTTTCTTTAGTTTGTTGATATGATGCAGTAATTTTGTTTGGTTGGTTGGCTAAGTTGTTTTGGGTTTTTTTTTTTCTCCCCTTTCTTTTGAGTCAGGGCCCCTTTATATGGCCCAGGCTGGCCCTGAACTTGCGCTCTTCCTGCTTTCAGCCTCTCAAATGCTGAGATTTCAAGCTTGCAGCACCATACACGGCTTGTGAATTAATATTGAATGTTGAATTAGCTTTTCTTAGGTTTATGTGATTTTCCTTTTTTTATTAGAATATATTAATTCTACAAAACAATGGCTTTCATTATGACATTTTTATACATGTACTTTGATAATATTCATCCCCCATTACCCTTTATTGCCCCCCCCCCCCGGGCTGTAGTTTTCTTTTAATATGGTTTTTGCCTGGTTTAGTATCATTATAATAGTGGTTTCATTAAATGAGTTTGGGCAGTGTTCCCTGTTCTATATTTTTGTAAAATTCATGTGGAACTGGCATTGTGTCTTCCTTAAATATGTGCTAGAATTCATTATGAATCCACTTCAGCCTATAGAGTTTTGTGTTGGAAGGTTTTTAACTACATATTCAATTTTCAAAATAGATATAAGGCTGGGTGGGCACAATAGAACATGCCTTTAGGCCCAGCTACTTGAAATGCTGAGGTGGAAGGATTGCTTGAGCCCAGCCTGGGCAATATAATGAGTTTTCATCTCAAAAACAAAAAAAAAATCAAACAAACAAAAAACCATATATATATATACACACACACACACACACATATGATTTTAGAGAAACTTTGACAGTTTGTATGTTTAAAAAATTTAATCATTTCATCTATATTACCAAACTTACGGTATAGCATTGTTCATAGTATTTACTTATTAGTTCATTATTAACTGTATAGTCATGTCCTCTCTTTCATTCCTGATACTTGCAACTTACATCTTCTCTTTCTCTTTTCTTCCCCCTGCTTTGATCAGTCTAATCAGAAATTTATCTGTTTTCATGAACAGTAGCTATTGTAAATATTCATTATGTGTCATATATCTTTTACAGAACTTTGATTATATTTTATTTAAATATCCAGGAATCTATATTTTCTATTATTCTCCCCTGTTACAGAAAAATAAAATGAGGCCTATATATATTAGGATAATTGCCTGTAAGCCAATAGCCAGAGTGACAGATCCAGGATTCAAATCAAGTTTAGCTGAGTCCAAAAGCACTTTTAACTACTTTGCTTTATTGACTGGTATGAAGGATAAATCAAAGTTAGCAAAACTTATGAAGCATCTCCTCCCTTGTATTGTGACTAGAAGAAAACTTTTTGTTCCCTTCACCACATTATAATAACCACTGTTTTCTATGATTGTACCCTTCCCTGATTAACAGCATATAATAGAACCTCTTTGCATAAGGTCTCTGGAAATGTATTGGTCCTTCCAAAAGTTTAGAAAACTCAGTCAGGGCCCCTACAAGGTGACACAGAAAATCTGAGGACTTCTAGTTACCAAATACTAGATGACATGTTTTAGATTTTTCAGAGCACCAGAGCTGCTACGGCCTTCTAACACCTGGATACCTGAATAATTGTCCTAATGTCTGTTTTTGAAAGTCTTAAAAACCTTAACTATGCCCTTCATAAGTAGGAGATATGCTTTTGAAAATACAGGCTGACATACCTTCCTTGTTTCCTCAGGTCTGACGGTAACTGCTATAAAAGACTCAGGAGAATGGAATTTGGAGGCCGGGGCCTTAGTGCTTGCAGATGCGGGCCTTTGCTGTATTGATGAGTTTAATAGCCTCAAAGAGCATGATAGAACCAGTATCCATGAAGCAATGGAGCAACAAACTATAAGTGTTGCTAAGGCTGGGTAAGCATTTCTTTTCTTTAAAAATCTATAGAAATTGAGGAGGTTATTTAACATATAATTAGAATAAAATGGGAACCTTATTGATTCTTTCAAGAATTTCAGTTATCACTCTTCAAGATACACATGAAAGTTTTTCTTATTAGAATATAGATGTGTATAAGTAAATTATTATTAGGAGAAAATGAAGTATAAATGGAGACTGACTTAACTAATGAGAAGAATTTATGAAGAGCTTTCAATGCAGAATTCAACTTATTCTCTTTCATTTCAGTAAATATTGTGTATGTACTCTGGGCATTATTACTGTATTAGGAATTTTGAAAGCTTCAAGAAGAGAAAAATGTCATATTTTCTGCTTTCAATAGTATTCTTCCTATAGATCCTAATGGAAAGTGGACCACAACATATGGAAAACTAGATAATAAAAAATATATTAGCATAAGATAAAGCTCCATTTGTGAGGCAGGAAAACTTAAGATTGAGATATTTGAGTCTCTGCCTACCAATGGAAAGGAAAAATGAGCCAGGTTTAGAAATCTACCCACCCAGGCCATGAAGTGGCTATTGGAACCTTACCTAGTTTCAAAAGTTGGCCACCCAACAGGCTGCCAAGCCATACTTGTAATCAACAGGGCCAAACTTATCTCAACCCTAATGCGTGTGAAGCCAACTATGTAGGCAGATAGGGCTACCAGCAATGTCTTCAAATCGTTCTAGCTACTTGGGTGCCAGGCAGACACTGGTATGTATAGATTCTATGAGATCTGTTTCTACACACTGGCGGAAAAGTAAGGAAAGTGAGGGAAAAAGAGAGCAGAATACAGAAAAGTATACCAGGAAGAACTAGATAGAACCCTTATCTAATCTATTTATTTATTATTCATTCACTCTATATATTTATTAAAAATCTGCCATATGCAGACTGGAGGCATGGCTCAAGTGGTAAAGTACCTGCCTCACAAAGTTAAGTCCTGAGCTCAAACCCCAGTACAGACACACACACACACACACACACACACATAAAAAATATATGCCATATGTCAGGGACTGTGTTAGACATGAAAAAGTTAAAAGAAGAATAAAACGTCCTTGGTGTGTTGACTGTGTATTATATAAACAAAAAATAGTAGCAGTGGTAAGTCCATAATAAAAAAGTGTTTTTAGAAAACATGCTTTAAAATGGTTATTGCTTCTAAACTCTTTAGCAGGGGTTGGCCAGGTAGTTTATTAAATGTCTTCAAAGTCTACTTTTACTTCTTACTATGTCTTCATTTAATTGACGTGTTTGTCAGTTAATATGGTTTATTTTATGCTTTATTTTCATATGCCTTTTCCTGAGGTTGATCTGGGACATTTTGCAAGACTCCTACATATGAACCCTACTATTAGGAAAGAAATTGAGACACATTCTCTGAATCTGTTTTAGAAAAAGGAGAAAGTTGGCAGGGCCATAGACTACAGAATATTTTGCAAGTGAAAATATTAACCCTCCCTTATCCCTGTCAAGTGTGAATTAGTATGACCCTTTTATACGGTCCATAATTATGTTCCACGATCCACTTATGATATCAAGGTATTGGACAGTCTTATCATAATTATAATTACTTTATGCTCTTTATCTATGGTAAAGGACTAGTTTTGTTGTATTTTGCAGTCCATCACAGAGTTCTTTTTTTTGAGGTGGAACTTGGCTGTGTTGCAAAGGCTGACCTTGAACTGGTAGTCCTCCTGCCTCAGCCCTGCTCAGAGCCATAGTTTTATAAAATACAATAAAAATGAATTACTAAGAAAGTGAAAGGAAAAAAGCAAAGACATACAAAATATAAGACTAAGTTTTTCTACTTAGGTTATAGAAAGATGTAAGAACATGCCACTCCTATCCTAACAAGAAAAATCCAGATAGTCCACAAAAATCATAACTTTTCTTCAATTTATCAGAGAGCTAAGGTCACAAAGAAAGCAAAGGAGCTTAATTTCAAAGTATCATAAGCCCTTCAAAGGGGAATTGAAACACACAAACTGTTTCACCTTTGATAGATCATGGAGGGGAAAGTGATTGCCACAGATGCAAATAAGAAGACATCACTTAAAAAAAAAATCAGTTTTCTAAAAGATAAAGTGTGGGCTAACATATAGTTGAGATAACTGAGAGCTCCAAATGCAAGAGGAGTTTTCATCCACTTGCAAGCCCTTCTCCACTAGTCCCTATCAGATACAAAAAGAAATTGAGTGGAGAAGACTAGATAGACCTTCTCTTCCCCTTATCTGTCATGTAAACAAAAAGAGGTGACTGCTGCCAAGGACAAGCTTAAAACACTGCCTGCTTCCTCAAATTTCTCATATGAAATAATATGATTAAATCACTGGGCTAAAGCAACAAGCCTCCTTATCCCCAGGGCCTCTGAGCAAAGAGTAGAAGCAACAGATTCTTTGGCTTCTGGAGGAGGATAGAAAATCCTTCCGTCCCCCAGGAGTCAGGCAAACTCATACTGCTTCTGGACAAAGTGTAGAAGCAAAAACCGTCTTAACTCCAAGAGAAGGTCAGTAAACTCTCTTGGGTCCAGGATGTTGAACCAATATAAAACAAAATTCAGCTACCTTGGGGAAGGGACAGAAAAATCCCTTCTGTCCAAGAACCACCAGAGATATATGGCAGAGTTCAACTGCCACAGATGGGAGGGGAAGGCTTACATCTTACTACATCTTCTCTAAGAGCAGGCATCCAGACATCAAGAGCGGAAGACCAAGAACCACCCTGGTTTTCTGGCCTTACATCACATTAACCTGATACTAAGTATAAGGAAATAACAGCAGTCTGCCATTGGGGAAGGTGTAGGTATACAGTGACTGCTAAAAGCTGAACATAGAGTAGAAACACTGAGAATGGTTTTCCAGCACCATACTACAGTAAACCCCCATGCTAAGCACAGGTAACAGCAGCTCATACTGAAAGGATATAAAGTCTGTGGTATAATTAGGGAGAAAATAGCAACAACAATGCCAGTATCCACTTCAACTGTGATAGCCTCATAGACATGGCCTTACAGAAGGAATTTGTCCTCACAATAACAGATATCCAGTCAAAACTTACAATACACATACAGAGAGAATAGAAAAGATGATGGGAGGGAGGAAGAGAGGAAAAAAGGAAAAAGGATAATTTATTTTTTAAAGATAAAACAATTGACAGAGCCATACTTAGTGATGGTAGAGATGTTGCACTTATCAGACAGAAACTTCAAAATAACTATATGTAATATGTTTAAGTATCTAGTAGGAAAGGTAAACAGCATGGATGAAGAGATGGAAGACACTGGTAGAAATAGAAAACAAAACAAAAACAGTATTAGGAATGACAAATGCCTCCTACAGGCTTTAGATCCTGCTGAAAAAATAGTTAACTACTTACAGGTCAATAGAAATTTACGCAAAAGAAAACAGAAGAGTGAAAAATATGTACACACTATTCAAGTAGTATATGATGATACCAGATGATCTAACAAATATGTTATCAGAACCATAGAAGACAGAATGAATGAAGAAGCAATATTTAAAGAGGCAGTGGCCAAGAATTATACAAAATTCTTAATAGACATCAAAATACAGATTCAAAGAGCTCTGAGACTCTCGAGGGTAAAAGACTACACGCACATACATGCACACACACTCGGAGCATATGTAGACCCCTTATAGTCAAACTGCATTGAAAGGCCTGAGGAAAAAGAAAAATATTTCATAAGGAAGGACAAAAATTAGAACTGAAAAGGAAAATTTGTCAGCTGAAGAGATAGTGTTCAAAATTGAGGGCAAAATATATTTTTAGACAAGCAGATCTACAGTATGAAAAATTTAAAAAGTTCTCCAGACAGAAGGAATGACTCCCAGTGAAAATCTGGTTCTTCACAAAAATAAAGAGCTTGAAAGTAGTAGAATATAAGAGAAAATAAAACTATTTTTCTTAATGACTATAAAAATAATTAACTATGTATAGCAAAACAGTAATAAATGATAGTAGTTTAAAGAAGAGATGGAGGAAATAAAAGTTTATTATGATACAGTTTTTATACTATACATGAAGTGGTATAATATTTGAAGGTAGTTAAAGATGCAAACTCTAGAACTGCTGCTAGAAAATAAAGGAGGCATGACTAGTTGTGGTTGTGGAGATAAAGTAGGGTCATAAAAAATAATTCTAAAGAAGACAGGAAGAAAAAGGTAATAAGTAATAGGTGAGTCAAATACAACACAGTTAGAGAAGTGATAGACTAATTTATTTTTTAAATTTTTTTGTGGTGCTGAGGGTCAAACATAGGGCCTTGTGCATTCTAAGCAAGCATCCTACCACTGACCTATACCCCATGTCTCAAGAGGATAGATTTAAGCTCAATCATATGAATAATTATATAAGTAATTAAAAGAGATTGCAGATTGGATTAAAAAATCAAGATTCAACCATATGCTACCCTCAAGAAACAGACTTTAAATTCATTTACATCGGTAAGTTAAAATAAAGTAAACACACACACACATATCATGGAAACAACAAAACTTAACCAAGAAATTACACAAAAATAAAGCTTCAAAACAATATCACCCATGAACATAGGCACAAACATTCTTACCAATACTTTGGTAAATTAAATCCAAAATATATAAAAAGGATTATACATTGCTTTATCCCAGGAAAGCAAAGTTGTGGTATGTTTGAAAAATCAATCAGTGTAATGGTTTTAGCAGAACGCGGTTTGGATATGAAGTGTGCCCCCAAAAGGCTCATGTGCTGGTGGCTTGCTCTCCAGTTGGTGGCAGTACTGAGGGATGATTGAATCAGGAGGGTACTAACTTTGTCAGTGCACTGACTCAGTGATGAGTTCATCCTGAATGGGCTACATTGAGAGGTAGGGCCTGGTTGAAGGAAGTAGGTCACTGGGATCATATATTTAAAGGGTTTGCCTTGTCCCTGGACCCTTTCTCCTCTCTCTCCCCCCACCCCCGTCTTATCCACTGTGAGGTTAAGCCACTTTGTTCTACCACGTGGTCCTTGCTATGATGCCTTGCGTCACCATGCCAAGGCCCACAAGCCACAGAGCCAAGTGACCATGGACTGAAACCTCTGAAACCATGAGCCAAATAAATCCTTCCCCCCCGGAAGTTACTTATGTCAGGTGTTCTGTCATAGCCACAAAAAGCTGACTGATGCAGAAAAAAAAAAAAAAAAAAAAAATATATATATATATATATATATATATATATATATCCTAATAGATAAAATGTATTTGACAAATACTCATAAAAATGATCTGTGAAAACATGCAAGAAACATGGCAAACTTAATGGTGAAAGACTGACTGTTTTCCACTTAAGATTAGGAGAAGGCAAAAATGTCCACTCCTACCATTTCTGGTCAGTATTACTAGAAATTGTAGTAAGATTAGCACAAAAAAGAAGTAAAACACATTCAATTATAGGCTCACGCCTATAATCCTAGCTACTTAGGAGGCAGAAATCAGGAGGATTGCAGTTCGAAGCCAGCCCAGGCAAATAGTTCTTGAGACCCTATATCGAAAAAACCCATCACAAAAAAAGGCTGGTGGAGTGGCTCAAGGTGTAGCACCTGAGTTCAAGCCCCAGTACTGCAAAAAAAAAAAAAAAAGAAGATGTTAAAAGTGTTTGTATTTTATAAGAAATAATCATCTACATAGAAAATTCCAAAGAATCTATGAAAAAGTCACTAGAACTAATAAACATAACAAGGCTGTAAAACACAAAACCAATGCATGAAATTAATTGTATTTCTGTGTGGTAGCAATGAATAATTGGAAATTAAAACATACATTTATAAGAGCATTCTTCAATAGAAAGTTTTTAAGGCTAAATCTAGCAAAATACTTATACCCGAAAACCTATAACATGCTAACCAGAGAGATAGACCTGGTTGCATTGATCAGAACTACTTAATAGTATGAAGATGTAAATTCTCCCAAAAGCATTAAAATTCTGGTCAAAAATCCAATGGGCTTTTTTGCTTGTTTGTTTGGTATTTATATGGAAAAGCACAGAAACTAGAAATGCCAGAACAGGGATGAAAAAGAACAAATTTGGAGGACTTTATTTCAAGATTTACTATATAGCTTCAATTTTCAGAACAGTGTAATGTTGGCATAAGGATAGACACAACTCAATGGCAGAAAATGCTGATCCAGAAATAGACCCACAAATATAAAATCAACTGATTTTTCAGAACGATACCAGGATAATTCAGTAGAGAAAGGATAGTCATTTAAAAAAAATTTATGCCAGAACACTTGGATATCCATATGCGGAAAAAAAAAAAAAAAGACCTCTGCAGACGTGGTTTATAGCTACTCTGTTTATAATCACCAAAATTGAAAATAACTCAGAAGTTCATCAACTAAAAATAAATAAGTTTTGATACATCTATACCATGGACTACTACTATCAATATAAGGGAACGAACTTATTGATACACGCACCAACATGGATGAATCTTAAAAGCATTATGCAAAGTGAATGATGCCATGCATACAAAGCTACTGAAGATCTAGCAAAGGCATAATAAGGAGATAAATCAGAGGTTGGGGTTAGAGGTTCGGGGTTAGGGGAGAATAATGACTACAGAGAGGCACCTAAAAAGGTAGAATTTTAGTGTTGTGTAAATTATCCTATAGTAATCCTTACTTCTAAAAAATATATAAATCCATGTATTTATTTTTGGAATCAGTAGACATGAAATCACTCTGACAAATGAGATTTCTGAACGCTTAACTCTCTGCACTCCTCTCTTCCCTGACTGGTGACAGTGTACCAATAGGCCCAAGTTCAGTACTCAGGCATTGAGCCCTATTGGTACACCAACACAGGAGACATAAGAATAGATTGCAAGGGATGGAAAGAAATGACAGTGCCGGGTTAAAATTTATCATCAGTAGCCCTTTTTAAATTAAAAAGATGTTTTCCAAAGAAAAGAATTTTAAGAATAATTTTCATGCTAGATTTCTTTTGTCTGCTGGAAAGGACTCTCAGCTTAGAGGCAAGAGATTTGAACTTTATGTTGCTACTTATATCCATAGTCAATTTTTCATTGTTTCTTCTTCAACCCATTTTTCAAGTTGTGATATTTTTGTACAGTTTAGCCTGAGAAGCACTTTGAGTACTTTAATTTAATGAAATCCCTTTTTTAGACCACCACACCATGCTAGGCATTGTTGTTATGGTTACTGTGTTAAACATTCATATTATTATGGTTTCAAGACAAAACTCTCCAAATGTTTGTTTTGTCTTGGCTGCTACTCAGTGTTAATACCTCTTTGAACTGAATCATGGATCACAACCAGTATTTTAGCCTTCCAGTTTCTTTACATTTATGTAAAAATGTTTACTTTGCAAAACATTTTAGTCTGTTTACTTCATTTAAAGGTTCCTGTAATTTTGTGCGTTCAGGGAATTACATGATCACGTTCTCCATGTTATCATGGTTAAACTGGGTCTTGTTAATCGGCTATAAAGTGTGGATGTTGATGACATTCTGTTTTATTCCTCCTCTCACATAACTATTTCAGGATTCATAAAAACAGTTATACTATTTTATTAGCATGCATTTTTTTAAAAGACTCAGTTCCTAACATTGTATGCTATACAATTATGTAATGCTGTTGAGTGGTTTGAACCTTTTACTTCTCCATCTTGAACAGGTTTCCTTTTCTTGATTAATTTAGTGAAGATATTCTTACATTACACTGTAATAACAGAGTCAGGGTTCCTGTGGTCTCCTCTGAACTTAACATACTTATTTCTAGCCTACTCCCCAGGGTGCAGGACCTCTATGCTGACAAGCATCGAGTAGTAGCTGCTTTTGATTCTGACCATGTTTCTAACACATGCTGTCCTGAAACTTTCAGCCAGTCTTAGTATTTCTCACACTTCAAAATCTTGTCTTATTTAAAAACAGAGCAGTTATATAACCTGGATTTAAATCTCTTTTACCTTGGGTTATTAGGCTCCGTGTTTTCCATATAGAGAATATGGCCTGAAATAAGAACCCCCCAAGATAAGCAGATGCTTCCAGGAGATCACTTTTCTTGCTGAATTATTTTCTTCTTTGTGAATTTTCATTAAAATTACTTACAACTGCCACTGTCATCACTCAGAAATAACAATATCAGACAATGACAACAGCAGTGAACATCCCTTAGTTAAAATAAAGCATAGCTAAATTGTTAGTATATTTGTGGAAAAGCCAATATGGTTATGGTGGAAAGAGCAAATTCTTGCAGGTTAGAGAGACCTAGTATCAATTCTAGCGTAAGTTACTACTTTCCTGACGGTGGGAGATAATCATCATGTTTGAGTTTCAGCTCTGTTTTTGTGACGTGATCGTAGCAGTATAGTAGCAGGGCTCTCCCTGTAGGATGTTCTCAACTTAAAGTTTGTATGTGTCAACTTCCTGACTCAGTGCCTACAATATAATCAATAGATGGAAGCTGTAGCTACTTAAGCACACTATTTTATTTTTTGTTGTGATAAAGCCTATAATCCTAGCTACTCAGTAGGCAGAGATCAGGAGGATGAAGGTTCCAAGAGACCGATCTCGAAAAAATCCATCACAAAAAAGGGTTGGTGGTGTGGTTCAAGTTACAGACCCTAAGTTCAAATCCCAGTACCACCAAACAAAAAATTATGCTCAAACACACAGAATGTAAAACTTTGCTTCTTAATTTTTTTTTATTAAGACTATGGTTTTTATTAGGACTGGGGTTTGAACTCAGGGCTTCATGGTTGCAAAACAGGTGCTCTACTGCTAGAGTCATACTTCCCCTAGCTTAACAGTTTTTAAGTGCACAGTTCCATAGTGCTTTTGCACTACTGAAGATCGTGTTTTCTACCCAGTATCCGTTTTGGCCTGGATCAGAAGATCCTTAGTTATTTTATTTTATGTATATATGAAGATGTTTACAGGATTCTATGTATTTCTAAACTCAGTTGAGTCTCCAAAATAGTTTCAGAGTTATTATACCAACATAATTGCCAAAAAAATAAACAAAAAAAAAAGCGATGTTCAAGGAAAAGAACTACAGACAGTTCTTTTTATTCTTGGAGAGTATTCAGCTAAGGTTATATATTGTCAGAGTATGTATTAGTCAGTTTTGCCATCACTTTGACAAATACCTGAGAAAATCAACTTAACAAAGGAGACTTGGTTTCTGGCTTCAGAAGTTTCAGGTCAGGGTCACTGACTCCATTGTTTCAGGACATGTGGTAGGCAGAGTATCATGGAGGAAAGACATGGTAGAACAGAGGTGCTCACCTGATTGAGGCGAGGAAGCAGAGAGGGACCAAGGAAGGGGCCTAGGAAAAAATACAGCCCCCAAGAAGACATCCCCAGTGACTTCCAACTAGGTCTTATCTCTGGAAGTTTCCACTTCCCAATGATGCCAGCATCATTTAGGTCAGAGCTCTCGTGATCTAATCACCTGTTGGTAATTGGATGCACTAGCTAGGGACCAAAGCTTCAACACTTGAGCCTTTTGGAGAATTCAGAACCAAACCATAACAAAGTACATATTCAAAAGTAGTTGGAATCAATTCTTTATTTTCCAGTTACACTTACATTGTACATTATTTACATTGTCCCCATCGTCTCTCCTCCTAAACCCCCTCCCCCCTCCCACTTAAAGCAATTGCAAGAGGTTTCTTAGTTCTGTTTCATATGGGTATATGAAGTCCATCTACCATATACCGTCACCTTAATCTCGTTCATTCCCCCCCCAACTAGTACCCACCCCATGCACACATTGTACCTATTTTACAGTCCTGTTTTTCATTAATATTTATGTTTTCATGGTCACAGTATGCCCACTGTGGGTGTACTTTACTTTGGTCCATTCAACCCCTCCATTACTTTCCCTTACCCCTTTACCTCCCATCCCCCATTATTCAACAGCTTTCATTATACATCCTTATATCCTCTACCTTCCCATCTTACGTTATACGATATTACTGATGCTCGATCATTTTCTTTTCCTTTCCCTCTTTCCTTGAGTTCCATAGAGTAGTTCCACTGTTACAAACTTGTTCTACATCTGAGTTTGTATATGATCATGCTTGGTTTTGTGTATATGTTTATCTTTGGATCTGTCTTTTATGTATAAGAGAAAACATGTGGCCTTTGTGTTTCTGAGTCTGGCTTACTTCCGTTAACATCATGTCCTCCAGTTGTATACATTTACCTTCAAACCACATGTCATTATTCCTTAAGGCTGAGTAATACTCCATTGTGTATATATACCACAACTTCTTGATCCATTCATCAGATGTAGGGGACCTGGGTTGTTTTCAAAGCTTGGTTATTGTGAATAGTGCTGTGATGAACATTGGTGTACAGGTGTTTCTACTGTATCCTGTCTTACATTTCTTTGGGTAGATGCCCAGGAACAATATCACTGGATAGTAAGGCAGTTCTATCGTTAACTTTTTGAGGAGTCTCCATACAGCTTTCCGTAGTGGTTGTACTAATTTGCATTCCCACCAGCAGTGAATAAGGGTTCCTGTTTCACCACATCCTCAGCAGCATTTTGTTGTTATTGTTGCCCTTGATTATGGCCACTCTAACTGGGGTGAGATGAAATCTAACCAATTGTTTTCTTTGTGTAGCTATATATATTTTTTCTTCACATGCAGTTAAGGTAATAGGTCTTTAAACTTCTGTTTGTGTTCACTTCTTAACAGTTTGCTTTTTTCAAATTTTATTTTCTGAGTTTGTAAACCATGGTTCAAAATTCAAAACTATGAAAAGATATATCAAAGAAATGACACTCCCAACTCTGTCTTCCATTCTACTTTCTTCTTTTCCTTATGGATGTTCTCTCATGAGTTTCTGATTTATCCTTCCTATTTTTTTTTTTTACAAAAATAAGCAAAATACACAAAGAATGTGTATACAGTTCCTCTGTTTCTTACCCAAAAGATAGCATAGTAGTATGTATTCTTTGGCACTGCTTCTGTGGTATCCTATAGATTATTATATGTAGTAGTCTTATTATCATTTTTAAAGAAATTCTGCTATTTTGGCTTGTACAACTCTTCCAAGAGTTATTTAAAGAAATTTTAAATCTGTAGCTAGAAGGACCTTTCTGTTTTCTGCTGATATTAATTTCTAGTTTTATTTCATTATAGTAAGAAAATACTGTTTGTATTATTTCTACTAGAAGGAACTTCTTTGAGTTTGTTTTTCTTTGTGATCTGACATATGTTCAATTTCATTACTGACCCTTGTATGCTTCAGTGGAATTTATATTTTCTGTAATCCAGTGCAACACATATGTACACACAAATGCACACATGCAGATAAAAGATACAAACTGTATCTTACAAATTATATTTAGGTCTTCTGTACCTTTCTTATATTTGATGTATTTCAGACAGAATACTGCATTAAAGTCTCTTACTACTGTGTTTTTATTTTGTCTTGTATATCTTGTAGCTTTTGTTTAATGAAGGTGTGGCCTTTAGGATTTGTATTTCTTTATTTTACTTAATTCTTTCTTGCCTGAATCATGATCACAACTCCCAATCTTGTATTATTTGATGTGTCTAATAGTTAGCCTTTTGGTTTCAGTTTCTCTCTCTCTCTCTCCCTCCCTCCCTCTGTCCCCCCCCAAACTCCCTCCCTCTTCCTCCTTTCATCCCTTCCCCCCACCACTCACTGGGGATTAAACTCAGCCCTTGCACTAGGCAAATGCTCTACTATTTGAGCTACATTCCTGTCTTTTTGCTTTTAGTTTGTTTTTCACATAGGGTCTCACACTTTTGCCTGGGTGGCTTCAGACCACAGTTCCCCTACCCCTGCCTTCCAAGTAGCTGGGACTACCGTACCTAGCTTGTTTTTGAGATAAGGTCTCCCTAACTTTTGGCTGGGGTGGCCTCAAACCTCTGTTTACCTGTCTCCACCTCCCAAGTAGCTGGGATTTTAGGCGTGCACCACCAGGCCTAAAATCTTGTATACAGCAGAGTTTGGTTTAGATTTATGAACAACCTAAAAATCTTTTAATGTGTTAGTTAAGCACCTTTCAGTTATTGGTATACCAAAGTACTTGGCATCCACTGTTTTGTTTTTTAAGAACTTACTGTGTTCCTTTTTCTACGTATTTGGCATTTAGGAAAATTTGTCTTTTTGTTATAAGTAGGGATTGGCAAACTTTTTCTATAAAAGTCCAGAGAGTAAATATTTGAGGCTTTGTGAACCATACAGTCTCTGTTGCAGCTTCTTACTCTATCGCTGTAAACAATATAACTGCATCAGTATGTTTATGAAGTAGACAAAACTACAGAAGCTATAGCTAATATGTAAACAAATGGGTGTGGCTGCTTTCCAATATTCTTTTACTTCCAGTTAATAGGTTGAGAGTTTGATTTGGCCTCTGGACTGTAGTTTGACAACCATTTCTCCTTTCCGTCTTTCCTTTTTTATTTTCCTCCTCTTCCATAAAAAAAAGGGGATCTAAGAATTTGGCTCATGTGGTAGAGCATCTACCTCACAAGCAAACTCCTCTACCACAAAAAAAAAAAATGTTGTATTTATACTTTATCAGAACAACAAACATATATAAACTGCTCTTCTACTTTTATACCTTTCTTTGTTTTGTTCTTACATCTAAAATTAGATGTGTTCGGTACTTCACTATCAGTCTTTATGAGAGTTCCAGGGCATCCCATTATGTCTTGATTGAATGAATCTTTACCTTTCCCAGATTCCTTAAGACGGACTCCAGAGTATTGAACCAAGTTCTTGCATATTTTCAAACATTTTTTTATAGTTTAGGCACTTGAAGAATAGTTGACCAGATATAAAGACCTTGGCTTACACTTTCTTTCCTGTAGTCTTGCTTTGTATGTTGCTATTGACAAATCTGACACCATTCTGATAGCCTTTGCTTTACAGATGATTTGGTTTTCTTTCCTGAAGGCCCAAAGGATTTTTTCCCTTTATCTTTAAACTGCCTCAGTTGATAATTCCTGGTCAGTTTCTTAAGATGTGAGTGAGTCTTTGTAGAAATGTATATATTTTTTTGTTTCTGGAATTTTTTCTTAAATGGTAGTTTGCCGTATTCTGTGTGTTTTGTTATTTTTCAAAAACTCTTAATTCTGTGTATTTTGTTATTTTTCAAAAACTCTTAATTCTGTGTATTTTGTACTTTGCCTAGGTTCTATAGCAACTTTTTCTTTCATAGAGTTTTTAGGTCTTCTATATTTTTTTTTTGTACTCTCTGGCTGTGTTTATTCCTGTCCTTATCACCCTTTATCATATTTTCAGTTCCATCTGTTCTCTCTTA
Source organism: Castor canadensis (assembly GCF_047511655.1). Taxonomy (NCBI): domain Eukaryota; kingdom Metazoa; phylum Chordata; class Mammalia; order Rodentia; family Castoridae; genus Castor; species Castor canadensis. Next base: position 44,401,835 of record NC_133386.1, read on the forward strand.
GATAACTTAGATGTTCATTTCTGAATTATTTTGTCTTCTCCCTCTACCCATTTTTTTCCCTTTCTGATATATATCCTCTACTCTTTTGGTACTTTCATGTTATAACTTTTTATTTCTTATTTGGAGTAGTTTAAAAATTTGAAAGTGTTATTTAATTCAAGTCACAGTTTAGGGGGTGGGATCTAGTTTTACCAACTCAAATATTTTGATTCTTGAAGTAGTTTTAATATAGATGTTGCATATTACTTCCATGCATTTTTAAATGTTTTACCCTGAATCATTAATAGCAGGTGCAAGAGGTTTGGATGGTGTACTGATGTTTTTTTAGTTCAGGGTAATTTCTGTTAAGTGCATTTTACATAGTAGTGTTTTTTTCCAAGGTGGGTTGTTGGTGTGTCTTCTGCTTTTGTGACTCTTATTTGTTTCTATAGGATCTTTAATGCCTACTACTTGCCTCCTTCACCTGATCACTAAGACTCTTAGGGGCTGCCACCCCATGTCACCTCTATCACCTCAAAGACCCTTCCAGAGACAGCCACTTGTGATTCTAGGAACTATCCAGCCCCCCTTTTGATGCACTCCTAGCTCACTGCTTTGACTCATGTGTTCTCAACCCTGTTCATACTTTCTCTATTTTGTAGGGGTTCTTTCCTTTTATGGGTGACTGTCTATGTTCAACCATCATGTGGGCCCCATTGGTCTCTCCTCCTTTTGCTTCTCAGCCACTGCTTTTTCCTGTTCCAGTGTCAGCTCTAGAGTTAACTTGACTGATTTCTTTATTTACATGTGAATTGAAATTCACAGTATTCACCATCTGTTAGATTTTTTTTTCTTAATTCAGTAAGTTTTGTTTGAGGACTTCATTTGCTGTCCTTGGTTTTTGTTTTGTTTGTTTGTTTTGCAGTACTGGGGTTTGACTCAGGGCCTTGCACTTGCTTGGCAAGTGCTGTACCACTTGAACCAGGCCCACAGCCCTCTTTTTGTTCCATCTATAATATCTTTGGAGGATTGAGATGTTTACATATAAATAGCTGCCTGTATCCTGTGGTAATTTGTAAATCAATATTTTTATTTTTAAGTTACTGTTTTTTGTTGTTTAACACATAATATTGACTTTTGCTGTATATTTTTAATATATTCCCCATGTTTTCTTACACCATATGTAGAAAAAATAATTGGAGAGATAGTTACATATAATTATTTTGAAGAGCTCAAATGAAAAAATGCAATTAGACTTGTTCTCCATTCTTTAGTATTAAAGACTAGGAGGTTCAGAGAAGCATATTTAAAATCAGTACAGAACTTGATCCAAGATGGCAATAGGGTATGGAAGAGATAGCCTAAGGTCCATGACTCCAAACCCTCCCTGAGATGCTGGAGCCATACTTGGCGGAAAAAAAGCACTAACCAGAATCAAACCTTTGACTCCCTGAACCCCTAGCCCGTTGGAAAGCTTCCCCACAACACCTTACACTGAGAAAACTTGAGAGCTGCCACCACCACTGCAGCTGCCGCTGGCTCCAAACCTGCCTGGGAGACATTCTAGAAACCAAAGAGATGAATGCCAAGTGTTACTCAGAATTCCCCCAGCCACCACAGGGATAAACCAGCATAACCCCTGGGCAGACTGACACCCCCCCCAAAAAAAAAAACTGAACAAAAAACAGCAAACTGTAATCTAGCACAACAGCAGAGAGGGTGGGAACATTGAAAGTGCACCAGAGAAAGGGGGTGGGGCAAGGAGCTAATCTCAGCATGAACTATCAGTAAACAAACATTGGAAAGGCAGGAAGGCAGAGAGCAGGTGGGTGATAAACCACTTCTAGAAGCAGGACAGGTAGCAGATCACAGAGCTCATCTCCTGAGCCAGTGAGCAGCACCCAAAGTCAAATTGCCCTGCAAAATTGAAAAACAAACAGCAAACCATCCTAACACACTGACAGTGGGGGTGTGGGGGGGGGTGCCTGATGGAACACTGACCCTGCCCCAGAGAAAGAGGATGGGGAAAAGAAACTAGCCCCAGCATGGAAATTCCAGTACACAAGCACAGTGAAAAGCTTCCTCCAAAGCAAGACAATTAGTGGACTACAGGGCTGATCTTCTAAACCTGAGGGCAGCATTCAAACTTAAACTGCCACACCTCTCTGGGGGAGGAGTGGACCAAGCAGCTGCAGCTGAAGCATAATACATCTATCAGCTAAGGAAATCAATATCTGTGACCACCCTGCATGATCTGGCAAATATACCTCACCTCACAATTTCAATTTAGCTGGTAGACAGAAGAACAAAACACTATTCACAAGCCAGTCAACTGGTGAGACCACATCAAGCTTCTGCATATGTGCCAAAGGGCTGGATGCCAGAGGAGCAATTCCAGAACTTTAAGACTGAAATTCTATTGTTCCTGAAGCTGGTTTCCTTCCTTCCTTCCTTCCTTCCTTCCTTCCTCCCTCCCTCCCTCCCTCCTTTCCTCCTTCCTTTTTTGTTGTCCTGCTGATTTCTTTGTTTATTTGTTTTGTTATTGTGGGTTTTTCTCTTTTTATTTTTATTCCTATTTTTTACTTTCTTTCTTTACTGTCAACTTTACCATCATCGTCTTCTCATCCCTACTCTCACAACCTTCACTCTCCATGCTTCTCTCGTGCTAAAATCCATTCCTCCCATCCCCAATAACTCATTCTGCTCCTTCTCACCCACTCTTTTCCCCTTGCCCTCACCTTCCCTTCCCATTCTCCCCCAACCTGTCAACAGACTACACTTCCCTCCTACACACTACAGCCCACTGAAAAACTTACTATACCAACTTTACACGACTCCAAACCCCTGCCATCCCTAACACAAGCGTACTATACTACAACAGAAATACACCCAAACACACACAAGGACCACAAAAACCAGCACCCCTACACTGCTACCCCCCTCACACACCCCACTTCACACCTCCCCTTTAGTACCACCCTATCCAACTCCCCAAATTTCTATAGCTAGCCTTACACACATTAATCCCCCCAACTCCCAGTGCTTATAGATATTACCACCAAGGGGTCTTCTACATAACATATAAACTGCTGGTCAGGTATTAAACCAGTGAATTAGTTATAACTAAATTACACCCAGACCAATGACAGAAATAGCATACCAACCTAGCTAAAAACCCAAGACAGCCACAAAACAAAAATTAAATCAAGAGGAAGGAAACAGGTTATTAAAACCACCAAATAGCCTATCAAGAACATAGTTGCTCAGTACCAAGTGGAGCAATGGGAAGAAGAAAAGGGATGGAAACATTTTCCTGAAAAAATAACTTAATACAGGATTCAGAGGAAAATGAAGAAAACAGACACCCAGTTCTGGACTCCAACAAAACAAAGGTAAATGACACCAAGGAATCCAACTATGCCACTCTCAAAGAAGAAATCCTGCAAGTAATCAATGAGAATTTCATGGAGATGATAGTAGACATGGTTAATCAAAACATACAAGAGGTACTCAAGAAATTTCAAGACACCAAAAATAAATAATATGAGAAAACACAGAAACAAATAAATAAACACATAGGAGCCACACCAAAATGAAACAGAGAACACTACAAATAGATAAATGAATTAAAGATGAAAATAGACAATATTAAAGAGGAAGTGACCATGATATGGAGAAACCTCAGAAAAAAGAATGAAACAGAAACACAAAACACAATAGAAGGCCACTCCAGAAGGCTAGAACAAGCAGAAGACAGAATCTCAGAACTGAAAAATAAATAGGAATTAAAGGAAAAACTGAGAAACTGTCAGTCAACTCAAGACCTGTGAAAGGAATATGCAAAAACTCACCAACTCCATCAAAATACCAAACCTGAGAATCATGGACATTGAATAAGGAGAAGCAGAATTAGAGATAAGGGCAGAATAGTTTCTGCTGGGTAGCGAGGGGTAAGCGGGGGGATAAGGGAGGGAGCTGGGGGAGGTAAGGGAGGGGGTGGTGGGAAGTGGGGATAATGACCCAAACATTGTATACACATATGAATAAAGTAAAAATTAAAAATAAGTAAATCAATGAAGAAGGAGAAGAGGTCCAAGCAAAAGGATTCATAATATATTCAATAAAATAATAACAGAAAATTTTCCCAAATCTAGAAAGTTATGCTCTTTCAGGTATAGGAACCCTCCAGGAAACTAAACAAACTTGACCAAAATGGAACTATCCTGCAACATACTATCATTAAAACAACAAACACAGAGAACAGAAAGAATATTGAAGGCTGTAAAAGAGAAAAAAAAATAACATATAAAGGTAAACCCATCAAAATCACAGCAAATTTCTCGCCAGAATCCTTAAAATCAAGAAGGGCATGTAGTGAGGTCTTCCAGGCACTGAATGAAAATAACTTCAGCCATAGGATACTCTACCCAGCAAAACAATCATTCAAAATAGATGGAGCAATAAAAGTCTTCCATGATAAGCAGAAACTAAAACAATATATGACCACCAAACCATCACCACAAAACATTCTCCAAGGAATTCTGCACAGAGGAAATGAAGCAAACAAAGCTATGAGAGGACAGGCAGTACCAAACCACAGGAGAAGAAAAGACAAGGAATCAGAGAGTACCATTGGTTCAGCACCACACAATCAAACTCTGAAATAACAAAAACAATTAAATGACAGGAATCACCACATACCTATCAATACTAACACTGAATGTTACCAGACTTAACTTTCCCATCAAAAGACACCATGTGGCAAACTGCATTAAAAAGGAAGATCCAACAATCTGTTGTTTACAGGAGACCTACCTCATTCACAGAAACAAACACTGGCTTTGGGTGAAAAGCTGGAAGAAGATTTACCAAGCCAGTGGCCCCCCAAAAACAGGCAGGAGTAGCAATACTTATCTCAGGCAAAGTAAACTTCAAATGTACATTGATCAAACGAGATAAAGAAGGACACTCCATACTAATAAAAGGGAAATACACCAAAAGGAAATAACAATTATTAACCTATATGCACCCAATCTCAGTGTACCCAATTTCATCAAACATACTTCAAAGGACTTAAAAGCACATATAGACTCCAATACATGGTAATGGGAGATTTTAATACCCCACCATCACCCATAGGTAGGTCATCTAAACAAAAAAATCAACAAAGAAATTCTAGAACTAAATCACACCATAGATCAAATACACCTAGCTAATGTCCACAGAATATTTCATCCAACATTCACACAATATACATTATTCTTAGCAGCCTATGGAACTTTCTCTAAATTGATCATATCTTAGGGCACAAACCTAGTCACAGCAAATATAAGAAAACAGAAATAATCCCATGCATTCTATTTGATCACAATGCATTAAAACTGGAACTCAACAACAAAAACAATAGTAGAAAACATGCAAACAATTGGAAGCTAAGCAACACATTGCTCAATGATCAGTGGGTCATTGATGAAATAAAAGAGGAAATTAAAAGGTTCCTGGAAGTTAATGAAAATGAAAATATGACCTACCAGAACCTATGGGACACAGCAAAGGCAGTCCTAAGAGGAAAGTTTATAGCTGTGAATGCATATATTAGAAGGACAGAAAGATCTCAAACAATCTAATGCTACATCCCAAACTCATAGAAAAACAAGAACAAGCAAATCCCAAAACAAGCAGAAGGAGAGAAATAATAAAATAAGGGCTAAAATTAATGAAATAGAGAATTTTAAAAAAACGCACAAAGAATCAACTAAGCAAAAAACTGATTTTCTGAAAAAATAATCAAGATTGACAGACCTTTGGCAAGTCTGACTAAAATGAGGAGAGAAAAAACCCAAATCAGAAACATCAGAAATGCAAAAGGGGAGATAACAAACACCATGGAAATCCACGGAATCAATGAAGCCAGTATTACACTCATCCTAAAACAGGACAAAGACATGTCCAAAAAGGAGAACTAGGCCAATCTCCTTAATGATCATTGATGCAAAAATCCTCAATAATGGCAAACCGAATCCAACAACATATCACAAAGATCATTCACCACAACCAAGTCAACTTCATCCCAGGGATGCAGGGGTGTAATACAGCACATTAGTAGAAGCAAGATAAAAACCACTTGATCATCTCAATAGATGCCAAAAAAGCCTTTGATAAGATTCAACACCACTTCATGATAAAAGCTCTAAGAAAACTATTCAGGAATGTACCTCAACATTGTAACAGCTATATATGACAAGCCTATAGCCAACATCATACTTAATGGGGAAAAACTGAAACCGTTTCCCCTAAAATCAGGAACGAGACAAGGGTGTCCACTCTTCTTACTCCTATTTAACATAGTACTGGAATTCCTAGACAGAGCAATAAGGCAAGAAGAAGAAATAAAAGGAATACAAATAGGTATAGAAACTGTCAAAATATGCCTATTTGCAGACGACATGATCCTATACCTCAAAGACCAAAAAAAAATCTACCCAAAAACTCCTAGACACTATAAACAGCTTCAGCAATGTGGCAGGATACACAATCAACATATAAAAATCACTAGCTTTTCTATACATCAACAATGAACAAATTGAGAAAGAATATAGGAAAACAATTCCATTACAATAGCTTCAAAAAATCAAATACCTAAGAGTAAATTTAACAAAGGATGTGAATATCCTCTATATGAGAACTACAAACCTCTGAAGAAAGAGATTGAGGAAGACTACAGAATGTGGAAAGATCTTCCTTGCTCATGGATTGGTAGAATCGACATAGTAAAAATGGCTATATTACCAAAAGCTATCTACATATTCAACGCACTTCCCATGCAAATCCCAATGACATTCACTACAGAGATTAAAAATCTACCCTAAAGTTCGTTTGGAAACACAAGAGACTGTGAATAGCCAAGGCAATCCTGAGCAAAAGAGCGGTGCTGGGTCACAATCCCTGACTTCAAACTATACTATAGAGCCATAGCAATAAAAACAGCATGGTACTGGCACAAAAACAGATCTGAAGACCATTGAAACAGAATGGAGGACCCGGATATGAATCCACACAGCTATGCCCACCTTATTTTTGACAAATGTGCCAAAAACATATGATGGAAAATAGCCTCTTTAACAAATGTTGCTGGGAAAGATGGTTATCTGCCTGCAGAAAATTGAAACTAGATGCATGTTTATCACCCTGTACTAGTATCAACTCGTAATGGATCAAGGACCTTAATATCAGACCTGAAACCCTGAAGCTAGTACAGAAAAGAGCAGGGAATACTCTGGAAGTAACAGGTATATGCAAGGACTTCCTCAGTAGAACCCCAGCAGCTCAGCAACTAAGAGAAATGATGAACAAATGGGACTACATGAAATTTAAAAGCTTCTGCACAACAAAAGAAGTGGTCTCTAAACTGAAGAGACCACCCACAGAGTGGGAGAAAATACATGCTAGCTGTACATTAGACAAAGTACTGATAACCAGAATATATAGGGAGCTCAAAAAACTAAACTCCCCCAAAACCAATGAACCAATAAAGAAATGGGCAACTGAACTAAACAGAACTTTCTCAAAAGAAGAAATTCAAATGGCAAAAAACACATGAAAAAATGCTCACCATCTCTAGCAATAAAGGAAATGCAAATCAAAACCACACTAAGATTCCACCTCACCTCTGTTAGAGTAGCTATCATCAAAAACACCACCAACAACAAATGTCGGCAAGGATGTGGGGGAAAAGGAACCCTCATACACTGCTGGTGGGAATGCAAGCTAGTGGAACTACTCTGGAAAACAATATGGAGGCTACTTAAAAATCTAAACATAGATCTGCCATATGATCCAGCAATCCCACTCCTAGGAATATACCCAAAGGAGTGCAACTCAGGTTACTCCATAGTCACCTGCACACCAATGTTTTTTGCTGTACTATTCACAATAGCCAAGTTACGGAAACAGCCAAGATGCCCCACTACTGATGAATGGATTAAGAAAATGTGGTATTTATACACAATGGAATTTTACTCGGCTATGAAGAAGAATGAAATCTTGTCATTTGCAAGTAAATGGATGGAACTGGATAACATCATCTTAAGTGAAGTTAGCCATGCTCAGAAGGCCAAAAATCGTATGTTCTCCCTCATATGTGGACTTTAGACCTAAACAAATGCAGTAATATTATTGGACATGGGTCACATACTAAGGAGAGAATACATACAGGAGGAACAGAGAAAGGTAGGAAACCCAAAACTTGAAAGTGTTTGATGTGCCCACTGTAGAGGAGCTAATATAGTAACCTTAAAACAACAGAGGTCACTATGGGAAGTGACCAGAAAGTAGTGAAGAGGTCTGGTAGAGATGAATCAGTTTGGGTTGTAATACACATGTGCATGGAAGCAATGCTGGGAATCTCTGTGTATAGCTGTCCTTATCTCAAACTAGCAAAAATGCTATGTCTTTCTTATTGTTGCTTATGTCATCTCTTCAACAAAATTGGAGAAGAGGCACAATAGGTTCTGTCTGGAAGTGAGGGCTAGTGGCAGGGGGGAGGAAGGGGACAGGGGGCAATGGGGACAGGTGGTCCAAACAATGTATGCACATATGAATAAATAAATTTTAAAAAATAAAATCAGTACAAAGTAGGGCTGGGTGTGGTGGTACATACCTGTAATCTCAGCTGCTTAGGAGGTAGAACATCATGTTCTGAGACTGGCCTCAGGCAAAAAAAATAAGACCCTATTTGAAAAATAACTATAGTGGAAAAGGTGTGGAGCCATTGCTCAAGTGAGTACCTGCCTAGCAAGTGTGAAGCCCTGAGTTCTGTCCTTGGTATTGCCAAAACATTAGTACAAAGTGGATTTCCCAGAGACTAAAGCTGCCTAGAGATGAGGTAGGTTTACTATAGGGTTTTTAAGTCTTCAAATACAGAGTAGAAACATTTCATATAATGAAGTTGATCTTCTAATGATGAGGATGTTTAAAGAATAATCTTTAAGGTGCCAACTATGAGGTGTTGCAAAATATGGGCTGGACCACAGATTCAGGCATAGCTAAGTCAGCTGCTGACTGGTTTATTGAGGAATATCTTTACATTATGTCATGAGATGTTGGACATCACCTGTGCTAGACATGGAACTAGTTCCCTTTTTTTTTTTTTTAGTGACCACAAGGATGCATTGGGCATAGACAGAATTACCATAATAATTAAGCAAAGAGCTAGCCAGAGCTAACCTATGTTGAGATTCCAGTTCCATTGCCCATAACTGTTCATACTACTGAACTTCTCTGTGCTACTGTAACTACTGTTCTTCTGTAACATGATTTGGGGAAATGGGAATTTGTTTAAAGTAGACATGAAATACCTTGTTGTCACTGTAGCATTAGAAGTTTTTTCATCTTCAAGGCTGCTGTCTCATTATTGTGACTAAGATCTTTTCTTTGTTTCTGATTTTTTGTGTTTAGGGTCTTTTTTAGATTTGTTCAGCCCTGTTTAGTAGTTGAAGTTTGCTTCCTTTCACTATTTCAAATAACCTTCAAAAAAGGCCCAGTTAGATATTATCATTACTAGTAAAAGAGTTATTCAAGAACAGTTCCTGGGCCTCTGACCAGCTTGTGGTTTGATTGCTCTTGGTTCAGCCAATGTTTGGTTCAGTAAGCTATTCCAGTATGGCAGTTTGCACAGAAGGGATTGTGGGATTATGTGCTTAGTAAGTATTCCAGTGAGTGGCCAGTCCAGAATTGTAATGAAGACAAAAAAATCAATTAAGAAATACATTAAAGAACAGGTTTTGAACCAAGGTAGATTTCCCAATGCTGGGAAGCAACAGTTTAGACACGCAGGCAGACAGAATAGCCTTGGAAAATCAATCTCTAGAAGAGGTGTCTTTTTATGAGAAAAAGCTTGAAGTCAGTGAATTTCAGAGACAAACAAGAAAGGATGGCAGGGCTTTAAGGACAATATTTAGTCACATGAAGCTAGTGAGACCCTTGGTCTAGCTCTGCAATAGTTTTTACAGTTTCTCCCCAGGTTATAGTTACCACCAACTTTGTGATCTTTTTTCCTCCATCTTAAGTTGTCTTAATTTTTTCATTTTTCACTTTTATTTTGACAACATCACTTATAGACAGGTGTAAGAATTGTACATATTATTTTTGCTTTCTAGTTAGCAGCTAAGTGTGCCCCTAGTCATTAGTGCATATCTGTCATCTGCTTGGTGGTAGAACCCAACAAAAACACTCTTCAAGTTGAACTTTAGCTCATGTGTTCATTTTTCATACTACCCACTCTGTGTCACTCTACAGTTTATGAAAAAGTTGGATCTGCCTCCAATAGTTTCTCATCTAACATTTTTGGCTAACAACTTTCACAATCTTAAATTCATTACCCCTAATTAAAGCCCTGCTAATCTTCATGATACATAGCCTGCAGTAAATTTTAAAATTCAAAACTCTTTAGAAAATGGCTCTAAGTATTTATGGTACAACACAGTATTAAATAGTAGCAGATAGGGCTAAGTGTGAAAAAGGAACACATAATCATGAATTCCACCAAAATAAAAGCAGATACAGAGTACTCTGAATTTCACACTTAGGAAAATCCCTACCTCCCTTCATTCCCCATTCAAAGACTTTTCTTCCTTTGGCCAGCACTACAAAGCCCTGCTATCCTGGGATCAGAGCCGTTCCCGAGCCACTATCATTCATGTTATCTAGGCCCTGTCTCTCAGACCACTGCAGGTTTTCCTTTAAGACATTTGGGGCCTTCCTTGCAACATAATTTTCAGGAAATCATGAAGTTGTCTGCTTTTGCTTTCTCTTTCCTTTTCTCTCTCATACCTCAAATGAATACAGTTGTTTACTTATGAAAAGGTTTTGATTTGAATTGCAATCTCCCCTAAAGATATTAGTGTGAACGACTCGACTCGGAATGTCTGCTGGCCTCCAAGGCTGCAGGGCATTTCCCAGAGATTTTTTTTTTCTTTTTTTGGATATCACTTTTATATCTCCTGCAAAGTATTAGAGAGTTCTTTTTAAAAATAAGAACAGCATACTTAATTGTTCCATTTAACTGTGCTAATTTCCACAAACTGCGTCTTCAGTTGTGGTTAAACATGAACAGTGGGTACATGTAAGAACATAAAGTATCCTGCATACCTACCAGTCACATGCTTACATGACTGAGAGAGAACCAGTGTGATCCCTGCAGTTTGAAAGCTTATCATATATATATAAAAGATAAAACATTCAGGATGCCTAGAGTCTACTAAAATGGAAGTCATAATGTCAAAATATAGATCTTACTGAGTCAATACATGTTTGAGAAAAACCAGTAATCTTAATTTTGTTCTTCTTTGCTGATGTTACTTAAATCTGAAAGTTTGGGTTTGTTTTAAGTGATGGGCCCAGTAGCTGACGACAGGGACAAGCCACTGTACCCAGTCCCAGAAATATTTTAACAGTTTACTTACATTTTATACTGGCAACTTAATGGTAGAAGAGGAAACTAAGAAGCAAATGATGCAATATGAGCTTTAAAAGGGGCTGTCATTACCTGTAGTTGTACACTGTGGAAATCAGTACTTGTGTCTAGGGAGTAGCAACACAGTGCCACACAATGGTGTGCAGGCATTTTGAAAGGACTTTGTGTATTGGTGATCTTCAGGCTGTAGGTTATTTAAATAATGACTTAGGAAAGACAGTAGTCCACTACTTTCAAGGTTCTTTTTGAACTTAAGTAGGTAGCATTTCATCAAGGTATAGCAGGGTACCATTAGATTCTTAAGTAATAGAGGATATTCTTGCCATTACTAAGAGTACATTTTAGGAGAAAATTTAACATTGCAATTATATATTTGGTGCTATTAAATTATGCCAAGATAGGAAGTATAATCTGAAAAATTAAGAATGCCAAAGTAGCAACTTACTGTCTTACTCAATAAATATGTATTGAATACTAACTAAGCAATGTCCTGCTCTCTGCTAGCTGTTGACACCACAAAGACGAAAAGACAAAGCCTGTATTCTCATGATGCTCACAACCCTGTAACAAGGCAGCAAGTAAAAAATCTCACACTATGTTTCTAACAGCCCTGGAAGAGCCAAGCCTGGGATCTCCACTTGACTGCTCATCGGCATTCTGGTTAACAGGAAGGCCTCCTAAATTAGCATCTTTGATATGGGACCTAGGTATCTATATTGTAAAACCTCCCTAGGTCTCATTGATTGCCCACTTTAGGAACCAGTGTTGCAGAGTCAGCTCTGCACCCTGTTTGCCTTCTCCTCCCCAGATCTTGCAAAATAGCCTTAGGTTAAGGAAGTTATGGGGCAGGGTGAGGGAGTCCAGCAGAGGAGGGAATGAGTCATTCTATACAACCCCAGTAATTGGGCTCTGACCTGGAGGATGTGAGACACAAATCCCTTTATGGGGACTCTGCCCTTATAACCTCATCTACCTGATTACTTCCCAAAGGTTCCACCTCCCAATATTATAACGTTGAGTTTTAGGTTTCGGCATGTGAATTGGGGTGTGGGGACACAAACATTCAGCCCATAACAGCCCCCATTCCTTTTTTCATGTGTCTGGTGAGAAATGCATAACATAAAATTTATCATCTTCATTGTTTTGAGGATACAATTCATTAGTGTTAAATATAGTCACCTTGTTTTGCAACCAATTTCCAGAACTTTTTCCATCTTACAGATTGAAACTCTATACCCATTAAACAACTCCCTATTTCCCCTCCTGCCAACCCTTGGCAACCACCATTCTATTTTCTGTTTTTATGAAATTGTTTACTATAAATACTTCTAATAAGTGGGACTAAGCAGTATTTACCTTTTTGTAACTTATTTCACTTAACATGATATTCTCAAGGTTCATCCATGTTGTAAATGTGTTGGAATGTCATTTCTTTTTAAGGCTGAATATCCATTTCTTCCTTCATGTATACCTGGATTGCTTCCACCTTTCCACAGAGGTGTGCAGTGCTACTGGAGACATAGATGTGGCCTCTGTTACTTAACCTTGGTTATCTTAATGCCACTTGAATCAGTTCATCCATGTTATGCTCAGAAATTCACTCATTTTATGCTACAGAAATTTACTGTTCAAAGTCTTTTCTCAGTTTTACCTTTTATGTAGGGTTTAGCAGAATTTTTTACCTGATTCTTCTAAACTTTAAACCTTTGAACTATCTTTTTGTCTTTATTACTCCTTAAAAACTGGGTCAGTTCTTTCCAATGCTCATGTCTTTCCTGTAATACTTTACCAAAGAAAGGTTTTCTTATCCCTGTCGCAATCTAATGTGGATTGAGGGAGGAGTTCCCTGTTCCTGAATGTCCTATCGTTCAGGGCCTAGGCTCCTTCCTTCATGTGACTCTCTGACTTTAAGGCCTTATCCTCTTTTACAATTGCTGGCAGATAGAAAGAAAAAAATATGGAAGATTGCACAGGACAGCTTTTAGGGGTCAGATCTCGAGGTGGTATATGTTCTTCTGTATTCATTCATTCAGTTGTCCAGACTTGGTATTAGAGCCCTCCTTAACTGTAAAGGGGGTGGGAAATGTAATCTTGCTTTCTTCCCAAGGGGAAAGAAAACAAGGTTTGGTGAACAAATAGCAGGATTTCCCATAGACTAGAGCTAAGTTTGGAAGTACCAGCAAATAGATGGTGATGAAAGCCATGAGTAAAGATGGGGAGCATTCTATAAAAGCTGTAATAGGAATGATGGCAGACCATCACAGACATGGGCACTTTCTGAGAGGTCTGTAAAAATAACCTGTGTAACCTAAATTTAAAATGTTTAGAAGAATTACTGGACTAGGGATATAGCTCAGTGGTAGAATGCTTGTCTAGCATGTACCAGGTCTTGGGTTCAATCCCCAGCACTGCAAAATATAAAAATAAATATACTATGCTTGTAGGAAAGCTTAAACACATAGATTAAATAATTCAAAGAATAGCTTTCTCAGAATCTGCGCTCCTTAAAGTTAATGCAGAAATAAATGTATATAAGCATCATTGTTTTATGATTGTTGAAGCCTATGAGTACAAAATAACTCTTGAGTTTTAGAAATACTGAACCATGTGAAGATTTATTTTTATTTATTGTTTAATTAATGTACATTTATTGAGCTTTAACATGTGCCAGACAGTGTGAGGATAATAGCAATATATCAGTCTCTAAGGGAGATCACATTTAGTAGGAAAAAGAAGGCAAGTAAATTAGTATCTAAAAACATCAGGCAGAATCTTAAGATCACAAGAGTTGTACATCTAAAATGTTACAGCCCACAGAGTAGGCAGTATGGAAATGAAAGAGCATTGATTTTGGAGCTCAGCAGATGTAGGTTTGACTCTAGATGGGCTACTCTCAGGGTAATCTTGGGGAAGTTAATATCTCTGAACATTTGCTTTCCTTATTTCCACATTTGTGATAATAATACCTGCTTTTTGCATGTCTGTGAAGAATAGTAATGAGTCGTATAAGCCTAACACATGTGTCAATTATTTTTATTAATATTGAAGAAAATAGAGTTCATAATGGCTTGGAAAAATGAATTACCTTATACTAACTCATGAATTCATTCCTTCAGTAGTTATCTGGTGAGCCACTACTGTGCACATAGCATTTAGGATTGGAGTACAGAAGACTTTTGGTATCCATGGGTATATATGGTTCCAAGCAGATTGTAACTGAGGAAAAACCACAAATGCTCAGGATGCCGAGTTCAGGACTGTACTGTGGATACTTAATTCATTTTCTCCATAATGCCACCAAACTTCCACCAAAGACATGGCTGCCTTTCATCAAATCTCAAATTTTCACTAATCATTTAAATCAAGCACATTAATTTTTACCTTGCCCATTGGGCCCATTTGCTTTTTGGGGAAAGCAGATTTCCACAAAATTAAGTCAGGGAAACGGCCAGAGATCACATGATTGATTAATTGATTGATTGATTTTTTTTTCCCCCCAGACAGGACCTGATTTACATTCCTGTCCTTGATTTTAGAATATAAAAAATATTTTTAAGATATCTATACAGAGTTTCATTATGACTATGACATTTCCATATATATATATATAGTATCCCCAAAATAATAAGAGGTTCATCACCTCTTATTAAAATAAGAATTATTTTAATAATTTTATTCTTATTCTTATAAAATAAGAATAAGAGGTTCATCCCCTCTTATTCTTCTCCTTTCTATCTTAGTCCTCCTCTTTTGGTGATTTCAACAAGTTTTTTTAAAATATTTTATTCATTTATTCACATGTGGATACATTGTTTGGGACATTTCTGCACCCTTCCCTCCACCCCCTCCCTCTCCCCCCACCTCCCTTTTCTCCAATTTTGTTGAAGAGAAGACATAAGCAATAATAAGAAAAACAAATCGTTTTTGGTAGTTGAGATAAGGATAGCTATACAGAGAGATTCCTAGCATTGCTTCCATGTACAAGTGTGTTAACAACCCAAGTTGATTCATCTTTACCTGGCCTTTTCACTAGTTCCTGATCACTTTCTCATGTTAACCTCTGTCGCTTTAAGGTTTCTGTATTAACTCCTCTGCAGTGGGGACATCAGACACTTTCATGTTTTGGGTTTCCTACCTATCCCCATACCTCCCGTATGTGCTCTCCCTTTAGCATGTGACCCAAGTCCAACAACATTGCTGTATTTTCCCTAGATCTAAAGTCCACATATGAAAGAAAATGATTCTTGGTCTTCTGAGCCTGGGTAACCTTGCTCAGGATGATGTTCTCCAGTTCCATCCATTTACTTGAGAATAATAAGATTTCATTCTTCTTCATGGCTGAGTAAAACTCCATTGTGTATAAATACCACATTTCTTAATACATTCGTCAGTAGTGGGGCATCTTGGCTGTTTCCATAACTTGGCTATTGTGACTAGTGCTGCAATAAACATGGGTGTGCAGGTGCCTCTGGAGTAACCTGTGTCACATTCCTTTGGATATATCCCCAGGAGTGGGATTGCTGGATTATATGGCAGATCTATGTTTAGATTTTTAAGAAGCCTCCATATTGTTTTCCAGAGTGGTTCCACTTGCTTGCATTCCCACCAGCAGTGTACAAGGGTTCCTTTTTCACCATATCCTCGCCAAACCTGTCGTTGGTGGTGTTTTTGGTGATGGCTATTCTAACAGGCCATCATCAAAACGGGGTGAGGTGGAATCTTAGTGTGGTTTTGATTTGCATTTCCTTTATGGCTAGAGATGGTGTGAATTTTTTCATGTGTTTTTTGGATTTCTTCTTTTGAGAAAGTTCTGTTTAGTGCAGTTGCCCATTTCTTTATTGGTTCATTGCTTTTGGGAGAGTTTAGTTTTTTAAGTTCCCTGTATATTCTGGTTATCAGTCCTTTGTCTGATGTAAAACTGGCAAATATTTTCTCCCAGTGTGGGTGGTCTCTTCAGTTTCGAGACCATTTCTTTTGTTGTGCAGAAGCTTTTTAATTTTATGAAGTCCTATTTGTTCATCCTTTCTCTTAGTTGCTAAGTTGCTGGGGTTCTATTGAGGAAGTCCTTGCCTATACCTATTACTTCCAGAGTATTCCCTGCTCTTTCCTGTACTAACTTCAGAGTTTCGGGTCTGATATTAAGGTCCTTGATTCATTTTGAGTTGATATTAGTATAGGGTGATAAACATGGATCTAGTTACGGTTTTTAGCAGATGGATAACCATCTTTCCCAGCAACATTTGTTGAAGAGGCTGTCTTTTCTCCATTGAATATTTTTGGTGCCCTTTGTCAAAATAAGGTGGGCATAGCTCTGTGGATTCATATCCGGGTCCTCCATTCTGTTCCACTCATCTTCATATTTGTTTTTGTGCCAGTGCCATGCTGTTTTTATTGCTATTGCTTTGTAATATAGTTTGAAGTTGGGTATTGTGATACCTACCATATTGCTCTTTTTGCTGAGTATTGCCTTGGCTATTCGCATTCTCTTGTGTTTCCAAATGAACTTTAGGGTAGATTTTTCAGTCTCTGTAATGAATGTCATTGGGATTTTCATGGGAATTACATTAAGTATGTAGATTGCTTTTGGTAGTATAGCCATTTTTACTATGTTGATTCTATCAATCCATGAGCACAGGAAATCTTTCCACCTTCTGTAGTCTTCCTTGATCTCTTTCTTTAGGAATTTTTAGTCCTTGTAGAGGTCATTCACATCCTTTGTTAAATTTACTCCTAGGTATTGATTTGTTTTGAGGCTATTATAAATGGAATTGTTTCCATATATTATTTCTCAGTTTGTTCGTTATTGGTGTATAGAAAAGCTAATGATTTTTGTAAATTGATTTTATATCCTGCCACCTTGCTGTATCTGTTTATGGTGTCTAGGAGTTTTTGGGTAGAGTTTTTTGGGTCTTTAAAGTATAGGATCATATTGTCTGCAAATAGGTATATTTTTGACCATTTCTTGACCTATTTGTATTCCTTTTATTTCTTCTTCTTGCCTAATTGCCCTATCTAGGAATTCCAGGACTATGTTGACTAGGAGTGGGGACAGAGGGCACCCTGGTCTCATTCCTGATTTTAAGGGAAATGGTTTCAATTTTTCCCCATTAAGTATGATGTTGGCTGTAGGTTTGTCATATATAGCCTTTACCATGTTGAGGTACTTTCTTTCTATTTCTAGTTTTCTGAGAGCTTTTATCATGAAGTGGTGTTGAATCTTATCAAATTCTTTTTCTGCATCTAGAGATGATCAAGTGGATTTTATCTTTGCTTCTATTAATGTGCTGTAGTACACTTATAAATTTGTGTATGTTGAACCACCCCTGAGTCACTGGGATGAAGCCAACTTGGTCGTGGTGAATGATCTTTCTGATGTGTTGTTGGATTCGGTTTGCCATTATTTTATTGATGATTTTTGCATCGATGTTCATTAAGGAGATTGGCCTACCATTCTCCTTTTTGGAGGTATTTTTGTATGGTTTTGGGATGAGTGTAATACTGGCTTCATACAATGAGTTAGGCAGTGTTCCTTCCCTTTCTATTTCATGGAACAGTTTAAGAAGGGTTGGTATTAGTTCTTCTTTAAAGGTCTGATAGAAATCAGCAGAGAATCCATCAGGTCCTGGACTTTTCTTTTTTGAGAGACTCTTTATTGCTGCTTCAATTTCATTTTGTGTTATAGATTTATTCAGGTGATTAATATCCTCTTGGTTCAATTTTGGGTGGTCATAACTATCTAGAAATCTGTCCAGTTCTTTAAGATTTTAAAATTTATTAGAATATAGGTTCTCAAAGTAGTCACTGATGATTTCCTGGATTTCCGTGGTGTTTATTGTTATCTCCGCTTTTGCATTTCTGATTTTATTGATTTGGGTTTTTTTCTCTCCTCATTTTAGTCAGACTTGCCAAAGGTCTGTCAATCTTGTTTATTTTTTCAGAAAATCAGTTTTTTGCTTAGTTGATTCTTTGTGTGTTTTTTTTTAATTCTATATTTCATTAATTTTGGCCTTATTTTATTATTTCTCTCCTTCTGCTTGTTTTGGGATTTGCTTGTTCTTGTTTTTCTATGAGTTTGGGATGTAGCATTAGATTGTTTGAGATCTTTCTGTCCTTCTAATATATGCATTCACAGCTATAAACTTTCCTCTTAGGACTGCCTTTGCTGTGTCCCATAGGTTCTGGTAGGTCATATTTTCATTTTCATTAACTTCCAGGAACCTTTTAATTTCCTCTTTTATTTCATCAATGACCCACTGATCATTGAGCAATGTGTTGCTTAGCTTCCAATTGTTTGTATGTTTTCTACTATTGTTTTTGTTGTTGAGTTCCAGTTTTAATGCATTGTGATCAGATAGAATGCATAGGATTATTTCTGTTTTCTTATATTTGCTGTGACTTGCTTTGTGCCCTATGATCAACTTAGAGAAAGTTCCATGGGCTGCTGAGAATAATGTATATTGTATGGATATTGGATAAAATATTCTGTGGACATCAGCTAGGTGTATTTGATCTATGGTGTGATTTAGTTCTAGAATTTCTTTATTGATTTTTTTGTTTGGATGACCTATCTATGGGTGATGGCAGGGTATTAAAATCTCCCACTACCCCTGTATTGGAGTCTATATGTGCTTTTAAGTCCTTTGAAGTATGTTTGATGAAATTGGGTACACTGAGATTGGGTGCATATAGGTTAATAATTGTTATTTCCTTTTGGTGTATTTCCCCTTTTATTAGTATGGAGTGTCCTTCTTTATAAGTCTTGCTACTCCTGCCTGTTTTTGGGGGCCACTGGCTTGGTAAATCTTCTTCCAGCTTTTCACCCAAAGCCAGTGTTTGTTTCTGTGAATGAGGTGGGTCTCCTGTAAAGAACAGATTGTTGGATCTTCCTTTTTAATGCAGTTTGCCAAATTGTGTCTTTTTATGGGGGACTTAAGTCTGGTAACATTCAGTGTTAGTATTGATAGGTATGTGGTGATTCCTGTCATTTAGTTGTCTTTGTTGTTTAAGGGTTTGATTGTGTGCAGCTGAATCAGTGTTACTCTCTGATTACTTGTCTTGTCTTCTTCTGTGATTTAGTACTGCCTGTCCTCGAATGGTTTTGTTGCTTTCATTTTCTGTATGCAGAATTCCTTGGGAAAGCTTTTGTAGTGGTGGCTTGATGGTCATATATTGTTTTAGTTTCTGCTTATCATGGAAGACTTTTATTGCTACATCTATTTTGAATGATAGTTTTGCTGAGTAGAGTGTCCTAGGGTTGAAGTTATTTTTTTCAGTGGATGGAAGACCTCACTCCATGCTCTTCTTGCTTTTAAGGTTTCTGTTGTGAAATCTGCGATTTTGATTGGCTTACGTTTGTATATTATTTGTTTTTTTCTCTCTTACAGCCTTTTATATTCTTTTTCTACTCTCTGTGCTTGTTGTTTTAGTTGTTTTAATGATAATATGTCGTGGGGAAGTTCTATTTTGGTCAAGTCTGTTTGGTGTCCTGGAGGCCTCCTGTACCTGAATGGGCATTGTTTTCTCTAGATTTGGAAATTTTTTGTTATTATTTTGTTGAATTTATTATAAATTCCTTTTGGTTGCACCTCTTTTCCTCCTTCAATGCCCATGATTCTCAGGTTTAGTCTTTTGATGGAGTTGGTGAGTTCTTGCATATTCCTTTCACAGGTCTTGAGTTGTTTGACTAATAGCTCTTCAGTTTTTCCTTTAATTTCCATTTCATCTTCAAGTTCTGAGATTCTATCTTCTGCTTGTTCTAGTCTTTTGGAGTGGCCTTCCATTGTGTTTTGTATTTCTGTTTCATTCTTTTTCTGAGGCTTTCCATATCATGGGTCACTTCCTCTTTAATATTGTCAATTTTTTACCTTAATTCATTTATCTCTGTACTTATGGTGTTCTCTGTTTCAGTTTGGTTTTTATTTAGGGCTCATATGAGTTCATTTATTTGTTTTTGTGTCTTGTCATATTCTTTATTTTTGTTTTCTTGGAATTTCTTGAGTGCCTCCTGTATGTTTTGGTTGACCATGTCTAGGAACATCTCCATCTCCATGAAATTCTCAGTGATTACTTTCAGGATTTCTTCTTTCAGAATGTTCTTTTGGGGTTCATTGGGTTCCTTTGCATAGTTTATCTCTGAATCCTGTATTAATTTATTTTGGGGGAAGAATGGTTTCTATCCCTTTTTTATCTTTCCATTGCTCTACTTGGTGCTGTTTCTGTCCCTGTGTGTAATTTAATATTAGCTAACTTACAGTGGTAAAACTAACAAAACAAGGAAAGCAAGAGAAAAAGAGAAAGAAAAAGAAACCAAAGAAAGCCACATGGAGAGGTGGTGGACAAACAAACAGGGAACAAAACAAACAAACAAACACACATAAAAAAATTCCAGGTTCAGGAACAATAGAATATTAAACTTATCAGTTCTGTTGTTAAACCTTCAGCATCCAGTCCTGGTGTTGGTATTAAGCAGAAGCTCTGTCTTAATCTCGCCAGGTGGCTGGGGAGACTCGCCAGTTTTTTTCCCCATCTTTCAGCAGCATCTGTTTAGTCAGCTCCTCCCTCATTGAGGTATGGCTTGTCCTCAGTTCCAGAGATCAGCTCTGTGGTTCACCAGCCATTCTGCTTTTGCCTCACCCCCTTTCGCTGGAGTAAGGTCAGAGAACCATCAGCTGGCTCCCTGCTGTCAGCATGTTATATTGGTTTTGTGATTATTTTTCTGTTTTGCAATGTCATTTGACGTTTGATGTTGCTCACTAACTCAAGAGATGACCTTTGTGGACTACCACCTGCCATATTTCAGGCAGTGGCTTATTACCTGCCCACTGTCAGTCCTTCTGCCTTTCTAGTCTTTGTTTACTGAAAGTTCCTGTGGAGATCAGCTCCTTGCGGTGTGCTTAGAGCACCCCACCCCCTCTGCTGCATGTTCCTTTTCAGTTCCTTGTTTATTATTCAGGGTTTTTTTTTTTTTTTGCTAGGCAAAGGGTCAGTCTGTCCAGGGTGCTATGCTAGTCCATCCTAGGGATGGATGTGGGATATCACGTGCCAGTTATTTGCTCGCCTGTTGGTCTGCTGGTTGTCTCCCAAGCAGGATTGGAGCCGGCGTCTGGCAGCCTAGGAGCCCTCTAGTTTTCTCAGTGTAATGTGGCACAGAGAAGCTTTGTATGGGCTGGGGTTCAGGGTGTGGAAGCCCTGATTCCTCTTGGTGCTTTTTTTCTGCCAAGTGTTGCTCCAGTGTCTCAGCAAAATTTTTTATTTACTGAGCTCCCACTGTCTGCTTCTGCGTTCTAGTCGCCATCTTGGATCAGTCTTCAACATGTTTTAAAATTCTATATTCATTTTTGTATAGAAAGTACATCACCCATATTCATCTTCTTTACTTCTTTATTCTCCTGTTAGTGCCCTTCCCTTAATCTTGTCCTTCATTGTTTAGGTGTCTCCTTAGTCAGTGGAATTCGTTGTACTTACATCAATGTAACCCTCACCACTATACTTCCTCACCCTTTCCCCAATCCTGTGTTAACAGTTTTCAGCATGTTTCCTTGTGTCTTGTTCCTTCACAGGTGTCAGGCATTTCATTACTATTCACTATCTTTCCTTCTTTTCCTCCTCCCTTGGCCTCCTCTAACAGTCCCACTTTTGGATACATGCTCTGTATATATTTCTAGTCTATATAATGTTGTTTGTATTTGTATTATGTCTGTATGCTACATATGAGAGAAAACATTCAGCCTTTGGCTTTCTGAACCTGGCTAACTTCACTTAAGATGTTAAGATGTTAGATGATGTCCTCTAATTCCATCCATTTACCTACAAATGACAAAATTTCATTCTTCTTTATGGCTGAATAAAATTCCGTTGTGCATAAATATTACATTTTCTTGATCCATTCATCAGTTGTGGGGCATCTTGGCTCTTTCTGTAGCCTGGCTATTGTGAATAATTCTTCAATAAGCATGGGAGTACAGGTTATCTTTATTATAACCTGATTTATATTCCTTCGGGTATATCCCTAGGACAGGTATTGCTGGATCATATGACAGTTTTATTTTTAGTTTTTTGAGGCACCTCTAAACTGTTTTCCATAGTGGTTGTACTAACTTACATTCCCACCAACAGTGTATGAGGGATTCTTTTTCTCCACATCCTCATCAACATTTGTTGTTGGTAGTATCCTTGATGGTAGCTTTTCTAACAGGAGTGAGATGGAATCTTAAAGTGGTTTTGATTTACATTCCTTTATGGTCAGGGATGGTGAGCATTTTTTCATGTCACACAATGATTTAAACACAACTGACAATAACAAGGGACTAAGAGATTCTTTGAATCAACTGAGCTGCCTAATGAGTGCACAGGAATTTGAAATTTTTGATTTTGCAATTTCTTTTTATTTAAAAAAAAACTTTTGACCACAGTTGATCAAAAATGTGTGTAGTAAATCTAAAAATAGGATGGGCTTACTGTTTGTATGCATGTGTACCTGTGTTTGTTTTCCAAAGTCCTGTTCAGTTTTTAAAAGCAATGTTCATATCACAAGTCTATAACCACCAGGTTTTATACTGCATTTTCTTCTTTCAAGTGCCCAGAGACCTTCCGGCACTCCCTGCTTTTGTCATGGGGACCTGCCTGACTTCTTGTCCCACAGAATTTCCTCTTCTCCTGCCCAGTCCCGTTTTTCACAGCTCACATGTCTGCTAATCTCCTTCACATATAAATCCTCCATATTCCTCTTCCTTAAGCTTATTTTTTTCCCCAGGTACCCCAGGAATAATTTACCACCTTCTTTCTTTGCTTCATTTTCCTTAGATTATATTCCCCATAGATATCCAGGTGTCTCCACAGGAAGTTTGTTCCTCCCATTACTAATGCTAACACTGGTATCATTTACACACCTCCTGTCTGGCAGGTGCTATGTTGAGTCTCCTCATCTTTCAGCAGTTCTGTTGTAAACTAATTAGAGTCAGGGACCAGCTATGAATTCTAGTATAGTCCTTTGCACACTGGAAATGGCCTATAAATATTTATTGATCAGAAAAAGGAAGAACAATATATTAATTTTACCTAACAATGAAAATATTTTAAAAATTATATCAAATGTATTTATATTTTATTTTGTTGCCAATATTTCAGAAATAATCCTTTTTATGATATATAAATAGTATCACCTGGGTATGGGCTAAGTGTGCTTTTGTGAGATTAGTAATAACCATTTATTAAATTGCTTTTATGACAAACTAGGTTCCATGTTCTAAACAACTGCCTTTACAAAAGCTAGGTTGGCACATAAATTATAAGATGTGGCCTACCTATTCAGTATTTTTTCCTTTCACTACCTTTTTCAAAGGAGATTTAGTTTTTGGTAAAAGTGCTTTATTTGTTTGTCTTTCTCTTATTTAGTGAGTATCTTTGTGCAATTTGCCACAAATAAAAATTCTCAAAGTTTTTCCATCTCAGGAATAAAGTAACTGCTAGAACCAACTGGAAATAGATCAGGGATTAACAGATGTAGCATATGTTTGCTGATTTCCCAGGACTGTGACTTCTAAGAGGCAGATAGTCCACTATAACAAAAATGGGCATCAAGGGCAGAGCACAAGTTTACAGAAAAATCTCTACATTTGTCCTTGTCATCTTCTTTTAAGGATGTGTCCAATACTAATTAGTTTTAAAACTATGTCTAAGTTATGTGACATCAATACCTATCCTGCCTCTGCCTCATTTACGTCTTTTATGCCTTTTTCTTTACTGGATCATTCATTGTACTAGCATCCCACCCGTCTTCCATATGTGGTCCTTCCCTGTCCTACCCACCCACCAAATGCAGACCTCTTCAGGCTTCCCTTTCACAATTTTTCCTCAAAAAGTTGATACTAAATAAGTCCTTTAGTTCCTGATTTCCTTTTTCTCCTTTCATTTTTTTCTCTCAATTGAGAATAATCAAAAGAAGCTTAGATATGATGATACACACCAATAATCCCAGCACTTGAGAGGCTGAAGCAGGGGTATCAGAGGTTCAAAGCCAACCTGGGCTACAGGATAAGACCCTGTCTCAAAAAGAAAAATCAACCATATCTCCACCTGCCACTCACCTCCTGCCCCTCAGAAGCATCCAAATGTCCTGAAGGTTCAAGGTCAAAAGCTGCCTCATAATGCTTCTCTGGCCATCTTCTCTATGCACACAGGCGAATATGCATGCCTTTATTTCCCCTGGGAGCTTGATACCTAGAGAACCCAACCATAATTCACCACCTTGAATTACAGTATAGCCAGTGCAGTGCAAGCTTCTAAGAATGCTATCCAAGTAAGGGCTGGAGGTGTGGCTCAAATGGTAAAGTGCCTGACTCATAAGCACAAAGCCCCAAGTTCAAATCCCAGTACCAAAAAAAAATAGAATGATAAAATAGTATCCATGTTTGTTTTAATTTTGTGTGCCTCCTTAGCACTTAGCAAAGGGGTCTGCTGATTTGTGGGTGCTTATTGAACAATTCTTTTCAGATAAACTTATTTTAGTGTGCTTTATTTAAGTTTGGTGTTAGTGATACCTCCTTAGACTATTGCACATTTTCTTTCACAGGAGTTTCTCTAGATTTTCAAGCTGTAAGTGCAGCCCCATTTTATTGACAAGTTTAATCTTGCTTTTTATTTGAATGTTAGTCAGTGAATTTTACCCTTTCTCTCCACAGACTGGTGTGCAAGTTAAACACAAGGACCACCATCCTGGCAGCAACAAATCCCAAAGGCCAGTACGACCCACATGAGTCTGTGTCAGTGAACATTGCCCTTGGCAGTCCACTATTAAGTCGATTTGACCTGATCCTGGTTTTGCTTGATACCAAAAATGAAGACTGGGATCGCATAATTTCCTCCTTTATCTTAGAAAATAAAGGTACGTGAAGGCAAATCATTCAGTGTGACAAGGAAAGATTACATCTAACTAAAGAAAATTTCCCTTGAAGAAAATTAAATAAATATCCAAGATGACCATCCTAACAGACAACAGAGAAGTTCTTAGACAGAAGGCAGTAAGTGGGAGAAACCACTTAGTGGGCCTCAGAATAATGAGCAGAAGGGAAAAGGGCTTTCTCCACCTGCCATAATGAAAGGAGGCATCCTTATGATATAAAATTACCACTCAACTCTTGCACTGAAAAAAAAATCTCTAAATATATCTCTCTTTAAATTAGATTTTATCAAGTACTATTTATTACTAGAAATGAGACCAGAATTATTCAGAATAGTTTTAACCCCTGACAAAGCTTACTTTTATTAAGTCTGCTTATTCTAGAATTGTCTGCTAACAAGAGAAAAGGTCTAAATTTCAATGGCCACAAAACATATAAAGCTCGTCTTTTAAATATGAGTACAAGAACTTTCTCTACTTGCTTAAAATGAGATGTTTGTTCTTTTAATTTGCTGACTGAACAACTGACATCCACAGGTTACCCAAGCAAATGTAAGAAGCTCTGGAGCATGGAGAAGATGAAAACCTACTTTTGCCTTATTAGGAATCTCCAGCCCACACTGTCTGATGCGGGGAATCAAGTTCTCCTCCGCTACTATCAGATGCAGAGGCAGAGTGATTCCCGGAACGCTGCCCGAACAACCATCCGCCTGTTGGAAAGCTTGATCCGATTAGCAGAAGGTTTTTGTCATTCAATAAGTGATACTTTTATTTCATATTCCACCTAGAGGCTAGCACCATGGATTCAAAAATGAATAATCCCTACTCAGAAGTGTTCATAGTCACTTAAAAAGTAAAGGCTCTGAGCCCTGAGACTGCCACTCTTCTGAGGACGATAATGGAGGTTAAGTAAAATGTCATGTCATCTTTGTGACATTTCTGGACCTCCCATAACTTAAGATGTCATTCATTTAGAAAGCCTTATTTGTGATGTTTTGTTTCTCAGTGGCAACTCTTCAGCGTTTTGAATGGTTAGTTTCCTTTCTGGGATCATTTTCCATATAGCATTTCTGGTTCTTGGTTGGTAATTGCCGGTCGTGACCCATTCCCATCATTATAACAGCTGAATTAAGTGTTATGCCTGTTCCCATCCCCAGGGCATAAGGCTTACATGTACACATGAGCCAATGTGGATCTCAAACCCTTTTTCCTTAACAATGGTTTTTACATTTTAGCCTGTTTAAATCTAAAAAAGAATTTCACATGAATTGAATGTATCATGATGGAATCATGTAAGCTTAATAAAAAGTGCTATAAAACAAATGGACCTCATTATTTTCAAGGATTTATACTAATATTAAGGCAAGAAATACCCAAAATTCTGGCTTGCTAGTTTAGTAGCTTTGAAAAGCTCATAAATCATAGATAAAAAGAAAGGCCCAATATAAGAAATTAGTTTTTATTTCTATAATAGATTAAAAAGTAAGGAATAAAAGTTGCTGAGTCTTAAAAATGTGCTTATATCACCTCTTTGCTAGACTCCAGAGTACTTTTCCACATTATATATACTTCTCATATATATATAAATAATTACATGAGCTATGCAGAAGGATTAGTTCTGTTTTTAAAGAAACAACTGTAAGGCCAGTTGAACCTAGATTTTTGTGTTTGTTCTAACAAAATTAATAATAGCTCACTAATAATAGCTCATTCATAAGTACAATTTGGGAGGAAAGGAGTTAGGCAGAGAATTACATTTATCACTTAAAATATTCCTGAAAAACCAAATGTGTCTGTTTTTTGTAGCTCACGCTCGCCTAATGTTTCGTAATACTGTGACTCTGGAAGATGCTATTACAGTGGTTTCAATAATGGAGTCCTCAATGCAGGTAACAGTGTTCTGTGTACCTAATATTTATCCTAATTACAAGTGCTCTTTAAAAAAAAGAAAGATGCTCTGTTAACATAAGAAGAGTTATAAAAATGATAATATTTTAGACTAATGCTTCCTAGAAAAATAACCAAAGGTAGCCATTTAAGAAAAGGGAAAAAAATGTCTTGGAGACCTTTGCTCTGTCAATGCTACTGCTTTTGCGGATTGGTATAAAGTGGTGGTCTCAACCCTTTTTTTCCTCAGGGATATTCATGCTCGTACTAGTAGCAGTGTGGTTTCCTGGGGCAATGATAGCCACTTGGAACTAGAGGAGAGAACTGTTAAGGTTTGCAAAAAGATTCCCACTTAATTCTGTCGTCCAGATGAGAATGAGGAAAGCTGTCCTTTGGAACCTGGGGTCAGGGGTCTCTAGTATGTCTTTGCCCCGGTGCAGAGGCCTGACGATGTTCCCTGGTGTTTTCTTACCCCCTCAGGGAGGTGCACTGCTAGGAGGTGTGAATGCCCTCCATTCTTCCTTTCCTGAAAACCCCCGGGCCCAGTACCAGAGGCAGTGTGAACTTATTCTGGAAAAGCTGGAGCTGCAGAACCTCTTAAGCGATGAGCTTAGAAGACTTGAAAGGTGAGGAAGGAAAACCAAGAAAGACATATAGTGAAGAATTCACCTTTGGCACTTAGTGAAACAAAGGAAATGAAACTAAATAGAAAATCTGTCTGTACTATCCGTAGGGCAGTTGTTTCAGTTGTCTATTGCTGTGTAGTCAACCTTGCAAAACTTAGGCTCTTAAAAGTCATGCATCATTTTAGTGCTCACTTTTCTGGAAGTCCAAAATTCAGGCTGGCTCAAATATGTCTTGTCTCTGCTCCACATTGTGTTGACTGGGGTAGAAACTCAGGAATGACAGAAGCAATGTTTCAAAACTTAGCTTTCTTATGACTTGTGAAAATGTGGATAACAAACATGGAGGGCACAGAGGAAGGAGTATGTCACATGAATTACTCAGAACATGGACTCTTTACCTAAAGAAATTTGGCCCAGGACTTTAATGTTTGCATGGCTTCCTAAATACATGGATTTCTGAAAAGCTAGACTTTGGATCTGCACCTGAGAGACAGGAGTGAGGAATGGCAAGATTTGCTTCCTCTCTTCTCCCAGCAGAATTCTCTTTCTAATTTATAAAACTTCAGCAGAGTCCTTTTGGGGAAGGGAAGGAGGGCTGGCTTTACCTGCTATACCCAGTGCCAGTGTGCAGTAAACTTGCAGTCTGTATAAAATCAACCCCTTCTTTTGGCATCCTGGCTCTTTTTACATTCCTGAGCCATTTATGGTTTGGTGTAGCCAATCCTTTCAGTCCTGTCCTGGGCTCGACTGTGCCTTGGAGGGGCTGCTCATTTTGGCCAGCTCAAGCTATCAGAAACTGATATTGTGGATTCAGGAAAGGAGAGAATGTGTTTAAAAAATGGCAGTTGTACTTCTCAAATTCAGAGTGACTCTCCTAGATGGACGGGAGGGGGAGGAAAAAGTATATGTGATTGTCTAAAAGATGGTATTGTGTCTTAAAATGTTCCATCCTACTAGTATTTCTTCATACTGCAAAGTCATGCTCTAGTGTTAATCCTCCAAGCACCACAGCCAGGTGTCATATACTGGAGAGTGAGTTATCTTCTAATCACCTCAAAGCAGAGGGCAAAGGTGCTGTCTTTTAGGGTGGTGTAGTAAAACTATAGACATTTTATGTAGGGGAGAATTTAACTTCTGAGTAAGAACTATATTAAAATAATAGGCCCAAATTATTCTACTCCTGAGATGTCTCATCCATTAGGACATTGTTACAGAGCTTTAACAGTTATGAGTATCCCTGACCTTTATTTGATGCTAAAGTATACTAGATAGTAGTGTTTTTGAAAGGGTTTTTATTTTTTTGGTTTGGCTTAGCTGAGATTAGTAACAAGGAACATGGTTTGCTCTATTGATATTTCCAAATCTACTGTGAAAGAATATAATTTAATTTTAACAATAATTTTTAGGTTTTTTTCTAGATTATAAAGGTAATAAATGTTCTTTGTAGAGTATTTTGAAAAGTAGTAGGAATGAATTGATAAAAAAAGCAAAAATCACATGTAATCTTATTTCACTGAGATATATTATTAACATCTTAACATATTTAAATTTATATTTCATTCTATTCTAGTCTATTTTTCTTGATTACATACACAAGGATTTTAGAATAATTTTCTCACCCACTTTTGGGTGTAATTCCTTTTCAGAGTTAGTACATGGAAACAGGGTCATATTGTATTTTATACTAAGAAGACATTTCTGGGTTAAGAAGAACTTTATGAAGGATCTACTTTTGAAGAACTACAGTTCTTGTTAGAAGGTGGTCTTTCTGGCATTAGTTCAGTTTCTATTAAGCCCAGTATTTAGAATGAGTATCATTGAACAGATGCTTCATTCAGAGAAGGTAAGTAGGTTTTAACACTCTTATCAGACTGATGGAGAGTAGCTGCCCAGAGTTTATGTGACACATGACAAGGCTTTGCAGGAAAGGTTGTCATCCTGTGAATGTGAATGCAGAGGCAAGTGTAGGAATACCAGCACTGAGGGTATCACAAACTCTTCCATTAGAAGTAACTTTTAGAGGCACTAAAATTCAGTACCTCCATTAGGTAATGAGATGTGAGATCACAATCTCCAGTCTTTCACATTGGTTCCAATGTGCAAAGTAGCCACTAAATAACCAGAGCAATGACTTGGTCAGCAATTCAGCTGCTTTGTATGTGGACATTTTACATTAGCGACAAGACTGGGCATTTTACACTGGTCTTCAAAACAATCTTAAATGAATTAATTGGAGTTTCAGAGAGATCTAAAAATGTAGACCAGCCTCTGATACCATTTTCTTTATTTTACTATAGTTTTGGGTTATATTACAATTCTTATTAGACCACTAAATTCTATATCGATTTTTCAAAAAGAATAATTTTTCAAAAAGCCTACTATAGGAGACTGTACTTGATGGTAACTTGGAGTTATGTTGGACTTAAGCCCTTCAGTTGTCATCTCAGAGACTAAAGAAATAGAAAAGGTTAAAGTAGACTCTATTCCCTTTCAATTCATGTTTTCCTTATTTGTCCCTTTCCAGGTTACAGAATGAGAGTATGAACCATCCCCAATCACAGGCAGTAGAGGCAGAGACTTCTCCAGGGTCTTCAGGAAATGATCCAAGGGAAGAACCAAAGTTCAGAATGTCAGCACAGCAGGAACTCAGTTGTGGCACACACACCTCCCTCCCTGGGAGCAGTCCCCTGAGAAGCCCTCCTGAAGACTCTCTATCTCACTTGGGGCCCAGTGGGTCAATAAATAAAAAATATTCAACTGAGCTCAAAGATAGCAGAGATGACAGTTTAGACTGGTTTGATTTCATGATAACTCCTCAGATTGAACTGAAAAACACTGTGCTTGTGTCTCCTGCTCCCAAAACAACTGAGGAAAATGTGGCTTTGAAAATCTCTAACAATAAATCTCACGGTATGGATAAGAGTGAGCCAGGCCAAAGGAACAAATTAGAAGCTGGGCAGTTTCCATCATCAGGAGCCACAGGTGCTCTGTTGACGCCATGCAGTGTCAAGGGTAAAAAGGCAAAAAGGGGAGCACTAGTGTCTGAAACAGCAGAACTGGCTGCTGAACCAGATTTAGTACTGACTCATCATGTTCCCAGCCAACTGCACAAGCTGCGTAAGAAAGAGGCCCAGGGGTCATGCAGAAGTACCATTAGGGCGCCTTCACGACCCGTGGCTCCTTCCCTTCCTCAGGCCATTGGTGTACTTGACCCAGAAAGAACATCAGAAACACCCAAAAGAAAGAGACCAAAATCTCTTGCTCAGACAGAAGAGCCTGAACTTGAAAGTGCTGAAACTTCAGGTCCCCCTGTGGCCAAACTGGCAAAGTTTACTTTTAAACAGAAGTCCAAACTGATCCATTCCCCTGAATATCATAGCCATATGTCTTCTGGCACAACTAAAATAGCAGTTCATAGTCCTAAAACTCCCCAACACAAAAGAAGAGAAGCAGTTGTGCCTGCAAAAGGTACAGAAAAGTTGACACCTACCTCAGGAAACAGAAGCTTTGATCGGCTGCAGGATAAAACAAAGGAGCTGTCACAGCAGCCACCAGAGAAAGATGGATCAAGAGAAGAGGGGGAATGTGGCCCTGAAAAGAGGATTATTCAGCCTGAATTGGAGCTTGGAAATGAGACTGGGAGTTCTCATCTTACTTGTGAGAGAGACCAAAAGGAAGAGGTTTCATGCAGTAATAAAAGCAGCAAGGTTCATGCAGGCACATTAGCCAGATTGGCAAACTTCTCCTTTACTTGCCTGCTGGAATCCAAATCAGAATCCCTTCCTCTTGAAAGGAAGAAGTGGGGTGAGGGAGGCCCCAGGACTCCTCCTACAACCACAGCTCCATTGCTTGGCAGTAAAAGGAAATCGTTTCAGCTACAAACATCCACTGAAAAACTGATTCTTTCCAAAAGTTCTCTCTTCACTTTACCAGAACTAGATGATGAAGCATTAGATTTCGACTGGGATGAAGAGATGAGAAAAAAACCATAATTATGTAAAGCTTTCTGGTTAAATTTCATCTTCCCCAACTCAACACAGTACCTGTGGTATTTATAAATGTCTATACTGTCATCCATACCAAGTACCATTCTAAATACCCACTCTCCCGTCAGGTTTTACACTTTCAGCTGTATCTTCATGACTTAAAAAGTTGTATAATTTATGTCAGTGTAATACCACCACTTGAGATGAATGAATTAATGTTGTACTTAATTTTGCTAATGGAGTGCTTGGATTCCCAAAGATGTTTCTGTTTTTTTCATCTGTTTTTTTATGAGGAAGGGGCTCTTTCCTAAGTCTCTTCTTTCATCCAGGAACAAATGCCAGAAAGGTAACAATCATAAATTCAACAAGGTGTATGAACTCTTCCTATATTTCTTTTTTTATTTTCCACCTGGTAAATATTATAATTTGGAATGATTTGTCAGAATCGTGTGATTTTTCTAATACTACTTTTGTGTGTGTTTTCACGTACCAGATTAAATGTGACTAGTGTTTTTCTCTCTTTGAGAGGCATCCACACAAGTCCATGGTATCCTAAAGGTTGGGCAACTGGCCAAATAGCTTTCTAAAGTATTGACCTTTTGAGTTTTCCTTGAGCCAACATTTTTGTGACTGATCGTTTTTTCCTCTCAGGGACCTACCTTCAAGATAACTTAAATCATGCAGTTAGAAGAGAGAACAAACCGTAGTTTCACTCATATACTATATGATTCGTTCACCCAGTAGCCAA
The DNA here is from genome assembly GCF_047511655.1 of Castor canadensis. Taxonomy (NCBI): domain Eukaryota; kingdom Metazoa; phylum Chordata; class Mammalia; order Rodentia; family Castoridae; genus Castor; species Castor canadensis. The sequence continues at coordinate 44,434,431 of NC_133386.1, forward strand.
TATGGAAATGTGATTCCTGCTAAGATATGATTTATTTGTCTTTGAAACCAAGCAGATTACTGTGTTTGGTAGGAATAGATAACTCAAACTCTGTCTTTCTGTGTGCTGTTAAAATTAATTCTTCCTAAGGATCCTTAGGATTCCATCATAACAGACTTTCTCTTTGAATTATGCATGTGTAACATAATGATTGATTCCTTAATTGTCTGAAGGACTTTTGGACATGAAGAGTGTTCAAAACTATATGTATTTTGCTTAATGTATTCTCCTCATGAAATTCAGACAGAAGACAATTTATAAAAACAAATTTTTCTTGAGCTTTTAAGCATTAATTCCAAAATTGACGAAGAAAATTTTTTGAAAATTTTTAAATGATGAGTACAAATTTAGTATGTATGAATCTTTTGAAGTCTTGAACTACCTTAAACAAAATCATCAAGACTACAGTTTAAGAAATTATTTTCTGTATTTGTTCAGTAACTTCACAGTATATTATGTTCTTAATTTAATATATTTCTAATCTTTCAATATTATTTCCTTATTGGCTTTCAGTATTCTTACTAGAACTAAAGGAAAAAGAATGACAAGTGGAGTCTTCATCTAGTTTTGGTCTGATTATGTAGATGAGGATAATTCAAACCCGAGCCACAGTGTGGGACTGACTTTTTTAAGTGGTATAATTTGAAGGCAGGCCCTTCCTTATGAATGTGGTTCCCCTGCCTACACACCTTAGTTTCTTTGAACTTGGTATATTTTGAAGTAATTATTATCAGGTTTTCATGGCTGACATTACCTAATATATTGGCTTGTCATTAGAGTATTTTGGTCTGTTATCATCATTAAAAATGTTTCTATTCTTTATTGAGAATCTTGATTCTATGGGTTTCCTTTCTTTTTGTAGTTAATTTTTCTCTTTGGAGCACTGTGTAATGCATATTTTAGTATTGTGTAATTCATATTTTAGAGTACAATGTCTCTCTTCCTTGGCTATTGTATATTACCACATAGGGTCATCCTCTATGTGGTTATTTTTATGCCATCATACTTATTACTTAGGCCAATAACCTCATCCTATTTTCAGTTTTAGTACCTTCTACTAGGATCATTTGGCCAAAGTATAATTTCCATGTGTTTATTCTTTGGTGCTTACCCAAATAGAAATAACTGCTTATCTAAATATTATAAATAGATAAAATTAATAGCAGAAAAATACTCAGCATACTAACATTAAAAAAATTAAACTTGTGTCACATATGTTTTTGTGTTATGACCACTTGTGGTGCTTGTATTTGATTCTCAAATGCTCACAGCTTCTTTAGTCGGAAGTTCCTTTATTTGACTCCAATGTCCTTTTAGCACCCTGATATTTCTAAAAGCACCCATGCTAGTGGGCAAAGTTTCTATCACTGCTGTTGGGTCATTTTTAGTTGTTTTGGGGTTGGGAAAGGTTTTAATATCCTGCTGTGTCCTACCTTTCTTACAGGGTGTGAAATTTCACAACTAAAACTTCCTCTTATATCATCTTTATGTGCATACCAAGAAAGCAAGTAGGCAAGGGAAAATGTACAGTCTAAAAGATGATATGTCCGGTCAGTAAAGAAAGGTGGAAAAAATAACCTTTAATTCTGAATCAGTTTGTCTGAATATTTTATCTCAGACCAGTGGGCCCCTTAAAATCACTTCAATAATGTAAATTATTTAAGTACAATAAAAGCTATACTTATTTTTCTTTATGAGAGGAAAAAATAAAATTTAAGTTCTATAACTTTATAAAAGAATTAGATTTTATGACATTAAAACATTAATATTACATGTATATTTGTGTGGTAATCTAAAATTGATGATAGGAGGGATTTCATTATGGTTATTTTTTTGCCTTAAAGAAATACAGGCAAATAAAAACAGAAAAAAGAAATACAGGCAAAATAAACATATTATTCTCATATCATTACCTCTTTTCGCTTAATTTAACAAACTTTAATAAGAAAGGACCATTTGAGGTTGACAAATTTTAACACGTACTTTTTTTTTTTTGGTGGACTAGTGGTTGAACTCAAGACCTTGCACTTACTAGATAGGCAGTCTTCTACTTGAGCCATGCCTACAGTCTGATGTGCACTTGATTTCTGCCTCTTTTCCAAGTCCTAATCCACCTACCTACTGGTAAAAATCTTAAGTCAACCAAATAGAAGATGCCTAAAGTTCCCCTTTAACGAATTCAGAACCAAAGTCATTAGGAACTAACTTCCTAAGACCAGGTGAGCCCTTCAGGTAACAGCTTATCAAACTCAACAGCCCCACAGTGTGGGAAGTGAGATCAGTGCATGTTTCTCAGTGCTTGGAATAACAGCTACAGTGTCTGCTTTCCACATTGTTAACACTTAAGGAAGATAAAAAGGCTCCTAGCTCACATTAGTATTCACTCCAATTGGGGTTTTGCTGTCATTATCCCATCTTGCATGTGGCATTGCCCTCTGGATATATTGGGAGTCATCACCTGCATATAAAACCTCTTCACTGTTACTATGAGAACATACCCAGGAAATGGTGGCAGCTGCCTTTATGACACACTCTGAATTGTTCTTATATCAGTTCCATTGTTAACCTCCCTTAGAGGCTCAAAAATGCATCTGAGGTTAATATTTGTAAAAGTATACTTGACAGACGCGGAACTAGATATAACAAAATCGTTGATGCGTCTCTATAAATACTCTGACTCAAGATATAGACCAAGAAAAGAAATGGGATATACACACTGGGCCTGATCTTTCCATGAATTAGGAAGTAAATTATCTTATGAATGCAAATCATTTTTAAGCCACTCTTTTTTTTTTTCTTTTCAGTACTGGGGCTTGAATTCAGGGCCTTCACCTTGAACCACTCCACCAGCCCTGTTTTTGTGAAGGGTTTTTCGAGATAAGGTCTCGCAGAACTATTTGTCCAGGCAGTTTGAACCACAGAGTCACTAGGACTACAGATATGAGCCACCAGCACCCAGCTAAGTAGTCTTTATGTTGGGTTGGAACCTTAATATCATGGCAGAGTTGAAGCCAGAAAGCAAGCATTTATATCAGCTACATTTTAATGTGGAGACAAACTTGGTTTAATTCAGGCTTTTCATAATAAACTGAGCTTGCTTACTATTTTAGATTTTTCAGTACTAACTGATACATAAGGGAAACCATATACTATAGAAAAATTGGGAATCAGGTGAATTGGGTTCTAGAATTGGCCAGTAGTGACCTTGCCATTGATCAATGAAGGCACTCATAAAGGCAGAGGATCATATGAGTTACCATAAAGGAAAGCCTCAGAGTCTAGCTTAAATAAAATTGTGTCTGCTATAGGGATACAAAGGGGAGTCTCACTAAGGACAGTAAATAAAATCTAACTGGGCTACATGGCCCTTGAGCTGGCAAGTCAGGACTGAAGCTCTTCCTTTAGCCTGTCTTGGACAATCAAGATCCCTTGTCACTGCTTCTTGGCAAGTGCTGATTTCCTGCCCCTGTGGCAGCTCTAATTTCTGTGCTCCCAATTGTCTGTTCCAAGTCCCTTGTAGCTTTTGATTTGTTTTGGGGGTCTGGTACCAGCTGTCACTTTCTCTGTCCTTTCCAGGTGAGCACTTATCTTCATATCACTGATTCAGGATGTGTGCTTTTTATTTTAAATTCTTGATTTGTTCATGCTGGTTCCAAAAGAACGGATGAGGGTATGAGTGACCACCCTGCACAATTACCACAGCCTGTGCTGTAGGTAGAGAGAATTTCTGGGGTGGGAGGCAGTGGCTATACATTCCTGTCTCCACAAGTTTCTGATTATAGGTCCTATAGTTCAGGACACTGGCCACACCCATAGCTCTCTGTGAGACAGTTTTCCAGTCTGACTTTGCTACTAGTTGAGATATTTGCTCTCACCTTGCTTCTGACAGCCTTTTCAACTGGTCTCAGTTACTCTGGGAACTTACCTCTCCACCTGGATCAGTCATTGTCTGTAGACAGGCATAATCTTGGGCAAGGCTCACTGCAGCTGATAACAGTCTCTGGAAGAGAACTCAGCTGTGCCCTGTCAACTTGTAGTCTCAGCAGCTAGGAAAAATGAGAACATCAGTCATAAGTAGAATTTGGGCAGTGCACATCAGCACTCACCATAGACCTACCAGCTTCTCACTGGAAGCCAAGCCTAGGGTAAGAGGAATGAGGTATTTGCTTTTAATACAGTATTTAAGGAAATAAAAAATTCAGTGATCATGATAAATATTTTGATACAGTATTTCTATAAATCAAAATATTAAACATGATAGACAAAATATCAAAATTTTAAGCAGAGGTCAGTGGTATTGATTTCTCCATTTGCCTCCAGCTCCAGTATGGCTTAGTGCTGCCTTTCCTCAGCACTGGAATGAGATTCTATGGGATTCTTTGTCTGTTTTTCTCACTGATATAGCCCCGTAGTTAGAAGAGTGCCTGGCACATAATAAACATTCAGTACATATTTGTTGAGTGAGACATTTGAAGAAATAGATACCATTTATTTGCATTTCCCATGTCCCCTCTCTTTTCTTTTCCCAGTATTTCCCAGCCAGCTCCTATTGTACCCGGAAGTCTGTCTCCACATTACAGTCAGGAGACTTCGGAGGGAGCAATGTGTGACAAAAAAAGGATATGTGTCATTGTAAAGAGCAAATTTAATTACAATGTTTTCTTAAGTGATTTCATCATCAGATCTGAGGGATATCGGCAGTGTGTTTCATTGTGCTAACCACACTATTGTCAGCTTGCAGAATTATGAGGAACAGTTTTCAGATATGTTCCATTCACTCTCAAAAATTACCCGAGTATAGATGGGTTTAGAATTCCAGAACCAAAAGTTGAACAGAAAACCTTAGTATAGAGGGGAAAGTGTAATAGTCAGTCGCTTACCTCTGAGGCTTCTAAGGAAGGCCCCACGGTTGTGTTGATAAATGAAGAGAACACATTCCAGGCTGGACAGCAGCAGTTTTGCACATGGTAAGGGAGAGGATATGGCCAAGCTGCCAGGCACTGACTTCATTAAGTCCCCCATTTTACTGCAGGGCCTGTCCTCAGCACACCCTACATTTCTGCACCCACAGTCAATTCTAACTTTTTTTAAGCTAGTAAAGGGAGCCTGGGAGTGTCTAGGTTAACAAGTCTCATTGAAAAGTGAGACAGTGTCCCACCATGGCCCAGAAAAAAAATCCCAAGGATCAGATCTCCAATTCATTTAACAAGAAAACAAAAACCACTAGGTGTGGTGGTATATGCCTGTAATTCCAACCAGCACTCAGGAGGCTGAATCAGGAAGATCATGAGTTCAAGACCATTTTGAGCTACAGAGTGAATTTGTGGCCAGCCTGGGCTGTATAGTGAGAGCCAGTCTCAAGAAACAAACAAAAAACCTCAAAACAAAAACCTCCCAAATAAAATTTTAGACATGAGAAATTTCCAAGGCAGGTGAACTGTGTCTGGTTGTCTATGCCTCTCAGGAGCAAGAGCAATCCAAGAAGAGGTGTGCAAGGACTGCTATCCTCTGGGGTATGGAGAGATCTGAGGAGAATGTAAGATTGTGCAGATGAGGATGAAAGAAGTGACTGTTGTTGAGCCTCTGCTGGTTGTTAGGCATCGTATTAGACACTTAATGTATGTAAGATGTATATGTATGTGTGTATAATAAACGTGACATATAGCAGTGGAAATTTATTTAGTTCTCACAGCACCTCTATGAGAAAGGTACCATTAACCCTGCATTGCCGAAAACAAGACCAGAGGGGCTAATTTTCCAACATCACAGAGCTAATAAATGGATTATGGTGGAGCTAGAACTGTTTGATTTCAAAGCCAGTGCTCCGTGAACTATATTAGGACACCTTCCAAAAGAAATGACTGTCAGAGCAAGGCAGAGCATGACAGAGTGCCAAAGTCATATAGGTTCTTGGATTATCTCCCATTCAGTCATCATTCATTTCTAAGAGAAAAGCATAGGACCTGCAGCCACAAGCTGGTGGTTCGGTCCTCTACATGCCAACCTAAAGAGGTGCCTTTTTGCCTTGGTCTTGGTTCTGAATTTAAGAAACAGTGTGTCAATACTGCATGGTGGCTGCACCTTGAAATGCTAGGCATGGCTGTTCATGATATTGGGCCCCAGATCACATGGAGAATGATGCTCCCAGAGGATGGCAAAGATGGCCTCTGCAAAACATTTTTGTTTTCCATCAAACCTATTGCTCAAAAAGGTTTTTGTTGTGTTTTTTGTTGTTTTTAATGGAGAACTTTTCTCACTAAAAAATTTTCAGAACTGTGCCCTGGATCACCAGCCTGAAGGACTTTTTGTTTGCTTGTTTCCTGTCCTTGCTTGCTTTGAATAAAGTGAATGGGCAGCCCTGGAAACAGAATCTAGGTCAGCCGGTTCTTTCTGTGGCTTTATACCACTAGGGGGCATGAAGTCCCTGACAGAGGAACTGAGAGGGCTGTGAACACAAAGTAAGAGGCTTGTGGTCATTCAGTGTTCATCAAGAAAACATTTCTTTCAAACTCAGCCTCATTTGGATGCGTGCGCAGACAAAGAAGCCAGCTGAGGAGTGGATCAGAAGAAGAGGCATGTCATTTGATCATCATGGAAAAAGCGCTTCATCTTCTGAAAACAAAAAATGCAAAGCTACAACAGGGTTTTGAAACCCAAGTCATGAGACCAGGTACTTTTTGAAGAATCAACATTTAATAAACGGCCCTTTGGGATGTGAGTAGGCAGTCACATTCCAGATACACAAGGTACTCAGAGTTTTGTTCTTTAGAAGCTTAAAAAATAAAATCCCAGCCTCTCACATAATCAATCACTTGCATATTGGTGATACGTGTTTTAGCAGACATAATGGAAACAGCATGAGATTGGCCACTGCATGGTAGCTGCCACTTACTAGCTTTGTGACTGCCAGAACTTAAGCTTCTGAACGTTGACAAATTAGCACACTTATCAGCACCTACTGTATGCCAGACACTGGAGCTATGATGGATGATCACACAGACATAATGGGTCTCTACTTCTTGAATGTTCTGGTGAGGATCATATCACCCAGGGGGACAAATCTAATGTTCCCACACAGCACCTGGCGTGTCATTGACACTTAGCACAACTTGTTCTTTCCTTTTACATCTTCTCTCCTTCACCTCAAAAATGTGGCATTGAAGGGCCAGGTCAAGTTTCCCTTTGGCAAAGTGACTTTCTCAAAGGACAGGGGAGAGTCATTCATACTTTGTATTTTACTTCTCTGTGCTAGTCCTAAGGGACCTGCAACAGATATTTGTGATTTTTTTTTTTTGTCACTACGCACACACGACCATTGTTGAAGAATTTTCCTTCTTCTCTGACCAGGTTGCAAACACCAACTGCTCAGCTTTCCAGCTTCTCTTAACCACCCCCTTGGACTCAGATTGGCCCTTTGAGACTCAGCCAGTCACAGGCACACACCCTAGTCTGACTGGAGCCAGAGAGACCAGGGGGAGAGGATGGACCCTTCACTCAGCAGGAGGGTTATGACAGAGGCAGGACTCTGGCTTCTAGGAATCGCTAGCAATTCCCTGGGTAGGGAATGTATGCTGGACATAGAATGGCCTGGTTTGGTGGTGTGATTTTGGTGTGGCCCTGGCTGCTTCTAGTTTTCCTTTTCCATGCCTATCTTCAATTCCTACTGATTCAGGGAGCTTCTCTTATTCCTTTCAGTAAAATTCTTTTATATTTAAATCCACATGGATGGGTTTTGTTCCTTGCATCTAAGACTTTTGGTTAACACAGAATGAAAAAACTATTAGGACATTGACCCATCAGCAACAAAACTATTTCGATACAGTATGTGCAACAGAGCAAAAACAGGACATTCTTAGAGCACCCACCATGTTAGCATCTACTGTGCTATACAGTGAGAGTCAGCAATAAATGTACTGGGCTTCTGACCGTAAGGAACTCATTCTTCTAGATGAGTATATCCACAGATAATGATGTAACGGTTCCATAAATCCGTGCAAAAAAACGTGCATGTGAAATGGGAGCACTAAGGGGCACAACTCAGCCTAGGTGAGGCAGGGTACTGTCTTGTCCATTCCTGCTGCTATAACAAAACACGAGACAGAAGAATTTATTTCTTACAGTTCTGTGTGTTAAGACAACATCGGATTTAGTGTCTGGCAAAGGCTAACTCATGGCAGAAGAGTGGAAAAGGGAAAGGGCCAGGCAGCATCCTGAACCCTCTTTTATATGGGCATTAATCGCACTCATAAGGGCACCCCTTGTGACTTAATCACTTCCCCCAAAAGCCCCACCTCTTAATACTGTCACTCTGGAGAATAGGTTTCAACATGAATCAGAGAGGGGCACACATTCAAACCATAGCAATCAGTGCTTTGCAGAGGGGGACATGATGTTAAAGTCAAGTCTTAAAAATAAATCAGACAAAGGCAGAGGGCTCTGGGATTATAGACCATATTCCCTGTGCAAGAGCAAAGGCCAGAAGAGAGATCCATCATGGGGTGTGTGGGATTAAGCAGTATGATGTTGCTAGAACCACTATGTTACTGGTAAAGAATAAGGCAGTTGTCATGGGGATGGGAGGAGGAGTAGGCTTTGAGTATAGTTTTAGGAATAGCTGCCTAGAAGAGTAGGAGATGGTATGGGCCAGGGATAAGTAGAAAGATTGAGTGTCAGTGGGCTCAGGAGTGGCTGGAGAACATGATAATCTAATGGAACCTGCCCACATGACTGTCACATTTTTCTCCAAAATACATAGGTATTAGTGAGTACTAGTAGAGAAGAACATTGATTCAGAATTAGGGTTTTGTTATGGAAATGAAGACAGGCATCTGAATTTGGAGCTGCAGATTATAGACCAGATTTGCTCAGGAAATAGCAATTGAAAATTGCCTTTGGTTCCACTGGGGGAGAAGATATAGGGGTGGGGTCTGAAAGGTGGTAGGGTATAGTCTTGACTGGAATCTACCACATAAGGACCACAATCCATTTCATGGCCTAACACAAGGGTCATTATAATTTTTAGTGTAAAAGAAAATTATGACTATAATAGAAAATTGAAAGTCATCTCAGTTCACCTCTATGAATTTCAAGATACTTTACCTATTTTTATTGTATATTGACACATATATTCCCCTCTGAGGAAAATATATGAGTACTACATAAGCATTTTATGAGAAAAGCCTGAAATTATCCTACCAAACACTTATGGAGGGCTTTCTATGTAAAAAGGATTTTTGATGATCTTTGTGGTAAGTATGATTTTGAATCCATTTTACAGATGGGGAACTGAAGGGTGGAGAAGACATTTGTCTAAAGTCACAGAGGTGGCCACTGGGAAAGCTGAGGTCTGAATCTGTATGATCCCTGACTCCAGACATGGTGCCTTAACTAGCATTCTACTGCCTCTCCTTGGGTATCTCGCCTCTCCATTGTTAAGGCCTTGAATTTTGCCCACTACCTACCTCTCAAAATTCATATGTTGAAGTCCTAATCCCAGTACCTCAGAAAGTGACTGTATTTAAAGAGGGACTTTACAAAGTCAAGTCAAAATGAGGTCATTAGGGTGGGCTGTGATCTAGTATGACTGCTGTCCTTTTAAGAAGAGATTTGGGCACAAACATGTGCAGAGGGAAGACCATATGAAGACACAGGAAGAAGATAGCCATTTACAAGCCAAGGGGGCAAAGGGCTCTTTCTCTAACAGGGAACCAACTCTGCTGACATCTTGGTGTCAGACTTCTAGCCCCTGGACATGTTAGAAAATGAATTTCTATTTATACTGCCTGTCTATGGTACTTTATTACAGCAACCCTAGACTCAGTGATAAAGGAACAGGGAAGGAAGAAGAAAAAAAAAGATATTAATCTTAATTCCATTCATGATAAAATATACAATGTATGAGAATACATTCATTTCATTAGATAAGTGAAGCATAATTAGGTCATGTTTTAAAACAAATAGTCTGAATTCAGTTCTATAATGGGAATAAAATAAAGTAGGAAAAGTCTCAATACATATTGAAGTAGTACCCATGAAATTGTACCACAGACAGGAAAGGGCAGATTAATTAAAACCACAGTGTGTTTGTTAATTAGCTGTCATCCCCTCCAGTAAGCCTACCAAGGAGGCCATAAACAATTGTGAGCATGGATTTATTGATGGAAAGATGAAGTAAGCTGAGTATTAAGTGTGCTGTGGCTCCTTAGAGGGCAGCAATACTTTCATTAATAATGAATTCTCTCTTTCCTCATGTCTTCTGAGTTTCCTACTAATACAGGAATTATTGGTATGAAACATGAGGCTTCCAGTAATCAATCATACAACTCTTAGAAAGTGTGATACTATATTCCAGAGGAAAAACAATTTATAGCATTTTTTTCCTAAGGAATTTCAGCTCCTGGATTTAGTACTGAAATGCAATGTGGCCCAGTGCTGGCTCTAGGGGCCTGCTCAGGCTTAGGATTCTGGAAATGCTCAGAGCCTGAGGCCATTAGGAGGTCTATATTCTGGCTATTTTAAGAGAAAGAGCAATTTTGTCCTGGGCTGAATCATTTTAAAATTTAAATTCCTTGTTTGTATATTGAAGGAAATGCAAACTTTGACCAGCTTGTCACATTTCAGTTCTTATTCCATGCTTTACGGGGCCATATGTTTGATGTTTGAAAAGTTTAAAATCATGAAGCTTAATTAAATGTTTCCTTTTTACAGAATGATTGCCTCATTACTCTTTACACTGGCAAGTGCCCACTCTCATTTTCCCAATTTATTTCTTGTCAGCTTTGAAGGGCATTCTTTGCTGTATTGAAAACACAAGGTTGGCATGATGAACTCCCTTAGAAAACTCCATCATAGGTCAGGGAGGGCACTAACCCATAGAAAATACAACCGAGTCCATGTCGTACCCACATGAAAAAGCTGCTCCAGATTTGGGAAAGGGAAAAATTCCTAATTTTTAGAGTTAATCTTCGATATTTGGCACTCAATTCAACTTTGAATAAATTAATGGGAAAAAAGGAGGGGAAAAGATGGGGGTAGAGAAGAGACAAAAACAGACGAGGGAAATAAAAAGGGACAAGCAGCTAAAAGAGAAGAGATGCAAAAGGAAAAGTAGAGTACCCAGGTCCAAAAGCAGATGGGCAGAAAACATACTTTAGAAAGAACTTCCCAGACTCTGCAGCCACCTCATCCTAAACATGCCTGAGCTCGTCTGATCTCAGAAGCTAGGCAAGGTCTGGCTGGTAGTTGAATGGGAGAAATAAATGCACAGGTACAGAAGGTCATATACCCCAACTTCCATGACATCTCATACCTCATCTTTAAGATACCATTGCCTTAAAAGCTGTGTCACGTTCACACCAAAAGGAAAAGCACCCAAAATTACATCAACAGAAAAACAAACTTTGTTTCACAAGCCACATGGATAATGAGAGTCTACTGTCTGCCAATAAAGCCACAGAGCAGCTTGGCCACAAGCTCACCACAGCCAGTGGCGAGGCTTACAGTGATGAGGAGTCACACAGTCAACACTGGCCGGCAGCTGGCTGGGTTGACAGGGATGCAGCTGTGCTTTGACTGTAGTAGCCAGAGGCTGCTGGTAAGCAGATTCAAAACTGCAAATCATGTCTCTTCTTGTTAGGAACCTCCTTGGCACCCTCCAAAGTCAGCCCTAGCCCCTCCTTCTGTCTCACTGTTGCTCTTCAGTGCATTCCTGTGTAGGGCAGTTCTGGATGATCAGAACAAAAGGGGACAGTTGAGTAAGAACGGATAGACAAGTAAAAGGAGATCTTCAGATTTCTTGCCCTTCACTGGGCTTTTCTTGATTGACCACAGTGACTTTCATCAATCCAATTATTCCATTCTCTAGTCTCCGGACCCATCTCCCTATTTCTCCCTTGTTCTCAGCTCTTTTTTGCATCTTCAGGCCTTTCCAAATGGCTTCTCCAACTAAGTAATTTTCATTCACTCAACTCTAACGTTAGTTTAACCAAACATTAAGCTGTTGAACTCTGGTATATTTTAGAGTGTTGTTTACCCTTGGCATTTCCCTGAAGGCGGCAATGGGTAAAAATTCTGCTAGGAATTTGTTTTCAAGTCTTCCATGCCCCAAGGCATCCCTATCCCAGGAGTTTGGTGAGTTCTGGGAACACAGAGGAGCTTGGAAATATATAAGTTATTAGCTCATTTAGAGGATACTCTGCCACCTGCTCACAGACCACAGGGAATTTCACAGCCAGTACATATGTGGCAGCAGTTTCTATGTGAAGGAAAATGAAAGAGAGTTACGCTTTTTTATCTTTTCATTTGACTTTTCCTCAAAAGACTTCCCCTTTCAAGAATCATCAAAGTGCCTTCCTTTTAAAGTTTACACTGCAAGAAATTGAAGTCTCATTTCCTGGAACAACAGGCTGGATGACATCCATCCTTCAAATGAGCCCCCATGGAGAAGACTTGAAGATGTGAGCTCTCAACTCAGATTTCCGGTAGATGCACATTAAACCCCATGGACTGGACGCTGAGGTCATGGATTACTTTGGCACTGCTGTCAAGTGTCAGCTCATTTTATACTTCCTGTCATTATTCTTTTACATCATGCATAACCCAATGCCTTTTAATCCACTTTCTCAGACAGATTTCTAGTCAGCCATGAAAAAATACTATTAATATTGCTGCTATAAGGAAGAGATGCTAGTGGAAAAAAGGCTGAAGAAAAGCTATGAATCGGCAATAGGAGTTAACTAAAATAGGTAACCAAATCAGGAAACGGGGTAGTAGTATTCGTGTTGGGAGAAAGAGTTAAGCAAACTGGTGTTTTCTATGTGCAGTTTCCAGTTGGCCTGGAAATGAAACTTTTGCCCATTGGTAAAGAAATGGGTTAGGATTTTTTATATATATAATAGAAATAAGCTTTATTCTTTTCTGATTTTGTCTTTTATGAGATTAGTATGCTTTTGGAAACACTGAACCAAAGCCCAAGCTCCTGGGATTTCACATGCCAGGTCCGGCCACTCACCCCTGTATACCAAACAAAGAGGCACGGTGAAGGCAGAGAAAGGAGATTTATTACATGACTCTGGACGTGCTGCTGTGGGAAGAGGTAGAGTAAGCTCTCAATCCATCTCTAAGGTCACAGGTTTAAGTAGACAAAAACTGGGGGTAGGGGACAAAAGGTATGCATGGTTAAGCAGCTCTTTCACAGGTGTGGTCTGTTTGGTCATTATCTCAGTCCTGGGAGGGGTTCTGGAGTTATCAGGAGGGTGTCCATCCTGAGGAGGCTCTACTGTTGGGGGTAGTTTCTGTCCCTTGTCATGAAGACACTATGAGTTCTGTCTTTCCTGGAATCCAAGGTGACTGCAAAGAGAATGGCATAGAGCAAAGACAGATATAAAATGAAGTATAAATGCTGTGCTTTTAGTTAATTCATGGGCCTGAGTAAGGAGTCTATGCTTTTCAGCAAAAGCAGTTTGAGCATCTCTTACAAGAGTAGTGGGAAGAACATGAGTTTTGTTAGCAAATAAATACAAATGGGGGTCTGGGGGTATGGCTCAAGCTGTGGAGTACCTGCTTTGCAAGCATGAAGGCCTGAGTTCAAATACCAGTCCTGCAATCAATCAATCAGTCAATCAATCAATACAAATGGGAATCCTGCTGAGGTAGGCTAGGACATTGAAAAGATCATGACTCTTAGACATGTACGACTTGACATCTTGACATACCATTATTTCAGATTGAACATCCTCTCTCTATCACACTCTCTTTTTCTCTCTCTCCCTATCTCCTTTTCAATTGCAAATATGTGCAGATTTTTCACACCCTTGCCTGGGGACACACCACCCAAACCTCCCCTCCCAACTCATGATTACCAGGGATCAAAAACTGCTCAGGTTTTTCCCCTCTCATAGGTTATGGCTATCTTTCAAAAACACGTTGTAACAGAAAGAGCGCTCTCTCTACCCCCTGGCTTCCACCTGGCCCACCATGCCTATTGTAACTCCTCTCCCTAATCTTTAATAAACTCTTATCACCCTCACAACATCTACATTTCCTGGTTGGATGCATCCTCGTAGGATTTAAGAATCTGGTTTCTGTTTACTAGCCACTACAATACTGCCTGGCACTAAGCTCCATGATACTGCCTAGCTTTCTTAACCCTTCTAAGCTTCAGGTCAGAAGTAACACCAAACTTGCAAAACTGTTGCAAGAAACAGAAGCCATGTATTGAAGAGGGGCTGGTGCATGTAGGCACCCTCTGTGTGTGTAGTGCAGTTGTTAGTAATAATAGCTAGATTTGTGCCTACACTGCACTGGCCCGGTGGTTGCTCTGATAGGGACAAGAAAGGAGTAAAGATAATCAGGAAGCTAGCAGGGTCTGGAAGAGACCAACGTTAACCTCACCTCAACCACTTTACTTGCCTTTACTGTCCTCACCATACCTTCACTATACTTCCCTCCAACTATAAGTCAAATGCTGACTCAGAAGAGGTGACAAGATAATAACATCAAGAACTGTGAATGGGCTGAGGATCTTTCCTTGTTTAAAAGTTCAAAGTGAGCCAGTCACAGTGTCACTGATATTAGCAGAAGATATGGCACTCCTGGCCAAGACAGCAGACTTTATTCCTCGTGGCACCACAGGCAACTTGAGTTCATGTTCACTCATGAGCCCCAAGTCTTAGCTAGATGCTGTGCACAGCTGAGGAACCTTGAGCTTAGACGGCCTCCAGTCTTATATGTAAGCTGCTAACAAACCTACATTACCTTTGCCCATCATCATTGCCCAAAAACAAATATACCCTCTGCCCCAAAGACAAGCTTGCTCTTCTAAGGTGCTTTTGTATGCACATGCTTGAGAAGACAGTATGGGATAAGAGCTGTCACATAACAGGTTGAAATACTGCAGAAAGTGGTTTCCCACCCCATTCCCAACAAATAAGACACAGCCAGAGGCAGAATTCCAAAGAGGACACTGAGTAGGTGAAATGTCTTAAAGCTTTTATTTATATATATATATATATATATATATATATATATATATATATATATATATAATCAAAACATTGATTTATATATATATATATAATCAAACATTAAATCTTAAATAGCATAGCTCCTGTAGTTGCCAGAGACTACAGGGAAAGACTATTATTGCTGTATTATGTGCTGTTTAAAAGCTGCTGTCTGTGCCTCAAATCACTGCACTTCTGCTGTGATTGTTAGAAATAAGACCACTGGAGTCATAATCAAAGACACGGAAATGGAGAATCGTCTCAACAAGGCAAAATTTACTTCTGAAGAAGGGTGTACAAGAGCAGAGCCACAGAAAACACAAGGAGCAAGCAAGTGATCCTCCATTTTATTCCTGATGCAATGGGCCCTGCCCCTTTACTCAGATTGGTAGAGCTCAGGTGAACAACCTGAGCAATTGGCTCATGTTACACTTAGAATCTGGGTAGGTAGTAATTTCAGCGAAAATGCAGCTCAGTGAACAAGAACCAGGAACTGCAAGCAGCTAAGATGGTGGTGACACACTTTGATAGAAAAGACTGTTTTCCTCACAGTGATAAAAAGGGCAAGGTACCTTGCTCCCATTGCTGTCAAAGGGCCCCTAGTGATGTTTTCTTCATGTAGTTTCCAGGGTGGAGAAAGAACTTTAAGTCTATTGATAAAAGAAATGGGTTAGGGTTTTTTTTCCCTTAATCAATCAAAAGAAAAATTAAAAGCTTTGTTCCTTTCTGTCTTTCTTTGGACTTGGTGATTTTAAAATGGTTTTGGAAACAGAATTCTTTCTGAGACCACATTGTGTGTTTTAGGAAAAACACCGCTAACAAAGAAAGCTCATAAGAAAAGTCTCACATCCATAGAGCAAAGTTTAATGGCAGGCTCGAACTGCCAGGCTGGCCTGGGAAAGATGGTGCAGCCCAGTCTCTGGGTGAGGAGTGGCCTTTATAGAAGGGGGAAGTTAAGGAAGTTAGCGCATGTGCGGTAGTCTCTGGTAGGGGTGGGGCTGTCTTAGAGCATGGGAATTTCTGTTAAGGGGCAGTGCTGCCATTTTGGCAGAATCACAAAATGGTGACATTATTACGCTGAGGATCAGGAATTGGGGTGAAGTGTCAGCCTCTTGGCTGCTTCCTGCTGGCAGGGGGCATTTTATGGGGCAGGATCCTCAGACTGATGTGGCATCCTGGTGGGGGCCCTCACAGCAGTCCTCTGGATGGTTCTGGAGAGGTTGATATCCCTGGAGGTACAACTGGTTAAACTTTTGATTAGCAATAGCAGACATGTGGGCTAAAAGAAATCTTTGTACTGTTTTTATGATACAAGGGAGGAAGCTTAAGAATAGGAGAGCAAGAACACAGGCATTAGGATGGGCATTGGCCAGGAGAACCACTGTGAAATGTTGCTCCAAGGGTCTGTTCCTTAAGAGGTGCTGCCACTGGGCAGCTTGACAGCAGTGGGTGTTGTGAGAATGACCAGATGAGGGTTGGTCCACTGAAATCCCAATGGAGAGGGTAGAGATCCTTTAGGAGAACAAGATCCTCTGGTTTAACAGAAATTGTTATAGGGTGGGGCAGGATCTGGTCTGCATGCTCTCTGAGAAGTTCCCTGAGAAGGTTAAGATACGGTAGATAGTCAGCCAGAGGAGCAGGGTCTGTTGGAGGCAAGTTTATAAGAAGGAGCATAAAAGGTGTTTGCTAAAGGACTGTATATCTAGGGATACAGATTCTGCAAAATCCTGTAACTCCCAAGAAAGCTCTAAGCTACTTTATGGTATGGAGGAGAGAGAAACGGAAGATTGGGTTGATGCACTCATGACTCAGGGAGTGAGTCTGTCCCTTTAAGGCCACACCTAGGTAGGTGACCTGTGGAAGGCAGGGGCTATCAGGATTTAGGTTAAGTGTAACACTCTTGGATAAAAGAGAGCTCTAGCTCATTTTTATATAACTTTTTAAATGTTTGTACCATATTTAGATAAAGTATAGATACTACACTGTTACAAAGTATTCATTTAAGACACATAAGCAAATATGTAAATGAACTCTAATTTAGTAGTATTTAAAACTTGACAAGATCAGCAGAAAACACAAATAATTTCTTTGATAAAATCTTTTTCTGTAATAGTTTTTTGTAGATGTTACTCAGAGCAGAACAATATTAAGATAACCTTGTTATTTTATAGACAGAGAATTTGATTTTAGTTCAACATGACCCTAAAAATCTTTTAGGCAACTCTTAGATTATAGTCAACTTCAACTTTATCACACACCAAAGCTTTTTATTATACACTTTTCAAACTTACTCAGGCCTTCATATAACATACTAAACCCTTTAATGGCTTGTCTTTATTCCTCCTATTTGAAACAATCTTTAGGACAAACCCTTCTTTACAAAATCCTTTCTCATCTAAAAACATTCCTTTTTGCTTTAACATCTCAAAAAATACATTGGCTACCTATCTATATCCTTTCCAGTTGTTTACTTTGTAACTTGTATTTTAAAATTAACTTTTATAAGAATTTTAAATTTATTATAGGGGCTGGAGCAACTAATTAGTAGCCCTTGTTGTTTTAAGGAATTTATGATAGGCATAGGCCTCATCATCCCTCAGGCTTGAGGGGATATTGTTTTGGGTATGTACACTGTGAGGGATTTTTGAGTTTTATTTGAATAGGGAGGGCCGTCCTGGCCCACCCTACACTCATCTCATCAAGGTCCACACTGTGGAATCTCTTTGTTCCTGAAGGAGGGAACAGCAGACATAGCTGCTTGGGGGGAGGAGAATTTGAGCTTTTAGTTGAGATAGTAAATCCCATCCTAGCAGAGTCACTGGAGTTTCAGGAACTATGAGGAAAGAGTGACAGAAGAGGAGGTCTCCCTAAGAGCAGGCCAGAGGTCAGGTAAATTAGAGTTCTAGAGGCTGGCCAGATTTGCCCCAAATGATAACTTTTGTCATTGGACTGGGGACCAGGAGAGAAAGGTAAAACAGAGAAATGAGCTCCACTGTCTGGCCAGAAAGTGATCTTTTGTTTTTCTGCCATCATGGCTACCACAAGGCTCCTCAACATTGATGCTAAGAATTGCAGTGTTGTCAGGGGCCAGGACCCATCAATCCATAGGAGGTGGCACCTTGCCTTCCATCTGGAGACAGGGGCACTTACACCTCCAGTGAATACCTTTGGAGAGAGGGCAGGGTCCCAGTTGGGGGCAGGGCTAACTCCCAGGCTGTCCCCCCTTTTGAGCATCCTCTGGAGAGGTGCCCTCCTGTCCACCATGGTAGCAAGTTCAGGATGCAGGCCCCAGTTAGGTGGGGGCAGCAATGAGGTCATGGTGTCTCTTATCTTTTTCTCTCCTGTTAGTAATGTCCTGATTATAGTATACAGGCATAGCTAGTTGTATTAGTTGATCCAAAGACTTTTCTCCTTCAGCCACAGACTGAGTTTTTTACAAATATCTGGGGCTGACTGTTAGAAATTTATCTTTGAGGAGAACTTCTCTCACCTGTGACTCTGGGTCCATTGTGGTATGCTTTCTGATAGCATCCTTAAAATGTTGCAGATTCCACCTCACTCCTGTTAGTATGTCCATCATTTGCAACACCACTAACAACAGGTGTTGGCGAGGACTCGGGGAAAAAGAAACCCTTTTACACTGCTGGTGGGAATGCAAACTACTACAACCACTCTGGAAAAAAATTTGGAGGCTTCTTAAAAATCTAAACATAGATCTGCCATATGATCCAGCAATACCACTGTTGGGGATATACCCAAAAGACTGTGACACAGGTTACTCCAGAGG
The DNA here is from genome assembly GCF_047511655.1 of Castor canadensis. Taxonomy (NCBI): domain Eukaryota; kingdom Metazoa; phylum Chordata; class Mammalia; order Rodentia; family Castoridae; genus Castor; species Castor canadensis. The sequence continues at coordinate 44,453,259 of NC_133386.1, forward strand.
CACCTGCACACCCATGTTTATTGCAGCACTATTCACATAGCCAAGTTATGGAAATAGCCAAGATGCCCCACTATTGATGAATGGATTAAAAAAATGTGGTATTTATACACAATGGAATTTTATGCAGCCATGAAAAAGAATGAAATGTTACCATTCGCAGGTAAATGGATGGAACTGGAGAACATAATTCTGAGTGAGGTTAGCCTGGCCCAAAAGACCAAAAATCATATGTTCTTCCTCATATGTGGACATTAGATCAAGGGCAAACACAACAAGGGGATTAGACTTCAATCACATGATAAAGCGAGAGCACACTTGGGAGGTATGAAGATAGGTAAGACACCCAAAAAACTAGATAGCATTTTTTGCCCTCAATGCAGAGAAACTAATGCAGATACTTTAAAGCAACAGAGGCCAATAGGAGAAGGGAACCAGGAACTAGAGAAAAGGTTAGTTCAAGAAGAATTAATTTAGAACGTAACTAACACACATGCACAGGAAAGTAATGCAAGTCAACTCCCTGTATAGCTATCCTTATCTCAACTAGCAAAAATCCTTGTTCCTTCCTATTATTGCTTATACTCTCTCTTCAACAAAATTAGAGATAAGGGCAAAATAGTTTCTGCCTGATAGAGAGGGGGTAGGGGGGAGAGAGCGATGGGGGGGTAAGGGAGGGGACTGGGGGAAGGGGGGAGAAATGACCCAAACATTGTATGCACATATAAATAAAAGAAAAAAAAAGATATTGCAGAAAGGTAAGGGGATTTTCTTCAGAGAATTGCTGTAAAGCAAAGTTATTTTACATTGACACCTGATACTCTGGAGAGCAGGTCTCTGAACTGTTCTGGGCCTCAGTTTCCTCAGTTGAAGAATGAGGGATCTGGTCTAGGTTAAACTACTTTCTTCCATTATGAGATGGCTGAAGTGACATTAATGCCACTTATCTTCCTTACTATTTTTTTTTTTTGATTTAGCAATGTTGGGGAATTGAACCCATGGCCTTGTACATGCTGGGTAGACACTCTCCCACTGAGCTACTGCTTGACCCATATCACCAGCCCCTTTTGGTGTGAATCAGTCAAGGGGACTGCCTGTGCCTCTGTAGGTAGGCACATTTATTCCCTCATTTCCAGGTGCCACTAGTATTGACCCTCATTATAAATGGTAATCATTTCCAACCTGAGTGGCCAGGGCCAGAACCCATTGCTTTTTTGAGACAAGAGTCTGGTCTAATAGAAGCATAATATCCTTTCATGTCAATTGAAAGGTATGGATCACAGAGATAAAGGCTTGAATGTATTTGTCTGGGGCATCATTTTTTAATTTCCCTTAGATCTGATAGCTGGAAGGGGACATAGACTCACCCTCTCCTTACTATTACCTATTGAAGGGGGATGCACCCATTAGGAGATTCTGAATATTGGGGTGGCTTAGAAGGTAGGGCAGAGGGTGGAGTAGTAAGGGTGGACCATATGGAAAAGGGGCTTTTATGGTCCTCCTTTCCATGTTTATTTTGTGGCTTACAAATAATGGCCAGTGTTTGAGTATCTAAATAGCAATTGTGGAGCCAATCTGAATAGTGGACCTCAGTTTACTTTTTCCCTTTTATAGAAAAGGTCTAATTGGAGTATGGTACTGTAATTTAAGGAACCCTGTGAAGGCCACTTCTCTTGGTCATCCAAGACATACTGAGGCAAGCCTCAGTACAAAGCTTCCAATATCTACAAGCCAGAAGACTGGAAGGTGTAGGTCCCATCTACAAAGAACAAAACATTAGGATCCTGTCTTTTAGTTAATAGCAAGCAGCCTCTTTAATAAAGGCTACTTTTTTAACAAAGGAATAAATCTTCTGTAAAGTTAGAGAAGGGCATTCAGAGGGCACCCCAGGCCAATAACAGTACCATACTGTCCATTTTGAGATTTTTGGGACTATAACCTTGAGCTAACAATTGGCTTACAAGGGCTGGGTCTGATGCCCCAAGGTGTGAGGTAGGGCTAGGAGCAGGGCTTATGCAAGGTGCCACTCCCTCCACACACACACAGGACAAGCGAGCCTGTCTGCCTAGTCCTGATCTTGTGGCTTGTGGCCCCTCCTCCCTTCCTGTGCACTCTGCATGTGTTTTACTCTAGGGGAAGTGGCGGCCCATGTGCAGCTGGCAGCCTAGGATGTGTGTTGGGTTGGCCTATGGATTCCCTTAGCTATGGCAGGTGTTCCCACTATGCAGGAGCATGCCTATTTGCTTTCCCTCCTCCCTTTGTGGGGGCAGAGTTAGGGCATTAGCATGGCAGCCACAGTTTTTTTGTAAGTGCTTTTGCCTAGCAGCTGATTTAAAGTTACTGTAGACTGAGAGGCCTGACAAACTAGTTGGAATAACTTAAGTCATAAGGTACCATGCTACAAGTTTTTCATGGGAGGCAGGGTCCCAGTAAGTCCAGGGATGGGAAGGCAGACAGAGACAAAGGACATGTGGTGAGACCATGGAGGAAGCAGAAAAAGTGTCCTGACATCTTAGGTTGGGGGTTGAAGGCAGAGCCTGGAGGCATGACACACACCTGAGGGATTAGCCATCACCTGTGTCTCTAGGTTGCTCCCATTGACTGGTACTGGAACACTTTCAACAACACAAAACCTCCACTCTCCAGTCGCTGTCTCAGGAAAAAGAGACATTAGATGGAGTTGGGGGAAAGAGAAGCTGTCTTCAGATGCCATAATCAAACAGGATTCCCCCAACATAGCATGAGGCGTACCTGAATAAACCCTAGGCTTGGTCTCAGCCCACAGGGAGGGAGCATGAGCTCTCCCAGAGCTGGAATTGCCTTGAGGCCAGAGTTGGCAAGGAGTGGCTTGACACCATGATGGGAAAGTCCCTCGAAAGATAGGAAGGGACAAGCAGCATGAGCAACACAAGGAATCTGCTTACATGTGAAGGAGGAGGTTCGGGAGAGGATTTGGTTCATTTAGAAGCTGGTTTAGAGGCTAATAGAACCTGCAGAGGAGAACAGGAGGTACAGAGGGAGGGTTTGGTGTGGAGATAGGAAAAGGATTGGGCATAGGGTATTTCATTCCATTTACCAGCACACTCACAGAAATTGTATAAATCCCTTAAAATATTGGGATTGAAAGTGCCATTAAGTGGCCATTTGGAGACATTGTCTAATGGGTATTGGACCTTAAGCTTTCGTGGCTTAAGATCAGGCATTAGGAAGAGGGGCCCAAGGTTGGCCAGGAGACATCCCAATGGGGAGTCTGAAGGAATTTGGGATGGTTCAACTCCCATGGTGAAGCCTGACCTGAGGAGAGATATGGCAGGCATCCCCAAAATACCAGGTCCTCAGGAGAGAGAGAGAGATGTGGAGTACCCAGAGGGAACTTCTTCACTATGCAAGTCCACAGTCCCTAGTGGGGAACCCAGTTCCCAGCAATTGGAGTGAGCCGAGACCTAGGGCTAGAATTTCAAGGAAATGAGAGAGAGATCACAGCTTTGCATGCGAGAACTCACTGAGAGAGGACCTTGAGGGAGAATTGGCTGGTGGTGGATGGCAATTGGAGGCACGCTGGGGAGGAGGAAATTCCCTGTGAGCTGTGAGAGAGTGGTGCTTTCTATGATCAGGGGTTCTGGCAAAGCAGCTCAGATCCCGGAGGAAGGGAATGGGAGTAGAGACAGAGAGGGAGAGCGGGATAGGGTGGGGAGGCTGGGAGAGCAAGGTCAGCGCCGGGAGTGCACCCCGATCTGAGTCACGGCACCAAAGTGTTAGGAAAAATGCCTCCCACAAAGAAAGCTCATGAGAAAAGTCTCACATCCATAGAGCAAAGTTTAATGGCAGGCTCGAACCACCAGGCTGGCCGGGGAAAGATGGGGCAGCCCAGACTCTGGACAAGGAGTGGCTATTATAGAAGGGGGAAGTTAGCATTCGTGGTAGTCTCTGGTAGGGTTGGGGCTGTCTTAGAGCACAGGAATTTCTGTTAAGGGGCAGGGCTGCCATTTTGGCTAATTCACAAAATGGCGACATTATTACTCTTTCAGTGTGAATTATGGAATCCTGAGATTCATATAGCTTAATCTTATCATTAATATTCCTTTAGGAAGTCAATCATGCTTCTACTACTTGGGAGGCTAGAATATGTACCACAAGGAGCTTCTAGTATTCCTGGTTCCATATTGTAGCACACCCTTGGAGTCCTAAAAGCAGAACTAGTTTGAAGATCTTATACTTCATCTAGAGAAAGCCCTATCTCCATGTCTGACTTCAGAGGAGTCTGTGTGTCCCAACTTTTGTTTTAAAAAATATATTCATGGTTGAGAACTATCTCTGATGGGGTAGTTCAGACATCTTTGAAATGCCTCATAGAATAACTAGTTTTACTTTACTCATAGGACTATTTCTTGGGTGTGGAATGGCTGAAGTGGTAGAGCGCCTGCCTAGCAAGCATGAGGCTCTGAGTTCAAGCCCCAATGTCAATAAAAAAAAAAGGACAAAGAAAGGTTATTTCTTAGGTCTGTAAGAAGGAGCTACAAGACAGTTAACAAAAATGTATAAAATATCTGAAAATTTTTACTGGCATATTGCACAGATCTGTACTCTTCCTGAGTGTGATAGCTTAGGAATGAATCTGATCTGAACTCACATTTACAGAAGGTGTCAGCAATTAAGAACCAATAGCTCCATCTGCCCTAAAAGTGATCCTAAAGTAAATTGATTCAAGATCTTAGCTGCCACGATCTTAGATGAGGAATTTTGAAGTTGTCATCAGTATATCCATAACTTAAGTAGAGATAAAAGTGGAGCAAAGAAAAAGAATTGTTGAGGGATAGGACAACAGGACTGAGCATCACTTCTTTTTTTGTTTTAAGCATCACTTTTTTAAAAAAAGGGCTATCTTCAAGATTAATCTTGAACTTCAGCTTTGAAGGAATTAAGGTGACCTTTATGGGTAGTGATAGAATCACAACATGTGGAACTCCTTAAATAAAAATTTATTGACTTTAAATTACATATTCATCATATACAGGCAAAACAAAGCAATTGTAACAGTAAGGAATGTAGGAACTGCCTTGTTTGAGAGTTTGTCCACAGCAACCAAGGTGGGGGTGTGGGTGACAGGACAGCATCCACCCTGAGGAGGCACATGAACCCCACAGTGGCTGAAGCCAGAAATCCAGTTGTCAGTTCTAATTCTTCCTTCTCCCTTGCATTCGACATCTAATCAGTCACAAAGTGCTGTTGATTCTCCTAAATATTTCTCCAATCTAAGCACAAGTTCCTTTTATTTTTTACATGTAGATGATCCTTCTGAAATTATTTTGGTTTTTTGTTGCTTCCTGTAAGGTAGAAATCTAATTGAATTTTTCTTGCTGTTGTCAATGCTCACCGCCATGCCCTTACAATTAATTCTCCATCCCCACCCTCAACAACAGTCACTCACCCCCGACCACACACACACTCGCACACACATTCACTCACATGCACAGGAGACAACTTCTTTCATTCCATGCAAACTATTTCAATTTACCAAAACTCAGTTTCCTCTTATCATCTCTCAGTGCTATCCAAGAGGAGCTCCTCAAATGTGGATTTTCAGCACAGATAGGGCCTGGCTGGCTTAATGAAATCCCTTAGTGATGCTCTGCCTACCACAGAAATCAACCCTACCACAGAAGTCACTGGAGTCAGTAGGCTCCCATCCCATGTAGGGCCCCACCAGTGGCTTGTGATCTCCTTGCTGATCAGTATTGGCCCAAGCTCCTTTCCCTTGCAGCAGGTTGGGGCTCTGTGAGCTGAACTCCCTACTAGAATGGAGTGTCTTCCTCCCAGTACCCCCACTCCTAGGAAGGAGAATGGTGCTCTGTGGGTGTGTGGGATTTGCCAGCTCAAGCTTCAGGAGAGAGTAGACAATGGAGCTCTGTGTCACTGCAGAAAAGAGACCCAAAGTGCTGACATTTAAATGATTACATGTGAGATCTGTGATTGCCTGGGGGCAGCCCAACCATCACTTAATAGATGACTTCAGTTTTTTGGTGCTTAAATTAGCTTTCAAATAACTAAAAGGTTAGAGAATATGTCCTTTAGAGAGAGAGAGAGAGAGAGAGAGAGAGAGCTCACTTCCTTTTCAGTTCCCATAAATGTGTGTATGTGTGTGTGTGTTACTTCACATTTTTGCATAGATTGTGCAATACTGGACACTGCAAATAGATTGAAGTTTCAAGTCTGCTACACAAGGTGACCACATATTAGGACAGTTCTTTTAAATGTTCCTTCTTTAGGATGTTATGATTTTTTTTATTGAGCAAATATATTCACTGTACTTTTTTAGTGTCAGCACTCAGCACAGCGCCTCACACAGAATATTTACTAAATAAATTATTTATTTTATGGCCTTACATCATCTGGAATAACTATGGATACACAGAAAACTCATTTAGTAAATATCCCTTAATTCCCAAACCGCCTGCACCTCTTCACACACAGTCTAGCAGTGATCTCACTCATCAGCAGAAATGAACCATCTGGCTGCAGTCCGAAGGTCCCACACTGCACAAATGTCACTGCTTCACACATTCACAGTAGATTGTTTCCTTACTAACTATAAGAAGCTACATCTTAAATAACAGAAGTAAACTTGTATTTGTCAAATAACAAGTGCAGTTTTGCAAGTCAGTAGTCTTGTTTATAATCAACTCAATTGCCTGAATATGCAGAATTTGATAAAATGGCTGCAAGTTTCTAGATCATTTAAATAAACTAATAATGCTTGAAAAAGTCAGAAGCAGCCTTCAGCTCTGCCTTCATACTGTGCATCTGTGAGACCGAATGTGGTTTTGTCAATTCTCTAAAGAGGCCTCCAGACCCCTGAATTGCAAGGCAACCATGGGCCATTTGTGGTTTGCCCACCTGAGCCAGAGCTCAGGCTGTCAAGCTCCACATTGTTGGGTCTGGAGCTGAAGCACTGATAATGCTGTCAGGCTCCCTCCATTCTGCCTCAGATTAGTTTAACTGGACTAATACCAGGTCCCAGTTTGAGCCTAACAGTGATTTGGACTTGTGTTTTGAATTGGGGGACAGGACCACAAGAGATTAAATTGCATGATGGTTTTTCAGCTGAAGAAGAGAAGAAGAATATTTTATTTATTTATTTATTAACATATGTGTGTGGAAGAAAATTAAGACTTTGATTATGAATGCCAGTTCCTTGGACCACTGGATACCACTTCCTTGGCCCATTCCTTTGCTATGTGGGCCAAATCATGGTGGGATTTGCATAGAAGTTAGTAATAGGTTTCACACTTTTTAAAGGTTGTAAAGAAGAAAAAATGAGAGTAATGTGTGACAGCTGGGCACAATGGTATTCTTCTGTAATACCAGCTCATGGGAGGCTGAGGCAGGAGGATTGCCTCAGCCTGCATTTCAAAGTCAGCCTGAAAGGAGACAAATGCAGAAGATGAAGTCAATGCAAGGTCAGGGGTGGGTAAAAGCACATTCTTTTCACTCCTGTAAGGAGCATAGCATGACTCTGGCACAGTAAAGACCTCAGAAACCATACTGGCTGGAAGAGTTTTGGGGCACATGCAGACTGCTTTGGACCAAAACCAGCTTTCCCAGGGTGCTGGCCATTTCTATAAGAGAAACAAAATCCAGAGACTCTTAAAACTAATTTGTGAGTTATGGAAGGGACTGAATTCTTTCAAAGAGGTGGCCACTGAAACTTTAGTTATTACTGTTATGGAAAAGAAAAATCCCAATGTCCTCTGGTCATTTCTATAGTGTCACTCTCAGAGAACACAAACCAGCAATCAGAAGCAAATTAATTCTTGTCTTCACTCACATCTCTTAGGTGACATTCAAAGGAAACATGGTTTATGATTTTCAGCCTCCTTTTTCCAAGGCTCCTGTTCTCTGCAGCTTCCTCAGGCCTTCCCTTTCCCGCAGCCCTCTCTCATTCCCTTCTGACAAAACCTTTCCTCTCAGTGGCATGCCACACACTCATTAACCTGATCTGAAAGCTGACTGTGACTTCAATCACAATGGAAGTGAAGTGACACAAAAGGGTAAGTAAAAAACACCAGATCAGAGTTTTCTCTAGGGGAAGGATGGGAAAGCTATGAACATTAGCATGAATTATTACACGCAGTAATAATTCTGTCATATGCACTGATGAAGGGACCGCCACCCCACAGGCTGGAGAGTCCTGGGGAAACTTTAGTTACTAGAAACTGAGATGTCAAAGTTTGTGTTTCGTTCCTCAGCTTCCTTTTTCTACAAATTTCCCTAATATTTGATTACTTACGCACTTTAATAACACACACTGCTTCCTACATGCTAATAGTTCTGAAAGAAAGAATACTCTAAAGAGGGAGATAGGCAAGTAAACAAATAATTACATGAGTAGAATATACACTACAATAGAGTCATATGGTTATAATATAAAAATAGATTGTTTTGCATTTCCCCCATCCCAAAATTCAGTGGCTTAAAAAAAGAAATAAGTTAGTTTCTCTCTTACATAATAATTCAGATTTAAATATTCACGGCTATAGTGGTTCTATTGTGACAGGCATCCGCGCTTCTTCTATCTTGTGTCCTATTCAATCCCCATAGTGTTACACAGATACTTCACCATCATACCTGCTAGGTCGGCATCACAGTTGGCAAGAAGAGAAAAAAAGAAAAGTTACTTCTTTAAGGAGATAACTGGAACTTCAGTTCTCCAGAAATTGCTCATTTAATCACACTAGTTGCAAGGGAGGCTAGGAAATGTAGTCTTTAGCTGCACAGCCATGAGCCAGCAAAGCTTGGGTTTTGTATTTACTAAATGAAGAAGGGGAGGATGGATTTTAGGAGATACTTCATAGTCGTCACTACAATTGATAACTAATTCAATATTTCTTAAGACTGTGTTGGAGAGAAAACAAAACACCAAAAAAACTTCATTCTCAGAAGCAATGACTGTTAGCCCTACAGTTTCCCTATAGGCCATTCATGAGCATGATATATAGTAGACAGCATAAGATTTTGGCCAAACAGTTCAAGGCTCTAAGCTAAGGAAATTGGGTAGAAGAGAGCATTTGGCTGTAACAACCTTTAAGAATTGTCCTTGGCATGGAAAGGAGAGGAGAAAGCAGAATTGGGTAGAGATAGAAATCTGGCTGCATCACAGGCCTGACAGCTTTGGCTGTCTCCACAGGAAGCTCCATGTTGGAAATGGCCAACAGAGTTCTGTGTTGCTGCATTGAAGAGTCAGCTGAGACAGTCCCTAAAGGAACAGTTGGGGCAACAAGTCCTTCCTTAAAGGGGAATACTCTCTCTCTTCTCTCTCTCTCTCTCTCTCTCTCTCTCTCACACACACACAAACACACACACAAAACAATGTCAAATTAAAATGTAATCACATTATCTGAGCTCTAATGACACTTTTTTAAAAACTTAGTCACATAGTGTAAACATTTCTTCCATGATCTTAAATATAGGTCACTCTCATTTTAAATTATTGCATGTATTCTATTAAATAGATGTATAATAATTAAATACCTGTTTATAGGCATTTGAGACCCTTCCTATTTTTTGTTTTTATAAATAACTTGGTTATGAGCATCTTAATGGATATATCTTTCCACACATTCCCCCAAATGAAATCGTTGGGTCAAAAAGTATGCATACTTACATTTTGAGGCATAGTGTCAAATTACCTCCCAGAAAGCCATACTAATTTACCAGAGCTCTGGGGGTACTAATCTTCTTAATCTTTCCTAATCTCATAGTTAAAAAAAAACTCATTGTTTTCTTAATAATATTTTATTAATTAGTAACCAGGTCAAATGCTGTTTTATATGTTGACAGATTGTATTTTGCAATTTGTTTTTTCATTTTCAGAACTATCTATCCCTTGCTCATTTTTCTCTGGTTTGTAAGTGTCTGTTCTATTAAGGATAACAAATCTCTGTCTGACATGTATAATATAATATTATATCCTTTCACATTTCTGTGTTAATTTTTTCTTTTTTTCTTCCCACTAAACAAATCTATCCAATTATCTCTTTTATAGTTTCTGGTTAGGTGTTATTCCTAACAATTTTCTCTTTATCCTAACTCTACAAAGATATTTGCTTAAATTTTCTTCTGGCACTTTTATAAATTCTCACTTTTAAGTGTACATAATGTAGTAAGTAATGTAAAAAAAATTAGACACTCTCTCTAGCCCATTCTCAAAGAGATTTGAATTCCCAAAACCACACTTGTTACTTCTTCCTGAGAAAAGTAATGAAGAAAACAGTTTTCCTATTTCAACTACACCATGTTGGCTGCTTGAGAAGTCTTGCTCCATCAGAAATACCCTGAGTCACCAGAACTTCCCATTGTGAGTCCCTGGAAGCCAACACTGCCTGCAAGGGGAGGCACAGCCACTTGGTAGTGTTCTTCTAACCACTGGCATGCTAGCCTCTGGTGAACCATCCACAGATGCACTAAGGATAACATAAAGTGGACAAAACAAAGTTACAACCATTAGCACCAGTTCTGTACATTCTTCTGCTCACTCCCTTTCCAAACCCACAGTCCCTTTCCCTTCATTTCAAGAAATAGGCTCCCCGGCTCTGTACATAGATGTATCTGCTAGGAGTTATTCACTCTACTTTCCCTCTAATATTTCTTAAATGACTTTATTGAATTACAATTTACATACCATAAATTTTACCCATTTTTAATGTACATTATAATGATTTTTAGAAAAATGCTGAGTTGTATAACCACTATAATCCAGTTTGGGGACATTTTTATCACCGCAGTAAGATCCCTCATCTCCATTCCTTTCCCCAGCCGTAGGCAACCACTAATCAACTTTCTGTCTCTATAGAGTTGCCTTTGTGGACATATCAGATAAATAGAAACACACACCTCTGTAGTTTTGACACTGCCTCTTATCTCCAGTGAGTAATTCCAGATCCAGCTTCAGCTCTGGGGAAACAGACTCGCCAGACACAGGCTCACATAGCGAGCAAATGACAGAGCTCTGACTCAAGTCCAAGTCTTATGATTCTAAATACCTTCCACACCTTCCTGCTTCAGGCCTGGATACACTTTCAATGTTGTATAGAAAATATAGTGATGACCATTTGAAAAAAATTATGAAGATCACTGGTTTTCTGTCACTAGCCAGCAAATGCTCATGTGGACAGAGTTCCCAACTCTTTTCAGCCACCAGAGGGTGCCACAAAGATCTATTTTTGAATTGCTTGCCACAGTTGAACATCTTAAGAAAAAGAATGTCATGTCACCTGACTATATCTTGGGGGTTTTCTCATAATACTCTTCCTCTCCGAGTAATTGCAAATAATGATGGAGAATAAAAGCTAGAAACTGTTTTTGGTGCACATTGAAAATTTCTTTTCAGTCTTTTCAGACAAGGATTTCTTTCTTCTTTTAATATAATAAAAAGAGAAAATACAGATTTAAGAAGCTGGTGAAGAGTTCTTAAGTTATGTCAAGCTGGCATGACAGATACAATTTAATCAAAATATTAAGGTGACTTTGCTAATCTTTTCCTTTTTGACATAACTAAATCACTTTCTTAATGGAGAAGGGGCATAGAAGTCACCCAAATCCAGTATTTGCTTAGCAGAATTACCTGAGTAATTCTGTGCTACTATTTGGATCTGGAATGTCTTCAGATACTTATGCATTAACAGTTTGTTCCCCATCTTGGCACTATTGGGAGATGGAGGAGCCTTTAGGAGGTGAGGCCTGGAGGAAGGTGCTAGGTCTTTGATGGGGTGCCCTCATGGGGAATAGGAGATGCCAGTCTCTTCTCTCTCACTCTGCTTCCTGGCCTCCAAGAGGTGAGCAGCTTGCTCCATCATGCCCTGCTCCCAGTGATGTGCTGCCTTGCCACAGGCCCAAAAGCAATGGGGCCAACCAGCCTTTCTTATCTCAGGTATTTGTAATAGTAATGGAAAGCTGACTAACACATTCAGGATAACAACTGAGTTTATCTTTTCAGAAATAATTTTATTATGATACATTTCCAGCTATCTGGACTGAATTTAGTTGTCAGTTTTGACTTGAATAGGAACTCAGCATTGTAGTCTCTAGGATCCAGAGGGCAGTGTATCTCTTGGTTTCCTCCAACTGAATGCCTCCTTTACTCCTCTCCATTCTGGACTTAGATAAATGGGTGGATGGATGGATAGAGGAGTCTTCTCAACAGCCAGAAGGCAGCTCATAGGAGCATTTTCAGGGGGAACTTAAAGAGGAATTATGCAGAGCATTACACCTGTTAATTGTCAAAGACACTGAGACTGTGCAGAAGGTGGTGCTATGTACTGTTCTCTTTATGGGCTGCCTGATGCCCAAATCCTTGCTGCATCTATACGGCCAAGCACTCAGACCCAAGTCACTAGACATGAGTTTTAGGACTGGCTCTTTCTGTACTAGGTGTCTCTCTCTTTTTTTTTTTTTCATTTTTCTTTTATTATTCATATGTGCATACAAGGCTTGGTTCTTTCTCCCCCCTGCCCCCACCCCCTCCCTTACCACCCACTCCACCCCCTCCCTCTCCCCCCCTCAATACCCAGCAGAAACTATTTTGCCCTTATTTCTAATTTTGTTGTAGAGAGAGTATAAGCAATAATAGGAAGGAGCAAGGGTTTTTGCTGGTTGAGATAAGGATAGCTATACAGGGCATTGACTCACATTGAATTCCTGTGCGTGGGTGTTACCTTCTAGGTTAATTCTTTTTGATCTAACCTTTTCTACTAGGTGTCTCTTAAACCTTCTGGATCACATTTTTTAAATTTGTAAAATGTAATATTGGCCTTAACCACTCTCTCTTAAATGTTTTTTCCAGAATCAAATGGAAAGAAAAAGAATGCTGGAAAATGCAAATTATTATTATTATTATTATTATCATCATTATTATTATAGTACTGTGCCTGTGTGAGAAAGAGAAAAGGAGGCAGAGACAAAGATACAAAGAAGAAAGGAGAGGATAAAGAAACTCAGATATGAATAAATGAAAAAAGAAAGAAAGAAAGAAACTTGGAGAGGGATATGGGGAGAAGAGAATTTCCATCCCCATGGAACAGTCCTCCCTGCAGTCACACTAACATGCTAAAACATGTGAAGGTGTTAACGGTGCTGGTTGCAGTCTGTGACCAGAAGATCCTGGTTTTTGTGCTCCAAATGGAAAAATCCAAGCAGAGCATGTGGATGGGGTGAGGTAGGATAGCTTTATTGAGAGAAGAGGTCGCCTGTCCTGCTAGGTGAGGGAAAGGAAGCAGAAAGAAGAAGGCATGGTGGGCAAAGGTGGAGTCAGATAGCCAAGAGAGAGCTTTTCTTTTTCAGGTGCCTTTAAAACCTATCTACCCCATGGGAGGGGAGGCCCAGGAGGTTCCCACCCAATAATGAAAAAGTGGGAGAGGGGCATGGGCAGTTTCCAGCCAGATGAGGATGCCCATCCCTGGGCAACCTACATGAGCCCCAAACTTTTCCTACTTCTAGCCTGCCACAGGGCATCTCCCCCTACTCCCATCACCCCTTTCTGAAGACTAGAAAATAAGCCATTGTGCTCCCAGGAGGTGATTTTACCAATATCATTCAAACATTAAAACTTTAAAAAAGTGTTTATGCTTTTTCAGGAGGATTAGTTGCCTTTAAGATATGTGTCCCAAGCAAATGCCAGAATTGGACAGTGCCAGCTATTAAATCTCACTGGGATGGAGAGGTTAGAAGTGAGGATGTGGTGTTTATACCTATTCTTCACCTATCCTTTCACGAACAATGTTTTTCTGGAAAACCCTGCCACTAAGTGAAAAGTTGCTACATGACAAATATTTTCCATCACTCTTAACGGAAGTTATCATGTGTTCTGTCCCACCTAGTCATCTTCTAGACACTGACTGCTTCCTTGAGAGACACTTGCTTTCTCCACCTGTGGTGTTTACAAAACATCTTAGGAGATGCACCAATGATTGGGCTACAAGCTGGATTTTTATTCATAAATATGAAAAGGGTGGATAATATAGAAAGTTTTCAAAACAGCAACCCTGCAAGTACTTTGCAAGCACCTAATTCTATGCAATTAATAAATAACAGGCTAATGAGGAAACGCAATATTTCAGTTATGTAGGTAGAGTCTCTGCAGCTTCTGGAAGGCAGCGTTTTAACTGTAAGTTTCTATCCCCATGTGTCAAGCTATTAAAACTGGGACCACCTGATACTCTCTGACTAAAATGTTCCATGTCTGGATAAGCTGATGAAACCATAATGTCAAAAATATCACCTTTTATTTTTGCTAAAATATGCATAATATAAAATTTACCAGTTAGCCATTTTTAAGTGTTCAATTTGTGGACACTAAGTACATTCTCAGTGTTGTGTAACCATCACCACCATCCATAGCCAGGATGTCTTCACATCCCAAGCAGAAACTCTGCACCACTTAAGCAGTAACTGCTAACTCCCTCCAGTCCCTGGTAACCACACACTATCACTGTTATAAGCATATTCATCCAGCGTGTCTTAGGGTGAGAAAGCCATTATACCAAACAGAAAAGTAGAAGAATTATTATCTGAAAAATGGTAATACTCTGAGTTAGAATGAAAATCATAAATCTGTTGATCTTTTCCTAATATAGTGAACAATGCCCATGTTAATGGCAGTGGTGCAGTGTATGTTCAGAAGACTTCCAAATTCTTTGTGTCTGGGGAAGAATCCATGGCAGGACACATGGATGTAAATGGAGTTTATTGAAAGTTAGGGAAGGGAATTACAAAATGGAGCATGGTGGGCCAAGGTGGAAGTTGGAAGCAGAGAGAGCATGCTTCTCCACTCCAGGTGCTTTTAAGACTTATGCTAACCCATGGGAAGAGTTTGGTGATTCCCAACCAATAATCAATGAGTGGGGGAGGGGCATAACATCCCTGGGTCAGATGAGGACAGTCTGCGCTGTCCCTGAGCCAGGGAATGGTCAATATGAAATGCAATAACAAGTCATATATTTTCTATGAGTTCTGAACTTTTCCTAATTCTAGCATGCCTAACTTGCACAGGCCAAGTAAGTGATTCCCATCCCAGATGTGTGTGCTCAGCATGATGGTATCTGCATGAGGTGCAGCCAGACTGGACAAAGTGAGGAGGTCAAGGCTCCTCTAAGAGCCCAGAAGAAGCTCAGCTGGGCAAGACCAGTAGGTGTGGGAGCCTGCTGGGGAAGGGGCAGGGCAAGCCCATGCTCTCAACCAAACTATTTATGTTTGTTTTCTGAACTCCAAATGTTATTCCACAGTTAAAAATTTAACTACCATCTACTGTGATTTGAGTGTGTTCCCCAAAAGTTCAGTCCCCTTTTCTCTCTTCTGATGAGCCTGCTTCCTCCTCTTTTCTGCCATAATTTGAAATAGCATGAGGCTATCCCCAAATTATGCCCAATCTTGGACTTCCTACCCTTCAGAACTAAGAGCCAAATAAATCTCTTTTCTTTATAAATTACCCAGTTGCAGATATTCTGTTATGGCAACTGTGAACTTTAAGAAAGGCTGAATCTCCAATAAGCATCCCAGATAGCTAATTGGGCCTAAATTTAGAATGCAGACTAGTAGCCATTTGCTGCATGGGGGTTACACAGGTACTCCGTGTTCTTGGAGGAACCGCAAACTAAACCTTGTAGCCCTTGAACATTCTTGTTTCAATTGCCAATCTCATTTTACTACTTGGACCTCACCAATAGTAATATATAAGTATCAACCACACAGGAATGGGCATGGTTGTGTCCCTCATTTGCATAGCAGAGCAGAGAACCTAAGTAGGAAATTCCTGTATAAAGGCTGAGACTTCCCAGTTTGAAAACTTTTTTTTTTTCTTTCAATGTTAGTGTTTGAACTCTGGGCTTCGAGATTGCCTGGCAGGTATTGTACCAACTTGAGCTACACTTCCAGCCCTTTTAAGACCTCTGGTTGCTTTGGAGGTAGGGTTTTGCTTTTTGCAAGGGCTTGCATGATGATCCTTGCATGGTGTTCTTCCCACCACAGCTGAGATGACAGGTGCATGCCACCATGTCTTTTTTTTCTGTAGAGATGGGGTCTCACAAACTTTCTGCCAAGTCGGGCCTGGAATTGTGATCCCCCCAATCTCAGCTTCTCAACCTCCCAAGTAGCTGGGATTATAGTCAAGGACACCTGGCTTTTTAAAAAAATCATTTTTGTCTTTAAAAAGAAAAAAAGCCTCCTTTCTCTTGAACACTTTTTTAGTGAATTTTGGTAGACACAGAAAATGGACTAAGACACTAAAAAAGGGACATTATTCTACAATTTCAAAAGCCTATACAATTACCCCTTAAATAAAATTCAATTTTTAAACCAATCATACTTGCCAACATACATAGAAAAAATGCTTCTATTGAAGATATTAATGATAATACTGATTTATCTTTAATTTGGACTCACCAGGTCTCTTTACAGTCTTAGGTGCTTGCTCATATGGACCCCTCACCACGACCTGCCTTTTCTAACAAGCACATGGATTTGGTTGTGTAGGAAATAACACACTTAAAGGCTTTCTAGGTTCCTCTCCCCCAAGGCATTTTGCTAATGGGTACCAGAACATTCTTGACAGGAGAAAAAAAAAAGAGAAAGAAATTCTTTGTAAAGAGAAGAGTGTGCCTCTAGGCACTTCAACCACAACTGCCTCACATTAATCTTCAACTAAGTTAAGAGAGCAGGAAATAACATTCACTGTGTTTTCCATAAAAACAGCTAGCATTCATTTGAACAGTTACTGTGTGCCAAGTGCTAAGCAAAATTATCTCTAGGACAGTCTCATTTGCTCATCTCAACTACCTAGTAGGGTAAGAATCATTTCATGAATATTATTTTTATTGAGGAAATGGAGGCTTAAAAGCATTAAGCAGCTTGCTCAGAAACACACAGCAAATAGTGGTTGAGCCAGAATTTGAATCCAGGTAATCTTATTTGAGGGGCTTCACTGAAGTAAACTGTACCAATTTAATTCATGTAAAACCTCTATCAAGTATAAATTTCTTAGTTGTATTTTACAGATGAGAAAACTGATTTAGGATAGTTAATTGGTCCAAGGTTGTAGTAGCTATTACAGGATGGAGTTGATAAGCAGGCCTGGTGTTATTGGGCCCTCA
Organism: Castor canadensis; assembly: GCF_047511655.1. Taxonomy (NCBI): domain Eukaryota; kingdom Metazoa; phylum Chordata; class Mammalia; order Rodentia; family Castoridae; genus Castor; species Castor canadensis. The sequence goes on from NC_133386.1 coordinate 44,470,394, forward strand.
AGCTCTTGTTCTTTCCATTACACACATGGTCTATTAGCTGCTCCCTGTCCCTAAGGCCACTTTAAGCACAGAAGGGAAATTGAATTGATGCACAGCAAGAGCGGTTTAATGGCAGCTATCACTCCTGCCAACCATTTACTTGTAGGAAGGCTCCAGGGTCTGATAGATCTTTACTTGTGTTCCTTGCCTTCCCTGCATGTCTCTGGAATGGCACATGACACAAATTAGATAATCAAGGTTCACTTGCTGAAAGGGATGGAAATATGTAATACAAAATGTAAGGTTTGCCTTCACGCTCCCTGTCACTAGTAGGAACCACCAACCAACAGATGTGCAGGGGCCAGATGAAGAACAGAGAGCACGTGATAATAAACTTACAAGAGTTTTATGGAATGCTTCAGGGCTCTTCCTCTTGATTGTTTTTTCTTCCCTCAGGAAATGCAACTCCAGTGATGTGTACTCTGTCATTTAGGACAGGAGCTTTTCTTTACATGCAACAACATTTTTGCAAATTAAAAGTTATAACTCAATCTTCTCCCAAAACAAAATCTGATGCCAAATTTGAACTGATCTATCTATCTATCTATCTATCTATCTATCTATCTATCTATCTATCGCTATGTAATACTTGTATGACCATTAGGAGAAAACAGTGGTAATAATTACCTCAAAATGGCATTATTCTCAGTCAGGGAGCTGGCCAACTAATAACGAAGGAAAATGTTCTGTAAGTTTTGAAAGTACCCTATGATAATACCTTTTACTTGTTTGTTTGTTTGTTTTCTAACACTGAGTCTCACTTCATAGCCCAGGCTAATCTCAAACTCTTCATCCTCTTGCCTCCAAGGTGCCAGGTGATAGAGTAATAATGTTGTCATTTTGTGATTTAGCAGCAAAAATGGCAGCCCCACCCCTTAACAGAAATTCCTGCTCTCTAGGAGAGCCCCACCCCTACCAGAGACTACCGCGCATACACTAACTTCCTTAAGCTCCCCGTTCTATAAAAGCCACACCTGGCCCAGAAACTGTGCTGCGCCATATTTCCCCGGCCAGCCTGGCAGTTTGAGCCGGCCATTAAACTTTGCTCTTGGACGTGAGACTTCTGTGAGCTTTCTTTGTGAGCGGCATTTTTCCTGACATTTTGGTGCTGTGACTTGGATCGGGTGCATTCCTGGCACTGACCTTGCTCTCCCAGCCTCTCCCAGCCTCCCCCACCCCATCCCACTCTTTCTCTCTCTCTCAACTCCCATTCCCTTCCTCCAGGATCTGAGCTACATTGCCAGAACCCCCAATCCTAGAAAACGCCACTACCTCACAGCTCACAGGGAATTTCCTCCTCCCCAGTGTGCTTCCAATTGCAGTCCATCACTGGCCAGTCCTCCCTAAAGATCCTCTGTTGGCAAGTCCCCCTCACACACAGAGCCTTGATCTCTTTCTCATTTCCTCAAAATCCTAGTGCTAGGTCTCAGCTCGCTCCCATCCCTGGGAGCTGGGTTCCCTAGGACTGTGGACCCCCGTGATGAAGACGTTCCTCCCAGGTGTCCCACATCTACTGTCTCCTCAGGTCAGGCTTCACCATGGGAGTTGGACCATCCCAAATTCCTTCAGACTCCCCATTGGGATGTCTCCTGGCCAACCTTAGGCCCCTCCACCTAATGCCTGATCTTAAGCCATGAAAGCTCATTTTTCTCTGTAACCAGGCATGGTCCCAATACCCATTAGACAATGTCTCCAAATGGCCACTTAATGGCACTTTTATGCCAATATTTTAAGGGATTTATACAATTTCTGTGAGTGTGCTGGTAAATGGAATGAAACCCTATGCCCAATCCCTTTCCTATCTCCACACCAAACCCTCCCTCTGTACTTCCTGTTCCCATGCAGAGGTTCTATTAGCCTCTAAACCAGCTTCTAAACGAACCAAATCCTCTCCCGAACCTCCTCCTTCACATGTAAGCAGACTTTTTGTGCTGCTCACGCTGCCTGTCTCTTCCTATCTTCCTGAGGGACTTTCCCATCATGCTGTCAAGCCACTCCTTGCCAGCTCTGGGCTCCAGGTGATTCCAGCTCTGGGAGAGCTCATGCTTTCTCCCTGTGGGCTGAGACCAAGCCTGAGGTTTTATTTAGGTACACCTCATGCTATGTTGGGGGAATCCTGTTTGATTATGGCATCTGACAGCTGCTTTTCTTTCCCCCCACCCCCATCTAATGCCCCCTTTTCCTGAGACAGCGACCAGAGAGTGGAGGTTTCATGTTGCTGAAAGTGTTCCAGTACCAGTCGATGGAAGCGACCTAGAGGCACAGGTGATGGCTAATCCCTCAGGCGTGTGTCATGCCTCCAGGCTCTGCCTTCAACCCCCAACCTAAGATGTCAGGACACCTTTTCTGCTTCCTCCATGGTCTCACCATGTATCCTTTGTCTCTGCCTGCCTTCCCCTCCCTGGGCTTACTGGGACCCTGCCTCCCATGAAAAACTTGTAGCCTGGTACCTTATGACTTAAGTTATTCCAACTAGTTTGCCAGGCCTCTCAGTCTAAAGTAACTTTAAATCAGCTGCTAGTCACCTGGTGAGACAAAAGCGCTTACAAAAACTGCAGCTGCCACACTAATGCCCTAACTCTGCCCCAACAAGGGGAGGAGGGAAAGCAAATAGGTGCTCCTGCACAGCAGGAAGGCCTGCCATAGCTAAGACATTCCATAGGCCAACCCAACACACATCCTAGACCGCCAGGCGCACATGGCAGTGGCTGTGGCCCGCTGACACTTCCCCTATAATAAACATGTGCAGAGTACACAGGAAGGGGGGAGGGGCAACAGGCTGAGATCAGGCCTAGACAGTCATGCTCGCTTGTCCGGGGTGTGTGTAGAGGGGGTCAGTGCTTTGCACACACCCTGCTCCTAGCCCCACCTCACACCTCGGGGCACTGGACCCAGCCCTTGTAAGCCAATTGTTAGCTCAAGGTTATAGTCCCAAAAATCTCAAAATGGACAGTATGGTACTGTTATTGGCCTGGGATGCCCTCTGAATGCCCTTCTCTAACTTTACAGAAGATTTATTCCTTTGTTAAAAAAGTAGCCTTTATTAAAGAGGCTGCCTGCTGTTAGCTAAAAGACAGGATCCTAGCATTTTGTTCTTTCTAGATGGGACCTGCACCTTCCAGTCTTCTGGCTTGTAGATGTTGGAAGCTTTGTACTGAGGCCTGGCCTCAGCATGCCTTGGGTGACCAAGAGAAGTGGCCTTCACAGGGTTCCTTAAATTACAATAACATACTCCAATTAGACCTTTTCTATAAAAGGGAAAAAAGTGAACTGAGGTCCCCTATACAAATTTTCTTTCATCTCAGATTGGTTCCATAATTGCCATACTTTCTAAGCCACCCTAATATTCAGAACCTCCTAATGGGTGCTTCCCCCTTCAATAGGTAATGGTAAGAATAGGGCAAGTCTATGTCCCCTTCCAGCTATCAGATCTAAGGGAAATTAAAAAACATCTGGACAGCTATACTGATGCCCCAGACAAATACATACAAGCCTTTTCTCTGTGCTCCAAACCTATCCATTGACATGAAAGGATATTATGCTTTTGGTATTTTGGTAGTAGACCAGACTCTCGTCTCATTAAAAATGTAATGGGTTCTGGCCCAGGCCAATGAGGCCCAATACTAGTGGCACCTGGAAATGAGGGAATAAATGTGCCTGCCTACAGGGGCACAGGCAGTCCCCTTGACAGATCCACACCAAAAGAGGCTGGGGATATGGCTCGAGCAGTAGAGTGCTGCTTTGCAGGCATAAAGTCCTGAGTTCAAGTCCCAGTACAGCCAAAGGTAAGGGAAAAAAATATTTGGGGATAACATCATAGCTCAGTGGGAGAGAGTCTGCCCAGCATGTGCAAAGCCCTGGGTTCAATTCCCCAGCATTGCTAAATAAATTTTTAAAAAGGTAAGGAAAAAAAGTGTTGTTAATGGTACTTCAGCCATTTCATAGTGGAAGAAAGTAGTTCAACCTAGACCAGATCCCTCATTCTTCAAGTGAGGAAACTGAGGCCCAGAATGGTTCAGAGACCTGCTCTCCAGAGTATCAGGTGTCAATGTGAAATAACAACTTTGCTTTACAGCAATGTCCCGAAGAAAATCCCCTTACCTTTCTGCAGCATCTTGAGGACGCTATCAGAGAGCATACCACAGTGGACCCAGAGTCACAGGTGAGAGAGGTTCTCCTCAAAGATAAATCTCTAAGAGTCAGCCCCAGATATTTGTAGAAAACTCAGTCTGTGGCTGAAAGAGAAAAGTCATTGGATCAACTAATATAACTAGTCATGTCTGTATACTATAACCGGGACATTACTAACAGACTGAAAGATAAGAGACATGACCTCATTGTTGCCTCCACCCAACAGGGGCCTGTATCCTGAACTTGCTACCATGGTGGACAAAAGGGGCACTTCTGCAGAGAATGCTTAAGGGGGACAGCCTGGGAGTTAGCCCTGCTCCCAACCAGGACCCTGCCCTCTCTGCAAAGGTAACCACTGGAGGTCTAAGTGCCCCTGTCTCCAGATGGATTGATGGGTCCCGGGCCCCTGTCCAAGCTCCAGTTCTTGGCAATGAGGAGCCTCATGCTAGCCATTATGGCAGAGAAACAAAAGATCATTTTCCAGCTAGACAATGGAGCCTGTTTCTCTCCTTCTCTCTTACCATTCTCTCCCAGTCACCAGTCCATTGACAAGGTTATCATTTGGGGCAAATCTGGCCAGCCCCCTAGAACGCTACTTTACCCGACCTCTGGCCTGCTCTTTGGGTGTCCTCCTCTTCTGTCACTCTTTCCTCATAGTTCCTGAAACTCCAGTGACTCTGCTAGGATGGGATTTACTATATCAACTAAAAACTCAAATTAACCTTCCCCCCAGGCATCTATCTCTGCTGCTCCCTCCTTCAGGAACAAATAGATCCCACAGTGTGAACTGATGAGATGAGTATAGGGTAAGCCAGGATGGCCTCCCTATTCAAATAAAGCTCAAAAATCCCTCACAGTGTCCACACCCAAAACAATATCCCCTTAAGCCTGAGGGATGATGAGGCCTATGCCTATCATAAATTCCTTAAAACAACAAGGACTACTAATTAGTTGCTTCAGCCCTATAATAAATTTAAAATTCTTATGAAAGTTAATTTTAAAATACAAGTTACAAAGTAAACAACTGGAAAGGGTATAGATAGGTAGTGAATGTATTTTTTGAGATGTTAAAGCAAAAAGGAATGTTTTTAGATGAGAATTTTGTAAAGAAGTGTTTGTCCTAAAGATTGTTTCAAATAGGAGGAATAAAGACAAGCCATTAAAGGGTTAATATGTTATATAAAGGTCTGAGTAAATTTTAAAAGTGTATAATAAAAAGCTTTGGTGTGTGATAAAGTTAAAGTTGACTATAATCTAAGAGTTGCCTAAAAGATTTTTAGGGTCATGTTGAACTAAAATCAAATTCTCTATGTCTATAAAATAACAAGGTTACTTAATATTGTTCTGCTCTAAGTAACATCTACAAAAAACGCGTTACAGCGAAAGATTTTATCAAAGAAATTATTTGTGTTTTCTGCTGATCTTGTCAAGCTTTAAATACTACTAAATCAGAGTTCATTTACATATTTGCTTATGTGTCTTAAATGACCACCTTGTAACAGTGTAGTGCCTATACTTTATCTAAATATGGTACAAACATTTAAAAAGTTATATAAAAAATGAGCTAGAGCTCTCTTTTATCCAAGAGTGTTACACTTAACCTAAATCCTGATAGCCCCTGCCTCCCACAGGTCACCTACCTAGGTGTGGCCTTAAAGGGACAGACTCACTCCCTGAGTCATGAGTGCATCAACCCAATCTTCCATTTTCCTCTCCCTCATAATATAAGGCAGCTCAGAGCTTTCTTGGGAGTTACAGGATTTTGCAGAATCTGTATCCCTAGATATACAGTCCTTTAGCAGACACCTTTTATGCTCCTTCTTATAAACTTGCCTCTAACAGATCCTGCTCCTCTGGCTGACTATCTACCTTATCTTAACCTTCTCAGGGAACTTCTCAGAGAGCATGCAGACCAGATCCTGCCCCACCCTATAACAATTTCTGTTAAACCAGGGGATCTTGTTCTCCTAAAGGATCTTCTACCCTCTCCATTGGGACTTTGGTGGACCAACCTTCATCTGGTTATTCTCACAATACCCACTGCTGTCAAGCTCAATGGGATCCCCAGTGGCAACACCTCTCAAGAAACAGAAATATGGAGAAGGGAATCTGAGGACTCTTGAAATCCTCTAGGGAGCAACATTTCACAGTGGTTCTCCTGGTCAATGCTCATCCTAATGTCTAAGTTTCTTCTTGCTCTCCTATTCTTCAGCTTCCTCCCTTGTATCATTTACATGTCTGCTCTTGCTAATCAAAAATTTAACCAGTTGTACCTCCAGGGATACCAACCTCTCCAAAACCGTGCAGAGGACTGCTGTGAGGGCCCCTACCAGGAAGCCACAGGAGTCTGAGGATCCTGCCCCATACAGAGCCCCACCAGCAGGAATCAGCTAAGAGGCCGACACTTTGCCCCAATTCCTGATCCTCAGCCCCTACCCTCATCATTATTAAAGAAAAAATGGGGGAATGATGGAGTAATAATGTCACCATTTTGTGAATTGGTGGCAAAAATGGCACCCGACCCCTTAACAGAAATTCCTGCGCTCTAAGACAGCCCCACCCCTACCAGAGACTACTGCACATGCACTAACTTCCTTAACCTCCTCCTTCTATAAAAGCCATGCCTGGCCCAGAGTCTGTGCTGTGCCATATTTCCCCGGCCAGCTTGGTGGTTCATGTCTGCCATTAAACCTTGCTCTTGGACATGAGACTTTTCTGGTGAGCTTTCTTTGTGAGTGACCTTTTTCCTAACACTAGGATTTCTACTATTTACCACCACACCCTGCACTGGTAATATCTTTTAATATGAGCAACTATTTTGGTAATGTAAACAGTCCATGCTAATTTGTTTTACATGTAGATTTTGGGGTCCACATCAATGAAGGTTCTGGCTGAAACATCTTAGATCCTGCTTAAAACACTTCAAAGCACATTTAGCAGGTGGGAAAATTGCACAGTCTGTTTCAGATGAAGATTTAAATTAGGCCAAGAAAAGGAAGTTGATCCAGCCAAGTGACCTCCCAGTCCAGACTAAAAAAGATAGTCTCAGGAACGGGGCCCTGGAGATTCAGAGGCTCAGTTTCCTTTTCTTTCTTTCTGTTTTATTTACAAGGACAGGAAAAGACAGATGCCACACTGAAAACTTAGAACTCTGTAGGCCAGCAAGTACTTTCCTTTGAAGGAAGAATTAGTGGGCACTGCTGAAACCATGTTATCAGAAGCTGCTGTAAGGAAATGCCTTCTTCCATCACATGTCACCTATACCACCTGTTTCCAGTTGCCTTCCTCTGAAAGTTTCCAGTGTGCTCATTCAGAGACCAGGTCCCTGTACGATAAGAGGAAAATGAAGACAAGTAGATATGGGTCAGAAAAATGCTTCAGCCATCATATTTGTTATTGCTTCTTGTGGCAATGCTTTGCTTTCCTACTTACTTTGTCCTTAATGTACACCCTTACACACACACGCACACACACACACACACACACACACACATTTCTTTTAGACTCTTGAGCTTGTGCACTTGAAGCTGCTCACTCAAACATCATTCATGATGTTTTCTCCAGCCTCATTTTTTCTCTTTCTGCCCTAGTTGACTTCACTGATCACTGTTTTATTCTACAGTCCAAGTTGAACCTCACAATATCTATCTGGAAACTTTCCTAAATGGGAAGAGGACCAAAATCTGACCTTTAGTGCGAATACAGATGGCCAGTGGTTGGATTCAAGCTTATGGAATCAAATGGCTTGGAAACAGAAAGTGAGAATACTAGGAAATAACAGGGAATCTCACACTCACAAGAGACCACAGAAGTACCAGGATAAGTCAGTGCCCAAAGCTATGTAGATAGACACAAGAGGAAGTCTTGTCCAGCAGTTATGTACTGGACATGCCTTGGGTGGAGCAGTAAAAGAGGCAGCAGCAGATTGGACTCTAGCTGGTGGGGCTAAAATGCTTTGGAGGTAGTGGTGTAGGCTCTGGATCCACCACTGATTTTCACTGTGATCATGTCTTGCTGAGCAAAACACTTGTGTCAATTCTGACACATCCATCCCACCTGAACTTTTTCTTTAGCTTTCTGTACAAGACTGTATATTTCTTATCATTTTACCATTTGGTAATTGGCCTATTTTGTTTTCCTTGTGTTGCAGGCCTATGTCAAGGTTCTTGCCTTCACAGGCCAAACAATTGGCTTGTGAGGCAGTTTATTGACTCATGGGACAACAAGGTGGGCATGCAAAGTAGGATTTATTAGAGAAAGAAAAGTCTACACTAGAGAAGTGCAGTGCCCAGAAACCAGTGTCAGCATACAAAGTAGGATTTATTAGAGAAAGAAAAAGCTACAGCTAGAGCAGTGCAGCATAGCCCAGAAACTGGTGCCCAGAAATCAGTTGTTCCCTGTTCAGGTGAAGGCTGGGGCTTTTTATGGATGCTTTAACTCTAGGTTAAGGTAAGGGTTAGGTGGGTTCTTTCCATTGGCCATAGATTTGCACATGTGGACTCTCTTCAATGAGCTGGTTTGTTTGCCCCTTATTGGGGGAAACAACCTTGAGAGCATTCTGTTTATCAGCCCCATGGCAGATTTATGAGGCCATGTGTCTTCTTCTCAGGGTGCAGAGCTCATAGTGCTCCTGATAGGGGATGGGATACTGACTCACTCATCTGTCCTTTAGGTCCCCAGACATAACAAATTCCCCTCTCTGAGACAAGTACCCAACTGCTTTTGGGGAGGGGGCAATGACTTGTCTAGCTGATTCTTGCAGGCAATAGGGCAATGGGGGCAGGGGGTAAGTGTGGTGGTACTTGTCTCAGGGATTGACCCATGTAGTCTCCAGAGGCCCCTAATAGAAGTGGATGGAGGGCTCATGTGCAGGCAGAGGGGAGTATTCCTTGACTAAGACCTGGAATTTGATCTATTGGACCTGTTGAGATATGAATCTGAAGAGAGCATTTATTACACAAGACCCAAACAGGACTATTAGAAGGAGCATAAGAAGGGGGCCAGCCAAAGGTAATGCCCAAGGAGTCCAGCTCCATATGTTGTTCCAGAAGGTCCATGAATTGGCTAGCTCACTGTTGTAAGGGGTTAATGGGGTCTTCAAAGACAAACAGAGGCTGACTGTCAGGATGTAGAGGAATGTGAAAGAAAGCATCCTTTAAGTCTAGTATAGAGTAATATTGGGCTTTTGATGGTATTTGAGCCAATATACTATAGGGATTGGGAACAACTGTGAAGAGGGGAATGACTGCTTTATTAATGAGCCAGAGATCTTGAACAAATCTCCATTTATTTGGTCCTTTTTGTACAGTAAGAATAGGAAAATTTTAGTGGCTGGAGCAACTGATTAGTAGCCCTTGATTTTTTAGGAATTTATGATAGGTAAGAGGCCTCATCATCCTTCAGGCTTGAGGGGATACTGCTTTTGATGTGGAAACTGTTAAGGATCTTTGAGTTTTATTTGAATCAGGAGGGCTGTCTTTGTTTACCCTACAATCATTCCATCAGTCCACACTGTGTGATTTACTTGTTCCTGAAGAAGGGGGCAACAGAAATAGTCCCCTGGGGGGAGTAGACTTTGAGCCTTTAGCTGAGATAGTAAATCCTGTTCCAGCAGTGGCACTGGAGTCTCAGGGATTATGAGAAAAGAGTGACAGAAGTGGAGGTCTCTCCAAGGGCAGGCCAGAGGCCCAGTAAAATAGTGCTCTAGGGGTTGGCCAGATATGCCCCAAATGATAAACTTGTTGTTGGACCAGGGACCAGGAGAGAATGGTAAGACAGAAAAATGGGCTCCAGTGTCCAGGAGGAAGATGATCTTTCACTTCTCTACTATTATGGTTACCTGAGGCTCCTCAACATAGACGTCAAAGAGTGGAGCCTGGACAGGAGGTCCTGGAACCCATCAATCCATAGGAGGTGGCACCCTGCCTTCCACCTGGAGATGGGGGCACTTAGACCTCCAGTGGTTACTTTTGCAGAGAGAGCAAGGTCCCAGTGGGGGCTGGGATTGTCTCCCTGGCTGTCCCCCTTTTGGGCTTTTCCTGCAGAAGTGCCCCTCCTGTCCACAATGGTAGCAAGCTTGGGGCGTAGGCCCCAGTTGGGTGGGGCACTCCCTGAGAGCTGCAATTAGGTAATGATTTTTTTTATCCTTTTCTCTCTTTTTAGTGCGGTCCCAGTTATGGTATACAGATATGGCTAGTTGTATTAGTTGGTCGAATGACTTTTCCCCTTTAGCCACAGACTTTTGGAGTTTTCTATGAATATCTGGGGCTGATTGAGTAAGAAATTAATCTTTGAGGAGAACCTCTCCCACCTGTGACTCCAGGTGTTGTTTTAAGCTACTAAATTAGTGGCAATTTATTACAGAAACAATAGGATAGACAGAGGAAGGAAGTTTTACTACAGTTCAGGCCAACCAATACAATTTGGATTTTAAAAAAAAGGATGTAGAGCATAGAAAAAGATGTGATTCATCTGCCTGGGATATAGGAAATTTCCAAATGTAAATAGCTTTCTTAGTCTTCTCTTTGTGCTCAAACTCAGTCATTCACTTGCCTACTGGAATCTCCATGAGAATATCACAGATTCCTCAACTTCAACACATTCAAAGCCTGTGATTTTTACCCCCACATCTACCCTTTTCTCAGTGTGCCCTCAGGAAATGACAGCAGCATTATTCCTCCGCCCAGGCCAGAAACAGGAATTTTCCACACACTGGACACCAGGTTCTATAAAGCACTGGTTTTCACAACACTGAAGGCTCTTTTGAGCATTGATGCTCAAAACAAATCACTATCATCATGATTTCTTTTTCCTTAGTATAATAATTTATTTTAAACCAAAATTCATATTAATAGAGGTGCCACAAATTATTTACAGACTCTTAGTATAGTTTTTAGAATTATAGATATGAGTGTCTACCTGAGCAAACTAAAATATGGCCTATTTTACATGTAAAACCCTAAAATAATGGGATCACCTTTCAGAAGATGTAAAAATCATTTCAAGTCATAACAGAATATTTGGCTATGCAGAGCAAAAGATTCAAAATCCATGCTCCGTTCAGAACTTACTATACTTGTATTAATTTTTTATTCCTAATTTCTACCATATGATATACTACACTATCTACTATAATACTGTATCACAGTACTATGATATATTGTGTAGTAATCCGCCCTTATGCACAGGAGATATGGATGTCTGAAACTTCAGATAGCATCAATCCCTATGTATAAATCATTTTTTCTATATATGTATACCTATGATAAAGTTTAAGAGGTTAACAACAAGAACTACTAGTAAAACAGAGCAATTGTAAGAACACAATCTAATGAAAGTTAGGTAAGTATGGACTCTCTCCCTCTCTCAAAATATCTTCTACTTTCACTTACAGAAAGCACTTTGCAGCTTCTTTTTGGAATATTTGAATTGCCAGCCTTACTGTTCTTGTGTTTGGGGGCCATAATTAAGTAAAATAAAGGTCACTTGAACACTGTGATACAATGACAGCTAACCTGAATACCAAGATGACTAATAAGTGCCTGACTAGTGGGTAGGTAGTGTATACTGGGAGGATTTGCTGCACAATTGATGATTCATGTCTTGGGCAGGGGAGGGCAGAGTAGGATGGAAAGGGAGCGAACAGGATTTTATCACAGTTCTTAGAATAGCATAGCATAGAAGTTATTAATTATTTGCTTTTTGAACTTTAACTGTAATATTTTAAGATTGTGGTTGACCATTGGTAACTGAAACTGCCAAAAATGAAATGATAGGTAGAGGGATCTACAGTACTACAATATTTAGGATCCAAATACAGCTAATTCTTCTGATCACATACTTAATCCAGGCCAAACAGATTCTGAAGAATGTTTAGCTGCTTCTTTAGAAGTGTCTTTACTATACCTCAATACAGCCTTAAAATGTGACTTGCTTAGGATACTAGTCTCATAATTAGTACTGGATCAGAAGTCTGGGCAATATGTAATATGTAATATGTTTATTACATATTTCTTGTTTCTTTTTGTCACATGTTATTTCCCTAAGAAAAATTCATGGGCTTTCCTAATTAAGACTCGAGTAAGTGAGATCCTACTATGAAAAGTAACTAGGTTAAAACATATTCTGGAAAGAAATCCAAAATTTCAGTATACACAGTTTTCCAGCATCAACTCTTTTCAACATAATACCTTTAGAACAGAGGTCTGAAATGGTTTTTCAGTTTATGTTTTGAAGTATAATGTTAGGCTTATTTTTAAAACATTGAGGCAAGCCTTCTAGGAAAAGCAAACTATTAATTGTGTCCAGTATTTCTCTGGCCTATAATGTAGTGGGAAGATCATCTTGATTGCCTAGTATAAAAAGCACTTTCTCCTGTCTCTCAACAAACTTGAATTCCCTTGTAGCTTCTTATTTACTTAAATATCTGAACTGGGATGGGACATATTTATAATTTTGAAATCAGTCCCTTTCGGAGATAGGATGATTATATTACAATTCTACAAAGTATGTTGGAAACCCAAGGATTATGAAAATAAGAGAAAGATTGGGAGAAATGTTTTTGTGAACATTGAATCCAGGGTTCTGTGGATTGGTGACTTTTCTAAGGATGACAACCAGCACCAAAAAGAAAATTAGGTTTAGGTGCATGGCTTAAGTGGGAGAGTGCTGTAACACACACGCACAGGAAATTAATGTGAGTCAACTCCCTGTACAGCTATCCTTATCTCAACTAGCAAAAACCCTTGTTCCTTCCTATTATTGCTTATACTCTCTCTACAACAAAATTAGAAATAAGGGCAAAATAGTTTCTGCCGGGTATCAAGGTGGGGGGGGAGAGGAAGGGGGTGGAGTGGGGGGTAAGGGAGGGGATGGGGGCAAGGGGGACAAATGACCCAAGCATTGTATGCACATATGAATAAAAAAAAAAGTGGGAGAGTGCTTGTTTAGCTATCAGTGCCTGTTTACACCAGTACACCGAAAAAAAAGAAGAGGAAAAGAAAAGAAACTTGGGGTTTATTGAATTATTTTGATACCAACAGAAATTACTTTGGGAGTACTGATATATTCAGATTATTCTGTCTGCAAATTCTCACTAATTATAGAACTCGGAAGTTTGCAATTCACATGTTGTAAGCTTTGATGTGATAAGCCAAGGAGGAGTTGGTGTCTTTTATAAAGCAATGAAATGATGCATTTGTGCATTGAGAGAAGTCTCAGAACAGGTGCTTCTTTCTGTTCTGCCATGATGCACTCTCTTACCACAGATGTAAAGTAGCAGGGCCTAGTGACTGTAAATTGAAACTCTGGAGCTGAAATAAACATTTCCTTTTTAAAAAGTTGGTTATCTCAGGTATTTTGGCAAAGCTGACTAACATAATCTCCATGCATAGTTTACATTTGTACTATGTGTTAGTTCATTGGTAAATGACATATATAATGTTATTTTCTATGTTTTTAAATTTCGTGTAAATACAGCACATTGGCTAAATCCTTCTGCAACTAGTATATTTTACTCACATTCTTTTAAGCTTTAGTCTACTCTGCTGATTCATGTAACTCTAACTTATTTATTTAAATTTCTGTATACTATTCTATTCACCTTAAATTATTTGTATATCTTTTCTACTGATGACTATTTAGATTGTTTCAATGTTTCACACTTTTACAAACAGTGTTACAATGAACATCTCTGGACATACTCTCTGACACTTTAGTGAACGTTACTTAGGGTATACACTTAGAAATGGAATTTCTAGATATTGACATTTTCTTTAACTTTACTAGACACTTTCTATCAAGAAAGCTACGGGTTACAGATTAGCCAACTAACAGTTATTTAAGCAATGAAGTCCAGTTATCTAACACTGTGAACCCAATGTCTTTCCATCCTTCCACTCTGTTGCTTTTAACCAGGATGGTTTTGGTTCTCTTGTTGTCACCTCATGATCACAATATGGCTTTTATAACTTCACCCATTGCAATCTCATTAAGTGCCCCAAATGCGAAAAGAGTGTGAAGAAAAACAACTTTTCTTTCTTTTCTCCTTCCTTCCTTCCTTCCTTCCTTCCTTCCTTCCTTCCTTCCTTCCTTCCTTCCTTCCTTCCTTCCTTTCCCTCCTTTCTCTCTCTCTCTTTCTCTCTCTCTCTCTCTAGGAAAAACCTTTCTGCTTCTAAAGATAGATGCCTTGTGACATAAGATGAGGAGATGTTTGAGGAATAGAGGTCCTCCATTCTACCCTTGGAGAGTCTTGTGTCTTAGCAACCAGAAGTTCTTTATCTGATCTCCCATTACAACACATTGGCCAAAAATGGGGGTGTGTTCACATATATTGGTGTTAAGCAAACAGGAAAGCAAGTAGCTGGTAAAAACTAGAATGTCCTGGGTATGGCTGTTATAAATCAGACACAATTTATATAGTGAGCCTGATCTAATATATTGGGGTTTGGGAAATAAGGGAGTAGAATGTTCAGTCTTTAGGCAATTAATATCCACTGCATGCTTTCTAAAGAGGTTGTACCAGTTTATAATCCCAGGCAATATACAAACTTTTTTATTGTGCCATATCCTTGCCAACACTTGCTAATATCAGATTTTTTTTTACAAAATGATATATATGAAATAGTAATTTTTTCTGATAAGTTGGAATTTTGAACATTTTGCTGTGTTGGGTTTTTACTTGAGATTTATCTGTGGCATAAAATCAGGATTCAACTTATCCCTCCTTCTCCCACAGAAAAACCTATTATCCCAGCACTATTAATTCCTCAGTGCTTTGTTATGCAATCCCTGACCCCTATCATACATCAGGTTTTCACACACACACACACACTTTGTTTCTGGATACTTTATCCTGTTCCATTGATCTGTTTTTTTGTTTGTGTTCTTTATCACACAATTGCATAGAGGTTTATAAGAAATCATGACATATGACAGAACAAGGTTCCCCATGGTTTTCTTCTTTTTCAGAAGTCCACTTGCTTTTCTTGGTTTTTGTTCTTCTGTGGGAATTTCAAATGAGCTTGTCAAAAAGTCCTCTTGAGATTTTTATTGGAACTGCATTAAATATTTAGGTTAATTGGGAAGAATTTCCAGCCTTATAATATTGGATCTTTTAGTACTGAAACAGGATACATCTACTTATATAGAGCTTCTTTAATGTTTTTTAATACAGCTCTGTAAATTTTTTCATAATGATCTTGTACATATTTTCTTAGATTTATTCTTCTGTAGCATATTTTTATTGATACTAGAAATGGTATCTTTTTAAAAATTACATTTTCTGTTTGCTTATAGTATGTAAAAATGCACTTGAGTTTTACATACTTGTCTTATATTCCCATCCTTGTTGACCTCTTCAGTTCATCCTGTCCATTTGCAGTCTGTCTACAAATTATAAGAACTTTTCCTTTCTCCTTCCCAATCCTTACACCGTATTTCATCAAAGCTAGCCTACTATGAGTATTACCAGCATCTTAATATTAGAAATATTATTATGCTAGAACATTGATTAAATATAAAAAAGTGTTACTTTTTCTTGTTCTACTTCACTGTCCAACACTTCTAGTACTTACATGGAGACTGCTGGCATCTTTGCCTTGTTTAATTTAGAGAATTTCTTTATTAAATAAGATGTTTACTATAGTTTTTGATAGATATGGTTCAACTCAGATAAGGAAGTTCTTTCTATTCCAATGCTAAACATTTTATATAAACCAATGTTTAATTTTATTAAATAACTTTTCCCTATCTCTTTAGATGATCCTGTTGTTTTTCTCCTTTAATCTTTTAATGTGGTTGATTATATTATTGCATTTCTGGGACAAAGTCCAGTGGATCATATGGGATTCAGTTGGCCAATGTTTAGATTTTTGCATGAATGCTCTGAAGTAAGAGCTTCCTCATGTTCTTCTTGTTTAGTTCTGTTTACTAGGTTATTCTAGCCCTATAAATTGAAGTGGGAGCAGTCTCTGTTTCTATTCTCTGAATTTGCTTAAGACTGGGATTGTCTCTTCCTTGAATATTTGGGTACATATGTCTTTAAAAGTGTTGGAGCCTGCTAACTTTTTTTTTTGAAATGTCTGTCTACCTATCTATCTATCTATCTATCTATCTTGTGTTATACATAAAACACAAGATAGAGGGAATGTCTCTAAACTGGAGGAAAAATTTTCCTCATATTAATCGAGCTTCAGAGATACTCTATTGGTGACATATATACCTTCCCCAGAACAGTGAAGTGTTCTGGGTACTAACACCATAGCATTAATTTAACAAATAAAACAATATTCTGCATTTTGATTCTGCAACTTGATAAAAATAGTATTCAAACTGTACAGTCACCAGAAGTACACAGTTACCAAAAATGTACACACTTGTGTTGGCACCTCTTGCAACTTCAGCTATCTGTTCCTGGTCTCTGTGGCATCTCACTTTTCTGCAAATTATTCTCTTGCCAGCATCAACTTTTCCTTTGTCCCTTTACAGATCCTCTCTTCCTTCCTTGCAGGAGCCTTGTTAGACTTGATCTCTGCTTTGTAGAAGTAGGCTTGACCGAACAACCTTGGGGACCTTCTCTGTGGTTTTCCCTTCACTTTGGTTTTCTTTTTACATCCCCTTCAGCCTTTCTTTCTCAAGCATGGTGACAGGGGCCCAGGCTCTGCTTGCTCCTGGGGTCATTCCTCCTCTTCTTTTCTTCTAAGACGAGCATTAAAGCTGTCAGTTTCCTAAGGGAAGCACTTTCACTTCCTAACATTCAGAATTCTGTTTTTTTAATGTGTAAAATATACGATGGAGAAATAGCAGCCTCTTCAACAAAAACTGCTGGGAAAACTGGTTAGCAGTCTGCAAAAAACTGAAACTAGATCCATGTATATCACCCTATACCAAGATTAACTCAAAATGGATCAAGGATCTTAATATCAGACCCCAAACTCTTAAGCTGATACAAGAAAGAGTAGGAAATACTCTGGAGTTAGTAGGTATAGGTAAGAACTTTCTCAATGAAACCCCAGCAGCACAGCAACTAAGAGATAGCATAGATAAATGGGACCTCATAAAACTAAAAAGCTTCAGTTCATCAAAAGAAATGGTCTCTAAACTGAAGAGAACACCCACAGAGTGGGAGAAAATATTTGCCAACTATACATCAGACAAAGGACTGATAACCAGAATATACAGGGAACTTAAAAAACTAAATTCTCCCAAAACTAATGAACCAATAAAGAAATGGGCATGTGAACTAAACAGAACTTTCTCAAAAGAAGAAATTCAAATGGCCAGAAAACACATGAAAAAATGCTCACCATCTCTAGCAATAAAGGAAATGCAAATTAAAACCACGCTAAGATTCCACCTCACCCCTGTTAGAATAGCCATCATCAGCAACACCACCAACAACAGGTGTTGGCGAGGATGCGGGGAAAAAGGAACCCTCTTACACTGTTGGTGGGAATGTAGACTAGTACAACCACTCTGGAAAAAAATTTGGAGGCTACTTAAAAAGCTAGACATCGATCTACCATTTGATCCAGCAATACCACTCTTAGGGATATACCCAAAAGACTGTTACTCCAGAGGCACCTGCACATCCATGTTTATTGCGGCACTATTCACAATAGCCAAGTTATGGAAACAGCCAAGATGTCCCACCACTGACGAATGGATTAAGAAAATGTGGTATCTATACACAATGGAATTTTATGCAGCCATGAAGAAGAATGAAATGTTATCATTCGCTGGTAAATGGATGGAATTGGAGAACATCATTCTGAGTGAGGTTAGCCTGGCTCAAAAAACCAAAAATCGTATGTTCTCCCTCATATGTGGACATTAGATCAAGGGCAAACACAACAAGGGGATTGGACTTTGAGCACATGATAAAAGCGAGAGCATACAAGGGAGGGATGAGGATAGGTAAGACACCTAAAAAACTAGCTAGCATTTGTTGCCCTTAACGCGGAGAAACTAAAGCAGATACCTTAAAGCAACTGAGGCCAATAGGAAAAAGGGACCAGGAACTAGAGAAAAGGTTAGATCAAAAAGAATTAACCTAGAAGGTAACACCCACGCACAGGAAATCAATGTGAGTCAATGCCCTGTATAGCTATCCTTATCTCAACCAGCAAAAACTCTTGTTCCTTCCTATTATTGCTTATACTCTCTCTACAACAAGATTAGAAATAAGGGCAAAATAGTTCTGCTGGGTATTGGGGGGGAGAGGGAGGGGGCGGAATGGGTGGTAAGGGAGGGGGTGGGGGCAGTGGGGAGAAATGAACCAATCCTTGTATGCACATATGAATAATAAAAGAAAAATGAAAAAAAAATAAAGCTGTCAGTTTCCTAAGGGAAGCACTTTCACTTCCTAACATTCAGAATTCTGTTTTTTTAATGTGTATTTTCTTACTCTGGGCAGATATCATTTTCACAATCATACAAAAAACAATTAAATCCTTTATTAGGAAAAAAGAAAGAGAATTTTAAATAAACTCACAGATTTCATGTTCCACCCTCACATTGGGATTCTCAGGAGGAGATATTTGCCTTGAGGTTGCTGATTGGGGACAGCCAGGTTCCTGCATGTCTCTTAGTGTCCCAGCCAGGTCATGGCACGCAGGAGGGAAAGGGGAGCTGGCCAGAATGTGTCAGTCTCCCTGTTCGTGTCTCACTTAACGTGGCCTTTCTCCATCACTCAAGTGTTTATTGGCACAATCTCCCCACTCCTTTCCTTCAATTGCTCATTCTTTGAGACTCCAAGCCTTGTTATTAAAAAAGAAAGAATTGTCCCAAATTAATTTCATTACCCTGAATCAGGCAATAGAAGCTCTCACCTTTCAGTTCAAGTTCCCTTCTGAATGGACTCTCTTACCATTAGTATTGAGGCAGGCTAGAAAATCGGGCCATGGTGAACTTTCTTAGTCACAATGGCAGAGTTCTTTTCAATTGCAAATTCTCTGCATTTGCAGGGAATCCAGGAAAACCATGGAAAATTCCGGGAGCACAAATGTGAAGTTAGGATACCTGAGAGTTAACCTAAGCATATATTCAAGTAAATCAAATCTGTGATCTGTCAATCACCCCAGGCAGACCCACAGGAACTGACCAGATTTTTTTTCTCTTGTGGCTCAAAATAATAGAGCCCTAAGAGTTCTCTCTCCCTCTCTCTCTCCCTCTCTCTCTCTCTCTCTCTCCCTCTATGTCCTGCCTCCCTCCCTCTTCTTGTTCAGTCTTACTGCTGTTCTTGCTGCACATTCCCTCAATAATAAGTTTTATTATCTCCCTTACTGCATCTATGTGTCCAGCCTGGATACTTTCCACCTGGGAAATCTTCTGATCAGAATTTCTAAAGACTACAACCATACCATAGTTCACACCCTCTTCTCAGGGTTTTGACATTCAGTTTTCAAGTAATTCCTCAATTCAGAACAGCAAGCCTATGTTAAATATTACGTGGGAAACAGGTGGGGATGTAAGGCCAAACAAGGCATGGCCAAGGGCTGAATTGTGTCTCCACAAAATTCATGCTTTCAAGTCCTAATCCCCAATATTTGGAGACAGGGCCTGTAAAGAGGTGATTAACATTAAATGAGATCACTGAAATGAACCTAACCTAATATGAGTGGTGTTCTTCAAAGAAGAGGAAAGTGGGAGGTAGACTCACACAAAGAGAAGACCATGTGAAGACATAGAGAGAAGACAGCTATCTTCAAGGCAAAGAGACAGGTCCTCAGGAGAAATCAGCCTCATTGACCTTGATCTTGGACTTGTAGCCTTCAGAACTGAGCGGAGGTAAATTCCTCCAGAGCCAAGAGGAGGTAATTCCAACTACCTGTGGCATTTGTTATAGCAGTTCCTAGCAAATGAATACAGACATGTTCTCTTTGGGGAGGCTTACACTCCATAAGGAAAACACACTAGGAAATAGTTAAACAGCAAGAGCAGAGTGTGACTGATCATCACTTGAGAAGGATAAAAGTGGCACAAGAGAAGGGGCACTCACCTGCACCTGAGGGACTCTTGACTCTGCAGGGCTTGGTTGTCAGCTGGACCTTTATAGATGAGATGGGGAGAAAGGCAGTCAGATGGAGGAAGTGATATGAAAAAGAGAAGCCCAGAGCCTTTTCAGAATATCATATAACAATGAGCTCTCTCTGAGTCTAGCTGTAGCCCCAAAACTTAGAACCAAAGGATCTAACGAGTACTTGTTTGTTCAAAGTGAAGTTCTAGCCATCTTCCTAGATCTTTCAAAGGAGATGGCAAAAACCACTTTTTGAATAATTGACACCTTACAAAATTGGAAGATACATAAAAGATTAGAATTTATATACAAGGGATATTGTGCGTAAGAGATGAGAAGTCTGACAGATATTTCTTTGGAGAAAGTTGTGGAAGTTCTGTGACAGCTTTCCTCCCTCCCTCTTAGAGGCATTTTCCTGTCACCTCAAGGCAATGGAAAGGGATTTTAAAGGGCAGCACTCAGATCTGGATTTTGTGGGGAAGAGAGGCTGTTGCTAACTGGGAAACCCTGTCTGACTGGGGATGCAGTTTTTTGGAGCAAAGGGGGCTTTGATTGCTTTTTCTGAGGGCCATAGGTAACCACAGAGGAGAGAGCCAGATTACCCTAGAGCCTTGTCTGTAGTGGGCTGTGACCATAGCAGTATTATATTCTTTAAGTCCCAGGGCCAAGGAAAGACACTCAACAGAGGAAAATGCATTCCCTGCATCAGGGGAAATTAGATATAGAGACCATAGAAGACGAATAGCCTCAAGAGAAATGTCAGTTTAAACTTCTTCCACCTGAAGGAAACCAGTTCCAGGTCACATGGCTGACAAAGTGGAACCTTTTCTCCCCTACCCTTTCCTCACTGTGATGTCCCTTCTCAAAGAACCAGAAGTGAAGGGCTGGTGGAGCAATTCAAGCAGTAAGAATACCTGCCTAACCAGCATGTGACCCTGAGTTCAAACCCCATTGCCACCAAAGAAAAAAAAAGTTCAGAAGTGGACTCATAAGCAAAGGACAGATACATACATACTCCAAATCTCTGTCACAGTGAATAGTGAGGAACCTACCCTCCTTGCCCTCTGCATCTCTCTACAGGAGCCTGAACTGGGGAGAGAAGGCTTTGGATGGAGCTTAGAGTTCTATTTTATGTGACTGGACAGTTGAGTTATAAAGACAAGATTATGCTTAAGATCAGAGGACTTTTATCTTCCATAAGTGAGCAGATGAACTGTGCGACATGAATCTTTACTGAGGACAAGAGGAAAGGACCAGAGCAGGATTACAGGGCTGTGAACTGAAAGAAGCATGGTATCTTCTGACTGTGCCCTGAGTTTTGCTCACTCAGTGCAATGGTTTCAGTAGCTTTTTTTAACACAAAGAGCAAAAAGGAATTATGGAAAACACTGCTTTAAAGGTAGTGAGAGCCAATAATGCTATGCACACAGTTTGGAATTTATTCTGGTGCTATGGGAAGAATTAAAGACAGGGTGATCAGAACTTCAGGCAGGCTAATGGGGAGGGAAGCCAAGGTGAACTCAGAAGAGGATATGCTTAGAAACCCAATCCTCTCCCCAACCACGTTCTTGTCAGATTTCCCAACTCCAAGTTTCCCTTTTGTACTTGTGTAGCTGGACTGTAACTCAAAGAATTCATTCAGCTTATTTTTCTCCTAATAGTGGCAAAATTATTTTCTCCATTCTTAGTTAGGTTTGTGTTTCACTTAAAGTCCAATATAGAACTTCAATTTTGTCAAAAGTGAACTGTTTAAGAGATATACATGTATGTTGTGAGTATATGTACACTCATATGTGAGTGTGTGTGTGTGTATATGTGAATTATAAAGAAAAACAAGAGAATTGTTTAGTTCAAAAGTTATCTCTGGGAAGAGGGGAGGGGTTCTGAAGAGGGACAATGGTAAAGATGGGGTGGGTTTGGCTGAGATGAATTGGTAGAACAAGTTTGTTGTTGTTGTTGTTTTGCTTTTTTTGTGGTACTGAAGATCCAAATCAGGGCCTTGCACATGCCAGGTAAGCATGCTCTGCCACTGATTCACATCTCCAGCTCCTAGAATAAGGTTTTAAATGTAATAGGTAATAGAGTCAATGCCCAAGTAGAAAACTTAATCTTTGTGATAAGCAGAGAGACTTTATAGTTTTAGAAACAATGATGGAAAGGAATGGAAAGGATGTATTTAAAGACTGAAAATATGGTTGGGTATGATGACACAAACCTGTATTCCCAGGTAAATGAGAGGCAGAGATAGGAGGATCAGAGCTTGAGGTCAGCTCAGGAATAAAGTGAGAGACACTACCTGAAAAAATAAACTAAAGCAAAAATACTGGGGATGTGGCTCAAGTCATAGAGTGCTTGCCTAGAAAGGGAGAGCCCCTCAGTTCAAACCCCAGTATCAGGAAAAAAACCCATCAAAAACCTCCTGCAAAGTACAATGAAGAAAATAGAAGAATTACATCAGCTGTTTCAGTAGAGTAAAGGTCATCTGTTAAGATTCCAGAAAGCATTGGAGAGTGTATGTCAGACTCCAGTGTCTGAAATATTGTTGTTCTCAATCAACTTGAGATGAATGAATGGTAAATGAGAGGAAAAAAAAAACAGAATTGGAATAAACACTCTTGGACATTTGCTAGGAAGTAAACATGAAAAATACCAGAATAAAGGACTCCTTGGATGGCTATGTGAGTTCAGCTGAGGTTAGCTAGCAGTCTATTGTAGTAAAGCCAACTGGCAGTTCATGAATACTAGAGAAGACAGAAAAATGATGGACTTAAGAAGGAAGGAATGAAAGAAGGGAGGCATTGTAGGGGGTTAGTAAAACATTAAAAGTTAGCCATTAAAAAAGGAAAAGGAACAAAGAGGGAAATGAAGCCATCCTGGGAAGAAAGAGAAGGGTCAAGGGACTAAAGTTCCCTTCTACTGAAGTAAAAATTAGTAAAAATTCACTCCCATTATCATATACACTTGCTGTGATTTCTCTTGTCTTTAAAGAAAACAAAAGAACTCTAATCTTGGCCTTAATTTCTTTGCTGCTACTGCCCTATTTCTCTGCTGTACTTTGCAGCAGATGTCCCTGAAGAGTTACCTATACTTACTGTCTCATCTTCCCCTCCTCCCTAAACCCACCCCAATGAGGGATCTCTCCATAGCAACTCCACTGAAACTGCTCTGACCAAGGTCACCAGTGACCTCCAGTTAATGCACTAATCAATGATCAGTTCTTGTGTTATCTGATATCTCCATATTAAGTTCCTCAAACTTAATAAAATGCCTTCATTTGGCTTCTAGGTCACCTTACCCAGGATGTTCCTCCTAGCTCTCTGGCTGCTCCTTTCTCCTTCTCCTTTGCTGGTTCCTTTTCTGACTTGTTAGCTTTGGGCTGTCCTAAGGATAAATCCTTGTTGCTTTTCTCTTCACTATCTATACTTCATATCTATACTCACTCCAGCCCTATACCATCTATACCTCCCAAATGTATATATCTAGGCCAGAACTCTCTCCTGAGATTCAGACTCATATGTGCATTCCTTACTCAACATAATTGGTTTCTCAAATTGAATTTGTCTGAAAAAGAACTTTTGATTGCCCCACCTTGTCCTACCCTCACATCTTCTTCACCCATAGTCTTCCACTTCTTCAATTTGCTCAAGCCCAAAGTCTTAGTGTTGGACTTTCCTCCTTTCTATGAGGCTCTACATTGCCAATCAGTTAGTACCTTCTGCTGGTGCCCTCAATAACATATCTAGAATCCAACCAAGTCTCACTACACTCATTTCCTTCACTCTGAGCCATCACATTTCATCCAGATAAGGAACAGAGTCAACAAAGTAGTTTTTTAACAGGTCTTCTTGCTATGCCTTCTTGCTTTCTATCGACTTTCTCAATAGTCAAAGTGGTCTTTTTAAAAAGGAAATCACATCCTGACATTCCTCTACCCCTAAACCTGTAGTAGCTTCCTATCACACTCAGTAAAGGCCTCCTATGGCCTATAAGGTTTTCCACAATCTGTTCTTACATTATTTCCCATAGCTCATCCTTACCATTCTTTCTTTGTCTCAGTTTCTTCACTCATGTCCTAGCTATTCCTAGGACACACTAAGCCCACTGCTGACTTGAGGCCTTTGTAAAGTGGTTCTTCATGGCTGAAGATGCTCTTCTCCCAGGTCTCACAAGGCTAAATCCCTTGTCTCATTCATGTTTTTGCTCAAAGGTCAATTTCAAAATCACAGTATTAGTATGTTGCTAAATGATTACCTACTGCCTGTGAGGGGAAGGGGCATATTTTATACCGTTTGCCAATTTGCATGGTATAAATATATAGCATGGTGTACATTCTTAAGCTACCAAGGAAGTGCCACCAAATCGATGTTGCTGAATGTGGAATTGGAAAGAGATGGTACAATTACACCCCAATTAGCTTTCTCAGTAGCCACTGATTATAATCCACATCCTCCCAGCTCACCAAGCCCTCTTTATATACTCTGTAACATGACATGTTATTTGTTGTTAGGTTTGTTTTTATTACCTAACTACTTTCCTTCCCACTATACCTCCAGGGATTTTTGTCTGTTCACTGATGCATTGAAAGAACAGTGCCTGGCACAGAGCAGGTCCCCAATATACAGTCATTAAATGAATTTCTCTGTAAGGATGATGTAATGCACATAGAGTAACAATGATTGAATAGGAGAATTTACCATGCAGAGAGTTGTGGTCAGATCTGAGCTGAGGAGATAGGAGATGCTTAAGAATGACTTAAGTAATGTGAAGTGGGATGGCTGCTTTTGGATGTGAAAACACTGAAATGCTGGGGAGTTCTGAGCAGCTGTCAACTTTAGGGAACTTCAGAACCAATATCTTTCGTTAGTAGTAATGAGAATATGATTGAAAGCCTCAGGGACTTTCTGAGGTTGAATAATAGTTACTTGTTTTGAAACTCTATTTTTAGCTTAAGGAATATTCTCTCAGAATATGTCATTACTATCGGTTTGAATAAAGAAAAGGATGTGCACTGAAAATGAACATAGGGACTTTATTGGTGGGCATTTACTAAAGAGAGAGAGAATTCTTGATAATTTTAGGATATTCTTTGTAGTCACTTTTCTCTGAATAATCTTCCCTGAAGATTTTCTTTTATTCAGAGACTTGTCAGTGTGATACTTTCTTCACATCCTGATCCAGGGTCTTGAACATCTGAATAGTTTTCCCCTCAACTATGCATACCTTTGTGTTAGTTAGCTTTGCATTGCTGTGACAAATACCTGAGAGAAACAATTTAAAAGGAGGAATGATGTGTTTTGGTTCACAGTTTTAGAGATTTCAGTCCCTGGTTGCTAGGCCCTATCACTATGGCTCTCCGGTGAGGCAGAGCATCATAGTGAAGAAAATAAAGTGGAGAGAGATGTTCACCTCATGCGGTCAGGAAGCGGGGGCGGAGGGGGGGATAGGAGGGGCAGGGACAAGACACATGCTTCGAAAGCACACTCCAGTGATGTACTTCCTCTAATCATGGCCACCTCCTAACATTTCCACCATCTCCCGATAATGCCATCAAGTTAGAAATCCATCAATGGATTGATGAAGTCAGAGTCCTCATGATTCAATCACCTCTCAAGGCCACACCTCTAAACACTGCAGGATTGGAAACTAAGCCTTTGGTGGGGGGGTGGGGCATTTTACATCCAAACCATGATACTCTTATCATTTAGCAATTCCGTTCACACTGAAACTTGTGATAAAACCTTTTCCTAATGTACCATAGAGGTCCATTTCTTCTCCATAATTCATTGCCAGGGAGCCAAGGAGTGTGTTGTTTTATGACTGCAAAGCCTAACTATCAATGGCCCTGTCTCTCTGAAACTCAGTGTCTCACTGTTCTCACACTTGGATATAATTGCTTCAGTTCACACAACCCTTGATTTGAAAACTCTTTGTCACTTTGGCAGCAGCCTCAAGTGTTTATAAGCACATTTCTGGTGGAAGTAATTCTGATCTCACCTATCCAATTTCTCCAAAGAATACATTCATGAATGATGTAAATGTTAAGTATCGTTTGATATTTTCCTCTAACCCATTATTGAATTTATTGTTTTGGTCCAGAGAAGTCAGGGTGAAAAATATTGAAGTTCTTTCTTTTTGTAGTCCTGGGGTTTGAATTCAGGGCCTTGAGCTTGCTTGGTAGGCACTCTACCACTTGAGTCACACCCCCAGCCCTTTTTGCTATAGGTATTTTTCAAATATGGTCTTATACCTGTGCTCTAGTTAGCCAGGACAGCAATCCTCCTATTTATGCTTCCCATATAGCTAGCATGACTGGCATATGCCACTACTCTGTTTTTATTGGTTAAAATGTAATTTTGCAGACCTTCTGCATAGGTAGGCCTTGAATGGCAATCCTCCCAATCTCTGCCTCTGAGCAGCTAGGATTACAGGTGTGAGTCACAGTGCCCAGTTGAAGTTATTCTTACTCAACTTCATTAAAAATTCATATTCAATCTGAATTCTGAAGATCAGAAATGTAAGGAATACCACATACAGGTAAATGTAAATGCTGATTTTCAGCATTTATAGTGAGTGCAAACTTGTTTCTCCAGAAGCACAGCAAATTCCCTATCTCCTGGAAAACCATTCTCCACAGCTGCTTATTTTGGCCATGAGAAAGCTATGCCATGCTGAGTGTGGGTCACGGTAGTGTGAGTAGCAGTCTTCAGCAATGTGGATGTTAAGAATTCTCTCCTCGGTTCACAGTTTTCCTCACCCAAGGATGGCCCTCGGCAGGGCCCGCTCTGCTTATCCTTGAGGCAGGTCTTGCTCTCTGGGTGGATTATCTTCTGCCCTATTGGGCATTTCCTGCTAGATGTGTCTGTGTTGCTGAATGCCCACCTCATATGCTCTTGCCTTGTTAGTCTACTAACAGGCTCCTACCAAGCTTTCCATCTCTGAGCTGAGACTCTGCGCTGGTCTGAGCCATGGTGATGAGGAATAGCACTGACTTTAGTTTTCCCTAAAGATTCCACACTGTCCTGGTCAGTCACCACTTCAGAACTTATCTTTGTCATAATAGGGACCTGGTAACAACAGATGCCACTGGATCAATCTAAACTAATTCTCCCATGGTCTTTGTTAGAAAAAGTCCTTGAAGTCCTCACTTAGTTATTAGTTCATTCAACAAGTATTAATTTGATTGCAGCATCCTGCTATCTGCTCTCATGGAGCTTAAAAATGAGTCAGGAAAGTAGCCACAAATAAACAACAAAAAATAAATTGCAGTGGGGCGTGTGGCTTAACTGGGAAAGCACCTGCCTAGCAAGTGTAAGGCTCTGAGTTCAAACCCCAGTACTGCAAAAATAAACAAATACTTCCATTAAAAAATTGCAATGAACACTGAATACTGGGAAACCAAAAATGGCGGATCAGATCTCCTAACCTCCACGGCTTCAGAAATCTTCTTGAGATGCTGGAGCCACAGTTGGGTAATTCTGATTGCTCCTAGCCAAAATAATAACCACTATCACATTAGGGGCAGATAAAATTCAAAGACTGACCCTTAAATCAGCTTTTAATTGCACCCAACAGCTGCAAAAATCCTGCCCAACACAGCTAGCAAGGTGTGTCCTGCCCCGGGCCCTGGGGAAAAAAACCCTGGCCACTTTTCTCTCTCTCTCTCTCTCTCTCTTTTTTTTCTTTTCTTATTTCTCCCAACAAGCAGAAGACAGAGAATCAATCAGAATCAAACCCTGCAACATCCTGGACCCCTAGCCCTTGGAAAGCCTACCTATACCATGCTGCACTGAAAACAAGAGCACCATTTCTCCCCACCAGCTGGCCACAAAGCTGTGTGAGTGAAACTGCAGAAGAAATAGGTGAGCATCATGCACCACACGTGGCTCCCTTACCCATTTCTCCTACCTTGGGAAAATAACCCAGCATAGCACCTAGGCAGACTGATCCCCCCCCCAAGCAAAACATAAACAGCAAACTGTTATCTAACACCAACATTGGAGGTGGGGTTGGAACACTGAACCTGCCCTGGAGAATGAGGCAGGGCAAAGAGCCGATCTCTTACTGCTGAACTGTCAGGTGTTTGGCAAGGAACCACGCTCTCAGCACTGAATTCTTAGTGATGTGCTGTAAAGCTGCAAAGGCTGAGAGCAGGGGTGGGCAGACAAGCCAACCACCTACAGTAGCCACCGGCACCCAGCAGAGATCGGGAGAGGCATGAAGGAGTGGAGCGACAAACTAACCTCCCAACGCATGGCATGAGATGGATCCTGGAGCTGACCTCTGGGACAGAAGGCAGCATTCAAAACTGAATTGCCCCACCTTGGTTGGGGAGGAGCTGATCAAACAGAGCTGCAGCTGAAGAACAACAGAGCTGCTGCCTGCTGAAAATAGCTCTGACCACCCTGCATGAGCTGGCAGTCTTACCTCAGCTCACAACTCCAACTAATCTTGTGGACAGAAGGTCTAAACACCACTCACAAACCAGTTATCTGGTGAGACCACCAGAGCATCTGCTTGAACACCAAAACCAGAATTGGGCATCTAAGGAATAACTCCAGAACTTTTATTAATGGACTGAACTTTCTGCTGTTCCTAACCTAGTGGGTTTTTTAAATTGTGCTTCTTTTTTTTCTCTCTTTTTCTTTTTTTATTCCTGTATTATTAACCCCATCATCACTTTTCTCTTATCCCTATTCTCATCCTCTTCACTCTCCTTCCTTCTCCTATACTATAATCCATTGTTCTCCCTCCCAACTATTCTTTTTGCCCCTTCTCATTCACTCTTTCTCCTTCTTCACCTACCCCTTTCTATCCTCCCCCAACCTGTCACTACACTATCCCTCCCTCCTACACACTCACCACTTACATACCAACTGCACACAACCCCAGGCCCCTGCAATCCCTGACACAAACACCCTCTACTACAACAATACAAATACATCAAAACACACATAAAGGCCACAAAACCCAGTAGCCCCCATACCTCTTAACCCACACCTTTTCCCACCTCCCCCTTTTTAGTCCCACCTTTACCAATTCCCCAAAATCTATAACTAGCCTAATAACCATTACCCCCCTCCCCAACTCCCACCATTTATAGACATTATCATGAAGGGATTTTCTACATAGTGGGCATATGTTAACAACTGGTCTGGCACTGAAACTGTGAACTTGTTATTATTAAATTACACCTCCAGACCAGGGTCAGATAGAACACATCAACCTAGCTAACAACCAAGTCAGCCCCAACACAAAAATTAAATTAGGGAAAGAAATCAGGCAATCAAATCCACCAACTAGCCTACCAAAAATATAGTGGCACAGCACCAAGTGGAGTGATGGGAAGAAGAAGGGATAGAAACCACTTTCCTCAAAACAATAATTCAATACAGGATTCAGTGGGAAATGAAGAAAATGGATACCTACTTTCTGACCTCACAAAACAATAATAAATGTAACTAAGAAATTCAGCAATGCCCACAAAAAAATCCTCAAAGAAAGAAATCTGGAAAGAAATCTCGAGAAATTCATGGAAAAGATTAGATAGGGTTAACCAGAATGCACAAGATGAACTCAAGAAATTTCAAGACACAAAAAATAAAGAACATGAGATGACACAGAAACAAATAAAGGAACTCAGAGAGGACCTCGACAAACACAAAAGTGAAACAAAGGACACTATAAAAAGGGAGATACATAAAGTGGACAACAAAAATTATAAAAGAAGACTTGAAAAAAAGATGGAAAACCTCAGAAGAAAGAATCAAACAGAAATCCTGGAAATAAAAAATCCCTGTAACCAAACAAAAAACACAGTGGAAGGTTATTCCAGCAGACTTGAACAAATCAAAGATAAAAATAGAAATTAAAGGAAAAGCAGAATAACTCTTAGTCAAACAACTCAAGAGCTGTGAAAGGAATATGCAAGAACTCAGTGGCTCCATCAAAAGATGAAACCTGAGAATCATTGAAGAAGAAGAAGAGGTGCAAACCAAAGGGATATGTAACATATTCAATAAAATAATAACAAAAAATTTCCCAGATCTTGAGAAAGTTTTGCCCATTCAGGTATAGGAAGCCTCCAGGACACCAAACAGACTTGACCAAAATAGAACCTTCCCATGGCATATTATCATTAAAATAATAAGCATAGAGAACAGAGAAAGAAGACTATAAGAGAGAAAAAACAAATAACATATAAAGGTAAACCTATCAAAATAACAGCAGATTTCTCAATGGAAACCTTAAAAGAAAGAAGGGCATGGAGCGAGGTATTTTGGGCACTGAATGAGAATAACTTCAACCCTAAGATACTCTACCCAGCAAAACTATCATTCAAAATTGATAGAGCAACAAAAATCTTCCATAATAAACAGAAACTAAAGTAGTATAAGACCACAAAGCCATCACCACAGAAGATTCTACAGGGAATTTTGCACACAGAAAATAAAAGCAAACAAAACCATGAGAGGATGGGAAGTATCAAACCACAGGAGAAGAAAAGACAAACAATCAGAGAGTAGCTCTGATTGACTGCACACCATCAAATCTTTAAACAACAAAAACAACTAAACGGCAGGAATCACAACATACCTATCAATATTAACACCAAATGCTAATGGACTCAACTCCCCCATCAAAATACACCATTTGGCAAACTGGATTACAAAGGAAGATCCGACAATCTGTTGTTTACAAGTAACCCATATCACTGACAGAAATAAACACCAGCTTAGGGTGAAAGACTGAAAGAACATTTACCAAGCCAATGGCCCAAGAACACAGGCAGAATTAGCAAGACTTATTACAGACAAAGTAGACTTCAAACCAACATTGGTCAAACAATATTAAAAAGGACACTTTATACTAATAAAAGGGGCAATACATCAAAAGGAAATAACATTTATCAACCTATTTGCACCCAATCTCAGTGGACCCAATTTAATCAAACATACACTAAAGGACTTAAAAGCACATAAAAACTCCAACACAGTGGTAGTGGGAGACTATAATACCCTCTATCACCAATAGATAGGTCATTCAAACAAAAAAAAATCAACAAAGAAATCCTAGAGCTAAATGATACCATAAATCAAATGGACCTAACCAATGTCTATAGAATATTTCATTGAATAACAACACAATATAGATTATTTTCAGCAGCCCATGGAACTTTCTCCAAAATAGATCATATCTTAGGAAACAAAGCAAGTCTCAGCAAATATAAAAAAATAGAAATAAACCCTGCATTCTATTTGATCACAATGCATTAAAACTAGAATTCAACAACAAAAACAGCAGCAGAAAACATGCAAATAATTAGAGGCTGAATAATACATTGCTCAACAATCAGTGGGTCATAGTAGAAATAAGAGAGGAAATCAAAAGTTTCCTGGAAGCTAATGAAAATAAAAGCACAACCTACCAGAACTTATGGGACACAGCAAAGGCAGTCTTAAGTGGAAAGTTTATAGTCATGAGTACATATATTAAAAGGATCCATGTCTATCACCCTGTACTAGTATCAACTCAAAGTGGATTAATGACCTTAGTATCAGTCCTGAAACCTTACAGTTAGTACATGAAATAGCAGGGAATACATTGGAAACAATAGGTTTCCTCAGTAGAATTCCAGTAGCCCAACAACTAAGAGAAAGGTTGGACAAATGGGACTACATGAAATTAAAAAGCTTCTGCACAACAAAAGAAACTGAAGAGACCACCCACAGAGGGGGAGAAAATATTTTCTAGCTATACATCAGACAAAGAACTGATAACCAGAATAAACAGAGAGCTCAAAAAACTAAACTCAGCAAAAATCAATGAACCACTAAAGAAATGGGCAACTGAACTAAACAGAATTTTTTCTAAGGAAGAAATCCAAATGGCCAAAAAACACATGAAAAAATGCCCACCATCCCTGGCCATAAAGGAAATGCAATTCAAAATCACATTAAGATCCCATCTCACCCCTGTTACAATGGCTGTCATCAAGAATACCACCACCAACAAATGCTAGCGAGGATGAGGGGGAAAGGAACCCTCATACACTGCTGGTGGGAATGCAAGCTAGTACAACCACTTTGAAAAACAATATGGAAGCTTCTTAAAAAACTAAACATACATCTGCCATATGATCCAGCGATACCACTCCTAGGGATATACCTGAAGGAATGCGACTCAAGTCATAACAAAAGCACCTGCACACCCATGTTTATTGCGGCACTATTCACAATAGCCAAGTTATGGAAAAGCCAAGATGCCTCACTACTAATGAATGGATCAAGAAAATCTGGTATTTATACACAATGGAATTTTACTCAGCCACAAAGAAGAATGAAATTTTGTCATTCACAAGTAAATGGATGGAACTAGAAAACATCATCTTATGTGAAGTTAGCCATGCTCAGAAGGCCAAAAAATTGCATGTTCTCCCTCTTATGTGGATAGACCTAAAACAAATGCAGTAATATTATTGGACATGGGCCACACAATAAGGGGAAAACATGCATGGAAGAAATAGAAAAAGGAAAGGAAACCTAAAATTTGAATGTGGTTGATGTGCTCCCTGTTGAGGAGTGAATAAATCTTAAATTGGCAGAGACCACTATGAGAAGGGAACCAGGAAGTAGTGAAGAGGTCAGGTAGAAACAAACCAGTGTGGGTTGCAATACATAAGTGCATGGAAGCAATGCTAGAAATCTCTCTATATAGATATCTTTATCCCAAACTAGCAAAAATGCTATGTCTTTCTTATTATCTCTTATATTTTCTCTTCAACAAAACCGGAGAAGAAAAGGGTGGAACACGTTCTGCCTGGAAGTGGAGGTGGTGGGGGAGGGGAAGGTGGCACAATGTATACACATATAAGTAAATATAAAAATGATAAAGGGAGAAAAGAAAGAAAGTAAAGGAGCTAAAATACAAAAAAAAAAAAGAATGCTGAATACTGTCAAGAAAGTATGGCAAGGGGAGAGGATGGTATGGGGTACTCTTTCAGAGAGCTTAAAGACAGTGGTTAGGGGTTCAATTGGAATAGTGTCCTCACATTGAAATGCAGCCTATACCCAGAAACCAAGATTTTAGCAAATCCTGGTATAAGGAAATCCTACTGCATATATGGTGGGTTTTCATTCATGGAAACAAACAAGTCAGAAGAAAGAAAAGTTAACAATGCAGCACACAATGTAAGTCTTAATTTAGGGTGAGTCAAAGAAAATCACTCCCTTTTAAAGGGGAAAAGTATATATGGAAAAGTCACAGTTTCAGGTCAGGCATTCTGATGACTTTACATTCCACCTTTTTCTTCTGGTGAGGCAAAACCTCACCTTTGTAACTCTGTCATCTCTCTTTGCAGGAAGAGAATGTGTGTGGTGTCTGCCCTGCCTAGGGAAGCTGTCCTGCTCACTACCCCAGAGGCTGTTCTGTAGCAGACACCATTGTGCTTTATGTCACTTGACTCTGTTTACACTCAGAAACAGGAGCCAGGGTATGTACCTGATCCCAAGACAACGAGTCCAGAGTTTGACCAGTGACCTATAAGCTTCCCCAGCACCAAAGAGAGTTAGGATGAGTCAAGCTTATCAGTCATATCCTCTCTCATACTATCCCTCTGGAATTAGAGCTAGGAAAAATAGAAGAATTGAGTAGGAAGCAGGAGAAAAGCAAGAAAGCAGAGACCAAGTCACATTAATGCAGTGCACTGGAGGGATGACCAGCCTTCTTGAATGCTGGAAAGGGCTAGCAGTTTCCCTCAGCCCACTCCACACTTCCTTGGTGTCCCCCCAGCCTTCCAGCTGCAAGCATCTGTATCTCTGAGTCTAAAGGCTTTATTTCCAGAACCACCAGCAAGCTAGAAGTTTTGGGAGAAATTTACACCTCCCAGGAGCATGCCTTAACTGATGGTTCCTAAGAGTTGAAACGTAAATGCCATTCAAGCTCTGTTGTCCTTTGGGTGGGGAAATTTTGAGGTTTGTTTTTTGTACCATCTCCTTAACTTTTCCTGTGAGATTGTTTCACTTTCCCACTGTGAGAACAGCCTAATCACATATATTTATATCCTTTTCTACCTACCATCTACTCTGCTCCTTTAGAAGAATTTCCTGCACGTCCAAAATGAAGTTCTTGCACTGGAATTCTTGTCTCAGGCTCTGCTTCCCCTAGGAGGCAGGAAGATGACTTAGATCCTGAAACAACTTGGATCTAGAGCACCAGTTTCCAACTCACTCCTGGATGGCTGTATTTGGAGTCTTGGGAGAGTCTTGTTTTTTTTCCTTTTAGCAGGTAGATTGTTACTCAGTAAATGTCCATTGCTAGTGAAAAAGGAGCATATATTTTCAAGAAAGGAAACAGGTGTTTGTGGAAGGGAGAAATCCGTGGTTTCTTAGAGATAGAACCATATCTTCCTGTAGGAAGTACTTTTGATAAACATTTGTTTCATGTTAGGACATTCTGTTAAATCAAAGTCAAATTTCTAGTCAAAATATTTCGTTCTGGCTTGAAGGCTTCCTGTCTGTAAATGGCCTGTGATTGGTTGCCACGTGAGCACTGGAAGGCATTAAAAGGTAAAGCTCAGTCTAAACTGTTCGGAACAGGATTGTGGAAAAAATTAAATAGCCAGGATATATACCTAGTTAGTTGTGGAATACTTTTTTCTAACATATGCCACTTAGAGAGGGCACAGGACCAGGTACTTCTATTACATTTATTCAAAAGAGGAAATGCTTCCTCACAATTCAAAGGTATACCAGCTTCTCCAAGTGTGTGGCTGGGGAGTGGTTACATTATGAAGTCACATAGTAAAATGTTTATAATATAAAGAGAAATTGTGAAAGAACTTAAATGGGCATGAATGACTACCTCATGTCCTGGGTGGCACACCTTTCCCAATAATCTCTACCTCTCATTGTCTTTGAATTATTTATACTCTAAGTTGTAGAAAATTGGTAATAACGCAAATGGTTGTTATCCATAGAAGTGTGAATTCACTATGTGAAATGGGATGCGATTGCTTAGTGCCCCGTGGCTCTTCTGATGGCTTGTGCACATGGGGAAATTTTCATTCCCTTTGGAACCAGCTGTAACATCTTACTGGTACCATCATTAATTAATGAGTTTAAAGGATCTTGTACTTGGTGTTCATTGTACAATAACAAGGGAGGCATAATTTTACCTTTTAAAAATTGTCCTTTGAGAATGATGGAGGGGGTGAATTCAACTGTGATAGATTGTAAGAACTTTTGTAAAGGTACCCTCTGTACTACAATAATTAAAAGAAATTGTCCTTTGGCAATGACATACAGTTAAGAGGAAAAAGCAGGTTATAAATTGGCACGAATTGTATAATCAAACTTTATAAGAACAGAGATCTTGTCTGGAAATTTTGGGGAATTAAGTTCAGAATTGGAGTAACATTTTAAGAGTGAGGACAGGACTGCCAGACCTCTCTGGGGAGGCCGTCTGATGTAGGGTTCAGCACATAGGCCTTGGAATCAAGCCAAGATAGGTCCAAATTCAGATGCTGCAATATGCTAACTTTGTGGCTTTGGAAAAAACTCATCCTTCTGAGCACGAGTTTTCCCACTTGTAAATCAGCAGTTTCTCAAGATTCTTGAAGGAGTAAGTGAATTAGTGCATGTTAAAGTCTTCATAGTGACTTGCGTGTATGTGATAAGTAGCTATGGTAACTGTATCACTTGGTGAATTTTCAGATTGCGGCAAGAGTCACAGTGGTGGAGAGTAACACATGGAAAGGCGCTTCCTGACTTAGGGAAGCTGAAGAGGAAGCTGTGGTGTCTGGTGGTGGTGCGTTTGGGGTGGATGGAGAGGACAGCGAGAAGTCTCCAGTTACCAACTGAGCAGTTGAGAAATCTTGGAGGAAAATGAATTGGGCAATGTCCTTCCTCACTGAGGAGAAACCAGTGCTGGAATTTCTAACACAGACTCTAAGTTCTTTAAGTCAGACTCCGAATTCAGGCAGAGAAGCCACACACAGTAGGAACATGAAGGGGTTAAGGGTTTTTACTTCATTCCCAAATGTTTACTAGGAAGGCCAGGAGAGGAAGAGCAGTGGACAGTCTGCATTGCTAGAGCCAAGCTTGCAATGATGTCACATCAGGAGGTTGATTAGTTCCCGCCAACCAGCAAGGTTGGGGGGCGCAGTGCAAGTCCTCCTGATCTTTATCTATAAAACCCAAATGTTGGACTATGATTTCCTAAGCCTCACCCCTAGCCCAAAGATGAATAAAAGACACACACACACACACACACACACACACACACACACACACACACACGACCTCCGCACATTTCAGCAAGAGGCAGCCAATAGGCAAATTCTCTCTACAGGGGAAGCTGCAGCTGGAACAACGACTGACTTTGCAGCCAGTCAGGTTTTGCGGGCTCAGTTCCCTCTCTTCCTGGGACTTGGAGGAAGCACTGATCTCCACCACAGGGGAGGTCTGAAAGAACAGGCCAGAGGCAGATGTTTGGGCAAAATGGCACAGGAGTCCTCAGGGCAGTACCACTATTTGACTGCTGGGTGCTTTTTTCATGAAATGTATACTGATCTGACCCTTTCTCTCTCTCTTTTTTTTCTTTCATTTATAGTGGATTTGAACATGTAACATATATCAATTCATACACTCTCCAAAATACTCTTCTGTG
The DNA here is from genome assembly GCF_047511655.1 of Castor canadensis. Classification (NCBI taxonomy): domain Eukaryota; kingdom Metazoa; phylum Chordata; class Mammalia; order Rodentia; family Castoridae; genus Castor; species Castor canadensis. The sequence goes on from NC_133386.1 coordinate 44,507,244, forward strand.
TTCATCAGGGCAAATCTTCCTTTTGAGCTTCCACCTCCATGGACAGGGTGAGGTGGGAAGCCCTAATTGGACTGTTAAAAACATACCCTAGCTTCTCTTGATTTATGCTGTTCTATTACATGTAAATACTGCATCTTTTAGATTTCTCTCCAACTTCTGCTCTTCTCAAGGTACTGACTACACGTATGGATATGAATATGACTTTGTTGAGGGGTAAGAAGGCCTCAGACCCACAAACAGATCTCACAGGTCTTCTGGTCCCCTTAGGAACCAGCCTGAGGCTGGTGGTCTGTGTTCTGTTCTCTTGATAGAGCACTGATCCTTCCTTGCAGCCCAGGCTCTACTCTTGCGGGTACCGGGCACCCCTCTAAGTCCTAGTCATAGTCTGCTTTTTGGCCATTGGCTTAAATTGTCTGGCCTCTGCACAGAAGTCACCTCACTGTTTCTTAAGTGAAACATGGCAGTTACCTCTTGGCTGTATTCCTTAGGGGTTTGCAGCACTATCTGGAGCCCTTCTGTACCATCAAGCAGAAGGGCCTTGGGAGCTTCAAACATCTCAGGGTAGGTGACTAAGGCTTTCTTGGGGCTACTCTGTGTTTCTCCTTCCAGAGATCTATCTAGAAAGCATGTAAAATACACTCATTCAGCTTCCCCTCACCTGGCAGTATCCATGGTTCTGTATGTGAGTTCCCTCTGACCTCGTCTCCTCTGAGCAGCCTTCCCCAGGTGGTTGAGGCAGACACAGAGTTGCTTACTCCTTCCTGTGTTCTCCCATGCTCCCATGCAAGTCCGAACTACTCTTACTGGATTAGAATGATGCCTTTTCACATCAGTCTTCTCAGCCAGTCTTTGTCGTATTTGTGTTTCTGATGTCAGGCACTGGCTGAGATGTCAGCCAGTGATGTCAGGCATTGGCTGACATCAAAAAAAAAAAAAAATCCCAAGAAAACCCACACTCTTTTTGAATTTTGTCAGAAGTCAGAGCACACTTGACTCACTGTTTGCTTTTCCAGGCTTCATTATTTCCCTTCTCTCTCTGCACATACTGGATGAGGTAGGCCTTTTACCTCCTCTCAGTGTCTGGTGTCAGCTTCTCTTATGTCACATCCTTCTTCCCTAGAACAGCAAGTGGTGCCACCTTATCGTCTAATTTTAGAAGGAGCTCCACTTGCTGATCCACCCAGCCAAAACTGTTTATAGGGAGCCACAGGAGAATCAAGAGCCTGGGGATTTTTAGAAGAAAATGTATTAACTAACATCCCACAGATGTATCCCTGCATTCATTCATTTAACCACCAGGACACCTTGGCACTTACACATGGCAGGCACTGGGCTGACATCTGAGACACACATAGGACAAAGACTCTGTGTGCTCACAATGAGCTCCACAGCCTAGCTGAGATTAATTATCGACCTGCAATTTTTATAACCAAAATCTCTGCAGACTGATTAAAAATGCTTTTATCCACCCCTAAAGGTCCTGCTCTGAGACATCGCTATTTGGTTATGTTCTCTGGAACAGTTCTGCTATAGGACCAGTGTGCTTTAAGAGAATGTCAGTGTTGATGTTAGTGCAGGGACAAACCTCTGCTGTCTGGAACCAAGAGCTCTATTAACTGGAACAAATGCAGCCCTGTTTGGCTATGGACTATGTATGAAGTTAGCAATATAGTAACAACAAAACAGTTTTCTAGAAACAATGGCAAGTGAAGTAAAAGGTCAAGTGCCTATTTTTCTATGTGCCTGAAAAAGAAGGGCTTTTTGTCTGTAGAATTTTATCCTAAAGCAGCATTTGCTTTTCCATCAGATAGGCTTTGCTTGGTAGAACCAAAGGTGTTTATTTCAATCATACATGGATTTTTCTCAGTCACAGAAGTTTACACTGGGAATTAGTGAAAGATAAGGAATTAGTTTAGGGTATAAAGATGTAGATTTTGAATGACAGATTTAGGAGTATAAACTTTAATCTGTAATAATACATAAAAGCTTTCAAGCATAGCATGCAAATGTAGTTGATTCTTGTCACTTACAGTAGTTATGCTCTGTAAAGTCACCTCAAACATGGAATTGGCAAATACGGAGTCATTTCTCCTACGTAGGGTCTCTGATCAATTGTTCAAAAGAAGGTAATCTTCTTTTGCCTTCTGTTCTATTTAAAGACACCTTATTGAATATTCATTGTCAGTTCGTTAATACTGAATGAAGTTGGATTCATTGAATCCATGAACAATGGCACTATAACGCATGCTCCAAAAAAACTCATCTACCAACATATTTTCTCTGTAAAGGGCATCACAGCTTTCTTGCATGTGGGAATACTGGACAGCACTTTAGCATTATACTCAGTGGTCATTTTAAACAGTGAAATCACCAATAAAAAGTCCACCCCAAAAGCAAAACATATGACCAACAAAAAAGATACTTGCTTGCAGTATGAGAAAGCATCAACCAAGAAGGCAGTGTCACCTTGCTCAATTTCAGCTGGGAATATGCACGTTGAAAAAATCAAAATATTCAGTGATCTATATATGTCTGTGAATGACCATGAAAGCACAGTGAGTATTGATATTGGAGTTACAAATAAACTTTAGTGAATACACAAATTTGCAAATAGAGAATGCATAATAATGACTGACGGAACAAGTTTTGTAATTTAAAGAGAAATTCTGTCAGGAAACCTTAATGAAAGTAATGTTTTGTGGGCATGTTAGTACACACCTATATTCCTAGAACTCCAGAGGCTGAGACAGAAGGATCACAAGTTCAAGGCCAGCCTGGACTACTTAGCAAGATCCTGTCTCAAAAAAAGTGAATTTGATAATAAAACTACTATTTGATTTAAAAAGAAAGGAAAAATGTTCATATATTATAGCTGGAAGTTGGTAGCTTAAAGGAGGGAAAAAAAGCAACAAAATGTGGTCTCTCCCTTTGTTTTAAAATGCCTTTTTTACCCTCTAGTGCTGGGGATCAAACACAGGACCACACACACTAGGAAAGCCCTCTACCACTGAGCTAAATGCACCCTGCAACCCCCTCTTAATACTTCCTTCTTACATGCTGTAACTTTGTCTTTCTATTCTTAGGGCAGGAACATGGCTAAGTAGTTGACCACATGCTTTTGGTGGTAAATATAAGGAGGAATTTTCTGTCTTCTACAACTGTATTTTAAAAAAGCATTTGACCCCATTGTTGCTCAGTGATTTCCCATATGCATTAAAACAAGATTTCTTTTTCATTGAAACTGATGGCACAAATTATTCTATGGTTTCTTTTTTTGATACTCTCAGTATTTGCAACACAATCAATAAAAAGTGCTCTTTTACTTAAAATATATTCTTAAAAAAAGAAAAAAGCATAAATTAATAATAAATGAATTTCTAATTGCTCCAGCTCAAGTTACTCATGTCACTTGAAGAAATCTCTGGGGGATGTTTTTCTTTTAAGAGGAAAATAAATGAATGAATGAGTGAGTAAGGGAAGCTTGCCAATTTTGCTTTTGTCAAAAGGAAGGCAATGCCACTTGGAAGGCAACAATGACAGACCACAGTTGCTATAGCATAGCAAGATAAAAATGAATATTAATGATTGATTTCAAATTAGCCAGCTCTTTCTCTTTTGCCTACAGCTGATGCTGTGTAGGATATCAAGTCTCCAGAGATTACTGGGAGTTGGGTGGCTGTAATTCATCCAATCACTGTGCAAGCTCAAAGTCCCAGTTCTGTTAGGTTTCATGAGACTTCATGTTTTTAGCATTCTAATTGTTTTTGTTCACTTCAGTGATGAAACAGATTTTTTGCCCAGACTGCTTTCCATCTGGTTGTTTTTATAATCATAAATAAACTGCATTAGGAATAATTTTTTAAAAGCCCAAACTCTCATTTGCTATTCTGTTTTATGTAGGTGAGATTTTGAATGAAATTTATTGTTTTTTTTGAACAATTTCTGAATGAAATTAACTATTATTGTGTGCATGTATTATTTGGGGGTGTGTGTTTGTGAATAAATCTGCATATGTGTGTCTATATCCATATATAAATGCAGACCTATATCTGGATATATATATATATATATATCCATATATATATATATATCCATATATATATATATATATATATATATATATATATATATGTAGGTATGTATAGCTATATTTTCACATGTAACAACATATATACACCTCTAATCAGGCAGATGCTCTACCACTTGAGTCACTTTGCTGCCCTTCTTCAGAGGTTTTGCTATTATTTACCTATAGTCTTTTAGATCCTCATAGTTTTAGGACTTGGCTTATGACAATGGGAGTGGGGGAAGAAGCTGACATCACAGGACACTGGGGTTTGTTTTGATGACTATGTCAGGAAGGAAAGCATTGAGGAAATGTTTCCTGGAAAACTCAGTGAAACTGCTTGGGGCAAGGAAGAGAAGGCCTGCCTCTTTTCTGTGTGTGTGTGTGTGTGTGGTTGGGAGAGAGGCCATAGGGAAGCAGCCAGTTAGCCAAATGGCTCCTTGCTGGGCCTGGCTGGGGGAAGGGCATTTAGTTCAGTCGTTGGAGATAAACTCACCTCACATGGGTTCTTTGAGGTGAGCCTTATCTTCATGTAGAAAGATGTAGCAACACAGTGAAGAGAAGTAGGTAGAGAAGCTGGGATAGAAGATTAAATCCGCTGCCTTCTTTCTATTCCATGAATCTGTCCATTAGCTGAAGAGTTTTTCTTTAGGGAAGAATGTCCTAGAGACTGGGGACTGTGTCTATGAACAGCCCATGTTGGAGACCCATAAAGATGTCTCTCCTTCTGTGCTCAAAGGCGGTCAGATGCTGCCAGTCTCCCTACTCCAAACTGCACACTGTGTGTCATGTCTCTCCCTCTTTGCCCACCAGGCCAGGACTATCAGCTCCTAGAATTTGAGCACTTCTTCTGCCTGAGAAATTTTGCCTGTCAGGACTCCTAAATATGGGCCTTGTAAGGAGGCCAACTGTGCATGCAGAGCTCTGAACGGACTGGGGTGACATTCTGGGTCTCATTTTAGCTATTAAGATACTGTGGAGGCAAGGTAAGGTGGAAGGTACAAAGGGAACAAAGGAGAAAAAGGCTTCTGTCTCCCATTACAGAACACTCTAAATGAAGCACTTGTCTACCCTTAGGTTTGTTTTGAACTTGGATGCTATTTTAGTGGACACTAGAAAAAATAGTACAAGAAAATTTTGAATTGCAAATCCATCAAGCTGTATTTTGGCGGTACTGGGGTTTGAATGCAG